>NC_090927.1:220655848-221290131 GCF_040938575.1 Ambystoma mexicanum | reverse complement strand
AAGGCATAAACCCCAAACGGCGCCCTCACTGCAGGGGATGCGGGCCTGGCGAGTGTAACGGGGGGGGGGGGGCACGGCCCACCCCGCAGGGTATGTAGGTCAAGCACCACAGTTCGGGGACTAAGTGTGTAGTGGCCCTGCAGGCTTCGGTGAGCTGCGGGGGGGCGGAGGAAGCAGGAGCAGGATGGCAGAGGCCCCAGGCAGCGCCCCCACCGCAGGAGATGCAGGCCTGAGGTGTCCAGTAAGAGGGATCCCACGGCCCTCTCCACAGGGCACCCAGGACGAGCCCCGCAGCTCGGGGCCAGAATGTGCAAAGGCCCCGCAATCCCCAACGAGCAGCAGGAGGGCTGGGGAAGCAGGAGCAGGATCCCTCCCCTGAGCCTCACCTTATCAGCGCAGTCCTCCGCGTCCGCCCAGGGCCTGCCAAACGGTGAAGGGGGCAGCTCCGGCCCTGGCAAGGAACGGAACAGGGTGTAGTACGCCCAGGGGGGACGGCCGCAGCTGGCGGCAAAGGTGCAATGCCCTGATCGGGCCGACAATAATCCAGCGGAGCCCCGGGGGTGGGGGGGGCAGGCGGAGCACACAGGAGGCGTGCCCCGTCCCGCGCTGTAGTGCAGTGCGACAGGTCGCTGGGAGAGGGAAACAGAGGCCAAGCTGCGGCTTCAGTAGGGCCGCAGGTCTCCGCAGCAGGGGGCCCATCCACAGGTCTCCAGAGTCGGTAGCATGCCGAAACTTCACAGGCTGCAGCCCCACAGCATAAGGCGGCAGCCCAGCTACAGGATGAGCATAGAAATTGCAGAAGTGCGCAGATATAAGCAGATGTCGGCCAGGCCCACACGGAGCTCAAGAGCTAAGCAGCCATCTTGGGCTGCGCCACCTACTTAAGTCTTGAGAGGCTGAACCTAGGTGATGCGCAAGGGTGTTTGGCAATGGGTCTTGCCAAACTCTCGAAGTATAGGCAGAGCAGTTAGGCACACTTGGGTGAGTAGTTCCCGCAAAATAAAGTTGCTCGGCATGGGAGTGAAGCGAAAAAGGGAGCCGGCCAGGATTCTTGGACATCAAATATGCTGGGGATCCAATTGGAGATTGGTGGGGAGAGCTGCAAAGAAATGGGACTTAATTACATTTGGAATAGCTTTAAACATGCCTCATCTGTGTCGCTAGGGCTCCCTTTTGAAGTGACGATTAGCATTTCATTTTGGGATGCAGTGCCTTGACACATTGTGCCCCCTACCCCTTTCAATCCAAGTGCACCTGATGGTCCCTGTTTTAAAGCTTTGGACTTTGCACTTATCTCCTTTTTTAGAAGCCTTTTCGAGGAAAGGCTTCTGTGTAAACTGGCTTGTCACAGCAGTCCTTTCAAGGGCCAATCACATCCTAGCAACAGGGAACGATGAGGCTCCATTCTTGACACAATGTCCCCTAGGGCCTCGACCACGTGGAAACAGACCCGCACATGATGATGATTTTTTGAACTGCACTTCCCCACTCAACAGCGATTTGCTCTCAAATGTCAAAGGAAGACCACACAGTAAATGTGCAACAAGAGACCATCAGTTTATTAAATCACAATACAGTAAACCGTATGGCCCCTGTGCGAGTGCTCAAGTGCTTATTTTGTTTTGCATTTGTCCTTTAAGATCATAGTCCATCCTGGCAAAGCTCCTGCTGGCCCATTGTTGATGCAGAAATTCATTTTTTAGGGTTCTTATGTTTAGGAAGAAAGCCCACTTTTTACCTCCTATGTTTTTGCTGGCTTTTGGACTTTTCTTCCAGCAAGGCTTAAAACAAAGCCTGACCGTATCGATTTTGGTACCCTGTAATGTCTCTAGAGGAGATACCTCTTCTGTTAGTGATGTGGCTAGGCTGACTGGATTTTATCTGGCTGCATAAAACCGTTCCACAGGGCAGACCGCATTTGACTTGACTGACACCCCCCCCCCAGTTCACATAATGGAGGTTGCCTTGGATACTTAAGGGGTGGTGGGGGTTCGCATGACTCCCTTAGAACTCTTTGTGTATGTGCGGCGCTGAGGTGGCCATGTTTTGGCACTGGATACCTATCCCAGGACTGCAGGCTGTAGTGAGCCTGAAACCAGTTCAATGTCGGATGCAGATACCATCGATGAGCTCTTCCTGACTGCATTGGGTGGCGGTGGAGGGGTGGGTGGGGGGTATGTCGGAGGAATGTTCTGCCAGTGACTTCATACCTTTTTGTATGAATTATGCTTGGTGTGTGATTGGATGCTGCCACCTGAGGGGACCAAAGCAGCACCCAACCCCCTGCCTCCGTCATCTTGTCTATTACTGGAACTCTGTACCTGGGTTCCTAGAAGTCCTGCTTAAGGAAGGGGTTCCTGGAAGTCCTGCTTGAGGAAGAACTGAGTCACTTCTACCATCCGTGTGTGCCACCAAAACCTGACGGTGACGCCCTACCTCTCTAGCTGACCAGTAGGAACCAACTGTGGCACTCTGTCCCTGTGGGAACCACTGGACCACAGCCACTGCTCAAAGGCAGCCTCTGAAGACCCCGACACTGCCTGCATCACTGGAACCGTAAGTGGGGAACTTTGCTTCCAGGAGGACTGTGTTGACCTGACCAAGGTTCTTCATCCCAGCACACTGGGCAAGTGCCCTGGTTCCTTCCCCTCCCTCAACCCCTGTCCGTGGAGAGGCTGCACGTGTTGGTGCTTCCTTCAATCCTGCAACTGCGCTGCTGATCTCCCGTGGCTTCTGACCATTGCATGGATTTCTTAAATGTGTTCTTACTTGGGTTTTCTCAAGCCAACCACATCCTCCATGGCCACCCTGTGGCCAAGGATGACTGGGTAACCCTGTATTGATGACCACAGCGTCTTCACCTTTGCGCTTTTCTGGGTCGGACATTTGACTAGAGAATTAATGACTTATTTCCCAATGGTCTTGTGGGAAGGGTGGGGTACCTCTCAGACTAGTCACTGGAACCCCCAGGTGTAGTCCTGGAACCCCGAGGTGTTCACGAACTTTCAGTGACGTCTAGAAACGACCTGCTGCATGACTGCTTCTTGGGAACCCCCAGGTGTTCACGAACTTTCAGTGACGTCTAGAAACGACCTGCTGCATGACTGCTTCTTGGGACCCAGTACAGCTCTGACTCTCCGGTGCTCCTGGTGAAGCGCTTATTTCTGCTTTCTTGGGCTCCCATAATCGCCAAGGGTCTAAAGTGGCTTGAACTCACTTATGCAGAAGGTAACTCTACCCCACCAAGACTGCCCCAAAAAAATGCACAACAGGTCTTCATCAGTCTCAATACTGTCTGATCTAGATGGGAATAGTGTTTGCCTTCTACTGCACTGCGAAGACCTTACCACTGTTTAACTTGTTAGATTGTGACACATCTTACAAGGTCCTCTTACTTGTATGCGAAGATCGCTTGCCTATCATCAGAACTATTTGGACTTTGATTTATTTTTTTGGTCTGTAACCCTAGTCTTTTGAAGTTCTGCCTGGATTGCCAAACGTCTTGCCACGAAGTATAACGCCTACTTGCTTCAGTTCCCAATGGCCTGCTCCGTTATAAAGTTTAGCTTTTATTGCAACTCATTGTACTTGCCTACCCCCTGCATGCATGGTGGTTGTATAGTAGACCAGTACAAAACTGCAGTGCTTTTGCCTCGACACCGGGGCCAGCCTCCAACTTGTTCTTGCTGCCTTTTCCATCTTTGGCGATATAAACAATGGTTATACCTCCTTGCCACTTAAAGTTGGCAGCTTTTGCTGCAGTCCAAATGCCATGAGGGCCATAGTCGATCAAAGTCGGGGAAGCCAATGTCAACCAGATTAGTGGTGATGTGTTGTACATGCAAGTATTACGTAATTTTAGTGTTTAGCTTTTTATTTTGTAGTTTAAAGCAAGATCATTAAAGTTCATGGTTTTGCTTGATTGACATGGGTGATTTGTGTGTGGTGTTTGTTTTTTATTTATTTTTTGTTATTCCCCCGTTGTACTTCCTGGTGTGTGGCACTATGTACTGTGACTATCGTAGTCCGTCCTCTTATCTAACAGAGCTTTGTATTTTAGGCCTACATATTCCAGCATGTAAAGAATAAAAAAACGGAGTGGGGGAGGGAGAAAACTGGAAGCTGGATGCATTTTTGGGGTACCATTGGGTACCGTTGTGGTCTTCGGCTGAAGTTCCTAAAATGGAGACCCAGTTTGTCAAATATTAGTTGGCTTTTACCCCACCCTGACGTGATTAGGGAAGGACCTTTTAGGGTGTGGTGGTGGGCAGAAAATTTTCAGTTGTAATAGTATGTGCTCATTGTTTTCATGTGATTGCGTTCTTCATGGGTGTAGAACGCTTGGAAACACCTGGCCCTGGAAAATGACTGGAGAGTGAAGCACTAGAAATCCACCCAGAACGTTTCTCTGAGAATGGAGGGACTTGGTGTACTGTGGCGTTTTAAGAACTAATTTGTTAGCTACCTGTCCCACCACAACAGTGGAGTAGCTTTGCTGAAAATGTTGGGGGGGACATGACATCTGAAGAAAAGGTGCCCCATTCAAATGAATAGGGACGAAATAGTGTGCCATGAAAGTTGTAGGGGTGGGGGGGACACAAACACCCCTGCCCCCCCCCCTAAAATTACGCCCATGCACCACAATGAACAATCCAATACTGCTTACTGCCTGGGGAGGGGTCGGCACATCGGATAACCTTCGATCAGGTAATTCATTTGGGTTTCCTTAAGTGCTAAATGTACTGCATTTTGACTTGCTCACTTAAAATGAGCATACTTCGCTCCCAGTTTCGTTGTGTTGCATCATTTTCAGAATTGTATAATGGTTTTTAGATGAAGATTTTTGTGTTTGAAGAATGCCATGTCATAAGCTAGTCTGCTACTGTAACACACCAGTTTGGTTTACTTCAATTATCTTTGTGTATTGCACAAACTATTCCCTTGTGCAACTAATGTTCCTCGATACTGACCCCCTGTCTGACACTGTCCTGTTCTTTTAGGCATTTGGGGCCGTTGAAGCAATATCTGATCGCATCTGCGTTCATTCTGCTGGGAAGATTAATGTGGAAATCTCATCTGAGGACTTGCTGTCCTGCTGTGGATTGGAATGTGGTATGGGGTATGTATTGGTGCATTCCGATGTGCATATTGACCAAGGAGGCACGTGTTCAGTCAGTTTGCAAGTCCCCTGAACCTTCTGCAATGCTTTTTAGCAACTTGATTTTGATTCCCATCCAGGTCTCACTGGGAACACAAGGTTTGTGCACCCCCCTGGGTCCCCTCACTTGTTGGCTGTATCATCCATGTGCCCTTTGTAAATCTGGGTAAGCAACCTGTGTCCCCGTTCCAGGCTTGTGGTAGTGATGCGTGAAATCTTGGTTTCCACAGAGTGTTTTGTGTTTATGGCTCGTCTCACAATTGTCTTGGATGGGGGGGGGGGTGTGGGGAGAGTAGTGACTGGAGAGGAAGCAGTGGTTGCAACAGGAGCAGCTAAATATAGTTTGCTTAACACTTCTTAGGTGAGCTCCTGGCTAGAACTTAAAGGGGATCTGAATAGGTATAGTGGGGATATCCTGTCTTAGTCCTCTGGAATTGACATCTGTGCAAAACGGTCTGTTGGGAGAATTTTCATTTCTGTGCTAATTCCCTTCAGCCTTAGAGACCCCCCTGCTCTCTTGTTGGACATTAAAACTGTTTAATTTTAACCCTGGAGTGAGACCTTTCTCCCCCTCTTGTGTTTTGACCTGATTTGGATTATGTGTTTCCTGTTTTTGGAGTCTGACACATGGGCATCTACTTTTTGTATGGCTGCCACACTGTACCTTCAGTGCAGTGTCACAGAGAAATCCTTTAGATTTCTTAAATACCTTGTCTTGTGTGAACTACTGTTCCCAAGACTAGTAAAGTAAAATAGACTTTACTTACCCTTTTCTCTTTGTAGGTCCAGCACACAGCATCTTGTGTGGAATGCCCAGTAGCCCCTTATCCTACATTATCATGTAACATTTTGTTAACCCTCACTACTTTAAATGGCTGGTGGCAGTGGTTTAACTATCCTACCATTCAGCTTTTCTACCGCATGCTTAATCCTCTGCTTCAGTACAGCACTCATGGGTGACCATTTTTGTCAAAATGTCCGTCTTCTTTTTTTTTGTTGCCATTTTCTGTTTGTGAGGTCTTTCTTGGGTTTTACTGTGCGTTGAACCAGGTTTGAGCCCTTTGTTCGTTTTGCCTTTGGCGGGCTTCAGCCCTGAAGCCCATCTCTGGCTCCAGTGTGTCTGGAATGGGAGAAACCTGCTTAAATAAAAGGCAAGCGCTTTGGAGCTACATCCAGAGTCTACCACTGGGAGAAATACCTGACGAAGAAAATGAACAAAGCCTGCTGCATCCTCATGAACCTTTGAATTGCCTGGTGAAACTCTGCTGCTGTGCTGCAACTCCTTTTTCAATTTGATAGAGAAGCTCCGGAAGGGACGTTGTCTTACCTTGGGTTAGTGGGACCAACTAACCTCAAGACTAACTCCAATGGACCATCTTCCCCCGACTGGTGGGTCGAGAAATCTATGGTAGAGTGCAACGTCTGAAATCCAGAAGCTCCAGGAGTCTCAGAAGAAACCCTCCAGAAGCAGGATGACCAGAGCTCTAGTCCCCTCACCAAGAGTGCAGGACCCAAAAAGTGAAGAAAGCCCCCGTTACCCAAGATCCGCAACAGTGCTGTTTACTAAGCGGTGAAAGCGCAAAGTGCTGCTGAACCAATAAGAGCCCATAGCTGCTGATGACCTCCAAGTGCCGCTGCAGGAGCCCTCCAGACGTCCCCATGACTTGAGGCTCAGGAACCCAGGGTCTGCATCGCTGCAACAGGACATAGTCCAGCGGGGCCACTCGTACTGCCTCACTGTCTTTTATTTTGGTATTGCATTAGCTTACTTTTAAGGTTGATTCTAACTCTTTGCACAGGCTTAATAGCTTGTGACCCTACGAGTGATTTCTACAAACTTTGCTAGACGTCTTAAGTGCCTCAACTCCATAAACTGTTTCAAATTGACTTTGGCTGTCCTGGCTCTCTGCAGACTCTTCTAGCCCTTTGACTTTGATATTGCTGTCCCTCATAGGTGGTAACTTGTTAAACCGTTATTGAATTCATTGGAAGATTTAGTTGTCCTCACGTATACTGAGAACCCGTTTAACCCATTTCTTCCTTAAACCTTTGCTTTCTTCAACTTCAGAATCTGGCAAGTATAACTAGTGTGATACATAAATGCCATTACTGTCCTTGAGTTCACCCCAGGGGTGTAGGAAGCGTATCCAAAGAGTATCCCCTAACTTGTCCTGAGTATGAATATTTTTTAAGTATTGTTACACAAATTGCCTTTTTTAAAGAATGCTTATTTAAAAATTGATAAATTTAAGAACTATAACCGAAAACTTCAGTGCAAGTGTATGAATTGTATTGCTACAGCTCACATTTACCCCTCTTGAGATGGGCCTAGCTGCTCAGTCCTAACAACTTGTGTACAGGCCTATACCAAAAGGTGGGCTACCTAATACCAAGCAGATGAGTGTTGTGTAGTCTGTGTGACTGCATCAATTCTTACATGACAGTCCACAAACGTTTGTATTTGGCGGCAGAGTAGCTGACCACTAAAAGATCGAGCTGTGGTTTTTGAAGGTTGAGCATCATCCCTTTTTTACTTTAATACATTTGTATAGCACGACCATGAACCCAAAGGCATGAGGGCACTACAGAACACAGATAACAAAAACAGGAAACATATTCATAATGTAGGGCTGAACGAGATTATATCACTGGCATATCGGTAGTTTAGTGGAACAGGTGGGTCTTTAATCTTTTTTTTTTTTTTAAAGAATTCTAAGGAGTCATGGATCTTTACTCCAGCGGGAGAGCGTTCCAGGCTCTAGGTCCATTGGAGAAGAAGGCTGAATTGGTTGTTCTGACAGTGTGGCACTTAGGTCAAATAACTTGTTTCTTCTATCTGAACCTAAGTGCTCTTGTGCTAGTTCTTATGGATAATAGCTGTTGTAAATATCCAGGCTTCTTCCCAGATCTGCACTTATGTACAATAGTCAGGGTGCGGAATAGAAATCTAGAGGCTACAGGCAACCAGTGAAGCTCGCGTCTCGCTGGTGTAACATGGTCTGCGTTTGAGTTTCATAACGGCTCTAATAGCTCCATTTTGGCAGATTTGCAGCCTATTACATTCAGATGTATTAATTCCCATATGAAGACTCGATCAGTAATCTATTTTAGAGCCTACTATTGCTCTCGCGATAGTTTCTGCATTGTCTTGTGAGATAAGAGGCCTTAGATGTGTGAGAAGCTTAATGTAGTATGCACATGATTAGACAATGCTACTGACATGCTGTTTCATAGACAAGTGTTGGTCAAAAGTCACTCCCAGGGTTTTTACTTTTTTTAGAGGTTTGATGGATTCTTCTCCCAGCTGGAAGTTGTTATACTGTGGACCAAGTTTAGTAATAGTATGCGGGGAGCCGACTACCAGTAGTTCAGGTTTGGATTTGTTCAGTGCTAACTTACTATGAACCATCCAGGTTTCAATTATAGTAAACTTTATTAATGGCAATTTCATCCAGTCTGTGGGACCCTTGAAGCGGGATTACACATTGAGTGTCATCCGCGTAGTTGGTAAATATGTTCTCATGGTCGAGCATTGCAAACAAAGGAGCCGTGAATATATTGTAAAAACAGGGGGAAGTGCAGGCACCCTAAGGAACACCACAGGTTGTAACAATAGACTCGGATTCGGCATTGCCTTGGAAGACTCTGCTAACTCGATTGTTGAGAAATGACAAAACCCATTTGCAAGCTAGTGGGGAGAAGTTGGCAACTTCAGACAACCTGGTGGCCATGATATCATGGTCCACCAGGTTGAAAGCCGCGGAGAGATCTAGCAGCATAAGTAGAGATGCCAACTTATTATCCATAAGTGCCATCAATTTGGACTTGAGCTCCAGAAGTGCGGTTTCGGTGCCACATCCAACTCGAAAACCCCACTGATGGTCATTAAGGATGGGGTATGTTTTTAGATGATCAGCAATTTGTATGTACACCACACGGTCCAGAATCTTAAGCAAGAATGCTGTGTTGGTGATAGGGTGATAATTGTTTGGCATGTCAACTGAGAGGCCAGGTTTTTTCAAAATTGGCATAACCCAGGATTTCTTAAGATCCTGAGGTACCGTGCCGGTAGATATAGAAGTATTGACAAATTGGCATATGGAAGTAATTAGGGAAGGGACACAGGTCTTAATTATCATAGTAGTGTGCATGTCATTTTTACATCTTGTGGGCTTAAATTGGGTGATAAGTTTCTAAGTCCTTTTTCTGGTATGGGGGGAGAGATTAAAGATAAAGATAGGAATCATTGATGCTCTCTGAAAGGACCATTCTGAAGGTGTAGTCCTAATGCATTTTAAGTTGTTACTTTTGGCTTGTTGCATAACGTTGCACCAAGTGACATCATCCGGGATGGATCTATCTGGGATGGTATGGTTAGCCCTTTCTTGTTCCTTCAGGATGCAAAAAAGCGCTTTAGTATTATGCTGGGCATTTTGTATTCTGTCATTAAAGCAGGATTTAGCTTTAGTAATAGCTTTTTTGTAAGTCGAGATGGAGGCTTTGTATTTGTTGAGAAGCAGTGGGGTACTATGCTTATGCAAATAATATGATTTGGTAGCGAGTGATTTCAACGATTGAAGCTCAGAGGTAAACCATAGATTGTTTAGTTTCAGTTTTAGTTGTTTTCATCTTTATAGGTGCAAGAATTTGAGCAACATTTTCTAAACTGGAGGAGATCCTTTTTTTTTTTCTAGGTTTTCCGGAGAGTCAAATATAGGGTCAGTTGTAATAAGAATTGATTCTACCTTATTCATCTTGATCTTTAAATTTTGATGCGGTACTTGTGTTTTTGACACTTACGTTTGATAGGAAAATCTACCAGAATTTCAAAGTGCACAAAATAGTGATCCGACCACGGGCAAGGCGAGAGTATTACATTATTAACATTGGTTTCATGGCTCGCAACCCAGTCTAGGATATGGCCCAAACTGTGTGGCCTCTTGAACCCATTGTATAAAACCTAATTCCTGTAGTGCTTTTTGCATTTCCAAGGCAATTTTGTCATCTTTATGGTTAAACCATAAAATGAAGTCGCCCAGAAGCAAATATTTTGTATTAGCTTTAATGGTGGCAAGTAGATAAGATGATAGATTTTTTACAAAATCGCTTGATATATGGGGGGGTTTGTATAATAGAAGGATATTTAAAGTGCTTTCTGCATTCAGCGTAGTTTTGATGGATAGAGAATCCACCCCATCCATTATAAATTCACTGCTTTCCCAGATATTAAAATCTAGTTTATGTATAATCGCGACACCCCCACCCTTACCATCCTTTCTATCGCATCTAATCATGCCATATCCTGAGGGGATAGCGAAGTTGAGCGATGGGCCAGCTGCTGAGTGTGCCCATGTCTCGGTGATGGCGCATATGTCTATATTCTGCTCCTCAATGTGAGTAGCAATCTGCACTGCATGTTTAACCAGTGACCTAGTGTTAATGAGTAGGGTTTTAATACGATTATGATGAATGATTAGTTTGCTTGAGTCTGATTTATGAGCTATATCTTCCTTAGGAGGAGAGTTGGTATAGGTATCTAGGGAGGTAGGAAGATGGTGGGAGTTAGTACTAGTTAGAACATTAGTACAAGGATTTCTTTGTATAATAGCAGTATCAGAATCTTGAATAGGTGTATTTTCAGCATCAGAAAAGGCAACAAGATTTTCTGGTGTATACATACTCCTGATGTCTGCTAATACAGCTTCTATATGCGTAACCTTCGCACTAATATGATCGGTAATGATATTATATTTCCGTAGCGTACCTTCAGCTGCCTCAATTGCAGCAAGAGCTTCCAGGATTCCCATGTCTACGTGTAGGTGCGGGACGACAGGAGCGCCAGCACAACCCGACGCGGCCTAGCGCAGACTAGGCTTGACCCGTGCGCGCAGGCGCGTTCACGCCAGGGTCGAAAAGAAATGTGCGTCACAGAACTAAAATTCTTGTAGGGAAATGTGGTTTAAATACCAAACAATACGAGCAGAGTGCGAGTAAATTCAGAATCACGTTCAAACACTCAAAGTACTTTTCGAAGTATGCTAAAGGTCAATTCCTAAAATATACACAGTCCTCTAACAGAGTAGGAACAGGCCAACAATTTAACTGACTAGCAGAAGTTAAAATGAATTTCAGTTTCGAATTATGCACAACCTAAAATATAAACAACAAAACACGTGAACCAGGAATAAAAGTAGTGAAACTGAAAAGCCATGATAGTGGGATTCAATCCCAAAGCACCTGAAAGGATATTGACACTGGGCTTCAACAAACCTTTGCTACAGTGATTATAGGCAACTCTTTATCTAGCAAAGACCAGTTTGCTCCATAACCTCTGCCTGGTGTTGCTACTCCAGTTGTGGCAGAAGCGGGTGCAGTTTTCTTTGAGAGGACTCTGGTACTATACACTTGTCATCTGGACTTGTATTGTGGGGCCCTGGTTCCATTGCTCTAGCTTGGTGACCTCTGGCTTACTCTGCAGATGTTGTGCTGTTGCACAACCTGTGTTAAATTGGATGAATGTAGTTCAGCAAGCGAGCAGCTGCATGACAGCAGACACCAAACCATCGTAATTTATGAGCTTGTCTTGCTGGAAAGAGCTTTGCCCGCTTGCAAACCGATAGCATTTTTTTTTTCTTGCCATTTTCCTTGTGATCCTTTTCATTCTAAATGGACACATCCACAAAGGTTTCTTGGGTGAGATTTTGTTCATATTTGGTGTGACCGTGAGGTTGACTCTTAGAATGGTGCGAATGAACACACGTCCACTCTGATTGGGAGGAAGAGGCTTCTACGAACTACTTCGTTTTGCTACCAGACCTGTTTCAATACAATAAACTAACTCCCTTAGCTCTTTAGGCCCATGTAATTGGGGCTTCTAGCATACCCTTTTTGCTCAGGAGCCTTGTCTGACCAAACGTTCGTTTGTAATCCTTGCTAGCATCTGATGCCTGTTGGGCAAGATTGTATGCAGTACCCTTTGGGAGACTACACCAACCTTGTCCTCCTGGCAATAGGAACCCAACCTTTGGTATAAGTCTGTACTACACAGGTTTGTAGTGTGGCTGAGCAGCTTATCTCAAGAGGGGAATGTGAGCTGTAATGGTAGAGGTCTACAATCACAAGTATTCAAATAAACTCGCACAAGGTTTCTTGGTAAAAAAACATATTAATTTATTTTCAGTACTTTACACTGTGTGCGTTTCTGAGGCATTTAAACTACTTTGAAGGAGGAGCAAAAAGGCGTAGTTTAATAAAAAGCTTAAGTTATTCTTAGACGGTGCAAATACCTGAGTTCACCCGAGGAGTCCATTCAATGCAAAAGGTTAGGCCAAAGTCAATGGGCTGAAGTCTTGTAATAGGGTAAAGCAGTTCTGGTAGTTAAACGGAAAAGTCTTTGCCAAAGTTCTCAGTAGTTCGTAAAAAGATTCATATGCTGGGTCACAAGCTATACTAGGCCTGCAAGTTGCCAAATTTTCAAGCACTTTCGCAGTGAGAGGTAAGTTCTCTCGGTCGGGTTTGCACAGTACCTTACAATGAAGAAAAAGATGCAGCTCAACACTTCTGTTCCTGCCAGTTGATGCAGATTTCGCTGTTCCTGAGCACCTCTTGTGGGGACAAGAGGGAGGATGTCCAGGGGGGGTGAGGAACAAGTTACTTACCTGTAACTGTTGTTCTCCAGCATGGGTCTGGCATGGATTCACATGCTCATGAATATTCCCCGTCGTCAGGCTGGGAATCCTCGGTAAAGAAAAAACCAGTATCAGTTTCGTTTCTGATCTGTCTTTCGTAGCAATAACCAATCACTGGTCTCTGCGTCATACTGACCACAGCCAATGACTGCCCTCTACCTAAGCACCGCCTCTGGCAGCCATCTTCAGATTTGGAAGCACGTGAAGTGGCAGTATGACCAAGTGAAGAGCCGCAGAGGGGTAGGCGGGAGGGTTCGCATGTGAATCCATGCCAGACCCATGCTGGAGAACAGTTACAGGTAAGTAACTTGTTCCTTCTCCAGCATGGGGTCTGGCATGGATTCACATGCTCATGAATAAAGAATACATAGCAGTACACACATGCACAACCACGGGAGGTGGCAAAGGCTCAACATTAAGCATTGCATCAAACTCAACATTAAGCATCTTACCTCCTCACCAGGCTCACCTCAGGCGAACAGGTTGCGCAGCACTGCTTGGCCGACCCTGGACTCCTCCCTGGAATCCCGATCGACGCAGTAGAACTTCGTGAAGGTGTGCGTCGACCTCCACGTAGCAGCCCTGCATATGTCCAGCAGGGGCACACCAGAAAGGAACGCTGTGGTAGCTGCGATCGCTCTGGTGGAATGGGCTCTCGGACGGCCGGGCAGCGGTCGGTTTGCCAACCGATGACAGTACATGATACAGCCGGAGAGCCATCTGGAAATGGAAGCCTTCGAGAGAGCCTTCCCCTGATTGACAGGTCCAAAGTTCACAAAGAGTTGTGACGTCTTCCGAAAACACTTCGTGCGGTCCACGTAGAACTTCAGCGCTCTAGCCACATCCAGCGAGTGCAAAGTCCTCTCAGCCGGCGACGAAGGCGACGGGAAGAATACAGGCAACACCAAGGGTTCGTTGAGGTGGAAGTCCGACGGTACCTTGGGCATGAAGGAGGGGTGCGTCCTGAGCACCACCCTCGTGTCGTGAAAAGTCAAGTACGGGGCCTTGCAGGAAAGGGCCTGGATCTCTCCCACCCGTCGTGCGGAGGTGATGGCCACAAGAAACGCTGTCTTCCACGACAAACTTCAACGGGGCCGAGTGCAGAGGCTCGAACGGAGGTCCCATGAGCTTGGTCAGCACCACGTTGAGCTCCCACGCCGGGGCCGGAGCCTTCACCGGCGGGAACGATCTGAACAGTCCCTTCATGAACTCTTTCACCAGACGATGAGACCACAAGGACGTCCGTCCCGTGGTCCTGGTGTATCGGGAGATCGCAGCCAGATGAATCTTGATGGACGCGTGTGCCAGTCCAGCATTGGCCAGCGTCAGCAGGTACGGCAGAACTTGGGGAGCCGTAATCCGTAGAGGGTTAATCTTCTGTGCGTGGCACCAGACAGAGAACCTCTTCCATTTGTGTCCGTAGCATTTAAGAGTCGAGGACGCCCTGGCCTTTGCAAGAACCTCTCTGCAGTCGGCCGGTATGTCGTATCCTCCAAACTCTAGCGCTGCAGGAGCCAGGCCTGCAAGTTCAGCGATTTCGGGTCCTGGTGGAGGATGGCGCCTCCTTCCCTGGAGAGCAGATCCGCGTCCACCGGCAGCTTGATTGGCGGGGACGCTGACAAATCCAGAAGGTCCGGGAACCATATCTGCCTCGGCCACGCAGGTGCGACGAGGATCATCCTGCACCGTGACCTCTTGAGCTGGTTGACGAGCCGGATTAGCAGTGGCAAAGGAGGGAACGCGTAGAGGAACAGGACCTCCCAGGGGAACGAGAAAGCATCGCCCATGCTCCTCGCCTGGGGAAACCTGCTGGCGAACCTCCGGCACTTGGAGTTCGTAGCCGTCGCGAACAGGTCGATCTGGGGAGTGCCCCACCGTCGGGAAGAGGCGATCCACTAGATCCTGCCGTAGTTCCCACTCGTGGCACGAGCGCAGCTCCCTGCTGAGTGAGTCGGCGATGGTGTTTTTTATCCCTGCCAGATGAAACGGCACCAGAAACATCCCTTGGGCGACTGCCCAATGCCACAGGTCCTGCGCCTCCTTGGACAGTGCTGGGGACCTGGTTCCGCCCTGTTTTCTGATGTAAAACATGGTGGTGGTGTTGTCGGTGAAGATCCTCACCACCTTGCCCTTGAGGGACGGAAGGAAGGACCTGAGGGCCCAAAACACTGCACGGAGCTCCAGGACGTTGATATGTAAAGATTTCTCCGTCGGGAGCCAAAGGCCCCTTGCGTGTAGATTTTCGGTGTGCGCTCCCCACCCTTCCAGGGAGGCATCCGTGGTCAGTGTCTCCTGGTGGGCTGGGGTCTGTAAGTCCATGCCCGCCGTCAAATGCGCGCGGGTGTCCCACCACCGGATCGCTCGTCGGAAACTCTCGTCGAGTGTGATCCTTTCCTCGAAGCTGCCCGTCGTTTGGATCCAGCGCGCGTCCAGGAACTCCTGCAACGGGCGCATCCGGAGCCTGCACATGGGAATGAGGTAGATGCAGGAAGCCATCATTCCGAGGAGGGACTTGATGGCCCTCACCTTGGCCGCGTCGGCCACCAACATCCGTTGCACCTTGCCCAGGATGGTCCTGGTCCTCTCCTCCGACGGGGAGGCCAGAAGGGACACTGTGTTGAGCCTCACTCCCAGAAACGGAGCGTCTTGCGCGGGTACCAGGTGGGATTTGGCGTAGTTCACGGAGAATCCCAGGTCCGTGAGAAGTTGGACGGTCCTTGCCGTGTGAACCACGGCGAGCTCCCTCGTCTTGGCTCGGATGAGCCAGTCGTCCAGGTAGGGGTAGACGTGGATCCCCTCGCGGCGCGGCTGCGCCGCCACCGGTGCGAGGCACTTGGTGAACACCCTGGGTGCCGACCGTAGACCGAAGGGGAGGGCTTTGAACTGGTAATGACGCCCTTGGACCACAAACCTGAGGAATTTTCGGTGCCCTTTTAGGATGGGAATATGGAAGTAGGCATCCTCCAAATCCAACGACGACAGGAAGTCTCCTTCCTCCAGCTGACCCAGGACGTGCTGGAGGGTGACCATCCGAACCTTTTGCGCCTTGATGAACTTGTTCAGACGTCGCAGGTCCAGGATGGGGCGCCATCCCCCCGTCTTCTTCTTCACGAGGAAGTATCTCGAGTACACTCCGGAGCCCCGAAGCCTCTTTGGGACGAGTTCGATGGCGCCCTTCCTGAGCATCGCCTTTACCTCCAGGAGAAGTTGAGGGACGTGAAGTTCTTTCCTGGCCACGGGGGGGACGCGTGGACACCTTCTTTGAAACTCGAGCGCGTGGCCCCGGGCCAAGGCGTCCAGCACCCAACGGTCGGTGGAGATGGACTCCCACACGCTGACGAAGCTCGCCAGCCGGCCTCCCACCGGGGTGCTTCGGTGGGGGCCCGACCCCACGGTCGGTTCAATCCTGCTTGGACGAGGCTTTGCTGCCTCGACCTCCTTGGCGACGACGGCGGAGTCCGCCAGACTTGCCTCGTCCTCTGTAGGCCTCCTGAGACGACGAGCGGGCCGCTTGACGGTAGGTGGAGAAACCGGAACCTTTGGAGGCGCCCTTGCCTCCGCTGCTCCGAAAGGGCGTCCGTCGTTGCTGCAGAACTCCAAGGGCCCGGGCCGTCTCAGTGTCCGCTTTAATGGCCTGAAGGGAATCGTCCACTGTTTTCCCAAACAGGTTGTTCCCATCGAAGGGCATGTCCAGGACTCTGGTCTGAACGTCTTGGCGGAAGTCCGTAGCCTTGAGCCATCCACGCCGCCTAAGGCAAACGCCGTTGCCCAACTGGCGGAACCCAGTGTCGGCGATGTCCGTCGCAACGGTAATGGCGTGGTCCGAAGCCACCTCACCTTCCTGCAGGATCTCCAGGGCCTCTGTCCTCTTGTCGTCCGGCAGGAAGTCCAGCAGGGGAGCCAGTTTGTACCAGAGCTCCCTGTCGTAGCGGGCCACGATAGCCAAGGCGTTGGCCGCTTTAATCGTCGTCGCTGCCGACGAGATGACTCTGCGTCCCATAGCGTCCAATTTCTTTCCCTCACCGTCCGGTGGGGAAGTCGATGTGGAGGCCGCACCCCCCCCCCCCCGCTTTCTTCCTGGCCGCCGCGGAGACGACGGAGTCCGGGGTAGGCTGCGCCCGGAGGCACAGGGGGGCCGTGTCCGGGACCCGGTACTTCTTCTCGTACCGGTCTCTTCTAGCTGGTGTCGTGGAAGGGTTCTTGAGGAGGGTGAGGCCCTCATCCCAAATGTCGTCCAATAGAGGCACTGAGAGGACCGTCTTCCTCTTGGCATCGCGCCGCTGGTAAAGGAAACCTTCCTTCTTCTTCTCCTCAGGGCAGAGTTGAAAAAGCTCGGATGCCCTGGAGATCATGGAGTGGAACGATCCAATCTCGTCGGGCGGAGAAGCCCTGGTGGGAGGCGACGATGGTACATCCTCGTCGTATACCTCGTCGTCCGTACCCGTCGCTGCCGTGTCAGTCCCTGTATCATCCCCTCGGGTGGACGGGGAGGAGGGCTGGAAGGGGCGCGACGGCTGAAAAGGAGGCGGAGGGTGGATCCTTCTTTTCTTGGTAGGGGGAACACCAGAAGGTCCCGGTTCTGGGTCCCCCGACGGGAGAGGTTCCGTCGGCAACGGTAGTCTCGTCCTTATCTCTGAGCATAAGGACTGTATAGCCAACAAAATGGCCGCCGAGTTGTCTCGCGGCGCTGGCAGAGGGGAATCCGACGGGCGATCAGGGACCCCGTCGGTACCCTCGACGATGTCGTCGTCACCTGCGTCAGGATCCATCCCGACGGGTCGGTCTTCTTCCACGCCGAGGTCGTGGCT
Source organism: Ambystoma mexicanum (assembly GCF_040938575.1). Classification (NCBI taxonomy): domain Eukaryota; kingdom Metazoa; phylum Chordata; class Amphibia; order Caudata; family Ambystomatidae; genus Ambystoma; species Ambystoma mexicanum. The sequence goes on along the minus strand of NC_090927.1, from coordinate 221,272,477 downwards.
TAAGACTTCAACCAGCTCCTCCTCCGAGGTTGAGGCCGAATCTACGACGACGCCCTGCCCCCCCTTTTTCTTCCCCACGGGGGATTTCACGGGGGTCCTATCGATGGGCACAAAAGATGACTCCCTCCGAGGTGGCAGGGAGACTCTGAGCCCCGAGGTCGCCACCACTGGTGTAGCCTGCCCAGGCTGAGCCAGGGCCGCCGTGACAGTCTCGATAGAGGGCTTGGCCGGATGGATTAAGGCCTTCACCACCTTAGGTGCGCTCACCGCCTTATCCTTGAGGGGGGGGACACCGCCTCGCTCCCCCTCCGATGGGGCCTTCGAGCTCGACCGGGGCCTCTCCAGGAGCTTCGCCGGGTGCTCGGCCTTCCTCTTACCCGACCCAGAGCGTTGGCTCGTGGTTGATGGTGCCGGGGAGGGTGTGCCCTGCCTGGCGACCGTAGAGCCCGACCGTTCGGCGCTCCCGGTGCCAGCGGACTCGCGGTGCTTGGCCTTATGTTGGACCCCCGTCGCCGGGGCGTCCTCAAAGGACTTAGAAGACCGCTCAGATTTCTTCTTCTTCTTCTCGCCGGACGGGCTCTTCCCTTCTAGCCAGTTGGCGAGACGTTGATGGCGGTCCTTCATGGTCCGCTCCGACATGTTGCCGCAAAACGCACAGTCCTTCTCCACGTGCGTCTTGTCCTCATGTAGGCAGTAGAGACAAAAGGAGTGTTCGTCCTCCTTGAAGACGTTCTGCAGCTGGCATCCAGGGCAGACCCTGAACAGCTTTCCGGGCGTCGAGCTTCCCTTCTCCTGGGCCATGACCGGGCCTGAGAAACTTCTGGAGTCCTCCAAAAGCGTAGCTCGACGAATCTTCACCCTTGAGGGGCGCAGACGAATCCGACACGGGTCCCCGTTGATCGGATAGTGAGTCGGTGGAGCTTGAGGCTCTTTTGACCGAAAAAACGAAGTTTTTGAGAAAAAAACGTGAAAAAATAGCACTAACGTTCGAGAGCAATAGCACGAGGATCCCAACACATGAACGTGCGGTAAAAATCTGAAGATGGCTGCCAGAGGCGGTGCTTAGGTAGAGGGCAGTCATTGGCTGTGGTCAGTATGACGCAGAGACCAGTGATTGGTTATTGCTACGAAAGACAGATCAGAAACGAAACTGATACTGGTTTTTTCTTTACCGAGGATTCCCAGCCTGACGACGGGGAATATTCATGAGCATGTGAATCCATGCCAGACCCCATGCTGGAGAAAGGGGTGTACTCCTGCACTGGTCAAAAATCTGGCAAAAGTTCAATTCCGATAGCTGTAGACCAGCACACAAACTGGTGTCCCACTCCCTGGTTATTCGGTTTCCTGTAGCACTATAAACCACCTCCGAGAATGGTATCCAGGTGTCTTAGTGTCGAGTTGATTGATCCCACCAACTCAAAAGAAGTAGTCGTCCTTGCAGGGGCTTCTCTGTCGAGGTGAACTTGGTGATTCGGACCAGCAGCAGGGCTTAATCGGGCAATCCAACGGTCCAGGAGTTGCAGCAGCCATCCTCTTCAAGCTCGTCTTTGGTTCTTTCGGTCCAGTGGTTGACTCTGCCTTCCAAGCTGAGAGACTCGCCTTTTCAGTTCTCTCCCATTAATTCCAGCCTAGCTGTCACTCAACCCAGCAGGGTGGCTGTCCTTGCTGGGCAGTTAGCCAGCCAATCATGTCAGTGCATTTGGGTCTCCTAGGAGACTAAGCACAGGGAGTTCTGAGCACCTCACTTCCTGCCCACCGCAGGCACTCGGGCTCCAGAGTCCTGAAGGCCACCAAAGGCGTAGGAACAAAGGGACCAAACCTAGTTTGGCACGCAGAGACGACTCTAGAAGGACATTTCCAAAAAAACAGCAAAAAAAGACCTGGACCTGTTTAAACAAAGAGGGCTCAGACGCCATCTTGAAAAACATGGCCCCTGCGATTTTTCATTACCAGTGTTCGTGGTCGGGAATAATCATGGTAGTTTGTTGTAAAACCACTGCCACCAGCCATATTGAGGAAAGGTTAGCATTTGACTGCTACATGAGTTTCTAGACACGAGTGGGGATACTAGGTAACCATCCAGCACTCAATTGTAAGATGGGGTGTGCTGGGTCTAGGAATTTAAAGACTAAAGTCAATTTCACTTTACTTTCTCTGGGGAACAGTTTATCCGCAGAGAAGGTATTTAAACCTTGGCACAGCTTAAAAGGCTTCCCTGTGTCACTGCACTGAGGGTGCTGTGTGACACAAATGAAAAGGAACAAGTTACTTACCTGTAACTGTTGTTCTCCAGCATGGGTCTGGCATGGATTCACATGCTCATGAATATTCCCCGTCGTCAGGCTGGGAATCCTCGGTAAAGAAAAAACCAGTATCAGTTTCGTTTCTGATCTGTCTTTCGTAGTAATAACCAATCACTGGTCTCTGCGTCATACTGACCACAGCCAATGACTGCCCTCCACCTAAGCACCGCCTCTGGCAGCCATCTTCAGATTTGGAAGCACGTGAAGTGGCAGTATGACCAAGTGAAGAGCCGCAGAGGGGTAGGCGGGAGGGTTCGCATGTGAATCCATGCCAGACCCATGCTGGAGAACAACAGTTACAGGTAAGTAACTTGTTCCTTCTCCAGCATGGGGTCTGGCATGGATTCACATGCTCATGAATAAAGAATACATAGCAGGACACACATGCACAACCACGGGAGGTGGCAAAGGCTCAACATTAAGCAGTACATCAAACTCAACATTAAGCATTTTACCTCCTCACCAGGCTCACCTCAGGCGAACAGGTTGCGCAGCACTGCTTGGCCGACCCTGGATTCCTCCCTGGAATCCCGATCGACGAAGTAGAATTTCGTGAAGGTGTGCGTCGACCTCCACGTAGCAGCCCTGCATATGTCCAGCAGGGGCACACCAGAAAGGAACGCCGTAGTAGCTGCGATCGCTCTGGTGGAATGGGCTCTCAGACGGCCAGGCAGCGGTCGGTTTGCCAACCGATGACAGTACATGATACAGCCGGAGAGCCATCTGGAAATGGAAGCCTTCGAGAGAGCCTTCCCCTGATTGACAGGCCCAAAGTTCACAAAGAGTTGTGACGTCTTCCGAAAACACTTTGTGCGGTCCACGTAGAACTTCAGCGCTCTAGCCACATCCAGCGAGTGCAAAGTTCTCTCAGCCGGCGACGAAGGCGACGGGAAGAACACAGGCAACACCAAGGGTTCGTTGAGATGGAAGTCCGACGGTACCTTGGGCATGAAGGAGGGGTGCGTCCTGAGCACTACCCTCGTGTTGGGAAAAGTCAAGTACGGGGCCTTGCATGAAAGGGCCTGGATCTCTCCCACCCGTCGTGCGGAGGTGATGGCCACAAGAAACGCTGCTTTCCACGACAGAAACTTCAACGGGGCCGAGTGCAGAGGCTCGAACGGAGGTCCCATGAGCTTGGTCAGCACCACGTTGAGCTCCCACGCCGGGGCCGGAGCCTTCACCGGCGGGAACGATCTGAACAGTCCCTTCATGAACTCTTTCACCAGACGATGAGACCACAAGGACGTCCGGCCCGTGGTTCTGGTGTATCGGGAGATCGCAGCAAGATGAATCTTGATGGACGCGTGTGCCAGTCCAGCTTTGGCCAGCGTCAGTAGGTACGGCAGTACCTGGGGAGCCGTAATCCGTAGAGGGTTAATCTTCTGTGCGTGGCACCAGACAGAGAACCTCTTCCATTTGTGTCCGTAGCATTTAAGAGTCGAGGACGCCCTGGCCTTTGCAAGAACCTCTCTGCAGTCGGCCGGTATGTCGTATCCTCCAAACTCTAGCGCTGCAGGAGCCAGGCCTGCAAGTTCAGCGATTTCGGGTCGTGGTGGAGGATGGCGCCTCCTTCCCTGGAGAGAAGATCCGCGTCCACCGGCAGCTTGATTGGCGGGGACGCTGACAAGTCCAGAAGGTCCGGGAACCATATTTGCCTCGGCCACGCAGGTGCGACGAGGATCATCCTGCACCGTGACCTCTTGAGCTGGTTGACGAGCCGGATTAGCAGTGGCAAAGGAGGGAACGCGTAGAGGAACAGGCCCTCCCAGGGGAACGAGAAGGCATCGCCCATGCTCCTCGCCTGGGGAAACCTGCTGGCGAACCTCCGGCACTTGGAGTTCGTCGCCGTCGCGAACAGGTCGATCTGGGGTGTGCCCCACCGTCGGAAGAGGCGATCCACTAGATCCTGCCGTAGTTCCCACTCGTGGCACGAGCGCAGCTCCCTGCTGAGTGAGTCGGCGATGGTGTTTTTTATCCCTGCCAGATGAAACGGCACCAGAAAAATCCCTTGGGCGACGGCCCAATGCCACAGGTCCTGCGCCTCCTTGGACAGCGCTGGGGACCTGGTTCCGCCCTGTTTCCTGATGTAAAACATGGTGGTGGTGTTGTCGGTGAAGATCCTCACCACCTTGCCCTTGAGGGACGGAAGGAAGGACCTGAGGGCCCAGAACACTGCACGGAGCTCCAGGACGTTGATATGGAGGGACTTCTCCGTCGGGAGCCAAAGGCCTTTCGCGTGCAGATTTTCGGTGTGCGCTCCCCACCCTTCCAGGGAGGCATCGGTGGTCACTGTCTCCTGGTGATCTGGGGTCTGGAAGTCCATGCCCGCCGTCAGATGCGTGCGGCTGCCCCACCACCGGACTGCTCGGCGGAAACTCTCGTCGAGTGTGATCCTCTCCTCGAAGCTGCCCGTCGTTTGGATCCAGCGCGCGTCCAGGAACTCCTGCAACGGGCGCATCCGGAGCCTGCACATGGGAATGAGGTAGATGCAGGAAGACATCATTCCGAGGAGGGACTTGATGGACCTCACCTTGGCCGCGTCGGAAACCAACATCCGCTGTACCTTGCCCAGGATGGACCTGGTCCTTTCCTCCGACGGGGAGGCCAGAAGAGACACTGTGTCGAGCTTCGCTCCCAGAAACAGTGCGTTTTGCGCGGGTACCAGGTGAGACTTGGCGTAGTTCACGGAGAATCCCAGGTCCGTGAGAAGTCGGACGGTCCTTGCCGTGTGATCCAGGGCGAGCTCCCTCGACTTGGCTCGGATGAGCCAGTCGTCCAGGTAGGGGTAGACGTGGATCCCCTCGCGGCGCAGCTGCGCCGCCACCGGTGCAAGGCACTTGGTGAATACCCTGGGTGCCGACCGTAGTCCGAAGGGGAGGGCTTTGAACTGGTAATGACGCCCTTGGACCACAAACCTGAGGAATTTTCGGTGCCCCTTTAGGATGGGAATATGGAAGTAGGCATCCTCCAAATCCAACGACGACAGGAAGTCTCCTTCCTCCAGCTGACCCAGGACGTGCTGGAGGGTGACCATCCGGAACTTTTGCGCCTTGATGAACTTGTTCAGACGTCGCAGGTCCAGGATGGGGCGCCATCCCCCCGTCTTCTTCTTCACGAGGAAGTATCTCGAGTAAACTCCGGAGCCCCGAAGTCTCTTTGGGACGAGTTCGATGGCGCCCTTCCTCAGCATCGCCTTTACCTCCAGGAGAAGTTGAGGGACGTGAAGTTCTTTCCTGGCCACGGGGGGGACGCGCGGACACCTTCTTTGAAATTCGAGCGCGTGGCCCGGGCCAAGGCGTCCAGCACCCAACGGTCGGTGGAGATGGACTCCCACACGCTGACAAAGCTCGCCAGCCGGCCTCCCACCGGGGTGCTTCGGTGGGGGCCCGACCCCACGGTCGGTTCAATCCTGCTTGGACGAGGCTTTGCCGCCTCGACCGGAGTCCGCCAGACTTGCCTCGTCCTCTGTAGGCCTCCTGAGACGACGAGCGGGCCGCTTGACGGTAGGTGGAAAAACCGCCGCCGGAACCTTTGGAGGCGCCCTTGCCTCCGCTGCTCCGAAAGGGCGTCCGTCGTTGCTGCAGAACTCCCAGGGCCCGGGACGTCTCAGTGTCCGCTTTAATGGCCTGAAGGGAATCGTCCACTGTTTTGCCAAACAGGTTGTCCCCATCGAAGGGCATGTCCAGGACTCTGGTCTGAACGTCTTGACGGAAGTCCGTAGCCTTGAGCCATCCACGCCGCCTAAGGCAAACGCCGTTGCCCAACTGCCGGAACCCAGTGTCGGCGATGTCCGTCGCGACGGTAATGGCGTGGTCCGAAGCCACCTCACCTTCCTGCAGGATCTCCAGGGCCTCTGTCCTCTTGTCGTCCGGCAGGAAGTCCAGCAGGGGAGCCAGTTTGTACCAGAGCTCCCTGTCGTAGTGGGCCACGATAGCCAAGGCGTTGGCCGCTTTAATCGTCGTCGCTGCCGACGAGATGACTCTGCGTCCCATAGCGTCCAATTTCTTTCCCTCACCGTCCGGTGGGGAAGTCGATGTGGAGGCCGCACCCCCCCCCCCCCCTGCTTTCTTCCTGGCCGCCGCGGAGACGACGGAGTCCGGGGTAGGCTGCGCCCGGAGGCACAGGGGGGCCGTGTCCGGGACCCGGTACTTCTCGTACCGGTCTCTTCTAGCTGGCGTCGTGGAAGGGTTCTTGAGGAGGGTGAGGCCCTCATCCCAAATGTCGTCCAATAGAGGCACTGAGAGGACCGTCTTCCTCTTGGCCTCGCGCCGCTGGTAAAGGAAACCTTCCTTCTTCTCCTCAGGGCAGAGCTGAAAAAGCTCGGATGCCCTGGAGATCATGGAGTGGAACGATCCAATCTCGTCGGGCGGAGAAGCCCTGGTGGGAGGCGACGACGGTACATCCTCGTCGTATACCTCGTCGTCCGTACCCGTCGCTGCCGTGTCGGTCCCCGTATCATCCCCTCGGGTGGACGGGGAGGAGGGCTGGAAGGGGCGCGACGGCTGAAAAGGAGGCGGAGGGTGGATCCTTCTTTTCTTGGTAGGGGGAACACCAGAAGGTCCCGGTTCTGGGTCCCCCGACGGGAGAGGTTCCGTCGGCAACGGTAGTCTCGTCCTTATCTCTGAGCATAAGGACTGTATAGCCAACAAAATGGCCGCCGAGCTGTCTCGCGGCGCTGGCAGAGGGGGATCCGACGGGCGATCAGGGGCCCCGTCGGTACCCTCGTCGTCGCCTGCGTCGGGATCCATCCCGACGGGCCGGTCTTCTTCCACGCCGAGGCCGTGGCTTAAGACTCCGACCAGCTCCTCCTCCGAGGTTGAGGCCGAATCTACGACGACGCCCTGCCCCCCCTTTTTCTTCCCCACGGGGGATTTCACGGGGGCCCTATCGATGGGCACAAAAGAGGACTCCCTCCGAGGTGGCAGGGAGACTCTGAGCCCCGAGGTCGCCACCACTGGTGTAGCCCCCACGGGCTGAGCCAGGGCCGCCGCGACAGTTTCGATAGAGGGCTTGGCCGGATGGATTAAGGCCTTCACCACCTTTAGGTGCGCTCACCGCCTTATCCTTGAGGGGGGGGACACTGCCTCGCTCCCCCTCCGATGGGGCCTTCGAGCTCGACCGGGGCCTCTCCAGGAGCTTCGCCGGGTGCTCGGCCTTCCTCTTACCCGACCCAGAGCGTTGGCTCGTGGTTGATGGTGCCGGGGAGGGTGCGCCCTGCCTGGCGCCCGTAGAGCCCGACCGTTCGGCGCTCCCGGTGCCAGCGGACTCGCGGTGCTTTGCCTTGTGTTGGACCCCCGTCGCCGGGGCGTCCTCAAAGGTCTTAGAAGACCGCTCGGATTTCTTCCTCTTCTTCTCGCCTGACGGGCTCTTCCCTTCCAGCCAGTTGGCGAGACGTTGATGGCGGTCCTTCATGGTCCGCTCCGACATATTGCCGCAAAACGCACAGTCCTTCTCCACGTGCGTCTTGTCCTCATGTAAGCAGTAGAGACAAAAGGAGTGTTCGTCCTCCTTAAAGACGTTCTGCAGCTGGCATCCAGGGCAGACCCTGAACAGCTTTCCGGGCGTCGAGCATCCCTTCTCCTGGGCCATGTCCGGGCCTGAGAAACTTCTGGAGTCCTCCAAAAGCGCAGCTCGACGAAATCTTCACCCTTGAGGGGCGCAGACGAATCCGACACGGATCCCCGTTGATCGGATGGAGAGTCGGTGGAGCTTGAGGCTCTTTTGACCGAAAACAAGAAGTTTTTTGAGAAAAAACGTGAAAAAATAGCACTAACGCTCGAGAGCAATAGCACGAGGATCCCAACACATGAACGTGCGGTAAAAATCTGAAGATGGCTGCCAGAGGCGGTGCTTAGGTGGAGGGCAGTCATTGGCTGTGGTCAGTATGACGCAGAGACCAGTGATTGGTTATTACTACGAAAGACAGATCAGAAACGAAACTGATACTGGTTTTTTCTTTACCGAGGATTCCCAGCCTGACGACGGGGAATATTCATGAGCATGTGAATCCATGCCAGACCCCATGCTGGAGAATATGATGCCTATGGAGTTGTTTAGGCTCCATAACCAAATGAAACACAAGAGTAAAACGCATCAAAATACATGAGTGGGGAAACACGCTCTCAAGGTAAAAAATTCAAGTCCTCAAAACCCAGCAAAGTGAGTGAGCACATTTATACAGTGAGCAGTAGGGTTTTTAGAGATTCAGTGACAAGTATCCAAATAAACACTTACACTCAAGGCTTCTTGATTAAACATTTATTTAAGTCAGTTGAATAAGCCTTCTTTAGAAGTGAGCAAATATATGTAATCCAGAAATACTTCAAAATACACTCGGTTTCAGTAGATACCCTTTGGCGATGGAACACACACTTCCTACACCCGCAGGGGACTTAAATAACTAGGACACTGGATATTGATATATCACTGGTACATTAGAGTAATACTGAGTTTGGAGTTGAAGAAAAGGTTTTGGGAAGAAAAGAAAGGTTAACAAATAGTCCTAAGCAGGGAAGTACTTTTTAACCCTCCAATGCAAAGTAAGTTGACTCTTTCGTGGTGGAAATGTAAAGCGCAAAGTTGGAGGTAAGAAGAGTCTCTCAGGGAGCCAGGGCGAGTTAGCAAAAGTCAAGGTGAGCTGAAGCACTAAGTCTTGCTCAATGTTTAGAAGTCTTTGTAGAAAAAGTAGAATCAATATAGGGCCACAAGCTGGGAGGCTTGTGAGGGGCAAAGCTGCAAGCCACTCTGCAAAGCAACCAAGTCGAATCTCAATTGACAGATAGCAAGGCTACAACAAGAGGGAAGTCCCCTTAGTTTTACAATACTTTTGGTTAGAAATTGGTTATAGCTGGCTTCTGTGCCTGTGAAGGTCTGCAGATCCTGTTCCTGGGCCTCAGTCGTCGGGACAAGAGGGAGGACGTCTGGGGACTCCTGCACTACGAATGGCAGGTCAGCGGCAGCAATGGGCAAACTTCAAATCGGCTGCACTTCATGGTTTCAGCTCCTCGAGTCTATAGTAAATGGCACTACCGCAGTTCTCGGATACCACTATGGACTCTCCTCGCATCTCCGGTCCAGCAATCTGTGACCCGGGCTTGGTCAGTCTTGCTTCCTGTAGTCAAGAGGATCTTGCTGAAGCTTGGGTCCAGCTTAGACACTCGCTCTATTCTGGTGTTCCTCTCCCTGGCACTTACATTCTTGTAGCAGCAATGCAAGTACAGACTGCTCCCGGAGGCTTTCCAGATGAGTTCATCTTGGGGTCGATTTGGTCCCACCAACCGAAGGGGTGAAGTCATCCTTTGCAGGGCTTCTATAGTCGAGGCAAATTCGGAGCTTCAGCATTTCAGCAGGGCTTCACCGGGCAAACTAATGGTCAAGGAGTTGCAACAGGCGTCCGTTCCAAGTTCTTCAGATTCCTACATCCAGTTGGCGACTCTGCCGTCCAAGCAAAAAGCCTCACCTTTTATAAAAGCCCAGCCTTTTATGCAGGCTTCTCCCATCATTCGCAGCCTAGCTGTAAATCACACAGCATGGTGGCTGTGCTCCAGTGCAATATTCAAGCAGACGGCCCTACATTTTTTGGGTATAAGGACCGCCATTCAGTGATTGAGCCAATGAAATATTCCTTAGTGCCGCCTTGGAAACCTCTTCATAGAAAGCAGCCAAAGTAGTGCAATCCAATGGGAATTTTAAGATGAACTAAATCAAGGAAGGCTGATTACATGGACTATTTTAGGATGGATGGACCAGTTTGAGACCGTTTGGACTCGGCATTTGGCATGAACACGGTGAACCTTGAGAGGTTCTAGAGAATTTTGGTTAAGCCATCAAGAAACCAGCAATAACGGGGGACCGTCTATTTGCAGAAATTTGCCTTGTAGGTCGATGTGTTGGACAGTGTCAATAAATCATTCTTTTTGAGGAATTACCACATTGGAATGCGTTTGTTTGGATAGATTGTGGAATATATATATTTTCATGCCAATGGCGCTGTTGGCATACATTTCTTTTTACAACACACAACTTATTTCCTTGGTATTAGACCCACCTTTTTAATATAGGCCTGTGCTACACAAGGTGGTAATGTGACTGAGCAGCCAGGCTTATTTTAAGAGGCGTAATGTGAGCTGCGCAATAAAACCAGTAAATATAGGTATCCAAGTAAACCCGTTAACACTTAAAGTTATAATACATTATTATGTATACAAAAAGATATAAAGCATTCTTTAAAAAGCAGCAATTGGCTGTAACATTAATTACCAGTTAGGATTCAGTTCAAATAGTGAACAATAAAGCAGGTGAGTAAATCAGTCATATGCTACCAGCACCCGGTGGTGACAATCATTTGAGGTCCGTATAACATTTATTATCACACTTGCAATATTGAGTTTCACAGGAAGGAAAGGTTAGGGTTAGAGCACAACAGACTGATAGGTTATAAGAACAGTTACATTCTCCAACATTTAAGACCTGTAAGGGACACGCACTGCCAAAGCCAATGGGTTCAGATGGGGGAGGGGGCCTGTAAGGAGCCAGGACAGTCAATGGACAACGTTCTGATGCTCTGATTAGTCAGTGTTCAAAAGAGAAATCAAAGCAACTCAAGTGGAGTCACTTTTAGAAAGCACAAGCTGTAAGGCCAATTCAGGTAGATTAAGGTAAAATGGTGTTGGGTTAAAACACACTCTCAAAGGTTGTAGGCACCCCAAAGGAGGATAAAATGCCCCAAGCCCCACAGTAAGTTTAGTGTTCCGTCTGGTTGCCTTTACGATGCAATGCAGTAGACCCTTGGTCCTTGATCATGGTGATGAAAGGTAGGACGTCTGACGGGCTCCTGCAACAGCACTTTGGACTCTGCAGCAATGGATTTACATGGTTTTGGCAACTTTTCCTCTGCGCCAACGAATAACGAAAAGCTCTGGTTAGAATTTCCTTGATACCTCAGCCGTGGAATCTGTTAAGGTGATGCTGGACGTGGATTGCTTGCTTCCATAGGGTCCTCTGGATGCCTTCGATCAGCCCGAATTATGACCACCATGCATTCACAAGTTGTCGAGGTACCCTAGGTATTGGGCTTCTGCAGCCTTGGAAAGTCGCAGCAAGTCGGGGGTTGTGCCAAAATAGAGGCTAGTTGGTCCCACCAGCCTAAAGGGAGGAAGTTGTCCTTTGCAGGTCTTCCCTGTCAAGTCAAACTGGGTGAGCACAGCTGCAGGCTGAGCGTGCTGCTGGCGCCTTCTCTTGTCCTCTGCTTTGGACTCTATCCTAGTGGTCGACTGTTTTTAGTCCAAAAAACCTCACTTTATTTATGCAAGTGCCTTCATTCACACAGCAGGGTGGCTGTTCTTTCAATATGAACTGTTTTCACTCAGGCACACCTAAGACGTCAAAGTTTCGGGCTATCCCTCACTTCCTGCCTTTGGAGCATGGGTGGGCTTCAGGGCTGAAGCCTGCCAAAGGCAAACTACACAAAGGCCTCACACCTGATGCAAACAGAGTAAAAGCCTAGACGAAACTAACAAAAAATGGTAAAAAGGACTGGGGCCATTTTGGGGAAAACGGTCACCCTTGTGCAGTACTGAAGCTGAGGTATTGACCTTCAGATGCATGATACTAGGTAGTAAAAAAAACTGCCACCAGCCATTCAAGTGAGTTAGTGTAACAGTTGCATGAGAAATGGGTTAAAGGAATTACTATGTTACCCTCCCCCAGCACTCCACATAAGGTGGTGTGCTGGACCCGTAAAGTTAAGTAAGACAGACAAGGGTCATCTTACTATTCTTGGTAACAGTAGTTCACCCAAGAAAATGTAGTTAAACATTTAGGGAAGTCCCAGGTACTTCTCAGTGGCACTGCACAAAAAGTGCTGTCGCAATGCAAAAGCATATGCCTTTTGGAGTTTACCAGACTCCATAAAACAGTAAGGAACATAGAAAATCATTGTCAGGAAAACACATGAGTGAGTGAGAAAAAGGTCTCACTCGGGAGTAAATATAAAAATAAAAAGCAGAGTCAAAAAAGTTGGGGTTCTCTAAGGTTAGAGAATTGGCAAAGAAATTACAATTCTCCCTAACTGGTACCACCACTGAGCTCCCCACTGCAGCCTACCTGGGTTTCTAATCCTCTGACCATCTGGGCTTCCAGCGTTTCCTGCTCCATCTCGGAGCAAACTTTGCGATCTACGTCCGCTCTGCCTCCTTCAGGTATTCTACATACAATGGGCTTCCCCTGTCTGTCTCTGGCTTCCACTCTCTTGCCTTAACTCTGGCATGTCTTGCCTTTTCAACAAACCCTGAACAGTCCATTGGCGATTTTGATTTTAAGGGACCGCTTATTTATACGTTCACTTTATATTCGTTCCAGTCATGGAACTTGGCTATTTCCGTATAGGCCATCACATGGAGGGCATTGGGGAGTTTGGGAACGGGAGTCCCTGTTCCTAAGGGTTGATTCTCTTCTGGTAAGGTCCCACTTGCGTGACTCCTCGCTTCGTCTGTTACTAGGCACATGCTGACGAGCCATTCTACAAGGGCAATAGGTGCCACTATTGTGTTATTTTTCCATGTGCCGTTTCTAGAATAGAGTATGTTTCCGCTAGCACATTTCTGCAACCAACCAGAGCAGATGACTCCGGGTGGTATTGGTATATAAGAATGTTAATTCAGTGTCAAGCGAACACAAGTACACCTTTTCCAATTCTATGCACAGTATCTAAAATGGATCCATACTACTAAAGGGAAATGTTACCTGCCTCGGACAGTTTTCGAGCAGTATTTTTGGTCATGTGACGCCTCCCTGGGATGTTGGTATGTAGTGTGTATGGTTATTTGCAATGGGCGAAGTCCCTCTTTGCCTCTCTTGTGAGTCGTCTGAACTATATGTAGATCAATCGCTTGACTTAAGACTCGCATCCATGTCTCAATGGCAATGCGACTAGTTAATGTTGCACCCTCTTTGGGAGCACTTACGACTTCCCAAGATGTTGAGGTGGGGCAGGGGGCATCGGGGGAGGTGCTGCAAGGTTTTCCTTAGCTGCCAGGTTTGAGTAACCGTTCCCAACAGTTTCTTAGCTCTGACTGGCATCCATCCAGCCATGATTGTGCCTTACAAGGACCCTTTCTTGATCCCTTGGAGAAACCTCTAAATGGCCTCTGTAATCTGGCTGTGTTTTTGGTTTCCTTTGTGTGCCAGGTGACCAAAGTAACCATGTATGGGCACAACTGACATGAGCTCCTTAATGAAGTTGGTCACCTTACTGGAGCTCACAAAGGGTCTCTTGGTGTGTACCTCGCTGCTTGGGTACGTCTGGCAGTCCTCTTGCATTTAATCCTTGTTTTTCTTTGGCCATGAAGGAGCCTATAAACACTTGATTATGACAATGGCTGACAACAGGACTTTGGTGGTAGATTAGTGATTAGGGGGGTGGTAGGGGTGTAGGGTCCCTGCAGTTGCTAACCGTTGGCACTGTTCACTTACCATGCAAATTGCTGTGATTTGATCCTGAAACACTACTGCAGCAGCCGAGCCTCACCCCTTTATGGGCAGGATGGAAGGGCAGCTCTCGTTTCTTTGGAGACTCTCTGCTCTTCCAGCAATCCAAGGAACAGACCCCCTCCCTTGCCTTGATCTGGCAGGACCAGTTCCTTTAGGCCCGGCTTGAAATGTGTTCCCCTTGAAGCTTTTAGGTGTGGGAGCATAGTTTTCTCTAGAGGCAGGACATGACGATCTGTGTGATTTTCATTGGTCACCTCAACCCTTTTACTAGTATTGCTTTGGAGTCAGCTCTCCAGTGCAAAGGCCACCGACCACTTACCGCTCCTGCCCCTCCACCCCTTTATCTGCTGGTTCCTGACTGGGATCGCCACCTTCAAAGACCAGACTCTTCTCACACCTGCTTTAATCTCAAACTGCAATGGCGGCTTAGCTCCACCTCCCAAGTATTGGGCAAATCCAGCACCACTTCTTTCAAAACTGCCAAACCTACCTGAATCACTCTTGTCTTTTCTAAACTGGACTAATGTGCCAGCATACTCTACCCGTGCATGCTTTCTGCCCTCTTGACAAGATCATTACCTTTGCTACCAGGACTCTCTGAACTCACTCACTTTGCTCCTACTTTCACTGTTGGGACAGATTTTCTATACTCTGGCCTGGTGGACAGATGTATAGAAGGCCAACCTAGTATTGTGACGGGGACAACTCTGGGAACGGTAGCCAAACAAGTTCCAAGGTAGGTGGACGAGTGGTCTAGGTTAAGTCTCAAGTCTGTGCTTTTAAGGGGCCCCAATGAGCATACACAGTGCAAAGTTGGGGTTTACACTAATCGGTTATACAAATACTTATTTTCTGTCCATATAACGGAGAACAATGTCTACAAACAGGTCATTATCACACAACACTATATACAATCCCTGGCAAAATACATATCGAACCCCTGAAAAGCAAGGTACAGATTAGTATAAGCACTACAGGTCCACTGTTAGGATTGTATGTTGTAACCCTGTCAGACTACACCACCCTTGGCAATAGGTAACCCAACCCTTGGTATAGGCCTGTACTACACAAGTTGGTAGATTGACGAGCAGCCAGGCTTATTTCAAGAGGGGTCATTGCGAGCTGTAGGGATGTAACCTAGTTTCATGATTCAAATAACACTTATAATAGGTTTCTTGATAAAATATGATAAAATAAATAAGCCTTCATTAGAAGGGAGTAATTGGCAACAATAAAACACTTCATTTCAAGAAAGTAAATAGATATGGGATGGCACACACACAACGTCCTACACCCTCGGGTGACTTCAATAGCTAGGACACTGTGGAAATTCATATACCATGTATTAAGTGGTGGCAAAAAGGAAAAGGTTAGGTAAGAAAAACAAGTTTCTCAAACAGGTAATGACTTTGAACATCCGCCCCCTCTCCCCCACATCCCCAAATGCCATTTCCCAGCTATACAAGTAAGGTATGTATGATTTTTTGAGGGATAGTTAAAGCAAAAAAGTCTGAGGTTGGTCTTCAGGGAGCGAGGACAGCCAATGCCACTTGAGCAAAGTCTAGGAGCTGAAGAACTTCTTGAAGGTAAGAAAGTCTTAAACAATGTTGGAGAGTTTTGATGAAAAAGAAATCACTGTTGGGCCACAAGCAGGGAGGCTTGCGGATGGCAAATATGCAAGCAACCAAGGGCAGCAAATGCAAGTCTAAACTGAGAGCAAGCAAGCTACACAGATAGACGCAAGTACCCCTTAGTTCATAGTACCTTAGGTCTGAAGAACTGCTTCCAGCTGGGTTCTGTTCAGGTTGTAGGTCCTGCAGAGCCTGTTCCTGGGCTTCAGTTGTGGAGACGTCTGGGGACTCCTGCACTACGATTCGTTCAGATCAGCAGCACTTTGCAGTTTCAGCTTCTCGCAAATGGCACCACTGCAGTTCTCGCACACCTGGTGGATTTTCCTTGCTTCTGGGTTCCAGCACTCTGTGGCTCAGGCTTCATCAGCCCTGCTTAGAGGGAGTCTGAGGATCTTCCTGAGCTTGTGTTCTGCTTAACAATGCAATCGATTTTGGTGTTCCTGTCCCCTGGCACTCGGTTCCTGCAGCAGCAATGGAAGTACAGCCAGCAGAGGGGTTCCAGTCGAGTTTTGTTTTTGGGTCGATTGGGCCCACCAACCTAAGGGGAAAAGTCGTCCTTTGCAGGGCTTCTCTAGTTGACATGAATTCAGAGCTTCAGCACTGTAGCAGGGCTTCACCAGGCAAACCAACAGTCCAGGAGTTTGAGCAATCTTCTCTTCCAAGTTCTTCTTCGGATTCCTTCATCCAGTGGTCGACTCTGCCTTCTCTCCCATTCGTTTGCAGCCTAGCTGTCACTCGCACAACAGGTTGGCTGTCATCCAAGGACAGCCAGCTGGCCAATTACCATTGGGTGCATTCCTGTAACTAAGACTAAGCACATGGAGTTTCAGGAGCCATCCTTCTGCCTGCCCTACCAGATGCGCTGGAGCCAGAGGTGGGCTTCACCAGTGAATCCTGCCAAAGACCAAACTAACAAAGAGACCCAACCTGGTTTGGCGCGCAGATTAAATCTTGAAGGAACTTTCCAACAAGAAATGACGAAAAAAGACTGCCTTACAGTATCTGCGAACGCAGCCCATGGTAAACGCACAATGGTAGGAAAAAGTTAAAATAGGTAACCAATGCCACCAGCCATCAATTGTAGCAAGGGTAATGTAAAAATAGATGACCCATCCAGTACCCTATTGTAAGATAGTGTGTGCTGGGTCTGTAAACCTACGAATGTATAAGTCAATTTCACATCACTGCTCTTGGAAATGGCAGTTATCCAAGAGAAGGTATTTAAACCTTAGCAGAAATCCCGAGGACTTCTCGGTGACACTGCACTGATGGTGCTGTGTCACAATGTAAAGAGATGCCTATGAAGTATATCAGACTCCAAAAACATTCAAATCCATGAAAAATACATGAGTGGGGGAAATATCTCACTCTCTCCAGGATAACAATTAAAGTCCTAAAGTACTGCAAAAGAGCTGGGGGTCTGTAAGGTAAAAGGGAATTGGCACATTTGTGGGAATTCTCCTTAACATCCAGAGTTAATCCTAGCTTCAGAAGTCAATCCCTAAGATTTATTGGGCCTTGTTTCCAAAAGTTCATTACATTTCCATCCAGTTTGGTGAGGCTAGAAAAAATAGGGGTTCTGTGGGGGGCATCAACAGTTCAAGTGTTGGGGGACAAGTTATCTAACTAACAAGAAGGGGCTCTACCGGGACAGCAGCAGAAGTTGGTCACCAGACCTTCCACCAGGTTTTGGGTCTCCTTGCGGGCCTTGCAGCTGTACTGGATTCTTGGCTCCTTGGTTTCTTCCAGGATCTCTCTAGAGTGGGTGCCGGGGTCCAATTATGCAAAAAGCCAGGTAAGAGCTGAAACTCCCACTAGCCAATGATGGGTCTTAAATCCGGAACCACTTGTCCATACCACTCGTGCACCAGAACCAGTTTGCGGAACGGACAGTCCCCACCCACTTCCTGGCACCACACCAAAGGACCTGCAGCAGCCCACCAAAAGCCTCTGCTTTCCCGGGCACTGGAAGTCCATATAAGAATTGTCCTGGCCTCACAGGCCAAGAAGAACAAGACTGCCAAAGGACAAGCGCAAAACCTTGTAGCGTAGCCATTTTTGACCACTAGCCACAGTAAGTAGGTAAATGCAGTAAGGCTAAAATTAAATGCACCAAAAAATAGCAAAATGGAACTGCTGCCACCGGCTTGTCCCTTAGGCACACCTAGAGTAACCAAAAATCCTCGCGTCAAAGTGTACCCAATTGTACTGCATTGTAAGATACACGGTACAATAAAAGTGGCAACAAGACTACGGGAAGCAATGTTTCCCAGTACTGATGGCCTGAAGGACATGTCAGTTTCCCCATGACAACTTGGCAAACGCCAGTGTAGGGAAACGTAAGGCGTCGCTGCACTGCAAAAAGAGCAAGTCGGAATAAAAAAAAATAAAAGCAAAACATGTTGAGAATCCATAGAAATGGAAGGGAAGGAAAGGTGCCTTAAAGAGAAATCTTGCCTAACCGTCACCAGGCTGGATGGCCGACTGCAGAAAGTTCACATCTCTCCACATTAAGGCACTGCCGTATCTATTCTCTACAAGCCTTCTCCGCTTTTCCTCGCCTCGAGTAGCCTGTTGGCACCTCACCCTCCCTGTGCTTCCTCTTTCTCTAATATTGCTCCACTTGCATTAAATTGTTAAAATTCTCTACACCTGAACATCCAAGAAATACTACACCTTTTTTATTTTATTAAAAGCCAAATTGACCCCCAGTTAACTTACCTCACCTGCCTTTTGAGCAAACATTTTCCCTTGCCTTTAAATTGCCTCTCATGTTCTCTGCCTCCACTCACTTCATACCAACATAGATGTCCTTCCCACCTACCTGCACTTATATCGAATGTTGATTGTCCTTAAATGTTGTGTCCACCCATGCATTGTCCCCAGTGACTGCCATTTACTCACCACCATCTGGTCAGAAAAACTGCTTCCCGTCAAATCTTATCTATTGTGTTTTCTTTAGCGATCTAAAGTTTTGTTGTTCTGTATATACATTTTCACCTTTGCTTGGGTGGGCACAATTGTTTGGGACTTACCTCTGTCACCTGTGCCCTTTGTCCGCTGCCACCGGCCATGTGGGTGGTGGGCCTTCTTACTTCTCAAATGGGAAACATTACTTTTTCAATGCTGGTCTGGTGGCCACTGCAATATTTGGATGGTGACAAACCTGTTATATCTGGTGTCTTAATGCTCTTTAGGGGCTTGTTGCTGGACTGGGGCTGATGGGCCACTACAAATTCAGTGGCTTCATTCTTGAGGGAGAGGAGCAGGTTTACCTGAACGACCACTTTCGGGCACTTGTTTCAACAGAGAAATAGCTGCAAACCCTTGATCAATTGCTGCACAGTTTTTTATTCTGTGTGCCCCGTAGATGCCAGTGTCACTCTAAAAGGTACGATTTTGAACAGCTGTGATATTGGGGGTTGCACCCTTGTTAAGTAAATATTTGGGGTAGTACCCTTTGGGTGCACTATAACAACCTTAGCCTCCTGGTAATTGGAACCCAACCTTTGGTTTAAGTCTGTATTACACAGGTTGGTAGTGTGGTTGAGCAGCCAGGCTTTTCTCAAGAGGGGTCAATGTGAGCAGTAGGGTAGTTACACAGAGATTAAGTATCCAAATAAACACTTAAACTCAAGGTTTCTTGATTAAACAATTAAGTCAGTTTGCCCCTTCTGAAGAATGCTTTTTCAATGTAATAGTACCCCACAAATACTCTCCAAAATATACCCTCTTTGTTTCTCTAAATCAGCAAATACCCATTGGCGATGGCACATACTTCCTACACCCTCCGGTGACTTAAATAATTGGGACACTGGACATTATATTGCTGTGCATTTATAACCATACTGAGAGGAGTGTCAAAGAAAAGGGGCTATTGGAATAAACCAGAGCACACAAATATTCTGAAACCGTTAAGTACTTTTGATTTTCCCGCCACCCATGCAGAGTAAGTTAACCCGTTCCTGGAAGGATAGGTACAACACAATGTCAATGGAGAGAAGTCATTCAGGGAGCCAGGCTAGGCCAGTGTAAAATGGGCAAAAGTCTAGGTGAGCTGAAGCACTTCTTGCAGGTAAGTATAAGTCTTGCACAATGTTTTAGAAGTCTTTGTAGAAAAGAAGAATCCATTTATGGCCACACGCTGTTGGACTTGGGAGTAGTAGAAGATACAATCAACTCTACAGAGCAACCAAGACCAGTGTCAACTGAGAACAAGCAAGGCTACACAAGAGGTACGTTCTATTAGACTGTACAGTACTTTTTGGTTAGAAGAAAAAGGTGGCAGATAACTTCTGTTCCTGTGCAGCTCTGCAGTTCCTGTTCCTCGGCCTCAGTCATGGGGACGAGAGGGAGGACTTCTAGGGACTCCGGCAATGGGAAGGTCAGACAGCAATCTTCAAATCAGTGGCACTTCGCAGTTTCAGCTCCTCGCGTCCATAGCGAATGGCATCACTGCGGTTTCTGGCTGTTGAGATGGCATTTCCTTGTGTCTGGGGTCCAGCACTCTTGAGGTGGCTTGGGCCTGGTCAGTCCTGCTTCCTGGGAGTCCAGAGGATCTTCCTGGGGCTCTTGGCCAGCTTAAAAGCGATGCACTCCGAATCTGGTGTTGCTCTCCCTGGCACTTCAGTTCCTGCAGCCGCAAGGAAGTACAGACAGCTCAGGATGTCCAGACGAGTTCACTTTGAAGTTGATTGGTCCCACCAACTCAAGGGAAGAAGTCTTCCTTGCATGGCTTCTCTAGCCAAGGTGAATTCGGAGCTTCATCACAGTAGCAGAGCTTCACTGAGCAAACTAACAGTCCAGGAGTTGCAGCAGGCGTCTCTTCCAAGTTCTTCTTCGGATGCCTTCGTCCAGTGGTCGAGTCTCTCAAGCCAAAAAGCCTAGCATTTTTATGCAGGTTTCTCCCATTTAATTCCTGTCTAAAATAGCAGGGTCACCTTTGGGTGTGTTCCTGTAACCAAGGTGATTAAGGGAGTTCGGGCATCTCCCTCACTTCATGCCCCTGTCGCACTGTTCCTGTGAAGCTCTGAAGATCCTGGTGTTCCTGGGCCTCAGTCGTGGGGATAAGATTGAGACGCCTGGGGACTACTGCAATGCAGGAGTAATGGGACGGTTACTGACAGAAACCGGCTATCTTCAAACCAGTGGCAAATCGGTGTTGCAGCTCACGTCTACTGCACCACCCAGTTCCTGGATGCCAAGACAGGTTTTCCTTGCTTCTGGGGTCCAGCACTCTGAGGTGGCTCAGGATTGTCGGTCCTGCTTTCTGGGAGTCTAGAGGATCTTCCTGGAGCTCTTGGCCAGCTTAAAAGCAACGCACACAAACTGTTGTTCCTCTTCCTGGTATGTCGGTTCTAGCAGCACCTCTGGGCAATTTCGAACTAGCTTCGAGGCGAGTTGATTTGTCCCAGAAACTCAAAGGGAGAAGTCGTCCTGGCATGGGCTTCTCTGTTGCTGCGAATTTGAAGCTTCAGCGCAGCAGCGCTTCACTGGGCAAACCAATGGTCCAGGAGTTGCAGCAGGCGTCCTCTTGAAGTTCTTCTTCGGATTCCATCGTCCAGTGTGCTGGTCTGCCTTCGAAGCAAAAAAGCCTTGCCTTTTTATGCAGGTTTCTCCCATTCATTCCAGCCTGGCTGTCACCCAGCAGGGTGGCTGTCCTTGCAGGACAACCAGCTGGCCAATAAACTAGGAGTGCATTCCTTTCTCCTAGGAGACTAAGCACAGGCAGTTTCTGGCACCTCCCTCACTTCTGCCTCCACCCAGAGTAAATCTCGAGGATCTTTCCACAAAGAAATGGCAAAAAAAGACAAGGCCATTTTGACAAAAATAGCACCCAAGGGTGCTTTACTCTAGCTGCAAATTCAGCCCACGGTAAAAACACACAACGGTAGTAAAAAGTAAACCACTGCCACCAGCCTTTAATTGTAGAAAGGGTAACATAAAAATGTTACATGGGAAGCTAGACCAAGGGGATACTAAGAAATCCCCCTTCCCCCCTCAATTTGAAACTATATTTTACAAGTAAATAACTCCTCTTATGCACACATTTTATAGATCTAGTATTGTACAGGGTCTGTACCTGTTAAACCACCATAAGGGTTTGCCTTTACTACTATGCTAATGCTTGGCGATACTGACTGCTGTAGTTTCTTAGTCCTACACGTAGCTTTTTCTTAGGCCCCGACAGTGTCCTGATTCTTTTGATTTACTTCAAAAATTTAGCACTGCTTTGCATGTTTGTTATATCCGACCTGATATGTCCTACACATAGCACCTCTAAATCAAAGTTGTAACAAACCACTGAATGATCTACATTCAATGAGCAAATTAGCTCTTCTACCCAGTGGGAATTATGTGCACAGATAAAAGTGCAATAGTAATTCGGTAGGTTTTAAGCTCCATAGATGTCTTCTATATAGTGAATACTGTTTGCTGATGTTGTTCAATGCCTCATATCCCCCAAGACAAGGATGTTAAACACATTTTTCTTTGCAGAACACTGTTGCAGTAGGACTGTTAGAGACCCTGCTTTGTTTGGTTGACATTGATTTTATGAGTCCTGGTACCTCATTAGATGAAGTGGTTTGGCGCGCCAAAAATCATTAATTGGTCCCCTTGCCCAGCACTCTGGCACTGGAAAGGGAGTGGGGCTAGTTGAATTGAAGTCATTGAATGGGTTAAAGCAGTATGCAAGTGTTTCTATCGGTGGGTGGTAACTGTGAATACTGTTTGGGGATGTAGACCTGTTCAAACTTATTTTTGTTCATCCTTTTGTTATGCCCCTGTCAAGCTTTTACTTAATGGATGAAATGATAGCTGCTGTGCATGCTGATTAGGGCGCAGTTTTTCCAACAAACATTTCTTGTCTCTTCTAGTTGCAATGGTGGCTATCCTGGTGGAGCATGGAATTACTGGACCAAGCATGGTCTTGTATCTGGGGGGCTGTACGATTCTCATGTGGGTGAGTATGTTAACACTCAATATAAATGTTGGGATTGCTTTTTTTGTTCCGATTTATCACTTCATATAAAATCAGGTCTTGAGATTTGAGCAGCTCTCACTCTTGCATGATTTGAAGCAGAATGCATTTTAGTTAGTGTAAAACCTGCACTGTCGGCGAACCTCTGCTTTTAAAATAACCTCAAATACAAGGATTTACTGCTTAACTCTGATAGTTTTATGGCTGAGCAAATCTTTAAAAAAAAAAGTCAAGCCAGAGACTTGTGCAGTCATGTTACAGCTGCATCGTAGTTTCTCTTGGTAACTAAACATCATGTTCACTGGATTGGTGCCCTCTTGCTCATGAATTGACCTGATTCCATCTAAAAGCTCTGCATTTTGCAAGTGGTAAGCCTACAACTTCTGCAATTTCTGGAAATTGTTAAATGTGTGGTGTAGAGGGCTCTGGGATACATGGGTAGTTCATGCTTTAGGTTTCACCAACCTCAATGGGTGCATGATGGTGGCAAGACTGTCTCAAATGGCCTGATGTCCAGGAATGCGGGAGGGTGTGCTTGTGCTGTACCCTCCCGTGCTCCAACTACAGGAGCAAATCATCCATTGTGTCTTGGTGAACGTGTAAGGGTTCGATGTGTTGGGAATATGCCTGGCAATTGCATGGAAACAGGGGTGACAAACGGTCCTACTAGGCCTTGTGACATACGGATTGTGCAGGGGAGTGGTTAAGTGAGTGCAGGAGGAAGCCAGGAGGACAGAGCCCAGGGAGTGCAGGGGCAGAAGGGACATGTGTAAGTGTGGGGTTGCAGGGCAGCTGGAAGGGCTCAGGGTGGTGCATGCCCATGCAGACTAGCTGTATGTTGTGGGATCGGAGGTGACCAGTATAGGGGGAGACTGTTAGCGGAGGGCCTGGTTCCCTGTAAGAATCTGACGGAACCAGGGAGCCAGTCAAGAGGCAGAGGTGGGGGAAGATTACCAGGGGAGAGGGAAGGGGGCTGAGAAAAGGAGGGTCTGGAAAAGCTTCTGGAACTTAAGGAGATCCGTCTGAAGTCCGAGAGGGGCAGGGAGGCACCTGCAGAGGAGTCTCCCTCCCGCCCCCTCTCGGCTTGGAGAAGCCTCTGATCTGCCCTGAGTTGGAGCTAGAAGACCAAAGGGCTATAGCATGGAGGTATTTAGGGCGAGTGAGTTGGGTATAGTCGGTCACAGGCCCCATAAAGCCTTTAGATGATGCTCAGGGGTTTATCCTCACAACCACTGCAAGATTTGAGGCCTGGAGAGATGCAGTCACTGGGCTTGAGGCCAAGGAGAAGTCTTACTGGATTAGTTGAAGGGGCCGAAGGGAGATGTTGGTTAGGTTGAGGAAGAGCCTGGACCAGAGCTCTGGAGACCTTGAGTTTCTGGGGAAAAGGTGAGGAAAGATGCCCGAGGAGGTGCAGCTGAATAGGTGAACCTTCTTGGAAAGGTCCTTGATACGAGGAGTTGAAGGGAGGGGGCCCACGGAAGCTGGCCAGAGTGTGTGGGGGAAGCTGGGGTCCCAATGAGAAGGATCTGTCTTACTGGCTTTAAGGCAGATACCGATAGATACCGATAGCAGTGCACCTACCTAGATAGTGCCGTCTGGTATGAGAGGAAGAGTAGGGGGGATGCTTGAAGGAGAGTTGCACGTCATAAACACTGGAAGTTAGGAGAGAAGGAAGCGATCAAATGGGTTAAAGGGAGGGGTGGTGGTGGTGCAGGGGAGGGGTTTATGGTAGATGTTGCAAAGCAAGGGTGAGAGAATAGAGCCATGAGGGACACCACAGGCTGAATGTGAGATGGAGAAAAGGGCCCAGTTGAACCCGGGGAAGGTCGTTCAGAGAGGAAGGACATGCATTTTTGCAACCCTGTCGACAATGATGATCCTTTTTCAGGCTTGCTAGCTGGTGGTCACAGCTCTACTTAGTATGTGAGAATTGTGCGAGGAAGGGTTCTATCTAGATTGCTGCAATTTTTATTTTCTTTGTTTTACTTTCCACCAGGAACCTCGCATGTAGAATTCTGATCCACCCCTTAATACCGTAGAGTCATCAAACCTGCAGATCCTGCCCTCGCAGGCATGTTTCCTGTGATCTTGCCTCCCTAACACTGGCCTTACTATTTCCACCAACTATGGTGCCTGTGCTGCTGCTGCTGCTATGGGTCTGGTGCTCCAAGTACTGATGGTAGACCTAGAGACTCTACTAGCAGTACTGATGAGAAGTGCTGGGTGGTACTGGTAGTAGCATTAGAAGGGTTGCTAGAGCAGGCTTTGTAAAGGTTTGCCACCAAAAGCCGATATCCCTCAGATACAATAGCCCCTCACCCCAAGTATCGTCTGTATAAGTATGTCCATCTGCCTCTGGTGTCACTCTTACACAGTATCATTACAAAGGGACCTACTAGGGAATGGGAGCCATTGTCTTTTCATAGCAATGGCAAATCCTCTGACCTGTGTCAACTCCAGAACATTTAGCTTTACTGTAGGATTATTTTTCTTTTTACCTCGGTGATTGGGAACATTTTTCCACACACAATCTTTTACTGTTTATGGGTGTCATTTTAAGACTCAGCCTATTGTCTTTAATTGTAGCCTCTGACAACTGGCAAAGTTTGTATACAGTACCCTTTTGGACAACTACACACAACTAGGACTACAGGTGTAAGCAAACCAACCTTTGGTATAAGTCTGTACTTCAGATTTGGTAGCGGAGCTGAGCAGCCAGGCTTAGCTCAAGAGGGGAATGTGAGCAGTAATGATGTTACACAGAGGTCTACAATCACAAGTGTTCAAATAAACTATTACACTGAAGGTTTCTATGTTAAAGGTATTTGTACTGCGCACCGTCACCAATGGAATTGGTCCCCAGGCGCTCTGGCGGATCTGTAAATGATAAGGTGGGATGGGTTAGTAAGGTGAAGAGGGAGTAGGATAGTGAGAGGAGTGGTGTTCTGTTGGCAGCTTCAGCTTGGTATACGCCAGATACTGAGCATTGGTGCGGGTATTGTGTCGGTCCGCGTGTGCTGTTTCTCCGGTTTTTGTGTTGTGAAGTGCGTGCGGCTGCTTGTGCGAGAGATGGTTGTGTGAGGTTTTTTTTTTGAGTGAGAGTTTGAGCTTATATTGGTTAGTGGGTTACCTGACCTTTAGCATGCTAACCAAGTCTGGACATACTAGTAATCACGATTCTAAGTCTGGACATGCTAATATTCAAAGTCTTATCTAGATGTGACACAGGCTAGTATTCACATCTCTATCCAGGTGTGGACTGTGGACCTGCTAATATTCACAATACTATCGAAGAGTGGCCATCACCTGAGTGTGGGCGTGCTAACATTCAAAGTCTGCAGGCCAATGTTCACAATTCTATCCAAGTGTGGACTTTGATGCTAATATTCAGATTCTATTCAAGTCTGGACATGCCAATATTCACAATCTATCCAAGTCTAGTATACTTATTAATTTAGAAGTAGGCAATATAATCACACACAAATACTTCAATACTAATTCAGAATACTTTTCAAGAGGAGTAAAAGGCAAAGATTATTAGAATCCTGTTAGGGAGAATTCTCATAAATGTGCTAATTCCCTTCCAACTTTGCTGGATTTTTGAGGACTTGTTTTTTTTTTCTGTTTCTTTTCCCCTGGAAGGTGTGAGCCTTTTTTGTCCCACTCTTTATGTATTTTGTGTTTTACTCTTCTTTGATTATGGAGTTTTAAGATACTTATAGGCATATTTTACTGTGCGTTACACTGCACCCTGAGTGCAGTAACACGGAGGCCTTTTTGGACTTCACAAGGTTTAAATGCCTTCTCTGGGATGAACTGTTTCCCAGAGAATTTAAGGTTAAATTGACTTTACTAGTAATTTTAATTTCCTAGACCCAGCACACACTATCTTCCTATAGCGTGCTGGAAGGATTACCTAGTATCCCCGTGTCTAGAAACTCCTGTAGCAATCAAATGCTACACTTTCTGGTGGCAGTGGTTTTACAACGAACTACCATGATTTTTTCCTGACGGCGAACAACGGGAGCTTAAAATCGCAGGATGCATGTTTTTCAAGATGGCGCCTTAAGCCCCTTTGTTTAAACAGGTCCCGTCCTTTTTTCACCATTTCTTTTTGGAAAGGTCCTTCTAGAGTTTGGCTCTGCGCGCCAAACCAGGTTTAGCCCCTTTGTTGGTGCACCTTTGGTGGGCTTCAGGACTGAAGACCGCCTCTGATGCCTGAGTGTCTGGGGTGGGCAGGAAGCGAGTGAGGTGCCCGAAACCCCCTGTGCTTAGTCTCCTAGGAGACCCAAATGCACTCAGTGTGATTGGCTGACTATCCGGCAAGGACAGCCACCCTTCTGGGTGAGTGGCTGGAATGAAAGGGAGAAAACTGTTTAAAAGGAAAGCAGTCGACCACTGGAACGAAAGAACTGAAGACTAGCTGGAAGATGATGGCTGCTGCAGCTCCTGGGCCGTTGATTTGCCCGTTGAAGCCCTGCTGTAGGTCCGAATTGCCAAGTTCATCTTGATAGAGAAGCCCCTTTAAGGACGACTGCTTCCTTTTTGAGTTGGTGGGACCAATCAACTCGTAAGCCACCTGGATACCATGCTCGGAGCTGGTTAGGTTTAACTAGGGGGAAGGACACCAGCTTGTGTGCTTGAAGACAGCTACTCGAACCGAAGATCTTCCATTTTCCAGCTTGTTTGACCAGTCCCAGCGCAGGAGTCCCCGGCGTCCTCCCTCTTGTCCCCACGACTTAGGCTTGGGAACAGTGAGATCTGCAGGAACTGCCAGGGACCAACGTCTTCAGGTGCATCTTTTTTCTTCATATTAAGGTACTATGCCAACCCAATTGAGAGAACTTGCGGTGAAAGTTCATAGAACTTTCCCAACTTGCAGGCCTAATCAGCTTGTGACCCAACATATTTTCGTTCAAACTACTTCTAAGAACATTGGCAAAGACTGTTTCCTACAAGAACTGCCCTTTCCTACAAGAACTGCCCTTTCCTACCTAAGACACTAGCCCATTGACCTGAATAGTCCTTGTGAACTGAAACTATTTGCACTGCCGAAGAGTATTTGTGATCTATTCACATGTGCCTTTTTACTCCCATTCAAAGTAACAAATGCCATTTTGCTGCTATTTCAGGGGAGCCTAATTTACTTAAACGTATTGGTTTGGCATTGAAGTGTTTGTGTATAATAAGTTGCCTCCTTCTAGTGAATGTTTTCTAACTGACTGTGTAATAAACTAAAGTGGTTTACCAAGAAGTGTCTACTTGAACCACTGATTGTAAGACCTCTGTGTAACATCCTTGTATTGCTCGCATTCCATCTTGAGATGAGCCTGGCTGCCTAGCGTGCTACCAAAAACGGTGTAGTACAAACTTCTACTAAAGGTTGGTTTTGCTTACACCTGTAGTCTGTATTGTATGTGGTGGTCCCAGAGGGTATTGCATGCTATTCTGCCTAACAGAACATGAAAGGTACAATTATTCTTAGACTGTGCATATACTTTGAGTTCACCAGAAGAGTCAATTCAATAGGCTAGGCCAAGTCAATGGGCTAAAGTCTTGGATAGGATAAAGCGGTTCTGGTAAGTAAAAGGTAAAGCCTCTGCAAAAGTTGTCATAAGTAGTTAAGAATCATGTTGGGTCACAAGCTGATTAGGCCTACGAGTTGCAAAAGTTTCAAGCACTTTCACCACGAGAGGTAAGTATTGTCTTATTTCACAGTTCCTTACAATGAAGAAAAAGATGCAGCTGAAGACTAATCTCGCTGTTCCTGTGCATCAGTCGTGGGGACAAGAGGGAGGATGTAGTGGGACTCCTGCACTGGAACTGGTCAAAAAGCTAGCACTTGGCAAACTTCAATTTCGGTGGATGTGACTAAAGCACACACACTGGTGTCCCTCTCCCTGGTTCTACTGTTTCCTGCAGCAATTCTGAGAAAATTCGATCAGCCCCGAGATAGGTGTCCAGGTGGCTTACTTGTGAGTTGATTGGTCCTACCAACTCAAAGGAAGAAGTCGTCCTTGCAGGGGCTTCTCTGTTGATGTGAACTTGGCGACCGGGCAAACCACTCGGACCAAGAGTTGCAGCAGCCATCCTCTTCAAGCTCTTCGGTTCCTTCGTTCAGTGGTTGAATCTTCCTTCCAAGCCAAGACACTCCTTTTATACAGTTCTCTCCCATTCATTCCAGCCTAGCTGTCACTGACCCAACAGGGTGGCTGTCCTTGCCAGACAGTCAGCCACCCAATCACCACAGAGTGCATTTGGGTCTCCTAGGAGACTAGGCACAGGGAGTTTCGGGCGCCAGAGGCAGTCTTCACTCCTGAAGCCCGCCAAAAGCGAATGAACGAAGGGACCAAACCAGGTTTGGTACGCAGAGAACACTAGAAGGACCTTTCCACAAAAATGGCGAAAAAAGACCGGGGCCTGTTTTTACAGAGTGGGCTCCGAAGCCATCTTGAAAAACATGGCTCCCGCAACGTAACGCTACTGGTGCTCGTAGTTGAGAAAAATCATGGTAGTTTGTTGTAAAATCCCCTGCCACCAGCCATTTTGAGAGGAAAGGGTAGCATTTGACTGCTACATGAGTATCTAGACACAGGGGGATACTAAGTAACCCTTCCAGCACTCTTGTAAGATGGGGTGTGCTGAGTCTAGGAATTTAAAGACTAGTAAAGTCAATATCACTTTACTTGCTCTGGGAAACCGTAGTTTATCACAGAGAAGGGATTTAATCCTTGGGGAGAGCCTGTAAAGGTTTCCCTGTGCCACTGCACTGAGGGTGCTGTGTGACACAAATGAAAAGATGCCTATGGAGTTGGTTAGACTCCATAACCAAAGGATACGCAAGAGTAAACACATTTTAAAACAAGAGTGGGGGGGAAAAGGATCACTCTTTCCAGGTAAAAAAAAATCAAGTCCTCAAAATCCAGCAAAGTAGCTGGGGGATCTCTAAATTGAAGGGAATTGGCACATGAGAGTTCTCCCTAACATTGACACATACTGCCTATTGTTGCTGGGCTGTCCTTGAGGCTCCCCTTTTAACTTTCTCTTGCTAACTTTGTGAGAACTACAGTTCCCAAGGTTTGAAAGGCTCTTTGGATCCTTTTACATTTTATTAGGTCAGACCCCCTCTCCCCACCCCCCTTCCTTATGTGGAGGCCTGGGGAGACCATGGGTATACCCTTTCTCATTCGAAATGTAACATTTGTTACCATGACAAACTTGTTTAATGGCTGGTGGCAGTAAACCTTTTCATGAATTTGGTGCTCATTTTACCAAAATGGCCACTGTCCTTTATTTTATTTTTTTGCCATTTCAGTCGTCCTTGTACTTTCTGGTTCCTTCCCCTGACTTGCTGGGTGGGAAAATGCTTTCTCTTCGGCAGGAGTCCTGTGGACATCCACCCCCACCCCCGCTGCCCCAGGCTCCAAGTGTCTGAAGGAAAGAAGCGAGGGAGGAGTCCAAAGCTCTGCAGCCCTTTGTCTTCCAGCCTGACTGCAAGAATACAGTTCAAACTGGGAGGCTGGCTGTCCGATTGCCAACCCCCCGAAGTTTGACTGGTGCCTGGGTATTTGATTGGATGTGATCCTGGAAGCTGAAGTAGTCTACCACTGGAACTGAATCCGAAGTGGATGATTAAGAAAAAGCGGCTGAGACGAGCTAACTCTGCAAACAACATCCTGACCCAGAGCCTGGAGAGACCGACTAGACTCAAGAAGACCTGCAATTTGAGGAATCCCGTGTCATGCTGCGACCTTGTGGGGCCTGCAATACCTTGGGACCCCGAGTCGTTGTGTAGTACACGGTCTGAATCTTGCTGCAACTTGGTGTGCACCCTGCTGGTCCTCCAGATATGTGAATCGAGTCCGGAAAAGTCCCTGTTGGGGAGTATTCTCATTTAGAGACCTCCAGCTCTTTTGCTGGACTTAAAGACTTTTTAACCCTGGCATGAGTGAGACATTTTTCTCACTCCTGTGTTTTGACCTAATTTGTTTTTGGACTTTGACAAACTCCATAGGCTTTAATTTGTGTATGGGGACATGTGGCACCTTCAGTGCGGTGTCCGAGAAATCCTTTGGATTTCTCCATAAAAATAAAATAATTTCTTATGAACTACTGTTCCCAAGAATAGTACAGTAAAATTGGCATTACTTGCCTTTTTTCTTTGTGGGTCCAGCACACTGCATCTTATGTGGACTGCTGTGGTGCAGCGGTGGGGGGCCGGTGGGTTACCTACTAGCCCCTTATCCTACATTCTCATGTAAAATGTTTTACATTACCCTCACTACTTCAAATGGCTGGTGGCAGTGGTTTAATTTTCCTACCTGTTAGGACAGTTTTTTTTCTGAAGTCAACTAACGCCTTAGTAAAAGCATTCAACTGAGTCAGTACAAGACTCCCCTCTTAGTATAAGGCTGTACCACCGGAGTAGTTCATTGGTAGTGTAGACAGAGCAGCCAGGCTTATTGTAGGAGGGAGAGGGGGCTGTACAATTAGTACAAATGAAATTGTAATTAAAATGGGCCAAAGAAACACAAACACTATGTATTGTACTAAAGTAGGCACAGATAAATCTTGGTGGGGGGGAAATGAGTACCAGCCCATTCTATTTAATCACAGTATAAAAACACACTATGCTTGAAGGTGCACAGACCAAAGCATAAAGCTTATTTGGAACACTAACAGTAGTTCTAGGGAAGTCACCCCTTATCATACATTCAGTATAGGTCACATCTATTCTTGGGGAGTAAAAACCAATTGTTACTTTCAGATTATATTCCATAATTCAAGGGTAGTAGACCCCACCATTTGTACCGTGAAACATGGTAACGAATCACATGATCAGGCAACTGGACACTGTACATTTTGTGAATAGTGGAACACTGGTTCTAGGTGCAGTAAACTACTTTTGTGATAAGTTATACTAAGGATGTAATTCAATTACAGGTGCTTTTGAGATCGGTGAAACACAGATTGAGATGAGCAGCAATGCTTGTAACTTATTTTTGGATGGCACACAATTAACTCAAGGTAAATAAAACCCATATACCTCTTCAAGGAGCTATCCGCAACAGTATAAACCTAAGAGTCTGTCTAAAACAGACCAGGGAAAGCAAAACCCCAATGTTAGTCTTTATAAATGACTCCAGGTTATTCTAGGTAGGAAAACCTAATGCAGACTTATTCTGGACAGGCTAACCGCAAGTCAGGGGAAGCAAGACACAGTTGGGGAACACTCCTACAATTATCCTAACGGGAATAATCAAGTGAAACCAACAGCATTACATTTGGGAAGAGGAACAACCAAATCACAGGTGAGTATTACACCCTTACCTATACTTTCTGTTAGAATGGCAAAACGATTTCGAAGGAAAGAAAGAGTGTACTTTTCAGAATAGTGCAACACACATTCAGGGTAAGGACGAACTTTTGTAACTGTTCAGTTACCGGCCAACTTCTTTTGAAAGCAACTTTTAAACACTTTTTCTCTTTTCTAGGCATACGGCCCAATCCTTCCTGTATTCCTGGAGCATGAGTATGCTCAGTGGCAGAAGGCGATAGAGGGTCTGGGGGGGTGGGGGGGGAGAGAGGGGGGAGGATCTCTAGTGTCAGGATGGGTTCTTAAGTAGCGAGTTCCTTAGGAAGACCGGTGAGTATTTTACTTTATAGTAGTTGAGAATAGTCTTCATACAATTTGTGTATTTTATTTAATTCAGCTATCTGACTTATCTTGACCTTTCTGAACAGGATACTCTGTTCTTCTTTTCATAAATTGTATCCACTGTTGGTCTATTTCAGCCGATATGACTTTGGCTTCTTGGCACCATTTGCCTTTGTCTGAGTTTCTGTCTTTAATTCTCGTTTGTTCGCTGCAAAGCTTTCCTCTTGAGACCTTTAGTAACCTTGGTTGATTCTGCTCTTGTGCATACTGGAAGTATACTTCTATAAATTGCGCCTTTTTGAGGTAGATATTTCTTCTTGCTGTTCCTTGCATGTGCACACGTTTAAACTAACTGAATATCTTCATCGTGCATTTGGCATAATTTCAGATATCTTTGACATCGATTATTTCACTTTAGACTCAGGATGTCACTTATCCATGGTGTTTCGTCTCTTCATCATTCTCAGGTCATTAGATCTTCTATATGTGTCAGTCCATGTTTTTGTGACGTCCCATTCGTCTTCCATCAGTATCTTTTTAGCTTCTTCAGGGATTGCATTTTGACAATCGTCATTCTGTCTCATTTGTCGATATGGTTTTTCTCAATGGGTACTGTCCAGGTTTTCTAAGTGTCGGTACTTCAACAGGTGCTATTCTTCTGATGGGTACTGGACAGAGCCCAACTGCGGCTCTCTGCTGGTTTATTTGCTCATCATGCGTCGCATATATCGGCGTGAACATTCCTGGTACTTCAAAATGGATGGCTGGAGTGTGAATAGAGCTTAGCACCAGTACTAACGCATTATATCACAATATATAACCACACCACTATACTTGAAAGTACACAGACCCAAGTATAGACCTTATTTGAAGTACTTAACAGTAGTTCTAGGGAAGTCAAAACCGCATTTATTGTAGGTCAAGCCTATTCTTGGGGAGTAAAAACCAGTGGTTACTTTACAATTACGTTCAGTGATGCAATGGCAGTACAACTTTCCAGTTGTATGATGATTCTTAGCACAAATCACTTAACCAGTCAAATGTACAATATACATACTTTTGTCATTAGTTATACTAGGTGAGTAAAACCTATAATA
This sequence comes from Ambystoma mexicanum, assembly GCF_040938575.1. Lineage (NCBI taxonomy): Eukaryota > Metazoa > Chordata > Amphibia > Caudata > Ambystomatidae > Ambystoma > Ambystoma mexicanum. Next base: position 221,239,313 of record NC_090927.1, on the reverse strand, counting down.
TACAATTACAGGTGCTTTTGAAATCTGGGAACCCCAGATTGAGGTAAGCAGTAACTCTTGTAACTTATTTTGGATGGCACACAGCTAACACAAGGTAAGTAAAACCCACATACTTTGTTTAACCTCACAATGGAGGGGTAAAGTAAACCCCAATGTTGCACTTTACTGAATAGTTATAAGTAGGCAACAACCTAATATTGACTTAAAGACAGGCTAGCAGCAAGTCGGATAAGAAGACCCAGTTGGGGGGGGGGGGGCACTCATACAATTCTCCTCAAGGGACTAATCTGGTGATACCAACACTTTACTTTTGGGAAGAGGCGCAACCTAATCACAGGAAGGTAAAATACCTTCACATCTACTCTATTAAACTGGCAAAACAATGGCTAAGGAAGAAAAGCTGTTAACCATACTTTTGAATAGTGCATCACACATTCAAGATCAGTAAACTGTTCACTCTGTTACCAACCAACTCTTACAAGTAACCTTTAAAACACTTTCTTGTCTAGGCAGGAGTCCCAATCCCTTGAGTCTTTTTCCTTATTCTGGGAGCATGAGTGTTCTCAGTGGCAGAAGGGGGTCACTTGGTCTAGTGACCAACAGGCCGTGTCAGAATAGGTTCTTGAGTAGCAAAAGTCAGAGTTCCTTAAGAAAACTGGGCAAACGGGTGAGTATTTCACTTTAGAGTTAGAAGAGGGCCCAGGGGCTTCACAGAAGACACCCTAGCAGGATTCTAGCAGTGGGACTGGGTGTACTGGACGAGGGACCTCACCAATCACAGAAAATACTGAATAGCTACACAGAAATCCTAACAGGCTTAAGGTAAGTATACGCCCAAGCCAACACTGTACATCAGCATTGAAGTTTGCGTCAGGGTCTGCAGCCAAATACCTGGTCAATGGATTCCTTGTCGTGGAGACTGAAAACAAGACCTCGGAAGGGACTTTGCAGCAGGCATCGATATAAGAAGGCTCTAGGCAAGGTTTCCCTCACGGCTGAATGTGGTTCTGCGGATTTGGCGCCTTTTCAAGGAGCACAGAAGACAGAATATCACGGTTGAATTCTCGTAGTTTTAAAGGTCAGCACTCTGGTGAGGGAACTTTTCGGACTTCGTGTCTCTGGAGAGCCACCAGGATGCCCACAAAGTTTCAGCGAGATTTGGAAGACCGTGCACTGCACAATGGCTTGAGGTCCCAGGGTATTGGGGGTATTGCAACAACCAAGGTCGCAGCAATGCATGGGATGGCTCAAAATGCAGGTCTCCTTGAGTCTAGTGGGTTTCACCAGGCTCTGGGTCATTGTTTTTCAGAGTCCCCAGGTCGATTGGAAGGAATGGCTACAGCAGGCTCCAGTTACCCAGCAGGCTCTCCGGTCGCTGGAAATTGTCTCGGCCACCTTGCCTTCATCTTTCTCTTCGTCATGCCTTCAGCTTCCAGGTTTGCAGTATTTATCAGGAATTATAACACAACCTCTGCATTCTCTCACCGCATTTTACAAGAAGGGGCGGTCAGGTTGTCCAATTGGGACAGCCAGCCACCCTCCTCCCCCCACTGGGATTTGTCCCTATTCAAGTAAGGCGTAAGACAAAGGGCTGGGGAGTTTTGGGCTCTTCCCTCACTCAGACTGGAGCCTGGGCGGGGGAATCCAGGGGACTCCTGCTGAAGACAAAAATCGCACAAAGGAATTTCCCGCCCTGGATGAGGGAGGGAGGGAGGGAGGAAGGGAGGCAGGGAGGGTGGGGGCTGGGAAGAGGGAAGGAACAAGGAACAAGAAACACTAAAATGGCAAAAGACACAGGCCATATTGGTAAAATGGACACCCTTGGGTTCCTTTACTGCAGCTGTGAACACGGCCCGCGGTAAAGGTGCACCAAATTAATACAAGGTATCACTGCCACCAGCCATTGAAGGTAAGTTTGTCCCTAACAATTGTTAGTTGTAGTGTGAAAGGGGATACATGGGGATACATTGTATCTCCCCAGCACTCCTCATAAGGTGGGGTGTGCTGGCTTCAGAGTAAAATGTAAATGGGGATCCAGAGATCCCTTCTACCCTTGGGAACGGTAGTTCACTCAAGGTTGGGTCAAAGTTAAGGGGATCCCCCTAGGGCAACCCAGCAACAGGCACTTATTGCTAATAAGTTGCTAACTTTAAAAAGACACTATGAAGAGTCTTAAAAATTACACCCATAAAAGAGTTAGATTAGGTGAGTGTTGAAAAAGGTTCCCACTCACTGAGGTATTATTGAAAAATATCCCACTAATAAAGCAAAAAGTTCTGGGGTTCAACCAGGAAAGGAAGATTTACTAGTTCTGTACATATCTTGCCTAACACATTTGGAAACATCCTAGAGACATTTGGGAAATCTGAAAGACTTCCATGTGCCACTCCACTGAAGGTGCTGTGTCACAATGTAAAAAGATGCCTATGGAGATCGGCAGACTCCAAAAACCAAAAGAAACACAACAAATGGAATGAAGTACAAAGTCCCAAAGTTCAGCAAAAAGAGTTGGGGAGGGAGGGGGGTCTCTATGGTACAGAGAAATTGGCACATTTCTGCAAATTCTCCCTAAAACATACCTTATGACTGGTGTCGGTGAACATTTCTGTGAATTCTTTTCTTTATTTGTTTTTCCCCCTTTCTTGGTCATTCTTTGGCCATCCTCGGAGTGGCAGGTCCTGGTTTGATTTGACTTCTGCAATAAACCTTTGTGTAGCCAGCTGGGGCTCCAGAGTGTGAAGACAGGATATAAGGGAGGAGTCTGAAACTCTGAAACTCTGATGCTTTTTTTCTTCTGGCAAGCCTTTACGGGCAGCCAGCATCCCAGTTAGAACTGGTTCCAGACAAGTCATCCACCACCCATAGCATGTGCGCTGATTGGCTGGGTTCCCGAATAAGTGACCCGAGTCTGAAAGCGGAAGACCAGTGAACCACTGGAGCTGAATCCGATGAGGAAGAAGATTGTTGTACCCGATTCCAGCGACCAGAGATGCTTGCTGTGTAACCGCTGCTTGTGCTGACCCCTTCTCCCATAAAACGGAGGTGCCACAGATAATGACTCCAACCCTTAGGCCTTCCTGGGCTGCAACTGCCAATACCCTGGGACCTCAAAGCAGAGTGCTGTGCAAAGTATTCCCATGAACAAATCTCACTAGAATTTTGGTGACTCCTGTTGGACCTCCAGAAGTAGGATTCCACTGTAACTCCCCTCTCCAGTGCTCAACCAAGCTAGTGAGGCAATCTGATGGCAACCGTTCCACATCTGGTACCTTCAAACGGGTGCCAAATTCACACAGCAGCAAGAAGCACTGAAGAATCCTCTGGTAGCCTTTTCTTTGACTGATGCAAGTTCCCCTCTAGTCCTTTCTTTCGTCGCCACAGCCAAGAATCCAGAGACCGAGTCCTGTGCTGCTGCATTGTGAAGGTGTCCATTTACAAGCTCTTCACTGCTGAGGTACTGTGTGGCTGGGGTATTTGTGCAGTTGGGAGTTTGCCCAGGTCTCTGGAGCGCATCTCGGGGTGTTTCTGCAAAGTCCCTGAACACTTTCTATTAACTCAAGCCTGTAATTACTCGCTGGACGAGAAATCCTATGGAACGCTTGACTTTGCTGCATCTGTGCCTTATCCTGGCCTGTGCCTACTGTTGCCCACTGGGCCACCAGTGTCTCCCGTCTGCCTCTAATATCCCCCATACCCGATTCTAAGGAAGTACTTGCTCTGTTAGTGCTGTAACTGGTTATTTCTGAAATAGATATGTTACAAAGTTCTTACTTGGCTGTGATTGCTTGCTGCCATTCTGAAAAGTATGTTATTTACTTTGAGTTGTGTTCCACTAATCTAGAAAGTATGTTGCTTTTACTGTATTCCTGAAACCGAAGTGTATAGTGTTTTACTCACCTTGGATATCATACTGCCATTCTAAACATGCAACACCGGGTTTGCTTGACTTGAGCTGCTCGCTGCCTTTCTGAAAAGGCTTGTATTGTAAGAAAGGGGATTCACATGAAGCCTGCCTCTGGCTCCAGGGTGTCTGGGGTAGGCAGGAAGTGAGGGAGGTGCCCAAAACTCCCTGTGCTTAGTCTCCTAGGAGACCCAAATACACTCTGTAGTGATTGGCCGGCTGACTGTCTGGCAAGGACAGCCACCCTGCTGGGTGACTGACAGCTAGGCTGGAATGAATGGGAGAGAACTGAATAAAAGGGGAGGCTTTTAGCTTGGAAGGCAGAGTTGACCACTGGCTGAAGTAACCGAAGAAGAACTTGAAGAGGCCCCCTGCTGCAACTTCTAGACTGTTGGTTTGCCCAGGTAAGCACTGCTGCAGTGCCAAAACGCCAAGTTCACATCGACGGAGAAGCCCCTCCACGGATGACTTCTCCCCTTGAGTTGGCGGGACCAATCCACTCCAAAGTAAGCCACCTGGACATCCATCTTGGAGCTGGTTGAATCTCCAGAGTTGCTGCTGGAAACCGTATAGCCAGGGAGTGGAACATAAGATTGTGTGCGTTGCTTTTAAGCTGGCCTAGAGCTTCAGGAAGATCCTCTGGACTCCCAGGAAGCAGGACTGGCCGAGCCTGAGCCCCCTCAATGGAATGCAGGACACCAGGAGCAAGAACAGTCCATCTCGACAGCCAGGAACCGTGGTGTTGCTATTTGCAGTAGACGCGAGGAGCTGAAACACTGAACAGCCACTGAACGTGAAGTTTGCAGGTTGTGGGTTTTGAACGTCCCAGTGCATTGCAAGAGTCCCCCAACGTCCTCCCTATTGTCCCCATGACTGAGGGCCAGGAACAGTGAGATCTGCACAGAAACTGAGGTCATCAGCTGCAGCTTTTCTTCAAAGGTACTGTAAAAGGTCTGAACTTGGCTCCTACTGTAGAGTGCTTGCAACTTCAACAACTCACGTCTAATCAGCTTGTGGCCCTACATTGGATTCTTCTCATCAGACTCCTAAGAACTTGTGCAAAGACGTTTGCATTTACTTACCAGAAGTGCTTTATCCTATCCAAGACTTTTGCCCATTGACTTTGGCTTAGCCTATTGAATTGAATAGTGAACTCTGTTCTTATAACCTTTGCCTTTTACCAAACTTTTAAGAGTGTTCTGAATGCCAACAGTAAGATATTAATGTCCCCAGCACCCTTGTTACTGAAGTCACCTGTGGGTGTAGATTGTCTGTGGGCCGTCCCAAAAGAGTGTTGTCTGATTCAGAAACTCTGTGTACAGTTTTGAAGTATATTTGTGTTACTGCTCCCTTTTAAAGAAGGCTTTATAACAGACTATAAATTAATAATTGTTTATGCAAGAAACCTTGCGTGTAAGTTTATTTGAATAACTGAATCTTTGTAACTCCACTACAGCTCACATTTCCCCTCTTGAGGTAAGCCAGACTGCTCAAAACGCTACCAAAACTGCAGTACAAGCCTATACCAAAGGTTGGGTTTCCTGTACCTGTAGTTGGGGGTGGGGGGGTGGGGGGGGGTGTGTGTGTGTGTGTGTCCGTCCGTTTCCCCCCAGTCCCAGAGGGTACTGCATCTAAACTTTGCTTAACAGGGAGCCCCACAACAATCTCAGCCTCCTGGCAATAGGACACAACCTTTGGTATAAATCTGAACTACACAGGTTGGTAGTGTGGTAGAGCAGCCAGGCTTATCTCAAGAGCAGTAGAGTGGTTACACCAAGACTTGGTGACAAGTATTCAAACAAACACTTAAACTCAAGGATTCTTGATAAAACCAATTATATTTACCGGTTATATAAACCTTCTGGAAGCAATATTAAGAATACACACGCTTAGTTTCTAAGTCCGCAAGCACCCATTGGGGATGCCGCACACACTTCTACACCCTCAGGTGACATCAATTGTTGGGACACTGTGGACATTGATATGTTACTGTTAAAAAGGTTACTCTGAACAAACAAGGGATCACAATTCTTCATAAGCAGGCACATACTTTTCAATCCTCCCCAGTGTCAGATCTTTCAGTGGAAACAGGCTAGGCCAAAGTCAATAGGCAAGTCTATGTAGCTGAAGAACTTCTTGCAGGTAAGTAGAAAAGTCTTTGCACAATGTTTTAGAAGTCTAGTGAAGGAGAATCAATGTAGGGCCACATGCTGTTAGGCTTGTGAAGAGTAGAAACAAATCTACAACAAGAGGTAAGTTCTTAGACTTTACAGTACCTTTAGTTAGAAGAAAAGCAGTAGAAGACTTCTGTTCCTGTTCAGCTCTGCAGGTCCTAGTGTTCCTGGGCCTCGGTCGTGGAGACAAGAGGGAGGATGCCTAGGTACTCCTGTACTGCAATGACACGGTTACCAACAGCAACCAGCTATCTTCATAAAAGTGGCGATTTGCTGTCTCACTCCTCGCGTCTACCGCAAACAGCACCACTGTGGTTCCTGGACGTCGAGACAGGCTTTCTTTGCTCAGGTTCAGTCAGTCCTGCTTCCGGGGAGTCCGGAGGGTCTTCCTGGAGCTCTTGGCCAGCTTAAAAGCAATGTACACAAACTGGTGTTCCTCTCCCTGGTATGTCGGTTAGTATTTCAACCAGCTTCGAGACGGATGTCCAGGTGGCTTACTTTGGAGCTGATTGGTCCCACCAACTCAAAGGGAGAAGTCGTCCTGGCAAGGGCTTCTCGGTCGCAGGTTTCTCCCCAGCCTGCCTGTCACTCACCCAGCAGGGTGGCTTCCTTGCAGACAGCCAGCCGGCCAATCAACTAGGAGTGCATTGCTGTATCCTAGGAGACTAAGCACAGGGAGTTTTGGGTACCTTCCTCACTTCCTGCCCCCACCAGGCACCTTTGAGCCAGAGGCGGGCATCACTCATGAATCCCGTCAAAGACAAAACGGACAAAGGGACCAAACCAGGTTTGGCGTGCAGAGAATCTCAAGGAGGACCTTTCCACAAAGAAATGGTGAAAAAAGACCACCGGGACCATTTTGACAGAAATGGCACCCAAGGGTGCTTTAGTGCAGCTGCGAGCGCAGCCCGTGGTAAAGACACACCACAGTAGTTGGAAGTAAACCTCTGCCACCAGCCATTCATCGAGGAAAGGGTAACATTAAAATGTTACATGAGAAGCTAGACAAAGGGGATACTAGGTAACCCCTCCAGCACCCTATTGTAAGATAGTGTGCTGGGTCTAGACATTAAAGTGTAAAGTCAATTTCACTTTACTGTTCTTGGCAATAGTAATTATCCTAGATAAAGAAGCCTTTGGGGAAATCTGTAAGACTTCCCTGTAGCACTACACTCAGGTGATGTGTGCTACAATGTAAAAATATGCCAATGGAGTTTGTCACACCAAAAAAGTTACATTAAAAATACGAGAGTGGGGGGAAAAGGGTCTCGCTCTCCAGAAAAGTCATCAGAGTCCAGCAAATGAGCTGGGGTCTGTAAGGTGGGGAGAATTCACAGAAATGTGCTAATTCCTCTCTAACAGGGAGTATGTTTAGGAAGTAACTGTCCCAGGAGCACTTTAAAATACGATGGGACCATATACACCAAAAGGGTTGCAGGGTGACTTCATTAGAAGTCCCACTACCCAGTGTGGTTGAGTCTTTACATTTTTTTAGGGGTTCCTAAACGGGGACTAAAGATTCTTTCCTCCAAATAATGGATTTCTCCCTTAAGTTACGTTTTATAGCTCGTCCAGACTGGGAATTGCTTTTTCGTTTCAGAGTGAAAGCTGAAACTGGCCTTTCATCAGTTGCACATAGCCATTAAATACGTCATGTACTGCATGAAGATCCAGCCACATTTTATAGAAGCCAAAATGTTGTGGTTGATAACAATCCTTTAGGGAGAACAAGCAATCTGCAGTTGTGAGTGCTTGTTTAGCACAGATAGTTCAATAAGGTATGAATGCTGTACTGAAATTACTGAAGTTGCTCATGCATAACGTGCAAAAAGCTTTGCACGTGGGTGCGTAACCAAATGAGTAATCTGTGTTATTAAGCTACTATGCACAGTTGAAGGATTTGGTTAGTAGCTTGGGGTAGTTGATTTCTTGTGACTATGCTTTTTCTTTTATTTTTTGTATTTGTAGACATGAACAGTATTGTACTGTGAACAGCTTTTTGGCATTTTGCTTCCACGTGGATAGCGTGGGATTTGTTATTGGACAGTACATTAACATCACTCCAAAGACTGGAATGTTTTATACCCTTGCCTAAAGTTTTTTTGTTTATTTTCTAGGCTGCAGACCATACACTATACCCCCATGTGAGCATCATGTAAATGGTTCACGACCTTCCTGTAAAGGAGAAGAGGGAGACACTCCAAAATGTGTGAAAACATGTGAGGAAGGCTATTCTCCACAATATAAACAAGATAAACATTATGGTAAGTAGTAATTGTTGCAAATGCACTGCTTTGTCCTTTGCTCAATCGTAAATTCTAATTTTGGACATTGGGATGGGGTGGTATCTAGACAATTAGGCGCAAATAAATCCCACACAGGATTAAGATTTTGATTTCTTTACTCTAGCTTAAAAGAGGAAAATGTGTCTACTCTCAAACAGCCACCAGCCAAAATATGCCCTTTCAGTGATCTAACATTTGTCCATGTTGCTATCTGGAGAAGAGTTTATTCAATGTTGCATTGGTAGGGAGTGCAGTGTTTTATTTGTGTACTGTCCTGGTGGCCTTTTGTGATTCTGGCCAAGCCTACACCTTCCTATCGTGGAGGTGTAGACCCCTTCAGGGGGTCTGGATGTGTTAACTCTTCCCTGTGTTTGCCTCCAATAGAGGGTGTCCCTAAACGGTTGTCACCTTCTCCCCTCCCCACCACTTGGTGTTTTGGTTCAGGAACGCTATCCGTCTCTTGAGGTCTGGCAGGTCTTCATGCCGCAACCAATAAGGGTTATTTGGGTGTAGTGGGAAGCAGGTTTGTAAGTGAAGGAGTGTGCTAGTCTGCTCAGTCATGGAGGACTTTGGGTCTCAACCATATGCTCCACAATTAGGGCATATATAACACTGTAGTTTGAAGTCTGCGCTTCATGTAGCGTGCATTTTGCTTACAGAAGGGCCTGTCTGCATTCAACTTTTAAGCTAGCAGTATGGTGTTTAGATGTTCTGTCACGTTATTCTGGTGTTAATGGCTAACCTATGGGGAGTGTGGAAACAAACTGTGCGTGCTTCTTACAAGTGAGTGAACTGCCTAGACCTGTGAATCTATGGATAAAACTGATGCTGTTAGAAGATCTGTCAAACTATCAAGGACCTTTTGTTTCCAGCATGTGCTGTTAATTACAACTGGAATGGATGACTGATTTATCAATTTGCAGAGCTAGAGCAAATCTGACCTAGTGTGGTTTAATGGGACAACCAACTTGGAGTTAAACTGTAATACTAGGGGCATATGGCCACTAAGATTATAGTTGTAGGTTCAGTTAGAATGATGATGGGAATTATGACTAAGTGTAAGGCATGTGCAACTCCCCTTTTCAGGGACATCTTGCTAATGTTTAGTTGCTGTTTTGAGGTTTTTCCTCAGGGCTTCCTGGTCATGTCTCATTTTGCTCTGTAGCATACTTGTGCAGAAAAGCAGTGGCAATCTCACAGGCCAGCATTGACACAGGGTTTGGGGACGATATGAAGGAGTGTTGGGCAAGATTTGAAATGGTAACCGTGTGGGAGACTACACCTGCCTTGGCCTCTTGGTATTCGGTAATCTACCTATTGGTATAGTTCTGTACTACACAAGTTGGTAGAGTGACTGAGCAGCCAGACTTATCTCAAGAGGGGTAAATGTGAGCTGCAGCATCGATCCACAAATCCAAATAACCTTTGCACTCAAGGTGTTCTACTAAAATAATGTATTCAGCTGTCCATTTTTAAATGTGCATTCTTTAAAAAGGGCAATGTGCAACAGTAAAAATACTCCAATACTTTCTCAGATTCAAGTCAAGCAAGTATACTCTTTAGAGATGCTTCATACACACTTCCACCACCCTGAGGTGACTTCACTAACTAGGACAGTATTGGCATTTATTTGTATCACTTTTTGCACTTGGTAAATTCTGAAGTTGGTAAAATGGAAAAGTTAGAAGAAAGGGGGGAAAAAAGGTTAACGGGTTCTCTGAGCATGTGAGCACTTCAATCCCCTTCCCCAGCAAATATTCGTTCAAAACCAATGTATCCCCTATGAGGGGCAGTAAGAATCAAGTCAATGGGTTGGAAGAGTCTGTTCCAAATTGATGTTGGCTGTCTAACTCCCTGCAAAGTCTATGGAGCAGAGGCACTTCTTGGATAGCAGAAGTCTTGCACAAAGTTTTGTTGTAGAAAATCACAGTAGGGCCGCAAGCTGTTAACTTGTGAAAGTTGGCGGAGGTCTACTTTCGAAAGCAGCTACTGCAAGTCTCCACTGAGAAAAGCAAGCTAAAGACAAAGAGTTAGTACCCCTTAGTCAGAACAGTACCTTAGGTTAGAAGAGGATCCAGCTGGTTTCTGTCTTGGTTGCAGATCCTATGTTCCTGAGTATTGGTCATGGGGAAAAAGGGGAGGATGTCTGGAGGTCTCCTGCACAGCTGTTCGGAGGTGGGCGGCATCTATGGGCTCATTTCATGTCAGTGGCACTTCACGGTTTCAGCTACTGGCACCATAGCAGAGCTTGGACACTGGTTGGGCTGCCTTCACTTGAGTCCAGCTCTCAGGTGAGGTGACTCGAGCTTGGGTTGTCCTGCTTCGAGAGGGTCTTCGGGATCTTCCTAGAGCTCGGGTCTGGCTTAAAGACGTCGCACTTGACTCTGATTTCTCGACCCCTGGCACTCTGTTCAGCAGCAGCAAAGTACAGCCAGTTGGGGAAGGTCCTCCAGCAAAGATCGTGTTAGGCAAGATTGTATGTAGTAACCCTGTGGGAAGATACCAGCATTGTCCTCTTGGCAATTGGTAACCCAACCTTTGGTATAGGCCTGTACTACACAAGTTGGTAGAGTGACTGAGCAGCCAGGCTTATCTCAAGAGGGGACAATGTGTGGTAGGGTTGTAAAATAGAGATTCACAGTGACCTGTATTCAAATAACACTTATACTCAAGGTTTCTTGATATTAATCCTTATTTATTAATTGAACATCAGTTTTAAAATAAGCCTTAGAAGGGAGTAATATGCAACACTTAAATACAAACTACTTCTTCAGTTACGTAGATACCCTTTTGGGATGGCACACAGATGCTTCCTACACCCTCGGTTGACTTCAATTGCTAGGACACTGTGGACATTAATATATCACTTTTTACACTTGAACTGTAATACTGAAGTTATGGCAAAAAGGAAAAGGTTAGGGAAGGAAACAATGGTTAACAAGTTTCTCAAACAGGTAAGCAAATCCCCCCACCCCCACCACCCACCAATGCAATCTAGATGAACCCTTTCCCAGCTATACAAGTAAGGTATGTATGACTTTTTGTGGGATAGTTGAGCACAGTCGGAGGGTAAGAAGTCTTCAGGGTGCCAGGACAGCCAAGGTCACTTGAGCAAAGTCTTGGGGACCTGAGGCACTTCTTGAAGATGGGCAAAAGTCTTGGGAATGTTAATAGTTTTGTTGAAAGAATCACTGTTGGGCCACAAGCAGCTGGGAGGCTTGTGAAGAGCCAAGATGCAAGAAACTCTGCCAAGGCAGCAGATGCAAGTCCCAGTGAGAGCGAGCAAGCAAGCTACACACACACACGTTAAGTACTCCTAATGTCACAGTACCTTGAGTCTGAAGAAAAGGTTCCAGCTGGCTTCTGTTCCTGTTGTAGTCCTGCAGATTCTATTGTTCCTGGGCCTCAGTTGTGGGGACAAGAGGATGTCTGGGGACTCCTGCACTATGGTTTGAAGGTCGGCAGCAGCACTGGGCACACTTCAGATCAGCTACTCGCAAATCATACCACCTTGTGGACCTTCCTTGCTTCTGGGGTCCTGCACTCTGTTGGGCCTCAGGCTTGTTCAGTCCTGCTTCTTGGGAGTCCAGAGGATCTTCCAAAAGCTCTAGGCCAGCTTCAAAGCAATGCACACAATCTGGTGTTCCTCTCCCTGGCTTCATGGTTTCCAGCAGCAACTATGTGAAAATTCAACCAGCTCTGAGATTGATGTCCAGGTGGCTTACTTTGGAGTTGATTGGTCCCACCAACTCAAAGGGAGAAGTCTTCCTTGCAGGGGCCTATTCAGTTCTCTCCCTTTCGTTCCAGCCTAGCTGTCACTTGCCCAGCAGGGTGGCCGTCCTTGCCGGACAGTCAGCCAGCTAATCACTGAGTGCTTCTGGGTCTCCTAGGAGACTAAGCACAGGGAGTTTTGGGCCCCTGCCCACTTCATGCCTACCCCAGACACTCTGGAGCCAGAGGCAGGTTTCACGAAGAAACTGTCACAATCCATGCCCCCTGACCCCCTCAGGTATAACAGCCCCCTGGCAGCAATGGGGCTAAAGCCCTTCACATTGGCCCTAAGGGCCTTAAAACTCCATCAGAAACCTACATTGAGTCAGTCCTGGCACCAGGCTTATCAGGAATCAATACCAGTTTTGGTCCTTAATCCAACATGGAGGCCTATTACACAGCTCCGTTCTTTAGAACCAAGCCATGCAGGCTAGTGTTTTGGGTGTGGCTGGGCCTGGAACTACAGCTATTTAAACCACACAGCAGAACACACTTAGAGTTAGTCTGCACTCCTGCAGCATAACGCTCGCTGTGTCCAGCTCCTGCTCATCTGCTTCCCCGGCGGCCCGATCCTGAAGCCCTAGATCCGGATTCCATTAATAACCTGGAAGAACAAGAACAGCATTAGCAAGCAAGAACACTTGCGTGTGAAGTAACCGGCCTTGAATCCATCCTGCGCTACGCTTACCTCCCCCCCCCCCCCCCCCACCCCCATCTCCAGAGTTCGCTGCAACCAGCAAAGGTAAAGAAACAAGGACAGCATTAAAAACAATTATCTGGGCAAGCAGCGAGTCAGGGCAGCACCCTACGCTTCTTACCTTGCCCATCTCCGGGTTTCACCGCAACCTGCAAGGGAGAAGGAACAAGGTCGGCACTTACTTGGGCAAGCAGCTTTTCGATCGCTCATCGCTCATCACTCTGGAACATCACATCAACCTGTACAAAGAGAAGAGAACATAGGTTAGCAATAACGCCAATCAACAGCGCAGCACTCCGGATCAATAACTCACCGTGGTCTTCGCCATCAGCGTGGCAACTCCGAGATCGCAACCATCCCTGTGAAAATAAAGAGACATTGCTGGTACAGCGTAGTGGAGCAAGATGCCGAGGACAGAAAACTGAGAAAGAAAGAGAATAAAGACCTAACATAAGGTCATACGGGCCAGTGAAGCAACTGGGTCCACAGAACGCCCTCACCAACCACGCCCCCACCCCCTGCACAGAGACGCAGGACGGAGAGTTCAACGCACAAAAACCCAAGGTGAGCAATAATCCCAAGGGAGGGGATTTGGACCAGAGGGAGGTGGGAGTCCACCCATCACAGAACCAGTATCTTAACACTCCATTCTCCTGTTATAGGCGCTACCCAACATCTGGCACATAACCAAGCAGAGAGGGGTCCGGGATAGCGCTTAGACCTCCATCCAGTATTGTGTGGAACCCCTGTGGATACCAGGTGAGTGTAACAGAAACCCAGCCAAAGGCAAAATGAACAGAGACCAAAACCTGGTTCGATGAGCAGAGAAAATCTCGAAGGACCTTTCCACAACGACATAGCGAAAAAAGACCGGCGGCCATTTTATCAAAGATGGCTCTGCGCCATTTTGAAAAAGATGGCTCCCGCGGTTGCTTTACCGAGCTGCGAAAGGTTGTGGTAAGTTCAAAACAAAACCACTGCCACCAGCCATTCAGTTAGGAAAGGGTAACATAAAACATGTTACTTTAGAAGCTAGACAAAGGGGATACGAAGTGACCCCTCAGCACTCTTGTAAGATAGTATTTTTCCTAGACCCAGAACACACTAAAGTCAATTTCACTTTACTGCTCTGGGAAACAGTAGTTTATGCCAGAGAAGGTATTTAAACCTTGGGACATCTGGAGGACTTCCCTGTGTCACTGCACTGAAGGTGCTCTGTGACAAAATTGTCAAAGATGATGCCTATAGAGTTTGTCAGGCTCCATAACCAAAATGAACACTGTAGAAAATCACATTAAAATACATGAGTGGGGAAAAAGGTTCACTCTCTCCAGGTTATTAAAATCAAGTCCTCAAAATCCAGCAAAGTTGCTGGGGGTCTCTTAAGTTGAAGGGAATTAGCACATTTATGAGAATTCTCCCTAACGTTACCTTCCCTCCAGGAAATGGGTAATTTTGCATTGGGGGTGGGGTTCAAAAACTACTTACCTGCTTCGAAGTATTTGTGTGATCTTATTCTAATAACCCATTTCTTTGACACTCCTCTGTATTGCTTTAAATAAAACGGTTCTATATTAATGTCCAGAGTGTCCTATCTATTTAAGTCACCTGAGGGTGTAGTAAGAGTCTGTGTGCTATCCCCAACGGTTATTTGCTGATTTAGAGAAATAAGTGTGTATTTGGAGTGTATGTGTGTTGCTGTTGTCCCTTCTGTTATACCACTGAGAATCAGGACTTAATTACATGCCATACAGTGATCCGTCTGGTCCAGAGAAATCTGCCTGTGAAAGTGTTGCGGGTACCTACTTAATTAGCAGGGATGATCTGGAGTTTGTTGCAAAATACATTTCAGCCTTTCAATGCTGTCTGGATAATCTATCCAACCTTGGTGTACCGGTCAGCCAGACCTGGTAGATGGCTGCTAATGTGAACTCAAACCAGTCCATTGTCTGAACACTTCTTCAAAGCCATCGAGGACATTTCTGGAAGACTGGCTTTGTGGATGGGAATATTTCATATTTCTTTGCCCTTGATGTTCCTTACACCCTCTGCCAAAGTATTACTGCAGACCAGTTACTGAAAATTCTGCAACTTTTGTGGCGGTTTGAGTAGCTTAAATTCAGCTAGGACTTAAGCTGCATGCAGTGAATGAGTATGGGATAAAAAGGCTTGTTCAGTAAATGTGGGCATTTGTGTATATTTACGTCTGTTGTTCCAGTTAAAGTCCTCCTTTTTTCTCTCCAGGTGCTTCATCATACAGCGTTTCCAGTGGTGAACAGGAGATCATGGCGGAGATCTACAAAAATGGCCCAGTTGAGGCTGCTTTCTCAGTTTACGAGGACTTCCTGAACTACAAATCAGGTTTGTGTTGAGGTATTACTAGACTCGCCATGCAGTTTCTTATGGTTGGCTCTTGTAAAGCACTCCTATACCAACAAATAGCCTTCCTTGTGCTGACGGCAGGTGTAGGTTAACTTCCTACCTGGTTTAAAACAACCAGATCTTTCAGAGTCTGAAAGGGAAGATTTGCAGATTCTTAAAGGTTCAATGGAGGAATTGCAGTGTTGACATGTCTGAGGAGTAGGATGAGCGGCCCTCACCAAGCCTTCTGGTCACACCTAACAAATTCTGATTGAAGATCTTCACTGTCTGGGGACTGGTAAGGTTTGCATTGGAAGGACAGGGTTGGACTTCTATGGCTCAGGCTGGCAAGGTAAATGCTGAAATCTGCTGCGACTTGGCCCTGCTAGCAGAATCCATTTCAAGGGATTCTTTTCGTGCTGCCTGACTGTATTCAAGGGGGAGTAAATGCTGAAAGCTTTTACAGCAGGTGTTGTAGGATCTGGGTATAATTTGAATATTTCAAAATGAGAAACCAAATGAGTGCAGCTAAGCTGCAAGGGATTGCACGTCTGAGGGGTGGGGGAGGGGGTGGGTGGGGTGCTATGGATGGTGAGTAAGAACTGGAAGTTTCCTGCATGACCAGCGCTATGATTCAGATATTAAGGATTACAGGGAGACTCTGGCATCCAATTTGAGCTGGTTTGCCTCATTGTCCATCTGCCGAGTTGGATCCTTTGATCATCTGACATAGACTATTCAACATGATCTGTGTGCACATGCTGTGCTGATCAGTTGCAAGATGTAGATTGGACTCTGTGGAGTCCACCTGATCTCTATACCACAGGCACTGGGCATCCACATCTGATTTCAGAAAGCAGTACCTGTTAGGCACATATAAGAACATTGCAAACTAGACCTCTTCTAATATCAATGAACATCTAACCCATCACCACCACGTTATTAATCCAAACCAATACTATAATCATTATGATTTTTCCATCAGAATAAACTATGCTGCAGGTTTCTCAATGGGGAGGAAAATGGAATCTCTAGCAGCAAAGGTTCCAAACCACCTGTTTTTATTGGGGGCTGGCCCACGCATTAGTGGCCCCAAAGCATGTCAAGGGTGCCTTAGGCTCTTGTGAATCTGCTTGGAATTGCGTTATTTGCCAACCTCTAGTACTTGGTGGGGAGTATTAAATGACTGCTTTTCTAAATCTAAAAGGGGCCGTAGACTGGGTGTTTGTATTAATAACCTTACTGTGACATGTACTGTAGTCATGGTCCTTCACATGTCCAGGTCCTCAGATTTGTTTTTCCACCATTATTTTGGTCTCATTTCAGAGTTCAAGTTTAGGTGTTACTGCTAGTCAACAAACCTTTAGATGTATATTGCTTTATTATATGAACTCTTGGGGATTCCACTCAATGCAACCTGGGGCCCTCTACAGCATCAACGCTCAGGGTTTCTAGAACCTCGCTGATGGCCTACAGCGCATCAGGCTTCAGTCTACAAAATAAGGACAGTGGGGAGGAAACACTTTAGTAACTTTTTAGAGAATGTCTCCACACATTTCCCACATAATGGCGCTCATCTCCCTGTCCCCCAGCGTTAATAATGGAGAAGACTTCTTTCTAAATTTTAGCTGTCGTGCAGAAAACTAACTTCCCCAGAAGGATAAACCTAGCATGTCTAACCATTGTCTTCCTAGAGACCAACAGGAGGCTAAATGTCATGTGTAAGCTCTTCAAACTGACCACTCCTAAAGGTTGTTGAAGTACTGGGCAGCCTGCATGATGCATTCTGGGGGGTCGCCTGAATACCCCGCCAGCGCTGAGGAATCTAAGGCCGAACAGGACAGTTCTGGCACCTTTACTGCCATTCTGGAATCTCCCCGGCGTCACTACTCTGGTCCGATCAGTATGTACCCTGCATTGCTATGAAGGCTTCCGCAGGCGACAAAGGCAAGTGTATAAAATCTATGGGAGGGAAACACCCACCTCTCCCTCGCCACACATTTTGATGCATTCGTCGGTTTAAAGGTGAAAGTGGAACAAATATCCTCAGCTGGTGGCTCAGCGTCTAGTAAAACCTTGCGCCCAGTGCTTTGCTTTCGGCTCAGTCCAAACATATGCCAAGCAAAAGTGGTTATGTGCCAAATGCCTTATGTCACCAAAACATCCACTGCAGGTGCTGAAACACTCTTCTGGCACCTGCTCAAATAACAAGGGCTGGATGCACAGCGGCCACCACCCTTTTAGTGGATACACTAGAAAACCAGGCACACAAGTGGTTGGGGGTGGGTGGGGAGGGGAGAAATGTTTCCTTCCCCCATCCCTCTGGTAGTGCTTGGACTACAGATAGATTTGAAGTCCCTCTTAAAATGGCTTCTGGAGTTCCTAGAGAAACACTGTTCAGGAAGAGGGAGAACCTCCATCTAAAACGCCTGGGTTGGAACCCACGGGCTCTCCTGGGTCCATTATTAAGCTAGATTCAAATGATCGTAGCACACTCACTCATTCGTGTTGCTCTAAGATGGAAACACTATTCTTTTTTTCTGCTACTGTATTCTGGAGTCATGCTTTCCTTCATCACAACTTTATTCGGCCATGAAAGTACAAATGGCTCAAAATAACATAAACCACACGTTTTTGTAAGCATATCACAAAATTATGCATCTTACTACTTTGTCACGTCCCACCTTGAGAGAGTCACTGATATTTAACCCAAGATCCCCACTCCAGATGATGCTCCCGACAATAGTCTGCTTCCATCAAGATTGTGTGTTTCTGTCATTGTTCTATTGCAGCTCCCTGATGCCGTCTCACCAGTACAACACATTTTCCCCCGATTACACAAGATTCAGAGGCGTTGCACAATATTCAGAGGCCTTACTATAGACTAGTGATCTGTTCTGGGGTCAGGGCTGATTTGGATGAAGCTGTTCATTGTTGGAGGGCTTTTCTTAATGCCCAAGATGTCAGACAGTACAGTAGTCCCGATACACCCGTTCACCCCCTTAATCCTCCCCCTGGTAATGGAGTCTGATACATTTTGAGATGCTCTCCCAGGATACGGAGTAACTGCCCCAACAGTACGCAACCAGTGTAATTTGTTTAGCAGCGCCTCCCTTGAGTCATATCGTTTTGTGGTTTTTGGATACTTGATGCAGATAGTTTGCCTCTCCTTGGTCCCTGCCTGGCGCAGGTTCTACTTACCCTAGGCGAAGGCACAACAATAGGGTTATTTTGTACCACAGGGTCAGCTCCAGCCAGTGGGTTATTTCTTAAATATTTCATTTGGGGAAACAGCACAGGCTCCCAAAATCAAGACTGCTTGAGCCTCTGAGTCTTCGCTTAGTGTAAGAGGGACCAACCCAGAGCACCCACTCTAATATGGGACCACAACTTGAACGCCTCTCCAGACCACCACTTCCACAGAAGTTTCCCTCTCCATCCCACCAATAGCACTTTTGTCAATAGCCAACTTGGACTGTGATTGCACCCCCGTTGGGCAGTCGGTACTCTTGCCATCCCTAGCACCTGTTCCTCTCCTGGGCCTTAATCCGGATCAATAACCTCTTTATCTCTAAGTTCTGCCATGATAGTTCAAAAGTCAGACTCGTGGTAAGGCTGCTCCCTCACCAACCTGTCCAGTGATGGACATGTCTAAGATCATCGGGGTCTTCATCTTGAGTGGCTAGATGCCTGGGGTAAAATACTTTCAAGGCCGTTGAATGTTTGTCCGGGAGATGCGGGGGGTGGGAGGGTTAAAGCTGCGTTTAGGCATTGTATCTTTAGTACAACAGTGATTGTCCACCGCACTTTCAAACATTTCAGGGACAAAGGGCATGTTAATTTGTAGTAGAGAAAGCTGTGACTCAAATTCCAAAGGATCCAACAAGCTCCTGTTTAAGCTGCGACTTTGGCCATTGATGTCATTTAGTCTTTTAGATCAGCCAGATGTTCCTCCGTGGCGTCCCCTCCCCAGCTCAATGGTTGGCCAATGCTGCTAGAGAGTACAATTCAAATCCTAGCCCCTGGGTGCTAGAATATAATCTTGTTCAATCTCTGGTAGTGCGCTAGTAGACTGGATTTGTCCCCAAAGTTCCATTATTACAGGGTCAATAACCAGAGTTTGCTTCCTCTGATCTACCTGGACCCCAGTGAGTGGTTCAGTCCAGTGTAGTCACCTGGGGCTGCCACCAGCTTGCGTTTGGCTATCAATCGTGTGCTTATGAACTGCTCGGTCCTCCCCACCCCCGATGATGATGATGATGCAAGATGGGTTGTCAGCCATTCTAATGTTAAGGCTCGTCACCTGTGGATCCATTTCCCCAACTATGCTTCCCCTTCCATTCTTTGGGTGACAGTGCCAGTAAAATATCTCTCTCCTCTGTGCCGAACTCGCTCCGTGGCACCAAACTCCCATGCCCTTACCCCCTTGCACTGTGGGGTTGGGCGTGGCCTCAATCAGCTTCCTGCTGGAGCAGGAGGGCGTCTTCATGTATTTTATTACATGCTTCTGTAATAAATACTTGCAGCACACCTATGGGGAGTATCTTGGGCTTCCCTTCCTATTCTTTACTTTTTTCCTTAGAACTACTGTTATCAAGGATAGTAGGATGTTTTTTCTTATGGGATCAGTACACACCACCTTATGTTGATTGATGAGGGGATACATTGTAACTCCTTTCCCACAGCTCCTGTAACGTTTGTAGTTGAAGTAACCAAACCTAAGACTTGTGGCAGTGTACACTTTTTTTTTTGTTAGTTACGTGCATGCTGTTTCCCCGAGCTGCATTACAGCACCCATGGGTGATAATATTTTTTGTCATGTTTTTTGTTTGTTCCTTCTTGGCCACTCTACCATTGCAGGTGGGGTTAGGTCCTCTGGTTTTGCCTTTGGTGGGAACCCTTTGTAAAGCCTGTTAAGGCCCCAATGTGTCTGCTGAGGTAGGAAGTGAGGGAGGAGCCCAAAACATCTCTGGCCCTTGTCTGTAGGTATGCCTGGCTGAAACCAGTTTGAACTGGGCGGCTGGCTATAGGACTGAATAAATGGGTTCTTGCATAAAAGGCGAGGCTTTTGGGATCGAAGTCTGACCACTGGAACTGAAGCTCCGAAGATGACCAGATTCCTCTATCGCCTACAGTAACTACAGACGCACTGCTGCTGTCCTGACCCTGTGTTTGATTCGACAGGGAATGTCCGCCAAGGAGGATTTCCTCCTCTGAGGTGGTAGGCATAGCCAGCCTCAAAATGCGCTACAACTTGATCTATCCCGTTAGGGAGGATTCTCAAATGTGCTAATTACCTTCACCTTAGAGACCCCCTGCTGGATTTTGAGGGCTTGGTTTAATTTTTTTCCCCCTCTCGTGTTTTGAAATGGGGTTTTACGCTTGCTTTCTTTGAGTTTTAGACGACTCCATAGGCATAATCTTTACCTTTGTCACACAGCAGCCTCCGTGCAGTGGCACAGGGAAACCTTTTCAGGCTTTCCCAAGGTTTAAATTCCTTCTCTGGGATGAACTGTTTCCCAGAGTAAGTAAAGTGAAATTTACTTTACTAGTCTTAAATTCCAGACCCAGCCCATCCTATCTTACAATAGTGCTGGAGGAGTTACTTAGTATCCCCTATGTCTATGCTCCTCATGTAGCAGTCAAATGCTACCCTTTCCTCTCAATGGGTGGTGGCAGTGGTTTTACAACGAACTACCATGATTTTTCCCGACCGTGAACACCAGTAGCGTTAAATAGCAGGAGTAATGTTTTCAAGATGGCGTCTGAGTCCCCTTTGTAAAAGCAGTTCCCGGTCTTCTTTTTTCACTGTTTCTTTGTGGAAAGTTCCTTCTAGAGTTTTGCTCTGCGCGCCAAACCAAGCTTGGTTACTTAGTTTCTGATGGTTGTATCTGCTTAGATTCACATGCTGTGCATAGTCCGACATCCAGTGGTCACTGCGGAGTATTGCATCTTGTTTTTCGAAAAGGGGACGTCGACATAGGCGTGTCTGTAATACTGTCCCTATAGTGACGTGTAGTGTACCCAAAATCCCTCACGCGTCGAGGTCCCTCAGATTGTTTTTTTCCGCCCAGATTACAGGCCGCCTTATGCAGAGCTCGTAAGAGACATTGCCATTATTTAGTCGATTTGTCAGTTATTGTTTAAACCACCTCCAGCCCTCTTTCGATGGCCATTCAACTTCCCCGCCGAGTTTCGACGGAGGTGATCCTATCGGCGCTGCCGAACACGTGGCCCAGCCTCGCCGTCCTACACAGTAGGGAGAGTAGGGGTTGGTGTGGACATTTCTGTTTCTTCTAGAATGCCTTTCCCTTTCTCCCCAACCCCTTTCCTTCCGGGTCGTTATCACTGAATACATCATCGGCTATGGAGAGGACTCCATTTAGATTTTTCCCACGTAACTGCAAATTTCCGTGGAAGGACAAGCATAAGCGGTGTAACAGCTGCTTATCCCTCGACCACAACGAGGCTGGGTGTGCGGCCTGTAAACTCCTTCGCCCAAAAACTTAGAAGGAACGCAAGGTCAAGAGGTGGGCAGCCTACGGCATGTCGAAGGCTGATTCCTCACCCGCCGCCGAGTGTGACGAGGGGGATAGTGATAACGCTACCTCCGTAACGGAGGTTGTTGACCTCTCAATGGAGCGCTCCCGCTCCATCGCGTCTGTCCCCAGCCCCGAAAAGCTCGGCTCCGGCCCTCCTTTTGGGGATGTACACCCCGGTGAAGCTGACGCACACGCAAAAGTCACTTAAAACACAACCCACAGCCATTCGTCGAGTAAATAAAAGAAGGCCTCTGCGCCAACGGAGACGGCGAATCAACCGGAAGCCTCCACCGAATGTAAGGGTCGCCAGCCCTCCCCGCAGCTGCATACACGCCTAGGGACTGGGCTGTCTTAAACTAAGGGCGCTAACGTCCATCGAAACGCCTCTTAAGACGGCGTCCGTTGACGGCAATGTTCCGGTCTCGCCAAACTATTCACGACCAGCCCTCGACGGACAAACTAGTCGTGGAAAACATAGCTAGAATAGTCTCCAAAGACGTGCAGAAATGGCTGGTGAAGGAGTCACCAAAGCCTGCTCAGAAGGTCAGACGCCGAAATCTACGGAGGCTACGTTGGAACATCCTTCCACCCCCCTACGTCGAAGGGAAAACCCAGAGATGCGTCCCCAGTGCCGGGCCCACAAGAAGGGTTCTCAGAAGGCGACGGGGGTATAGCCTCCACGCTATGGGAGAGATCTCGACACCTAGAGGCGGAGGAGCAAGCCTTTCTGCCACTAGACCGTTCAGGGTAATCCCAGTGGACTATGGAAAGATTTGAATCCTGTATGGACAGGCTAGATAGGTTTGTGTCCACTTCTGAACACACTACACCCAAAAGGCCAAGGGAGGTGCTCCCTGAAGACCCTAGGGCCAAATTCCCAAGACCTTTTGACCCACTTGAGGAAGAAATTGATACATATGACCTCAATGAAGAGATACACATTTTCAGGAAGAGGAAGAATTCCTAAATACCCCAGAAATAGATTTTGTTGAAAAAATAATTAAGGAAAAGCCGCCTGCTAGCCAAGCCATACCCATTCTTGCCTCAATCAAGAGACGCCTCGTTCCCTCCTTTATCTACACCTGCATTGGTTAGAGGGGTCAATCCAAGAATCGAGAAGCTCTTTAACCCCTCACCTTCTGATCCCTTATATATTAGGGCTCATTCCATACCTGATTCCCTGGTAGTAAACATCACGAGGAAAAGGGTGGGGGTTCTGCTATCTACTAGCAAAGCACCCCCAGACAAAGAGGGGAAGAAGCTTTATGCCTTAGGATTACATCCTCAGCAGTTTTTGCCACGCGTATTTCCAACAATACAACTTTGTTGGCTAGCTACGCCGATGCCCAATTGTTGCGTGAAGGCCTACAAGAAGCCCCTGAGCCCTTGCGAACCCGCTTATTAGCCACTGTGACAGAAGGTACTCGGGTGTACCAAAGCATCACCCAGAACACCTGAAAACGGCTGGCCGGTCACTAGTTCAGGGTGTACTTCTTAAGCGACATGCTTGGCTCTGACTCTGGTTTCAAGCCAGAAACACAGGCGTCCGTCATCAACAAACCCCTTGAAGACTCAAACTTGTTTGGCAAGGCTGTTGATGGCGCGCTAGAAATACTAAACCCTGGACCAAATCACAAGATCTCCTAATAAGCGGTTATGGCAACAGGCACTTTTTCGTGGCCAACGACAAAAACAATACACCTCAGCCAGCAACTGGTCCTCCCCTCAGGGAACCAGGGGACTGTATGCTCAAAGAGGACAACGTTGTGGCAAGGGAAGACGTCGGGGCCCACTCCCAGAGGCTCCCTGGCTACCACCACCAAATGATCCGTTTGGGTCCCCTCCCATGCATCTCAAGTCAGGGACCGGCTATCATTCCTGCAAGCATGGGAGGGGATTACCACAGACCATTGGGTACTGTCAGCAATAGCCCACGGTTACTGCATCGAATTCGGTCGTTTTAATAACATTCAGACCCCAAGGGAAAGACGCTTGTCACCAGAACACCTCTCCATCCTTCAGGAAGTCGAACTGCTGCTGGAAAAGGGAGCCATAGAGGTCGTGCCTCTGTCACAGGTAAAAGAGGGTATTTATTCAGTGTACTGCCCTGTACCCAAAAAAGGATTTAACCATGCGCCCTGTATTAGATCTGCGCCCAGCGAACAAATTCGTAAAACCGCAAATTTCATATGGTGATCATTCAGGGGATTACATGGCAACACTGGACATGAAAGATGAATACTTTCATATTTCAATGCTGCCAGCGCACAGGAAATACCTCAGGTTCATGATAGAAGGCAAAAACTATCAGTTCAAAGTGCTACCCTTCGGCATAGCCTCAGCGCCAAGGGTATTCATGAAGATACTGGCAGTGGCACACCTGCGCAGGTTGTCCATTCCGGTCTACCCTTACCTCGACAACTGGCTCATAACAGGGGATTCTTATGAAAACCTGCTTCTCAAATACCCAAAAGACTGTAGACCTTTTGTTCCACCTGGGGTTCTCCAACGAGAAGTCCAGTCTAGACCCCAGCCAAGTCAAACAATTCCTAGGGGCTCTAATTCGAACAAACGAGAGGGTCCAAAACATGCTGTTTCAGATCCCTCCAATATGTAGCCGTTCGAGAGGTGACCGTACGCAAAGCCGTGCGATTGCTAGTAATGTCGTCATGTATGTATTTAGTACCTCACGCACGCCTGCGCCCAATGCAAGGGTGGCTCAACAGCCAGTGGTGTCAGGCCAGCGGACAAGGGACGATGTAGTGGTGGTCTTGCAGGCCTTGGTTCTCTCGCTGCGAGGGTGGTCGAAGGAAAACCTTGTACTGGGGGGGGGAAAACCATTCACCACCCCCGCAGGGGAAGCCACTCTAACCTTAGACGCATTCCCCTCACAGGATTGGGGGGGTAAAGGGGGGCCCCCCCCTCACCTATCCCATCAGACTGCACACGGAGTTTGGACTCAGTGTGGCGTCCAAACACATAAACTTGCTGGAACTGCTGGCGGGCTTCAAAGCACCGAAGGCTTTCCAGACACACCTACAAGGGAAAACTGTGCTGATCCTCAGACGGCACCACGGCCATGTACTACCTGAACAAGCAAGGGGCCACTCACTCTCCAGGACTGTCCAAGCTGTCCCAGAACATCTGGAAGTGGGCTCTCAAACACATGTTCATGTTATCTCAACATGAACCAGGGGAACTCAATCTTTTGGCCGACAGACTCGGCAGAGACTTCCCTCTGCCCGCAGAGTACGAATGGCGACTACATGAAGACATTGTCTCCCAACGTTTTCACAGAATGGGGCTTCCCAGAGATCAACCTGTTCGCAACTCTGTAGAACACCCAATGCCAAGATTACGCCTCCAAGGGGAACGGTCTCTGGATAACATGGTCAGGGGAATTTGTCTATGCTCTTCCCCCCCCGACTCCCCTTCTCAACAAGATGGTGCACAAGATGCACCAGTTACCATACTAGTGGCCCCCATGAGCGAACCAGGGTTGGCAGGCCCACATCTGATGGAAATTTCACTGTCTCAGCCCGTACAACATGTCACAGGACAGGGGCCAAATGCTGCACCCATGCCCACAGACCCAGAACTTGGCATGGCTCCTGAGGTCATAGAATTTGGACATTTGCAGCTCCCAAAGAGATGCATGGACATTCTCGGAGGCAAGGAAACCGAACACTCGTTACTGCTACTCTAGAAAATGGAAACGGTTTGTCAGCTGGTGTAAGTCAAAGAGCATCAACCCCGTTGACTGCTCTCCCACACAGATTGTTCTATACCTGACTCACTTGTTGGATTCAGGTTTAGTCTTTAATTCAAAATTCACCTAGCTGCACCCTCCGCCTACACTACGTCGCAACATAAGGTGTCATGGTGGAAAGTAACCCTCCTATATCTAACCCAGCTCCCGGATGGGACCTGAACGTTGTACTAACCAGGGTAATGGGCTCCCCCTTCGAGCCCATGCATAAAGCAACACTTAAGGATCTCACTCTTAAGACTGCTTTCTTGATAGCTATCACCTCCATTAGGAGAGTGAGTGAACTACAAGCGTGCTCTGTATTGGATCCCTTTGTAACAGTTCACAAAGAGAAGGTGGTTCTAAGCACACACCTTAGGTTTGCACCGAAGTTCATTTCAAAATTTCATGTCAACCAGTATATAGAACTACCAACGTTCTTTCAAAACCCATCAAACTTTGGAGAAAAGAGCCTGCACACACTTGATGTGTACAGAGCGGTCATGTTTTATATGGAAAGAACTAGACCACTGAGAAAGACTAATCAGTTCTTTGTCTCAGTGGCGGCAGGAAGAGGAGCAGATGCAGTCTCCAAATCCACTATATCTTGATGGATTTTCCAGTGCATCACTGTTACACTCCTGCTAAGAGAACTGCCCTTCAAGCCTAGAGCACTCTACTCGAGGCACTGGGGCATCCATAGCATTCATTGTAAATGTTCCCCTTGAGTCCATTTGCAAGGTGGCAACCTGGAGTTCTGTACACACCTTTACAAAACACTATTGTCTAGATGCCCATTCTAGATCTGATTCCCAGGTGGGACGAGCAGTACTAAGACTTTTCTCTACTGTTCCTTCTCACAACCCACCTCCAACTCGGGTACTGCTAGCTAGTCTATGCACAGCATGTGATTCTAAGCAGATTAACAAACATCAGAAGACCTGCATTTCTTACGGTAAACGCATTTCTGATGGTTGTATCTGCTTAGATCCACATGCGCCCTCCTTTCCTCCCTGCTCGGATGAAAGGAACATGGACATTACTTTTTCTGTACTCGCTCACGTTGGTCATAAGGCTCCCTCATGTCAGAAAATACAGAGGGACCTCGACGCGTGAGGGATTTTGGGTACACTACACCGTCACTATAGGGATAGTATTACAGACACACCTATGTCGACGTCCCCTTTTAGACTTTCGAAAAACAAGATGCAATACTCCGCAGTGACCACTGGATGTCGGACTATGCACAGCATGTGAATCTAAGCAGAAACCACCATCAGAAATGCTTTTACGGTAAGTAATGCATGTCTCATTTGCATTTGGCGGGTTTCAAGACTGAAGACTGTCTCTGACGGCAAGTGTCTGGGGTGGGCAGGAAGTGAGGGATGTACCAGACTCGCTGTGTTTATTAGTCCCCTAGGAGACCCAAATGCACTGTGTGGTGATTGGCTGACTGTCCGGAAAGGACAGCCACCCTGCTGGGTGAGTGACAGCTAGGCTGGAATGAATGGGAGAGAACTGAATTAAAGGCCAGTCCCTTGGCTTGGAAGGCAGGCGACCAATGGAACGAAAGAACCAAGACGAGCTTGAAGAGGGCGACTGTTGCAACTCCTGGACCGTTGGTTTGCCCGGTGAAGCCCTGCTGCAGGTCCGAATCGCTGAGTTCATCGCGACAGAAGCCCTGCAAGGACGACCTTTCCCTTTGAGGTGGTGGGACCAAGCAACTCGAAACTAAGCCACCTGGATACCATTCTCGGTGCTGGTTGTATTTTCCTCAGAGTGCTGCAGGAAACCGAATAACCAGGGAGAGGAACACCAGCTTGTGTGCTTGACTACAGCTACCGGAATTGATTTGCAAGTGGCCAGCTTTTTGACCAGTGCAGGAGTCCCCCCCGCCCCCCAAGTCCCAACTCCTGTCCCCACGACTGAGACCCAGGAACGAGATCTGCAGGAACTGCCAGGAACAGAGGTCACAGCTGCATGTTTTTCTTCCCTTGTAAAAGGTACTGTAAAATCAGACTGAATACTTCGCGGTGAAAGTGCTTGAAACTTTGCCAACTCATGGGCCTATTCAGCTTGTGACCCAACATATGATTCTTCTTGCTACAAACTATTCCTAAACGAAAAAAAGTCTCTGCAAAAGTTTATCTACCAGAACTGCTTTATCCTATCCAAGACCTTAGCCCATTGACTTTGGCCTGGCCTATTGAATTGAATGTACTCTTCTGGTGAACTCACAATATCTGCACTGCCTAAAATATGTTCTGATCCTATGCCTTTTTGCCCTTCCAAAGTATTCTGAATGCCTCAAACTTAGAGTGTACAGTAACTTAGTGTACAGTACTGAAGTATATTTGTGTGTAATTATATTGCCTCCTTATGAATGTTTTATAACTGACAGTTAACTAAATGAATAAGTATTTAACAAAGAAACCTTGAGTATAAATTTATTTGAACACCTGCGATTGTAGACCTGTGTAGTCGTTACAGCTCACATTCCCTCTTGAGATGAGCCTGGCTGCTCAGCTGCCAAAAACTGTGTAGTACAGACTTGTACCAAAGGTTGGTTTTGCTTACAACTAGTCATAGTTGTGTGTAGTGGTCCCAAAGGGTACTGCATACAAACCTTGCCTACACTGATGTCCTGCGTCCTTCCCTGGCTGCAGAATCCAAATACCCGGGGTACATCGACCACCTTGCAGTGCATCATCCTGCGGTTGCGAATCTCACTAGAACTTTGGTGGCATCCGTGTGGAACCCCAGAAGCACAAATCCTCTCCTGAGTCCCCTCATCAGAGTGTAGGACAGGGAAAAGCAGATTCTAACCGGCTGTGATCGTTTGCTCCTGGTGCTGAGAAAAAGGCAGCAAAACCACACACCAACACGGGAGTGCCAGGAATTATTTTCTGGCGAGTCCGTAGCCCATCCAACTGATCCCCCCCCCCCCCCCCCCCCCCCCCCTCCTTGTCACCACAACCAAGGATCAGGAAACAAGGTTTGCAGCTGTGCGTCCGGCTTCATCTTTGTTAGGCAAGATTTGGTGCAGTACCCTTTGAGAGACTGCAGCAACCTTGACCACTTGACAATAGGAACCCAACCTAAGTCTGTACTACACAGGTTGGTAGTGTGGCTGAGCAGCCAGGCTTATCTCAACCGGAGTCAAAGTGAGCAGTAGGGTTTTTAGAGATTCACTTCCACTCAAGGTTTCTTGATTAAACAATTATTAATTTTTTTTTTAAGTCAGTTTGAAGCCTTCTTCAGAATGGGCAACATATAAGTAACACACAAATGCACTCCAAAATACACTTTCTCTAAATCAGCAAATACCCATTTGGGATGGCATAGACACTTCCTACACCCACGGGGTGACTTGAATAACAAGGACACTGCGGACATTTATATATCACTGGCACATTTAAGAGCAATACTGAGATGGGTGTCAAAGGGGATATTAGAATAAAACCAAATATTCTGAAGCATGTAAGTACTTTTGAACCCCCAATGCAAAGTAAGTTAACCCTTTCCTGGAAGGAAGGTAAAACGGAGGAAAGAAGTTATTCAGGGAGCCAGGCCAGCCAAAGTTAATTGAGCAAAAGTCTTGCACAATGTTAGAAAAAGTAGAATTAATGTAGGGCCCCGAGTTGGGAGGCTTGTGAGGGTTAAAGCTGCAAGCAACTGTACAGAAGCAACAAAGACCAGTCTCCCTGAGAAAAAGTAAGGCTACAACAAGAGTTAAGTCCCCTTAGTTTTGCAGTACCTTTGGTTCGAAGAAATGGTTTCAGCTGGCTTCTGTTAATGTGCAGCTCTGCAGATCCTGTTGTTCCTGGTCCTTAGTCTTGGACAAGATGGAGGACTTCTGGGGACTCCTGCACTGCAATGGGATGGTCGGCAGCAGCAAAGGGCAAACTTCAATTTGGTGGCACTCCTCGCGTCTCAGCAAGTAGCACCACTGTGGTTCTTGGCTACCACTTTGGACTTTCCTCTCATCTGGGGTCCAGTACTCTGTTGTGGTTCAGGCTTGGTCTGTCCTGCTTCCTGGGAGTCCGGAGGAGGATCTTCCTAGAGCTCGGGTCCGACTTAAACGTGATGCACCCAATCTGGTGTTCTTCTCCCTGGCACTTCGGTTCCAGTAGCTGTGGAAGTACAGCCAGTTTAGAGGATGTCCAGGCAAGTTCACTTTGGAGTCGATTGGTCCCACCAACCCAAGGGGAGAATTGATCCTTTGCAGGGCTTCTCTAGTCTAGGCGAATTCGGAGCTTCAGCAGGGGTTCACCGGGCAAACCAACGGTCCATTAGTTGCAGCAAGCTTCTCTTCAAAGTTCTTCTTCGGATTCCTTCGTCCGGTGGTCGACTTATTTCCTTGCAAAAGACCTCGCCTGTCTCTCCCATTCATTCGCAGCCTCGCTGTCGGACAGCAGGGTGGCTGTCCTCCAAGGACAGCGAGCCGGCCAATCACCTTTGGGTGCATTCCTGTAACCAAGGAGACTAAGCACAGAGTTATGGGATCCTCTTGCTTCCTGCCCTGCCAAACACGATGGAGCCAGAGGTGGGCTACACCAGTGAATCCCGCTGAAGACAAAACAAAGGGACCAAATGTGGTTTGGCGTGCAGAGTAAATCTCAAGGACCTTTCCAAAAAGAAATTGTGAAAAAAAAGACCATCCATTTTGACAAAATGGACACCGATGGGTGCCTTACTGTGGCTGAGAACGCAGCCACGATAAACGCATACAGTGGTAGGGAAAAGTAAACCACTGCCACCAGCCATTAATATTTGAAAGGGTAACCTAAAAATGAGAAACTAGACAAAGGGGATACTAAGTAAACCCTCCAGCACCCTATTGTAAGATGGTGTGTGTGCTGGTTCTAGAAAGTTACAAATGTAAGTAGTCAATTTTACTTCACTGCTCTTGGAAACGGTTATCCAAGAGAAGGTATTTAAACCTTTGGGAAATCTGAGACTTCCCTGTGCCACTGCACTGATTGTGCTGTGTCAATGTAAAAAGAGCATGCCTATGGAGTTTGTCAGACTCCAAAACTCAAATCAAACACAAATGCAGGAGAGAGTGGGGGGAAAAAGGTCTCTCTTAGGCTCAAAATTAAGTCCTAAAGTCCACCAGAAGAGCTGGGGGTCTCTAAGTAGAAGGGAATTGACACATTTCTGAGAATTCTCCCCAACAGCCTACTTGTATTTAATCATTTATTTTTAAAATGCATAGTGGATCAGTGTTTCTTTAGACCATATTGAATTTCTTTGTACTGATTCTACAGCCCTTTCTCCCTCCTAGAGGGAGACGGAGACAGGGGTGACATCAGCTGGTGTATGTCTTCTTGCGAGGAATTCTAACAAATACAGAAATGAGTGATTGAAAGTTACCACAAAAAGGAAAGGAAACATGAAGGGGGGTAAGAATCAAACAGGTTTAAAGGATAGAGCTTACCCTACACTTAAGGATGTGTTCCTGATCCCTGTCTGACAGACCGAAGTTCCCCTGGAGAATGAGCTGGTAAACTAGTCCAGAGAAACTGACAGAAGGCAAAGTGAGTTAAGATCGTGTTGATTCAATAGAGTAGAAGCGCTGTTATAGGGAATCAGTCTTTGCCTGTCCTTACCGGACAATAGCTATCCTGTAGGCTTTGGGTGAAAACACTCTGACCGGAACAGTCGAAATGACCGTAGGAATCCCCTGCGGCCGATGCCTATTAAGAGTTACAGATGTCAGTGATACGCGATAAACAGTTAACACGCTGACTGACTGATCTAATAGAAAAGAGGTGTGTGTACACACCTGGCGAAAACGATCCTTGGAGAATTATGGAGGCAGATCCGAATGCCTCGTAGGGTGCGGGCTTGTGTGGGCGTACCTGAGCAAACAGAATAAGAATAAATGCGTAGGATAAGGGGTTGAACAACAAGATAAGGAGTAACAAAAGTGCCAGGAAATGAGAAGCCTAGGTAGCGTGGCGAAACTCTGGAGTGAGTAGTAACGCGACGAGCCGACTCCCGGAAGACTGAATGTACGATTCCGGAAGCCAGGGACGTGGCTACTGGCTCAGCACCAGAGAGCAAAAACACTAGACCGCTGCGGGCGGTTCCGGTCTCCTCCATACTGCGGGTGGTGTGCGGCGTATGAACCGTGTGAATAGATGGAATTGGTGGAAATGCACAGAGGGATGTAACAAGCCTGGCTGTACGCTACCATATACTCAGGTGATGCCTTATACAAAGAGTGTAGTCTTGTACTGTCTCAGTTAATGGTTTTGCTAAGCAATTGGCTGGTATCTACTCTTGAAGTGGAACAAATTATTCTGTCCCTCAAACCTTCGAACTGTCAGGGGGACCTTTGCTCTGCGCAGCTCATCAAGGACGCTGCCCGCGACCTATCCCCATTCATCACCTAACTAATTAATGCGACATTCGCTACTGGCATCATTCCCACTAACATAAAACATTCATGGGTACTCCCCCTTTTAAAAAAAAGACTTGACCCATCGACCCCAACCAATTACAGACCCATTACTACTGTGCCCTTCCTTTTGAAAATCCTGGATAAGGTAGCGTATACTCAAATTCAAAAACACTTGGAACACCACTTGCTAGGAGCCAGACAATCGGGTTTCCGTCCCCAGCATGGCACAGAAATGGCCCTCCTCGATCTAAAGACCCATATCGATGAGCTCAAAGACAGTGGTAAGCCAGCACTACTCCTCCTCCTAGATCTCTCAGCTGCGTTTGATCTAGTCGACCACAATATGCTTTGCAACCATCTAAATACAGCAGCAAATTTCTCTGACAAATCTATTATCTGGTTAAGATAATTCCTAAACGGCAGGTATAGGGTTTGTAGCTGCTAGCGGCGAGAAGACCCTAATTGTTCTATCACCTGCGGTGTGCCCCAGGGTTCATGCGTCTCGCCTACACTCTACAATATCTTCACTAAGCCCCTCTTGGATGATCTGGATCATCTTGGTATTACCTACACTAACTATGCAGATACCCCCAGCGGAGAGGCTACCGGTCTTACAGGTACCGTGGGCGGTTAGTACTTTTCGGTACCTGGGGATAGATGTATATCACACCGTGGGGGAGGAGCATAGGTGTAATACAGAGGTGGCAATCCAAAAAATTGAGAAATGCATGCGGTTTTGGGCGAAGCTGCCATCGATGCTAAAGATGGTGGTCCTGCCAAGGCTCCTACATTACTTCGGAAATATTCCGTATCTGATTCCTAAAGGGTTTTTTGCCAAACTGAATAGAATGTGTAGGGACTTTCTGTGGCATGGCACGCGAAACAGAGTGGCGTTGTGGAAGCTCCAGAACTTCCATGACAAAGGGGGTATAAAGCTGCCCAATTACGAGGCGTACTATGTGGTAACCTAGTTGCAATATGTTGCCAAATGGCTATCTGATGAAGAGACCTCAGGCTGTTTGGGCAGGACTGTGCACCCTTTTATTTGAAAGAAGTTATGTGGGCACCCAGGGCGGAGATGGTGGGGCGCCCTAAAATGATGCTGCTGGGGTGGAAGGTGTGGCGCAGGGCATGCCAATTGAAGGGGAACCCGTCCCCATGCTCGCCGCAGATGCCATTGGTGGTATTGACGGGGGTAGACGCTCGGCTGCGACTGATACTCCGGACCCACTGGGAGCTGGCTGGGGTGGCAACGATGGGGGATATTTGGCAGGGGGGCTCTTGTGTTACCTTTTGAGGGGCTGCGGGAGGAGGCTGGGTTGCACGAAGGCCAGTACATCACGTACCACAGAATGGTACAGAGGATTAAGAGAATGTGGCCCGAAACTGTGTTGGAGGAAGAACTGGACGCCACCATAGAGGTTATATATGATATAGCTGAGGGGGGCCATGAGGTCTCCAGACTGTACGAGATGTTGATGTCTAAACTGGGGAAGGAGGTTGCGCAGCTGAGATTGGACTGGGAAACTGAGGTTGGGGCCCAAATGGGGGATGGGATGTGAGAACGGGTGCAAAGGTATCATAAGAAGGTGTCTAGAAACGCGAGACTGAAACAGATACAACTTTACATAACGCACAGGGCTTATATGACGCCTTGGAGTGTATCGAGGTTCGAGAATGCAGGTCGGCAAGCATGCCCCAAGTGCGACGAAGAGAACGCAGGCATGGTGCATATGTTTTGGTCTTGCCCGATCATAGAGAGGTTCTGGAGGGGTGTAAAAGAGAAACTAGAAGGAAGAGGGGGTCAAGATAGTAGTGGACACAGTATGGGCCTCCTGGGGGGGGGGGTTCCCCCAGACCACGGAAACTCAGGCATGTAAGCAAACTAAGGGACCTGGCTTATGTGCTTGCAAAGAGAAGGATTGCCATGGGATGGAAGTCATGCCATGTGCCGAGGATAGAGGTGTGGTGGAAAGACTTGCAAAAATGGGCAGAAGCCGAAACCATAGCATGGCAAGAGGCGTGCAGCAATGGGGGGAGGAGGAGGAGAATGAGTCCCCGATGGCATGGAAATCACTGATAGCTGGACTGTTTGGGTCATTAGATGACCCGACTGAACCTGTTGAGAAGGAGACCGAACCACAGGGTGTGGAATCTGATGACTCGAGGTGATAGACTCGCAAGGGGGTGGGGTAGTGGGAGTAGTGGTTAGGGAATTTAAAAAGTGTAATGAAACTGTTCAACATGCACTGTTTGTTTGGTTTTGTTTGTGTGTTCAAAAATGTAAAACTTTTTTTAAAAAAACTATGCAGATACCCAGATCCTCCTCCCGCTTTCAGGGGATTATGAAGAGGATTTGGCCTTGGTGAATAGTGTATATCATCCAGGCATGGATGGCCACAGTCTATGCCTGAATGATGATAAAACAGAACTCGTTATCCTGGGCACCCCATCCAATTTTAAAAAACTGGGCTCTAAATACTCTTCATTCACAATCGATGGCAACATCATAAAAGTTGAACACGAGGTGAAAACAATTGGCTTTTACCTCGACTCAAACATGTAATTCACTAAACCGGTCAATTCCCTAGCATCATCCACAGCCTACACGTGCGAATTGATACGAACTGGCAAGCCATTCCTCTGGGACAGCAGTTGCATTACCTTGGCCAGAGCCCTCATTCTATCACGCCTGGACTACTGTAATGCCCTTTATCTAGGATCGTCCAAAGCTACTATCAAAAGAATCCAAACTCTACAAAACAATGCTCTTAAAGTGGCACTGGGATCTAGAAGAGACCACATCTCTGAAACCAGTCGGCAGAATAATTGGCTCACACCCCACGATAGTCATCCTAAAAACTCTATCGCTAACTCGCAAATCTCTCAATGCCACACCTATTTACCTGGCCGAAGATTTCATAAGCAGACGTCCACAAGACCAGTAAGACTTGCCAACAGAGATCGACTCTCCGTACCAAATTATAAACGATCCACAATTGGAGGCAACAGCTTCCCGGTAAAAGCGGCCAAACTCTAGAATACGCTGCCTCCCAGTCTAAGAACAGACCAAACTTGCCACAAATTCAGATCCAACACCATCACATGGCTGAAATCCAACATCCAGCACTCCTAACTGCAACCTCCGCCTTGATAACTACCTTTTTACCTAATACTTTCACTGTTATGACAGCATTTCTACAATTACCCCTGCACCAGACTCTATTTGTATATACCCACTTGGGAATTGCCTGTGTATTCTAATGATGCATACCTTGCCTGAAAAACACATCTCTATTTACACCCTTGTAATCCCTATTCGTATCTAATCTGTATATACCTTGTATTTGTATGTAATCTGTATATTTCTTGTGCAACCAAGCTTTGCATATACTTGTAACTATTGCGCCCTGTTACCCCCAAGGTTATGATGCGCATTATAAATAAACAAACTTCAGAAAAACTGTCCTAACAAGGATTTATTGCTTTTGTCAAGCACGCAAGGCTACTGATCTAATTCTCCACGTCTTTCTTCAGGCCTTTTTCACTGCAGGGACTTTAGTATGGTGCTATAGGCTAACCCAGTGGGTCTTCTGTCCAGCCATGCTTTTGCGATCTGCTTGTAGAACGTTGGAGCATGGACACACTTCTGAAGCTACTAGTGATCCTCTCTGCATTAAGCACATGGCACGGCCGGAAAACTTGCCTTCCAGCTACTTTGTGTTCTAGGAGTATATGTGCATATCTGCCTTCCAGATATTGACCGGATTGAAAGCAGAGCAACACCTGGCATAATCCTTTCTACACGTCTTTGTAAGGAACAAAAGGGAGCGGTCTGCATTAAGGTGTCCGGACATTTCGTCGAAAGACATTTGGTCGACGTAATTTGGGCGAAAACCAAATGGTCGAATTAATTTTTTATATATATATATAATTTTTTTTTTTTTTTTTTAGGTTGTAGTTTAGGGGGGGGAAAGGTTTTTTAGAAAAAAAAGGGGGGTTGGGAGGGGGGGGGGGCATTTTGGTTTTCGACCAAATGGCCTGTCGACGAATTTTTTTCGACTAAATGTCTGGCAACCCTGCATTAACTCCCGTCCACAGCAAAGATGTGCTTTTACAGTATTCCTCGGACTGAGGTCAGCCTGCATGAAATGGGAACAAATAGAGGGAGCCCACCTGAAACTCTTATTGCTGTTGGAGTGTGGATTCACACACCAACTAGGATGGATGCCATGTATTTCATACTAGGATAAGGAGATCTTCTTTCTACTGAAAGAAGAATGCCAGGAAAGCTTGACATTTATTTTTGCAGAAAGTTTGCAAAAAAAATCCATGGTAACATGTGCGTTCATTTTTACTGTGGTGGGGGTATTCTTCAAATTAATCCGATGTTGCTTCAGAATGAGTATATTTCCTTTTCCACTAAAATACATTTTAATTGCCCTCCTTATGCCCACCACGCCCATGTATCATGCTTGGCTCTGAGATGTTTAGTCCATTTTGGCTTTAGGGTAAGGCCTTTTCATATGGACTCTAGGTTCTTGAGGATTGGGCATGTGGAGCGGTCTGGCACATATTTAACGTGCTTAATACCCAGGGGTTTCTAAGCGTGGACCCAGGAATCGAGCATGTGTTGCTCTGTGTTGTCTTGCTTCCAAGTCGAGCACGTTCCCCCTGAGCTATCCTCCCAAGACCATACATCCTGCACACTTCAGACCGGAGTGTGTACACTATGAATATATTTAGTTGGGGAGCTGTCCGATGGGCTTCATCTGGGGCTTTGAGGGCATATATAGTTATACAGAGACAGAGACAGGGACATGTGCTCTGCCTGCTGCCATGGCATTGTTTGCTGGAGACTAATACTAGATTGACTTTCTCCATAGGTGTGTACCGCCACGTCACTGGTGAAGAGGTTGGAGGCCATGCTATTAGAATTCTTGGATGGGGCGTGCAAGATGGAACAAAGTTTTGGCTTGTTGCAAATTCCTGGAACACTGACTGGGGTGAAAATGGTAAGAAACCTATTTTGCCGTACCTTAAAGACTTGGTCCTTCAAAATGTATTTGAAGCTTGTGGATATTTCATTTGCCGCTTGTCAATGGTTCAATCAATCACCCTAGTCTCAGTTGCATTCACCTTTGGAAGGATTTGTCCCCCACCCCTTTCTCCCTTGCGTTTCTCTTTCCCTGGGGGGGGAAAACATACCACTTTTGTTTCTCCTAGAATTGTAGAAGCGCTTGTCATAACTTTGATTCACAGCATGGTAGCTGTGGTCCGAAGATACAATTGTCGGTGATGCTTGTATTTGTTTGCATTCAGAATGTGCATGTTTCCAGTTTAGGATTTGTAAAAGTGTAGTCTTGAAAGCTTTCTCACTTGCAGCTACTCCGTGACACTAAAAATATGACTTTCAATGCACTGCATTATTTCGGGGCTTTTTGTAGTGCTCTGTCCCATCTGCAGGCTCCTGCAAAGTACAGGATGAGAAAGGGAAGAGTGTAGGGGATTTAAATATGGTGGTGTGGGAAGGAAAAGGAGAAAGCAGGTCTGACTAGGAGCAAGGGCTTAGTCTTCTCTCCTAGTACCTGCTATATATTCTCCCCAATTAAGGCTTTCAGGTTTTGTCCCCTCATCCTGATTATAGGGTCTACCCTCCCTATTCCTTGCAGCTCTCCCTCATCAACATACCTGGGTGGGCACTAATATTTATTTCTTTTGGCGCACAAGAATGGGTGCTATAGGGCTTGAGGGAGTGCTCCATACCGCTGGTGCTAAGGGACCATCTGCAATGCATTTTTTATTGCTATTTGGCTCTGCTACTCGACCCCCCCCCCCCCCCCCGTTACCCAGCATATTTGTTTATCCAGCATTATTGGGTTATCAAGGATGCCAGATCATGCATTTGCTATATTTTGGCTTAGCAGTTAGGGTGCACCCGAATAGTTATATCTCTTGTTCCCCTCTGCATAAGGGCACCAGAGTGTTGGGTAAGATTTTGTAGGATCCAACTGGTCTGGGACTTTACAAAACTTTTCTGTTTGGCATAAGTGGCCAAACGTTTAAGAGTGGCTGAGCAGACAGGCTTATCTTATTTGGGGTACTGTTAGAGCAGTACTATGAA
The DNA here is from genome assembly GCF_040938575.1 of Ambystoma mexicanum. Classification (NCBI taxonomy): domain Eukaryota; kingdom Metazoa; phylum Chordata; class Amphibia; order Caudata; family Ambystomatidae; genus Ambystoma; species Ambystoma mexicanum. The sequence goes on along the minus strand of NC_090927.1, from coordinate 221,201,301 downwards.
ATTGGAGACCGGCCCCCAACCAAGGCACATGAAGAAGGCTCCCTGACTGAGCCCTCCATCTTCGTGCCCGTGTCCCCCAGGAGCAGGAGCTCTGCTACACCGTGGGCTGCAGGAGCAGCTCACCCACCACATCAGATGTCTGGATTCGTCAAGTTAAGCTTGTGGGCTTATAACTGCCTCCAGTCTTCGTGCCACGAGCGACCCAATGGCTCTTCTGCAGCCATCCAGCATATTTCATGCTTTGTCCCCTCGCCGCCACACAATTGCACAAGTTGCCTTTTGTCTGAAAACCGTGAGGCTTGCCTATTCCAAGATGGCCGCCTGAGTCATTTCACATGTCCCGTGTGCAGAAAATCACTGCAATTCCCCATTGGCCAGCCTCCTGATTATAGCCTATCACGGGGCACAGGCAGGCGTAAGCAATTCCTAACTACCCAAAGCAAAAAACTACTTGCAGCATAGTTGCCTATTTTAATTGACTTTACTGCAACATCTGCTTATTCTGCCTTTGACCACTTGTTCTTACCCACTTCGTCAGTTCACATCGCCTGGTCTCTGAACTGAACATGCCTACCTCTGCGAGCACATTTTGCCTGTTTGTGAATTGAATGCACCCTTGTTAGCATAGACTCTGCCCATCTGCTAGCATATATTGTCACATACTATGAACTGAAGCTGCCTATTCTCCTACCTTACAGCCCATTGTTTAGACTTAACTGGCCGCCTTAGCTAGCATAGCCACCTGCCCCGCCCGTTACCGCCCCGCCTGCCTAGGCTGTACTCGCCCTAGCAGACGAATTAACCATTTAGCCATACCCAACCATGCCCACTTCAAGGACTCTACTAATGTCTTTACAATCTACCCTTCTCTGCACTCTCACAATAATGGCCTGTATTAACCTCAGACCCCGAACCCTACAGGAGAATACTAAACTCCGAGCAAGACTACCCTGGATCTATGAACCTAGAACTAACGCCCTCGGCCCCAAAGATTCCGACATCTGGCACAACACCAAAGCCACTGTCCTGTATCTACCCACACCACCCGCAAAAACTGTGCACAGAACTCATCCCATATCCAACCACCATAAACAAAGTCCCTCCTCTACCCCAGGGTACAATAAAGCAACAAATATCACAGGAGCCATAATCAATGCCAGATCCCTCATGGCGCACTCCACAGAAATTGCAGACATACACTCTATGAATGATCTAGACATCTTAGCTGTGATCGAATCTTGGCTCATGACGCAACGGGCCCAGCCCTCATGTTAGCCATACCAGAGCACTACCAAAGCCTTAGAGTTGACAGACCTAATGCCAGAGGGGGCGGCCTTGCCATTGTAGCCAAAACTAAACTAGCATTAAGATTGACCACACCTTCTGAATTCAAATCCTGTGAGCTACTCTGTGCCAATTCCCGATCTCAGATAATAGCACTTTATCTATCTTCCTAATATACAGACCTTCTGGCCCATGGCATCTTTAATATTATTGGTAAGGAGGCTGGAAAGGTCTTCAAAGACACCTCACAGCTCCTACTGCTGGGAGATTGTCCTTGGGGTCATTAAAGCCCAAGTTGAAAACACGCCCAGTACATTGAAACCATTCTGACTGAACATGGCATGATCCAAAAAGTCCTCACTCCAACGCACATAAGGGTGAACCCTAGATTGGGTTGCTAATCTAAATTGTGCCATTACCATCGCTAAACTAACACCCTAACCTTGGACTGACCACTTCCTAATCCACTTCTTGACCGCCATAGAGCCCCAAAAACAGAAAAACATTGAAATGGCACCACCACTCCCGACCAGTAAAAAACGATATCCCTGCGGAAAAACTACTCCCTCTCCTCCTATCTACACTCTCGTCAATAGCTAATAACCCTAACCCAAAAACACTAGTAGCCACCTTTTAATGATACTATGACAAAGGCTCTTGATAAAATTGCGCCAACCAAACTTTGCAAAAGCAAACAAAAATCCCATTTTAATACATGGTTTACGCCCAAGTTTAAAGAATTAAGACTCCAAAAGAGGAAGCTTCAAGCTATCTGGCTACACTCCCAACAGCTGAGAATAAAACAATTTTAACCAATTTCGCCAATATGTATGAAAAGGAAATAATCCTCACCAAAAGAAATGCGTACAATGAAAATCTCCAAGCGAACTCAAACACCAAGGCGCTCTTTACGATCCTTTGTGAAATCGAAAACCCTACTGCACCTAAAGATGTCCTCAAAAATAAACAATGGTGCACCAGCATCCAAAACGCTCTATCCAATAAAATAGCCACGCTGCAGACTAAAATAGCTGTCAAAAAAGCCTCCTTGTGCTCCACTGAGATGCACCGCATCCCTCCTACCACGACACCGGTCTCGAATACACCTTTTTTAGATTCACCAATATCTTCATATTGGAAACTGAAAAGGTTGTACTCCTTGAAACCTTCCAACTTCCAGGGCGACAGTTGCCCAGCACAAATAATTAAGGATACAGCTAGAGCGTTAGCACACTTCATCTCTAAGCTTATCAATGCTTCCTTTAACTCAAGTACGGTCCCAATTAACCTCAAAGAATCATGCGTACTACCACTTCTTAAACAGACAGTTAACCCGTCCATCCCCACCAATTACAGACCCATCACCATTGTCACATTTCTCCTCAATTAGAGTAGCTTCTGCCAAATACAAACTTTTCTGGAGACCAAACTTTAGGCTCACACCAATATGGTTTCAGACCCCAACATGGGACTGAAACAGTGTTAATTGATCTAAAGACACAAATCGACAAGTTGAAGGATAATGGTAAAGCAGTTATGCTACTCCTCCTCGACCTTTCTGCAGCCTTTGACCTGGTGGATCACGCAGTGTTATGCAAACCTAGCCTCTGCTGCACACTTCTCGAGTGATGCCATAGCCTGGGTTCAATCCTTCCTAGCCAACTGAATGATCCGTCAGCCGACCCAATCAAAATTACCTGTGGTGTTCCACAAGGTTCATGCATCTCACCGACAATGTATACCATCTTTACTAAGCCACTCTTTGACAGACTTGACCGACTGGGTGTCACATACGCAAATTATGCTGACGATACTCGGATCCTCATTCCCCACTCAGGCAACTTTGTTGAAGACACGGCTCTGGTAAACAAGATATACCTCTTCATTCAGGCATGGATGGACTCTGTCTGAATGACGACAAAACTGAGATCCTGATCCTGGGCTCCGACTCCAACCTAAAAAAACATAGCCCCAATTACCATGAATTTACCATTGATGGTAACCTAATTAAAGTAGTTACTCAGATAAAAACATTAGGTTTTTACTTGGATTCTACACGATCACTAAAAACAAGTCAGCTCTGTGGCTTCATCTACAGCTTATACTTGTAAATTAATTGGGGCCTGCAGACCCTTTCTATCTAAAGCCAGCTGCATCACTCACCAATGCATTAATAATGTCTAAACTAGACTATTGCAATGCTTTGTATGCTGGCGCTAACAAAAATACTTCAAATATTACAAAGTAACGCTCTAAGAGCTGCTCTAAATATACCACGCAGAGAGCATATCTCCAATTCCAGAAGAGACCAGCACTGGTTAAAAATCAGCAACCGGATACTACTCAAATGGCAGGCCTCAACCACGCTGCTCCCCCCTCTCTGCCAGGCTTACCAAAAAAATCCTAACGCATCGCACTAAGGCCTCCACCCACTTTTGTCTAGAAATTCCTAGATTTAGACTCTCCAAAGCTGGCAGAACCAGCTTCCCTGTCAAAGTGGCTACTTCCCGGAATGTCCTGCCCACTTCCATCAGAATGGAACAACCATACTCTAGCTTTAGACAGAACTTGTTGAACTGGCTGCAAACTAACGACTTCTAGATATTGCTCACCATCTAGACCGGTGACTCCTGCACTAACATGTGAGCTCATAGGTGGCCATTGCCATCTTTTCCTATCAATGTAACCCTGATTGTACCCCTCCAAACTGTATGTAATACATGTGTGTATTACTTCATGTAACTATCTGTATTCTGTTAAGCTTCAAGTATCCTTGTAACTGATGCGCCCAGCTGCCTAAAGGGTTTGGTGCGCATTACCAAATAAACAAGTAGACCTTTACAAATATTAAAGGTTATTATACATTTTATTACACAAAGAAAATTAATCTCACTAGGGTATGCATCAACTAATAGTAACAGCAAGCAGAATTTATTTCAGAATTGTTATTCAAGTAATAATAATGCAGGTAAGTAAATTATTTTTGTAACTAAACTTCCAGCACGCAGAGTGACATCGGTTAAGGTCAGTAGTAGCAACTAAGGTTTACCATATTGAGTTTGGAGGGCAGAAGTGCATAGAGTAGAATAGAGCACTGTAACAATAGTCCTCTTTTATCCCAGCAATAATAGTGTAAAACAATTAAAACCTGTAAGGAACACGCACTGCCAAAGCCAGTAGGGTTCAGAAGGGATGCCTTTAGGTAGCCAGGACAGCCAACGTCAATATGACAGTTCTAGTTCTGATGCAGTCTTCTTAGAAAATGTTAGTTGAACAGTCAGATAATTGAAGAAAAATCATCCAGGAACACAATAGAGCCTAATTGATGTGCACAAAATGCTAGGCCTGCACAAGTGAATTGCAGTAATGCAAAAAGATAAAGGTGCACTCTCCAATCTAGGAAGCACTCGAGTTGGCTAAAGGTGGTTAAACCCAAAGCCCCACAGTAGCTTAGAATTGAAGCAGATGTTGCAGCTGGCTTCCTTCTTGATGCAGACCCTTGTTCCTGCACTTTGGTCTTGGTGACAAAAGGAAGGACGTCTGGTGGGCTTTTGCTGCGGCTCTCGAGAGGGGACTCTGCAGAAATGGATTCCACTAGTTTCAGCTGCTTTGTGGGTTTTCTCGGCGCCAAAGGAACAAACAGCTCTGGTTGTAGTTTCCTTGGTCCCTCTGTCCTGGGCTCTGGTGAGCAGTCTCCGGACGAAGAATTCCTGCTTCTGGAGGCCCTTGACGATATCCACTACGTTTTGGCCAGATTTGTGCTCGAGGTCGGGGGGAGGGATGGGGGGGCATGTTGCACTTGTCGGTGGTCCAGGTACACCAGGTATTGGGGAAATTGCAGCCCGGAAAAGTCAGAGCGACTGGAGGTTGACCCAGAACGAAGCCACTCTTGAGGCTAGCTGAGCCACCAACCTAAGGGAGGAAATCATCCTTGGCGGCGCTTCCCTGTGGATTGGGGGGGCGTGTGGGAGTGGGTCAGCACAGCTGCAAGGCTTCACTGGTGCTGTGGCAGTCCTGAAAGGTGCTGCTTGTGTAGGAGTCTTCTTCGGATTTGATGTTCCAGTGGTCTACTCTACCTGTAGTCCCAAAACCCTTGGCTTATGTGGGATTGACAGCTTAGTTCTGTGAATGAAATTTCGCACAAAGGGGGGGGGGGGTTGGTCGTCTTCTAGGACTGCCACCAGCCCAGTTGGAACTGGTTTCGGCCAGACATGCCTACAAAGGTCTGTGAATTTTTCAGGCTCCTTCCCTCACTTTCTGCCTTCCCAGACACACTGGAACCTGGGCGGACTTCGGGGCTGAAACTCACCAAAGGCAAAACACAATGGACTCAAACCTGTTCTAAACGAGAAATGGTAAAAAAGACGGGCCGTGGGTGCCTGCGGATGCATGGCACAGAAGAGTAAAAAGAAACCTCCCACCAACCATTCAAGTTAGTGAAACAAAAGGATAAGGAGTTACTAGGTAAACCCCCAGCACTCCACAAAAGGTGTTATGTACTGGACAGGGTAAGACAAATGTTACAAGAAAATGTATTTAAGGAGTCCAAGGGACTCCTCAGCGGCACTGCACAAAGGGTGCTGTGTCACTAATATAAAAGCAGGTGCCTATGGAGTTTATCAGACTCCATTAAAACATAAGGAACACACAATCTTAGAGGGAAAAGGTATGAGTGGGTGGAAAAAGGCCCACTCCCTCAGGAGGTTAAAATCAAAAAGGTCCCAGATTCCAGCAAAGGGATTGGGTTGGAGGGGGGGACGACAGTGGGGGGGTTCTCTGAGGTTATAGGGAATTGGCACAAACTGAAAATTCTTCCCAAAAGAGGTCAGAATTAACTGGGCTTTTTAAAGTATTTTGAGATGCCCTGGCTTTGTATAGCCATGACTAGGACCATTCACCTGGCGCTCCCCAACCCCAACACCCCCACCCCCACTATTCACTACAGATTTTTTTGAATGTGACGTCTGCTCCCCTTGTAGCTTCAAACTTGGTCATGCAAACCAACGTGTAAATCTATTTGCAGATTTCCTGGAGGCCCAGTCCTATATAAGCAACCAAGAAGGGTAGGCTCTGACGCCAACCCTTCCTCTCTGGGTGATGGCATCGCTTATTTGGAATCTGCCGTAGCGAGCAAAGATATTAATGTTCAGCGTTGCATGTATTGGGAACTCATTCTAGATAATCTAATGTACAGGATTGTGTGCATGTTATTTTGCTGACCTGTAATCCATGTTCTAATGTTGCAACAGAAGTCCAAACATTTCGTTTTCAGTGTTTCTTCTAATACTCCATCTCCCTCTCTTGCCCCCCCACGCCCCAACCCCCACTTGTTTTTTGGAACTGGCAGTTATAAAGCCTGTTACTTCCAGCAGTGGATTGCTTGAATGCTAACCTTAACTACTGGCATTAATGTTTCCTTTACAGTAGCCTGGTGAATAACATGCATATTTTTCTCAAGGTTATTTCAAGATTGTTCGGGGAGAAGATCACTGCGGAATAGAATCTGAAGTGGTGGCCGGAATACCCAAAGATGGGTTGTATTGATGTTGCACATTGGCTGCTGGCAACCCAAATCTAACAGTGGATTAATGATCTTTGAGCTTGAAACAAATGTTGACCTGTTTTTTAGGTTCTTCCGTTTTTAATTATCTCGAATCCTTACTTGGATTAAAATCTTATCCATGGTTTGGTTTTTAAAACATTTAAAGCAAATATTCGCTGGTCCTGAGCTTTGAGGGGAAGATGCTCCAGGAAAATGCCACCTTCTCTTGACCCACGAATTGTGAATTCATTTGTTTGTCCTAGGCAGCCACCATTGTTAACTACAGAGCAGTTTCACACTCCAGCGGCTAGTCTTCCAAAGTGATTTAACACAGGGTTGTCTTGTACTGCTGCTTCCAAAATGAGCCATTAAGGGTGTTCTGCAAACCACTTTCGCGCCACTTGTAAGGAATGTTTGCTTAGTTTAATTGCCAAAATGTATTGGCAGTCCAACGTGAACAGGTTGTCAATAGTGGCCATCTGACATTTTGTATTAAATGCACATAAAGGATCATTGCACACATTTTAAATTGGGGATATAAATGCATTCATTTCCCTTTTTTTTTAAAGCTGTTTTAATTCAGTTTTTAAACCAGTAACCTGTTAACTGACAATCATGTTTGAGGTGGGAATATGTCTTCATTCGAAACATGTTCTTGTGAGAAGTTGAGACAGCAGTTGTACCATGTTGCCATTGATTTTCTGCTTAGAATTAAAGTTTAAAATGTTGCTGCGTTTGTTTTCCTTTGTTCATGCTGTGGGCGTGCAAGTTTGCAAGGCAATACAAATGGCTGTATGGAAAGAGTGGTGGGAGGCAGCAGCTCTAATCACTCTGGTATTGCCCACGCATATTTGTGTGTAATTTATATAATGTGGTCTTGCAGAGTGTCCTTTGCAACTGTTGGTGTGCGTGGCTCTGTGGAGAGGGGTGGGGGCATTGGTGGGAAATGGAAAGAGGCGATGTGGCCAATGCTGGCTTCCTTTATGTCAGTCTACTTTCAGTGGGTTTGGCAGAGAAACCTGGGATGTGAGATCTGTGGAGAAGATCCCAAAGTGCATTGATTTGGGTCTGGGTGGTCGCTGATGTGCGATGGTGTGCTGGGGATAAAGCGGTGAGCGATGGTGTGCTGGGGGATAATGGGGAGCTTTATTGTGGTTAGACTAGTGTTGAGTGATTTTCATAATCAACCCTTGGGTGGAGTCTGAGGGGTCACCCTAATAGAGTGAACAAGAAGACTGTCTAGCCAAACTCGATCAAGGTAGGGTTGATGAGCAGTAAGTTTTAAAATCTGGAGGGTGTAGTGTTCTAGGGCTACAATAAGACACACTGAGCACTACTATCATTCAAGTTCGACAGATGTTTAAAACGGGCTGCAATGTGCACTCTCCTCTAGCCATTGGCTAGTAGTAGTCTCTTAGTGAGTAAGAAATGGTGTACTGTGTGTTTAAAATTGCATTGTGAAACCTAGACCTTTCTCCCTCTATTCAGGACTCTCCAACTTAAGTGTGGTTTTCTCCAGTTTTAACACTTTGCATTGTGATAGTGTTTTAATTGTGAGTGTTGTCCTCTTGTCCAATTGCTCAACCATGTCGCGTTGCGCTGTCTCGTCTTGTCTGCTTGCACCCTGCTTTGTGTCCTTCCCTAGTGTTACCTCCCTTCCCCCTTCTCTCCTCTTCTCCCCTCTCCCTTCCCCCTTCTCTCCTCTCACCTTCTACGCTATTGTGCTCTGTCTCTCCTATTTTACCAACTGCTGCTCTATTGACTACCCTGCCCTCCACTAAATCTCGTAGGAAGAAGTTTAAAAGGACATCCTGGTCTCCATCCCAGGCCTCCCCATCGCTGATGCCTAAAACGGTGCCGCCTCAGTCAAACTTTCACCGACATCCTCTTTGTCGTTCCCTTGCCAGACCTATGGACCCTACCTGGTCTCTGCTCTTTCCTTTCTCTTCTCCTGTTAATAGTGGCACCCGATGGGATGGCCTCCTTCCACTGCTCTAAGATCATCATTAATGTTTATGTGAATGGCACCATCCTGGTCCAAGGCCCTCAAGCCAACCTTCTCTTCGATAGAAGCTTCCTGAGCTTCATCAATGTCATTTCTTCTCCTGCTGTCCCCTCTTCACCCACCCACTCTCCACGGCTTCTTATCTGCCTGCTGCCTCCTCCTTGGCTACCTTGCCCTCTCCTTCCCTTTCTGCCCCCTCTCGGGCTCTTCTACACCTCTGCAGGGCGTACCTCTGATTTGTACCCCTCCCCGAAGGCCTCCAAAGGCAGCAACCTTCTTCATATTGCCACTCGCTCAGCTGTCAAACACTCCTCCGACATCTGCCGCCTTCTGGAGGAACTTGACCTTGATGTCCTCCGTCTCACCAAGACATGGTTCACGGCCAGCTCTGTCACAAGCGACATACTCCTCCCTGACTGCTACAAGAACCTCTCTGCAACCAGGATCAACCGCTTCAGAGTGGGTGTAGCTCGGTCTTTCCAGAGTGGATGCCTGCCTGTCATTCCTACGCAGGCCTACTCCTCTTTTGAATGCCTCGCCTGCAGGCTCCCTCTCTCCTAGCCACTCCCTTACGGTGGCTACTATCGATCAGCTACCTGGTCAGAGCTCCCCCTTCCTCTGTGGACGGAACTCTCCTCTTTCCTCCTATTCTCGACCACTCCAGTCCTACACCTTGGAGACTTCAACATCCACCTCGATTCTTCCTGTCCTTCCTCTGGACTCTTTCGTGACCTTTTCGACTCTCTATTCTCACTTCGGGCCCAACTCGCTGCAAGGCACACACTGTATGTTCTGCTCTCCTCAGACCTTCCCCTTTCTGTCATTTCACCACTCCTTTCTCCTGGAGTGATCACTTTCTCCTTTCCTCCCAGCTCACCCGATCTACCCGTCAGGCCAAGCCAACTCAGCACTGCCATCCATCTTCTTGGTCATCCGACCCATGAAGCGCATGTCAGCTGAGGCTTTTGATGCCTTTCTCCCCCTCCCCCCCGACCCCCGGCCGCCACTTCGGCTGACTCACACCCTGACACAGCCCTTTCCATGCGCCACTCTGTGATATCTAATACTCTGTGCTCTAGCCCCTGTCATGAGGATCTGCCTGAAGCCTAAAGCCAAATGCAACTCCTGGTATGACTCTGTCCTAGTCGCCCTCAAATGCAAGTGCAGGGTGGCTGAGTGGAAATGGCACGCTTCATGCACATCCTCTGACAAACTGGCCTTCTCCAAAGGCAATACCGGCTCTGTCCTCACCAAAAAGAGCTCACATCCATGCCTGCATCTTTGCGGCATCTAACTCGGCTGAAATCTTTCAAATCTGCAAGGAACTGGCCAATCCTTCCGCTGTCTCTACCGCTCCTGTCCCTTCTCAGGCCCTCTGCACGGCACTGGCTTCTCATTTCATCTTGTCCTCTCTCCTCTCCCCTTCCTCTACTCCCTGCTCTTCCTCTGTCACCTCTTTGGCCTCCTCCCTTCTCTGCCTTCCCCTTTTCTCCTTAGATGAGACTTCTAGACAAGTCCGATGTCTCGTCAAAGCAGGTTCATCCCTGTTCCTCCAAAGCCATCAAGGACCACATTGACTCCATAGCCCCTGCCCTGGCCAACTTCTGCAACCACTCCTTTTCCACCCGAGTCTTCCCTTCCACCTCCTGAAGCACTCTTGTGCACCCTCTTAAACCCTCTGCCGACCCGTCCTGCCCGGCTAACTATCGCCCAATCTCCATCACCCCTCTTCTGGGCAAACTCTTGGAAAAGTTGGCCATCTCTCAGCTCAATCTCCACACTGAATCTGTTGGTGGTCTCCATGATCACCAGTCCATCTTCAGAGCTGCCAGAAGCACGGAAACTGCTCTCCTGAACATCCGTGAAGACCTGCTCTCGAATCTTGGTTACAACACCCTCTGTGTCCTCCTCTTACTTCATCTCTCTTCTGCCTTTGACATGGTTAACCATGCCATCCTGCTCAACCGTCTCCGTGATAACCTGGGGGATCAGCAGTCAGGCCCTGGCGTGGCTGACTACTTTGCTCTCTGACCCTCCCAGGTTCAACTTGGGTCCTTCCTCGATCTGTGGTATTCCCCAGGGGTCTAACCCTGGCTTTTTAACCTATACTTGGCACTCCTTGCCCACTGCATTGCAGCGCTCTGCCCCAATTTCCAGCGCTATGCGTGTGACGCTAAGCTCATTTCCAGGCTGCCCTCAGCCACCTCTTCTCACTCTCATCTGACTGTCGGCCATCCAGGAGTGGTTGCTGCTAATGATCTCTGCCTTAATGCCAGTAAGACCGAGATCCGCCTCATCGGCACACCCGCTCCCTCCTTTCCCGTCACACTCTGGCCGGCCTCTCTTGGCCCTCCTGTGCCCACCTGTGAGGGGAAAAACATTGGTTATCTTAGACTCCACACTCTCCTTCTCTCCCCACATTTCTGACTTCTCTAAGATGTCGCAATACCAGCTGCACCTTCTCAGAGGTATTCTTCCTTTCCCCAGAAGCTGTCTCCAGAGGTCTGGTTCTCTAGGCTTGACTACTGCAACAGCCTCTTTCTAAATCTGCCTGCTTCTATCCTCCGCAACTCATCCAGAATAGGACTGCAAGACTTGTCCTTGGCCTCAAGCCCAGAGATGGTATCTCTCGGGACTGAAATCTTTGCACTGGCTCCCAGTGGCTGCAAGGATGAAGTTCAAGACCCTCTGCATTGTTCACAAGGCCTTCTGGGGCCTGAAGCCTCAATACCTTCAACTCTCTTCTAGATATCTTCCTTCTCGAGCTTTGCTCATCTCCCTCTAACTCCCTCAGGGTCAGTCGCTTCTCCAAGTAATGAGTTGGTGGTAGATCTTTCTTCAGCTGGGGCCTACCTGCTTCCCTGAAACTTGAGGAGAATAATCTCCAGTTCCGGAACACCTCAAAACTCCTTGCTTCTGCTTTCTCTCCTCCTCTCCCCTGCTGGCTTCCTGGCTGATACTGTAACTGCACTGGTTTCCTGGCCACCCTCTGATCTCGGGTCCAGGTCCCCTTCCCTCGTGTCGCTTACCTGCACTGCCTTCCTGGCAACCCTTGCACTTGGACTGTTTCTATACCACTACAGTCCCACTACCAGCGCTTGCCACCTACTAGCTATACTTACACTTACTGTTATTTACTCTCTTTTCCCATGTACTGCACTGTACCCCCCTATCCCCCACACCCGCCGCACTTCCCCCTTCCCATGCACTTGCGCTATCTGAATGATACCTGGCCTAGAATGATCGTCGTCGGTCGTCTCTGTTCCCCCTTACCCCCCTTGCCTCGTCGTGCCGTGATACACGTTTGTATAGGCACGTTATAAATGCCATATCATATGTTTAGAATTTAAGTGGCGACTGATTTCTTTGTGGCTGGCAACTGATTTCTTTGTGGCTGGCTAGAAGCTTGCAACTTTAATTTTTGCACCCCGGTATAAAATGATATACATACATTCTGCTGACCGAACACCAACACTTTATGTAACATTAAATAAGCAAATGTGGTAAGAGCAAACTGTATGGTAAAGCAAAGGAATTTTGGAACCAGTTGGAGGCAGATAAGTGAATTGTTAGAAAACGGAACACCCAAAAGAATTGGAATAAGCCATTTTAGTCTTGTACTGCTAGGAACTGGGGCCTTGTGCCCAAAAGACTCCAGTTCCACTAGATTCACTTTCACGGGAGTGATTACTATGTGATTGGCAAACCTGAGTTGCCAAAGCAAATAGTTGCTGTGAAGTGTTTGAGAATTAGGAAAGCACGGGTAAGGCCCTCCCAATACCTCCACTCTATGGGAACCTTGACCAGACGGCCATTGACCTTTGCCAGGCAAGGGAGAGGCAGGGGTCAGACTTTGCACTCTACAAACCTATGGCTGAAGGGGCATGTAGGGTTACAGGTATGTAGACTTTCCCTACCCACCTTACTCTGATTTTCTTCAGCATCCTCTTCAGGGGTTCTGGAATCCGCTGGATTCACTTCTAGGCCTGGTCCTGTCCAGGGAGGTACAGGGTCCCTTTCGACGTAAGTCTGTGGTTCCGATGTTGGGACAGATTTTTTTTCTATACTCTGGCCTTGTGTACAGATGGCCACCCGAGCTTAGTGATGTGGACTGCTCTGGGAGCGTTAGTCAAGCAAGAGGGCAAGGCTAGGTCACGGGAGGTGAACCTGGTAAGGGGTCCTCGAGGAGTACACAAAGTGGAAAGTCTTATGGCCATAAATAAAACAGTATTTTTATAACGCTATGAAAAATGACTTCTAGCATGCAGTATGCCACAAGACTATATAAGATACATATACAATCACTGGAGTAGGTTAAAATGCATAAAGGAAGGGATGTATTGGTATGCAGCACTAAGTCCATAGAGATGCATCACAACTTTAAGTCCATCCCTAAGATAGTAACTGTTGTGCACTAGGCTTTGACTCCACTTGCAAGTTACTGGCGTGTTTGGACTAGTTAGCTGCAAGGTCAAGGGTGGGTGGGGTGTTGCCACAGTGTTTAGAATTTGATCGTGTTTGCACATAGATATTTTGCGCTTAAATAACGCTTACTCTGCAGTGGGTTGCGTACATTTTATTTGCGTGGTTTTGGTGGTCAGCTGACAGCCTTGATAAAGGCTGAGAGGTCGCAACACTATGTTGTGGGTTGCCTTTGCCTGCTGGCAGTACTGGGTTGGACGTCAGTTTTCACTCATTGTTTCCATGGTTGGCACCCTGTTGGGCAAATGGTCTGGATGTATGGGGCCTTGTGCCCATGTTCACAAAGTTCCACACTGTTTTGTGAGTTGGGGGGAGGTTAATGGAGGGCTTCTGGGGTCCAATGAGATCAAATGGGTAGATGACAAGTTAAATGAATCCAGTGTCCCCCCCCCCACGTTCAGAATGCTCACGCAAGCAAGCAATGGCAAAGAAAAACTGTACAAAAGTTACCAAACCTTTAAAAGGGAGATGGCGGTTCAGGTAAGTACTGTTCTGATGCTTAGAATCACATGCTGTGCATATGGTCCGACATCCAGTGGTAACCGCAGAGTATTGCATCTTGTCTTTTGCGGGACCGAAAGGGGACGTCGGCATAGGCGTGTCTGAAACACTATCCCTATCTTGACGTGTGTAGTACCCAAAACCCTCACGTGCCGAGGTCCCTCCAGATTGTTTTTTTCCACCCAGATAACTGGTCGCCCTATAGTGGAGCTCTTCATGAGGCATTGTTTCTTACCAAATTGTTGGTTATTCCGCGTTAAGTCACTTCGCCCATCAAGAACATCTTCGACGAAGACTACAGGGGAATCGTCTACGGCTGTGGGTTCCGGTGCCTAAGATCCGGCGTTCGGACTTCCACGTGGCCGACCTACACAGTAGGGAGAGTCGGCTCAGGGTTTGCCATACTGTTATTATGTCTTTCCTCTTTTCCACTGCTTTCCTTTATGGTCTGGTCACCCTTCCCTTTTGCTACGGAAAGGTCTCCATTTAGATTCTGCCCTGTGTAGGGTCGGATATCCGTGTAAAGACTAGCACACGTCGTGTAACGCTTGTCTCCCCCTAGAGCACGAGGAAAAGAGGTGTTCGGCGTGTAAACTCCTTAAACCTAAAACCCTTAAGGAGCGCCGGTTGAAGCGGTGGGCCGCGTACTGAATGTCATGTGTGGAGCCTCCCTCCCGCGACACGAGCCGAAAGTGACGGGTACATCGGATGACCAAACGTCCAACGCGGATGTTATAGACCTTGAGGCAGACTATTCTAGGGCTGCCACGTCCGTCCAGGCTCGACTCCGGTCTTGCTACAGGGACCACACCCGGTGACAGGGGCGTACAATCTCACCGCACAAAGCACACAACCCAAGCGCCCTCCTTGACGACTTTTGTCGAAGAAGGCGAAAGCGCCAACGGGTCTGCCGGAAACTTCGGCGGCGCCCTCGGATCGGTCTAATCCGAAGCCTTCCCCCGCATCCGCAGCAGCGCATGACGACTGGGCATAAGAAACATAAGGGCGCTACTCCCCAAACTACACGCGCCGAAGTTTCAGAACAAGAAACTGATGGTTTCCAAGGCCCGTACAGGCCCGAAAACTACTAGTGGGCCTCTACCCGAGAAGCCATCTGCTGGCCCTTCTGGAGCCGCGGAAAACATTTTCACTGCCGACACATCCTCGGAGGCGTTGTCTCCCGAAGATTCGGTGACTATCCGTAAGAGCATCAATAGGATTGCTACGGCGGTGGGCCTAGTACCGGTTCCGCCCACAGTTATAATCCGCTGGTTTTCCACTGATTGGGAAAACGATCCCGAAGACTCTTATGAAGAAAGCCAGGTACCCCTCTCGCACCCTGAGGAGATCCTCTCAATGCCTTAGGACGGAGAACACAGTTCCTACTCAGCTAGGTCCATTTGGGTAATCCAAGTGGACCACGGAGCAATTCAAGGGGTGTATGGATCGGCTGGAGCAGGGCTTCTGATCAACCTCTGCCGAAAAAAGCTTGGGTAGACCCTAACCCTCAAACACAAGATGTCCAACACCAAGTTGACTATCAAGAAGATGTCCAGATGGACACGTATAGAGACATCTGTACAGAAGAAGTCGTCTTTTCTGGACAACTATGGGGAAGATCAAGGAGCAACAGACAACTGGGACACCCAGCAGGACGATCACAACTCTGTTATCGTTTGCCTCGACTCTCCCCCATCCACCCCGATTCGACAAGCTTCCCCGGTGGATGATCAAATGGCTTTCAACAACATGGTGAAAAAAGCAGAGGAATTCTTTAAAATTGCCACGCTTGAAGCCTTGCCCGAACACGATTTCGCAGTGGATATCATTAATGAAAAGCCTCCGGCAAGCCAGTCTATCCCACTATTGAGCTCTGTAAAGAGACGGCTGGCCCCTTCCTTACTCACGCGCTCAGACTAGGGCTGTGAACCCAAGGGTTGAAAAACCTTTCCGACCCTCCCCCCACCGACCCGCTTTATATCAAAGGACACGAAATCCCAGACTCGCTGGTTGTGACCAACACTCGCAAGAGAGCAGGGGTTCCCCTTGCCACGGGAGAGTCACCCCCGGACAAGGAGTCCAAAAGGTTGTATGCCTTAGGCAAACGTGTTGTCGTCGGCGGCCTATACCGTCCAGATTGCCAATAACACGACGTTACTAGCAAGCTACGTAGACGCCCAATGGAACCTACTCCAGGAAGGCCTTCAAGAGGTTCCGGGAACCAACCAGAGCCAAGCTTCTCGCCTTTGTCTCGGAGGGCAAACTTGCCAATCAGAATGTGGTAAATACCCTGGACACCGCAGAGACAGCAGGCAGGTCTCTCGCACAGGGTACTCTCCTAAAGAGGCACGCGTGGCTGCGCACGTCGGGCTTCAGGCCTGAGACCCAGGCATCCATTATCAACAAACCCATCGAAGAGACCAACCTCTTCGGGAAGGCGGTAGACGATGCGTTGGAGACAGCCAAGAAGGAGCATGAGACAATTAAGTCTCTGCACCAAATTTCCCAGAAACCCTCTTCACAGAGGGGCAGTAATTCTCGGCGGTCCTTTCGAGGACAAGCCCGCGCCGCAGTTTCGGCATGGGCATCTTCAACTCAACTCAAGTCAACCGGCTGCAAGCCCCACTACCCCCAGAGAGGACAGAAGCGCGGAAAGAATAGAGGCAGAGGCTCCATACAACATGTCTCAGGACAGGGGGGAGACTCTGCACCCATGCCCACAAACTCTGAATTTAGCAGCCTGGCTCCTGAGGTCTTAGAGTTTGGACATCTGCAACTCTCTCAAAGATTCATGGACATACGGGGGGAGGCAAGAAAGCCTAACACACATTGCTATGCCAACAAATGGAAATGTTTTGTCATCTGGTGCAGTTCCAAAAGTGTCAATCCCACCTATTGCTCGCCTTCACACATTGTGTTATATCTAACCCATTTGTTGGACTCTGGGTTAGTCTTCAATTCCTTAAAGGTTCACCTAGCGGCATTGTCGGCCTACACCACGTCACAGCAGAAGGTGTTGTGGTGGAAATACCTGTGATTAAAGCCTTTATGGAAGGGGTTAAAAGAATGTATCCCCCATCACTCACCCAGCCCCTGGGTGGGACCTAAATGTGGTTTTAACTAGGCTCATGGGACACCCTTTTGAGCCTATGCATAAAGCTAGTCTGAAAGACCTGACCTACAAGACAGCCTTTCTGGTAGCTATCACTTCTATCAGAAGAGTTAGCGAACTACAGGCCCTCTCGGTTTTGGACCCCTTTGTTACAGTCCACAAAGATAAGGTAGTTCTGCGCACACATCCCAGATTTGCTCCGAAATTTATTTCTAAGTTCCATGTGAACCAGTCAAACGAACTACCCACGTTCTTCCAGAGACCTACTAACATGGCTGAAAGAAGCCTTCACACACTAGATTGCGCAGGGCAGTCATGTTCTACATGGATAGAACTAAACCACTGAGGAAAACTAAACAATTTTTTGTTTCAGTGGCAGCTGGTAGAGAAGGGGACCCTGTATCTAAATCGGCAATATCAAGGTGGATTGTCAAATGCATCACACTGTTTCTCTTGCAAAGAGAAAAGTGCCCTTCAAGCCTAGAGCACATTCTACTCGAGGCACTGGGGCATCCATAGCATTCATTGCAAATGTTCCCCTAGAGTCCATTTGCAAAGCGGCAACCTGGAGTTCTGTACACACCTTGATATGATGTGGGATTTGTAACGCGCCTATACACAAGTGTTTCAAGGCACGACGAGGCAAGGGGAGACAGACAAAAAATCCTACTAGGCCAGGTGTCATTCAGATCGCAAGTTGTAACGCTCACCTGATTCCCGCAGAGGCGCCAGTCTTGACTGGGTGAATACCGTATCTTCAAAGGTGATGACCCTGACCTGGTGCCACTGGCGCCAGGACAGGGTCCAAAAGGTCCCAATTGGGACTGGTTGGCACTCGGAACCTGGGTTATGGGTCTGCTTCCAAGGGAGTTGGGTAAGTCCTGACCTTTTGGAAGCAGAGATCATGACAGCACCCCCCCTCAAGGCCCCTCCCAAACCGGGCTTCTCCGGGGGTTTGGGCTTGTCAGGAAAGGTTTGATGGAATCTTTTGATTAGACGAGGAGCATGGACATATTCTGCAGGTTCCCAGGATCTTTCTTGGGGGCCGTAGCCTTTCCAGTCAATTAGGTAAAATAGTTTAGATTTGGAGATCTTGGAGTCTAGGATGCTTTTGACTTCAAACTCGAGTTCTCCATCAACTAGGATAGGTTTTGGAGATTTAGTTAGTCGGGTTTGAGGTTGCACGGGTTTTAATAGAGAGACGTGGAAGACCAGATGTATCTTCATGTGAGGGGGCAAGTCCAACTTGACCGCTACTGGGTTTACTATGGTAGTGATGGAATAGAGACCAAGGTATCTTGGGTTGAATGTGCGTGGTCCTTTTAGAGGTAGATATTTGGTGGATAACCAGACTTGATCTCCTACTTGATATTGGGGGGCTTCCTTCTGATGTTGATCTGCTCCTTTCTTGTATTGTTCCTTAGCCCTTTAAAGGTGAGAAACGGCTTCCTTAAAGGCTTGGGTGATTGTAGAATACAGGTAGTCTACTGCTGGTGTTCCAAGATCTTGGAGTGGATCCAACTCCGAGGTTCGAGGGTGACTGCCGTATAGAAGAAAAAACGGGGTTTTCCCAGTTCCCGAGTGGACAGAGTTATTGTAGGCATATTCGGCTATCCAAAGGATATCTTTCCAAGTTTTTTCAGTTTGTTGCAGCATGCAGCGTAAATACTGTTCCAGAGTTTGATTGGTCCTCTCGGTTTGTCCGTCGGTTTGAGGGTGGTGACTGGTCGATAGTCTCACATCAATTTGAGCCGACCGACAGCAACTTCGCCAAAAATGAGAAATAAATTGACTACCTCGATCCGAAATTAGAACTGAAGGAAAACCGTGCAGTCGGATGATGTTTTCGAGAAATTCTCGGGCCAGAGTTGTTGCTGTTGGCAAGCCTTTGAGTGGAATGAAATGCGCCATCTTGGAGAATAAGTCCACGATTACTAGGATCGTATTGTATCCGGAGCATGGAGGTAGATCGGTGATGAAGTCCATAGAAAGCGTATGCCAAGGGCGAGGTGGGATGTCAATAGGGCGTAAGAGGCCGGCTGGTTTTTCCTTTTGACTCTTTTGGGCGCATACTCCACAGGACATTATAAAGTCTCTGATATCTTTTTTCCAAGACGGCCACCAGAAGTAGCGCTTGATCTTTTCTGAGGTTTTGGCCATACCGGGATGTCCTTCCATTAAGGAATCGTGATAACAAGAGATTACCTTTTTCTGTAAATCTGTGCTGGGCAGGTATAATCGTTCTTGGAAATACAATAAGTTGTCCTTCACTGCAAAGTCCTTTCCCTGCAGATGCCAATTCTGTATGTCTGCTGGAGTTACAAGTTGCCTGGCTTTATCCTTAACTTCCTCTATGGATTATGTGGCGATTACACCCAGAATTCTTTGTTCGGGAATGATAGGTACAGGTTTAGGGTTGATCAAGTGTTCTTCCACTCCCATCCAAGAAAGGGCATCAGCTTTACCATTTTTTTGTACGAGGTCGATAGGTAATTATGAAGTCAAACTCGGCAAAGAATAGTGCCCAACGGAGTTGTCTAGAGGATTGGGCTTTTGCGGTTTTCAAATATTGCAGGTTTCGGTGATCCGTAATCACAGTAACGGTGTGTCGGGCCCCCAGAAGATAATGCTGCCAAGCCTTAAAGGCAGACTTGATAGCCAGAAGTTCCTTATCAGTAATAGTGTAATTGATTTCAGGAGGCGAGAATTTGCGGGACCAAAATGCCACGGGATGCAACTGATTGGTTACTGGGTCCTTTTGTGATAGAACTGCCCCCATGGCAAGGCTCGAAGCATCAGTTTCAACGATGTAGGGGAGTTCGGGGCGAGGATGTTTTAAAATTGGTGCAGAGATAAATTTAGTCTTCAAATTCTGGAAAGCTTGCTCCGCCTCGGTAGACCATTCAAAACGTTTGTTTTTCTTTAACAAGGCGGTGATGGGCTGGACCTTTCGAGAGAATTCGGGGATAAACCTGCGGTAAAAGTTAGCGAAGCCTAACATGCTTTGAACACCTTTTACGGAGGATGGTGATGGCCATTTGAGAATTGCATTGACCTTCTTTGAATCCATACGCACTCCGCTAGGTGATAATATGAATCCCAAGAACTCAACTTCAGTCACGTTGAAAGCACATTTTTCCAACTTGGCGAAAAGTTTGTGTTGACGCAATCTCTCGAGGACCATTTTCACGTGTTTCTGATGTTCAGATTTCGATGAAGAATAAACGAGGATGTCGTCAATGTAAACAACAACACACACATCTATGAGCTCTCTGAGGACATCGTTCATAAAATATTGAAAGGCGGCCGGGGCATTGCAAAGTCCGAAGGGCATGACCTGATATTCAAATAGCCCATACTTGGTGCGGAAGGCCGTCTTCCATTCATCGCCCTCTTTTACTCGTACCAAGTGGTAGGCTCCTCTAAGATCCAGCTTTGTGTGTATATATGCATGCTTTTCTGACTTGGTCCAGGAGTTCAGGGATCAAAGGTAACGGATATCTATTCTTAACGGTGATCTGGTTCAGGGCACGATAATCTATACAAGTTCTAAGGTCCCCTTCTTTTTTTGGAACGAAGAACAAAGCTGAAGAAGCAGGGGACTTGGAAGGATGAATAAACCCATTCGCTAGGTATTGATCCAGGTATTGTCGGAGGTGAAGGTTCTCAGGCTCGGTGAGGGCATAAATTCTACTACAAGGAGGAGTAGATCCAGGTATCAGGTCTATCTGGCAGTCATAAGACCTATGAGGAGGTAGAGAGTTAGCCTGATCCTTCCGGAAAACATCTTGGAATTCTAGGTATTCGGGAGGTAACTGGGGAGTCTCCGAAGAAATTGCTGCCTGTGCAACACCAGGTGGAGGGTGACAAGTAGAGACACATTCTGGAAACTGAACCGTTCTTGCTCGCCAATCGATCTGAGGATTGTGTTTCTCTAACCAAGGTATTCCTAGAATAATCTGGAACTGAGGGGCCTTGATCACATCGAACACGATCTTCTCATGGTGTCCATTTTGACTTACTAGCGTCACTTCTTGAGTGGTATGCGTTACTGGTCCGGAGGCTATCTCTGTACCATCCACCGTAGTAATGACGTCCTTTACAGCCTTGGGACAAAGAGTTATTCATCCTCAAAACCATTTCATGATCCACATAATTGCCGATGGCACCGCTGTCGACGTAAGCTTCAATCGCATGTAATCGATCCGGATGATCAGGGCTAATGAGGACCATAGGTATCACGAAATGCGAGGTCACGGAACTGGTTTTTAACGCTCGGCAAGAGGACCTCTATTCTTGTCGGGCGAGGTCGTTTCCCTGCTCAGAGTTTGTGACCTTAGTAACTGCAGCTCCTACTGCCTTCTTGGCTGGTTTCACCGGACAGTCTCGAAGAAAGTGCCCTGAGTTTCCGCAATAGAAGCATAATTGCAACTGTTTTCTCCTTTCCCGCTCCTTTTGGGTTAGTGGTCCTTTCAGGCCCCCTATTTGCATGGGTTCCCCGGAGTCTACTCCTTTGGAAGGAGTTGGTGGTTTGGAAAATACTCGAGCATCAAACTTGGAACGATCGGCCTTCCTATTCTGCAGTCTGTGATCTATTTGAACGACTAAGTCTGTATAGTCCGAACAGTCTTGCGGGGGATTCACTACTTGGGCTAACACATCTTTGAGCTCTCCACGTAGACCTCTATAAAACAGCGTAATCCTTTTGTCCTCAGGCCATTGTGTTTCCACTATCAGTCTGTTGAAAGACGCAATATAAGCCAAAAGGTCTCGATTACCCTGTCGCAACGAAAGAAGCTCATTGTCCAAGGCCTGCCCCTGTGAATGTCTTGCGAACAGTTTTTCCATACTGAGCTGAAAAGCTTGAAAATCATGGAGAACCGGATCATCTTGATTAACTAGAGGGATCGACCAGTCTGCCGCATTGCCACTAAGGTACGAAAGCACGAAAGCTACTTTAGCTTGATCAGTTGGAAAGGCTGCTGGCCGGCATAAGAAATGCAACCGGCACTGAATAATAAATACTGCAAACCTCTTTGGGTCACCAGAAAATCGTTCGGGCCGAGCCAGAGGTACATTCCCAGGTTGGTGTATTTGCACTGGATTCATAGAGGATGTTGAAGGAAGATTTGCCCCTGATGCGGGTAATGGGGTCTGTCCGGCTTGTGACTGTAGCAATTGTCTAGCGAGATCGTCTGTTCGCTCCTTGGAAATAATCAGTTCCCTTCTTAGAGTGTTCGTTTCCTGACGGGCTGCATGCACTTCTGCTCTTAGTTCCCCAAGTAACTGGGCTAACTGGTCGGTATCCGAGGTTTCCATAGCGCCTGGGCGGGAGTTTTGCGGTTGGCTTTGCGTTCTGTAACGCTCACCTGATTCCCGCAGAGGCGCCGGTCTTGAATGGGCGAAAACCGTATCTTCAAAGGTGATGTGTAACACACGGTTGGCTCTTTGGGCTGGACCTCTGTGCACTGTATGTCTGACTCGAAAAGTAAGATGTCTGCAGATAGAAAATATGGGATTAATGAACTGGGGTTATTGGGTGTCTCTCTCTTCTTCCCCTTCTCTTCTCCTGTAGAACCCCAAAGGTTAACGCTCTCACCTTAGGTAAGTGAACGCCGAGCTCTCCATCTGCCTCGGGGCAGGGTTCCCGTAACCAGTTTCTTCACTGGATAAGGGTGCAGGCCTCTTGACCTCAGAGGACTGCTGTCCATTGTTTACTGCACGAACGGTAAGTTCCGAGTATTTCAAATGTCTTTAAAAGTCTTTTGTAATGATGTTTCTTGTTTTGCAGGGTTCCGGCGATGGCGGATGACGGGCTGAAGTGAGTTGAGGATGGAACCCGTGTGAGGAATAGAAGCGCCTGGAAGCACGTAAGTAAGCGCTTGTTGCCTGCTTCACGATGCGCACTAACTGTCCTTTTATCTTGCAGGTACAAGTTCGGAGCTGCTGAAGGGTGCCGGAATACCCACTGGGTTCGGCGTGGGAAGGAGTAATGGCACGTGAGTAATAAAGTTACCCAATGTCTTTAAACGCACCTTCTTTTGTCTTTCAGATGCGGGATGCAGCGCCGAAGGCCTCCCGAGCGTGCGAAGAGTTGGTAAGCTTTTGTCTTTCAGATGCCGGAATGCAGTGCGAAGACCTCCGGAGCACGCGAAGAGTAGGTAAGCCTTTGTCTTTCAGATGCCGGAATGCAGCACGAGGCGTTGATGACAGCTGATGGACCAGGTAAGAGAAGCGTTGTCACTGAAGACCGTAATGCTAACCTGTTCTTTCTTGTCTTTATAGGTGTTGCTGAAGACTGGATTCAGGATGGTAAGCCTTTTTCCCTTAGGCCCAGGATCAGATGCAGAAGACATGATGAGCGTTCTGCTGCAGAGGATGCAGAATAACGCAAAGCAAGATTCATCCATCGGGTGTGGTTTAAATAGCCTCCTGTAGTGCTTAGGTATCTCCTTCCACAGCCTCGCCTAGGTAAGAAAAGAGTTCCTGCTTTCCAGAAGAGTTCCAGTGTTCTGAACTTAGGGAGTGGCTCCTGCCCCACCCAACAGGAAAAGTAGTCCCAAACAGAAGAGGATTAGAGGCTCAACTGGCAGGTAAGTAAGCAGCATGGTCTGCTGCAGGTAAGTCCACCCAAGCATTATGAGCCCAGCGCTTCCAGCGCTGGGACTGGGCATATTTATGAGCCTGGTGCCTCTGGCGCCAGGACAGGGTCCAAAAGGTCCCAATTGGGACTGGTTGGCACTCGGAACCTGGGTTATGGGTCTGCTTCCAAGGGAGTTGGGTAAGTCCTGACCTTTTGGAAGCAGAGATCATGACACAAGTGCATGGGTAGAGGAGACGGTAAAAAGTGCAAGGGGGAAAGGGAGAGGGGAAAGTGCAGTACAAAGTGATTAGTAAAATACAAGATAAATAGTAAGGGCCAGCTGGTGGCAAGTGCTGGGAAGGGGGCTGTAGGGATACAGAGACAGTCCCGCAGTGCAGGGGTTGCCAGGGAGGCAGTGCAGGGGAGAGTGGCTGGGCCAAGGACTGAGATTGGTGAGTAGCCCAGTTGCTGATTCAGTACAGTTTCAGTGATTTAGAAGGGGAGAGGGGGAGAGAAAGCAGAAGCAAAGAGGAAGGTCTTGAGGTGCTTCCGGAACCGGAGATGGTTCTCAAGTTTCAGGGAGGCAGGAAGGCTGTTCCAGAGGGAGGCCCCTGCTGCGGAGAGAGATCTCCCACAAACTTGTTGCTTGGAGAAGCGGCTGACCCTGAGGGAGTTGGAGGCGGATGAGCGAAGAGCTCGAGAAGGAAGATATTTAGGAAGAGAGAGTTGAAGGTATTTTGGCCCAAGGCCCCAGAAGGCCTTGTGGACAATGCAGAGGGTTTTGAACTTTATCCTTGCAGCCACAGGGAGCCAGTGTAGCGATTTCAGTCCTGGAGAGATACGGTCCCTGGTCTTGAGGCCAAGGACAAGTCTCGCAGTCCTGTTCTGGATGATTTGCAGCGGGCGGAGAGTAGAGGCAGGCAGATTTAGATAGAGGCTGTTACAGTAGTCCAGCTTCGAGAGAACCAGGGCTCTGGGGACAGTGAGCTTCTGGGGGAAGGAGAGGAAAGGAAGGATACCTCTGAGGAGGTGCAGCTGGTAGTGTGACGTCTTAGAAACGTCAGAAATGTGAGGAGAGAAGGAGAGTGTGGAGTCGAAGATGATCCCGAGGTTTTTTGCCTTGCAGGTAGGCGCAGGAAGAGGGCCAAGTGAGGCCGGCCAGAGAGCTGCAGGGAAGGAGGGAGTGGGTGTGCCGATGAGTAGAATCTCAGTTTTACTGGCATTAAGGCAGAGGTCGTTGGCAGCACACCATTCCTGGATAGCAGAAAGACAGTCGGAGATGAGGGAAGGAGAAGAGGAGGCCGAGGGTAGCCTGAAAATGAGCTGGGTATCATCCGCATAGCACTGAAAGTTGGGGCAGAGATGCGGATTGCAAGAAGTGCCAGATACTGGTTAAACAGCCAGGGAGAGAGGCTAGAACCCTGGGGGACACGACAGGTAGAGAAAAGGATGTCAGAGGAAAGACCCCAGTTGTACCTGGGAGGGTCGATTTGAGAGGAAAGAGGTCAGCCAAGCCAGAGCCTGACCAGTGATACCCAGGTTATCACGGAAACGGTTGAGCAGGATGGTATGGTTGACAGTGTCAAAGGCAGAAAGAGAGAGCAAAATGAGAACACATGGAATGTTAGAGTCAAGGTTCGAGAGTAGATCCTCACGGATGTTCAGGAGAGCAGTTTCCGTGCTTCTGGCGGCTCTGAAGCCGGACTGATGGTCATGAAGGCTACCAACAGATTCAGCATGGAGATTAAGCTGGAAGATGGCATGTTTCTCCAGGAGCTTGCCCAGGAAGGGACTGATAGAGATTGGGCGATAGTTAGCTGGGCAGGAAGGGTCGGAAGAGGGTTTCTTAAGCAGGGGGTGCACAAGGGAGTGCTTGAGAGGGGATGGGAAGACTCCAGAGGCGAAGGAGTGGTTGCAGAAGTCGGCAAGGGCAGGAGCCAAGGAGTCGATGTGGTCCTTGATAGTTTTGGAGGAACAGGGGTGGACCTGTTTTGACGAGACTTTCATAGATCGGACTTGTCTCAAAACCTTGTCAGCAGAAAAAAGGGGAAAGGCAGAGAAGGAGAGAGGAGGGGTGGCTGCAGAAGGGCCAGAGGACGGGCAGGGAATAGAGGGGGGGAGGTGATAGGAGGAGAGTGATGACAGGATGTCCTGAGTTTTTGAAATGAAGTGGGAGGCCAGTGCCGTACAGAGGGCCTGGGAGGGGACAGGAGAGGTAGAAACTGCAGCAGGGTTGGCCAGCTCCTTGCAGATTTTAGAGTTTGGCCGAATTGTTAGATGCTGCAGTGATGCAGGCTTGGATAAGGGCTCTCTTCTTGGTGAGAACGGAGAGCCGGTATTGCCTTTGGAGCAGGTGACAGGCCAGTTTGTCAGAGGATGAACATGAAGCACGCCATTTCCTCTCTGCCACCCTGCACTTGTGTTTAAGGGTGACGAGATTCGAGTCATACCAGGAGTTGCATTTGGCTTTGGGCTTCAGGCGGATTCTCATGACGGGGGCAAGGATATCAAGAGTATCAGATATAGCAGAGTGGAGAGAGGAGAGGGCTGTGTCAGGATGGGAGTCAGCCGAGGGGGGAAGAGGGGGCGAGAAGGTGGCAGCGAAAGCCTCAACTGGCACACGCTTCATGGGTCGGATGACCGAGAAGGAAGGTGGCAGTGATGAGGGTGGCTTTGCCTGTGGGATAGGGAGGGTGAGGTGGGAAGAAAGGAGAAAGTGATCACTCCAGGAGAGAGGAGTGGAGAGAGGGGAAGGTCAGAAGAGATCGGGGCATCTAGAGTGTGCCCTGCATAGTGGGTCGGCCCAGACGGGAGAATAGAGAGGGAGTCGCAGAGGTCGCGAAAGAGTCCAGAGGGGGGACAGGAGGCATCCAGGTGGATGTTGAAGTCTCCAAGAATGAGGAGTTGAGTGCTTGAGGACAGGAGTGAGGAGGAGAGGTCTGCCCACTCGGAGAGGAAGGAGGAAATTTGACCAGGTGGCCGATAGATAGTAGCAATGGTAAGGGAATGGCTAGGAGAGAGAGAGTCAGCAGACAAGACATTCAAAAGAGTAGGTCTGCGTGGGAATAGCAGTGGCAGGAATCCATTCAGGGAAGATAAGGGCCACACCCCCCCCTCCCCAGCATGGCAGAGCCTGGGAACGGAGAGGATCTTGTAGCCGTCAGGTAGGAGTGTGTCAAAGCTGGTGACAGAGCTGGCCGTGAACCATGTCTCAGTGAGACCGAGTACGTCAAGATCCAGTTCCTCAAGAAGGCGGCTGATATTGGAGGAATGTTTGACGGCAGAGCGAGAGTTAAGAGTGGCAATGTGGAGAAGGTTGCCATCTTTAAAGGACTTCCGGGGAGGGGTACAGATCAGAGGTACGCCCTGCGGAGGTGAAGGAGCAAGAGAGGGGGCAGGGAGGGAGGGTAGAGGCAAGGTAGCCGAGGACAGAGGAGGGGGGACAGCAGGAGAGGAAAGGAAATTGATGAGGCGTGGGAAGCGTCTATCAATGAGGTGAAGGTTGGCCTGAGGGCCTTGGACCAAGATGGTCCCATTAGCGTAGCCATTAATGATGGCCTTAGAGGAGTGGAAGGAGGCCAAGAGGACATCCCAACGGGTGCCGCCATTAATGGGAGAAGAGGAGAAAGGAGAGAGGACAGAGGCCATATGAAGGGTCCATAGGTCTGGCGAAGGCACGAAAAAGAGGACGTCAGTGCGAGTTTCCTTAGAAGAGGCATTGGTGTAGGGGTCAGCGATAGGGAGGCCTGGGTTGGAGACCAGGATGTCCTTTTTAAACTTTTTCCTACCAGATTTAGTGAGGAGAGCAGGATAGTCAATGGAGAAGCAGTTAGAAAAGATAGAGATAGAGAGCACCATGGGATAGGAGGGAGGGTGGGGGGACAGGACAGGCGCAAGCAGACAGGAAGAGAGCGACAAGCCCTAGTTTACCACAAATGCAGAACAAAGTGAACACAGTAATGCATAACGGGTACCCAGTGGAGAGGCCACCGAGTTTGAAAATCCTGCGAGGGGAGAGAAAGTCCCTAGTTTACCACTAATTGCGGGGCAAAGTGAATTCAAGGCACCATGCGACTGAAGTGAACAGGTGTAGGTGCGGCGGGCAGAGGGAACAGGTGGAGCTAACAAGGTGGAGCAGCGCCAAGCGTCCCCTGCGGACACATGCAGACACAGTGGGAGCCGCAGCTGTAGGAGCCGCCCTTTGCCTGAGGGGCCCTTAGCCGTGGGGGCTGCTGGGCAGTGGGGCTGCCCAAGAGGGTCGGTAGATAAGGAGGGGAGGGGGTGGGCAGACAGGGAGGCGGGGTGGAGGAGGGCACCAGGAAGAGGCTGCAAGGGGAGGGGGGAGGGAGAACACAACCACGCGCTCGGAGCGCGAACAAGGGAAAAAAAAAAACTATTTAAACAAAAACAATAACTCTCACTTGTGGCCCAGATGGACCGGCAGGATTTCAATCCTGCAGCTGGTCTGCCCGGCGAGCTGCTGTCGATCCCAGGAGCTGCGCAAAACACTATTGCCTAGACACTCATTCTAGGTCTGATTCTCAGGTGGGACAAGCAGTACTAAGACATCTTTTTTCTACTGTTCCTTCTCACAACCCACCGCCAACTCCGGGTACTGCTCGCTAGTCTATGCACAGCATGTGATTCTAAGCAGATTAACAAGCATCAGAAGACATGCATTACTTAACGTAAAAGCATTTCTGATGATTGTATCTGCCTAGATTCACATGCGCCTTCCCTGCCTCCCCGCTCGGGCTGGAAGGAACATAGACTTCTTACTACTTTCTCTCTTCATGTACTCACTCACTATAGCTTTGGGCTCCCTCATGGCAGAAAAAATACAATCGGAGGGACCTCGGCGCGTGAGGGATTTTGGGTACTACACACGTCACGATAGGGATAGTGTTACAGACACGCCTATGTCGACGTCCCCTTTCGGTCCCCCGAAAGACAAGATGCAATACTCCGCGGTTACCACTTGATGTCAGACCATATGTACAGCATGTGAATCTAAGCAGATACAATCATCAGAAATGCTTTTACAGTAAGTAATGCATGTCTTACAACTGCCCATTTCTCCCAGATTCCTCTTGGGATTTAGCAGGCCTTCAGAAGAGGGTCCAAGGTCACTTTTCCTGCCGTCGGCTCCAGTCCTTGATGGCCAGGTTTTGAAGTTTCAAACACTACTGCGGTCAATGACGAATGCTGGTGCAAGGTAGGGCCCCTCGGCACAAGACGATGCAGGAAAGCTGCTTTGGATGATGGCAACCGAATCAGGGGGGCACACTTGTCCCTGTCAGACTTTGCCTCCCATCTCGTGTCCCCGTGATTCTGGAACCATGGAATTTGGCACAGAGGAATCCTGTAGCACACGCTGTCTTACCCCCACAAAGGTCCAGGTTTCACCGCAGAACAGTGACGTCTGCAGCACGGTAGCCCAAACTGAGCTGGGCAGCTGCTGGGTGATCCAGGGGCACTTCCAAGGACTCTTCGCAGGACTGAGCTGATGGTGAGCATAGATGGTCCCGCCACTCTAAGGGTCTCAGCTCCTTTGCAGGACTACCGGAGATGGCTCTTCCAGGACAACAGCAGAAGTTGGTCTCGGGCCTTCCGATGGGTCTATGGCATCCTTACACGTCTTGCAGCTGGACAGGGTACTTTGCACCTTCATGCAGGATCTCTCTGGAATGGGTGCAGGGGTCCTCTTATCCAAAAGGCAGATAAGGGCCAACTCCCATTAGCCAATCAACGATCTGGCCTACTCTCCAGCAGTGGTCTAATCAGGACCACTAGCGGCATAGCTCATGCAACACCATTCAGACACATTGAAACCAGTTTGTGGATTAGGAGCAGACCGTTCCCAACCCACTTTCTGGTACCAAATACACATGGCCCTGCAGTAGCCTGTGAAAAGCCTCAGCTTACCTGGACACTGGACGTCTATATAAGGATGTTCCTGTCCTCTCAGGACATGAAGGGTTAGTCACAAACTGGCCAGGGGACAAATGAAAAACCTTGTGGCCTGGCCATATTTGGATACTAGCCACAGTAGGTAGCCGAGCCCAATAAACCTGAAGTATAATGCACCAAGAAATAGCAAAGAAGAACTGCTGCCACCAGCTTGTCCCTTGGGCATACCTAAAGTAACCAATAATCGAGTGTTCTAGGTCAAAACAAAGCGTAATGCAATGTAAGATGCATTGTACAATGATAGTTACCAAAAGTGATAACCAGTTATCAAATGTAGCAAAAAAGTAACAAGACTTAGGGAAACCATGTTTCCCAGTACTGACAGCCTGAAGATATGTACTGTTCCCATGACAAATGCAAGCAATGTAGTGAAGCTGAAGGTTTCACTGCAATGTAAAATGTTAGGTCAGATTTTTAAAAAAAAGCAATGTTTGGAGGTCCAATAAAATGGAGGGAAAGGTTATGTAAGAACTTTTCTAACACCAGACCCTGACCAGACTCTGCTGGGCACCCTTGGCACAGGAGGAAGACCTCCACGAAGCAGGAGTCGGGCCACAAAGGTGGTTGCGATGATGGTCATTGCAATTGGGTATGTGACATGCGCTAATCGGGGCGAGGATGGGAGTAGTCCCTGCAGGGTTTGGTCAGGAAGACTGAAACTGCAGGGACAGGCATCTTGTTCCTCAAGTTGAAGATACAGAGTTCAAAGGCTGCACATCGACTGGCAGCAAGGTAGCTCAGATGATAGCTGGTCAGTCCACATTGTGGTCCAGAGACTCTTCTGAAGGCTTGATCAATGTAATGGAAAATCAGCCAAAAAGATGATCTAGTGAATGGGCAAAGGTTTGTTATTGCACGAAAATGACAGAAAATGAGCATCATAACCCTGCAAACGCAACTAACCTGATCTGCCCTCCAGGTTGCCTCCCCTTATAACTCACGACCTCTAGATCTTCAAAATGTCATACATGGGCTTTCTAGCTCATTTCTCCCAACTCCCCTGAGCGAAACAATGCGGTCTTGTCTTTAAAGCTTGAACACTTCACCTGATGCACTCCGGTTCAGCCCAGAAGACTCCTACATCAAGTCCTCGGGCGAGGGGTATAGGTCCACCACACAAATGACTAGTTTAAAGTCTTGTTGTCTTTCCTGCTAGCTACCTGGGTGGACCTATCAAGCCCACTCAGGTAAACCCCAAGTGCTTCAGAAATGCTGGGCTCAGCACCTCTTGTTGAGCATTCCCAGTTCATAGGCAGTAGTCAATGGGGAAACCCTTGACAAATCTTTAAAGAAAAGTAAATTCTTGGGCCGGTGGCATCTAGGCAGGGCGAAGGAATACCATTGTTTAAAACCGTTTGGCCCTCCATGCACTCTCATATAGCTTAAGACGCATCTCATTGTATTGGAACCTAGAGAGAGGGTCTGGTGTTGGCTGGCAACCCCTCCCCCTTCACTGCCAACACTCCACTGTACACCCCTGTTTTCATTCGCACAGGGAATTCTAATTGGCAAAGGGCTCTGCATATCAATTGGTTTTTTTCAGCATTGTTTGCAAACATTGGCCTTTATTAAATGCATTCTTCTGGTGTTTATTAAATTGTCCAACTCAAGTTCCAGTTTCTTTCTGAACTTCTAAAAGCACAAAGTAGGCAAATCTTAGTTGTCGATACAAGGGGAGCTGATCTGAAGGGTGCTGTATGATCAGTGGTCCATTTCTTTTGCAACCTCTTAAACAGCAAATTATCCCTACCAAAAGCAAGACTGTGCTACACACGCTGGTGGTAATGAACAGTTGAACAGATTTTTGATTAACTGCACTGTCACCTGGGGTGTAGAGTGGCTGTACGATGAGCTACGTCAAAGGAACGTTTCTGCTCATAAACACTTCCTCTAACACCTTCAAACCTGTGTGTATGTCTGTTATCTTCCTAATTCCACGCTTTATTCAAACCTTGGTACGGCTCCACTCTCCACCACCGGCAAAAACACATTAAACTGTCTCTTTAACTATAGTGAACATCCGTCTCTGGTGCTAAAACAAGCTCTTCACGCCTGTATTTCATTCAAAAACCTATCTGCCAAGGTAAACCAGGATGTGCCTCCTTCCCAGCATATTATGTTGTCTACTAACAATATTTGGCTGTGTGTTAGCTTATTCGAACATTGCAAATGGGTTGGTTTTGGGGCTACAATTTCCAAATTGAACCAATTCTAACCACATATTGGTGGTTATCCGTGGGGCAGACGTGAGTTATCGGGTAGAACTGCCGGGCGGCTTCACCTCCCACACTTCACAATGTTACTGATTCCCAATTGCATCCTGCCCAAGCACCAGGTAGAATGTTGGCTAGGCCCGTAGACCTTTCACTTGGCCCATGGCTGTGAAGGTTTTCAGTTCAAAGACCGAACTGCTCTATAGCAGTCATTCCATAGCCACAAGTACTCCACCACTCCTGAATTGCTGCCTAAGTATTCTCAGCCATCTGTCAGCTGGAATGGCTTTTTATGTGGTGAAAGGTTCGGTTCAGGTAGTCTTGTACTTCGCTGCATACAATAGCCAACTGCAGTTCTTTCCCAGCAGTCGTCAGACACTGCATCGGTTTTGCAAGACCCTTTGTGTCAACTTACTGAGGGTGCCTATGAACTAAAGCTCTCTCCAATATTTGTATTGCTGTTGGAGATTCATACCCCAGTCCAGACGACGATCTAAATGTTGCCCCTTCTAGATGCCCGAAGCTGAAACTGCAGTATGTGCCCCATTACAAATCTGATCTACTATTCCCATTTTCTGTCATTTCGGGCACCTCTCTATGCAATTAGAAAAGAGCGTAGTGGCCTGAAAGGCAGATTAAACATTGTGGGTTACGTAGAATTCAGAACAAGGCATCTATAACCTGACCCGTCAGTCTACATTAGTCACTATTGTACCATAGGCTGACTATGCACGTCAGTGTAAAGTCCGTAACCTTGACCTCCAGTGACATTGGCTCCTGGACCATCATACGCATCCTATTGTCGAAGCCTCTAATAAGCTGGCATCTGCAGTCCCACTTTTATTACCACTGCATGTCTTCCCTGTTACCACCATAATGTCTGGTACCTGGTTGTACAAATGAATGGTTTTGGAGAGCACCCAATTTAGTGAAAAGGACAGAATAACAGTAGTGCATCAGATCAGAAACCTTGAATGGTTCTGGGTATGTCTCGGGCATTTCAAATACTGGAGTTGCGGTAGTAACCAGCTCTGGTCTAGCACATACTAGAGTAATGGAGTTACTGCTGTGGTCTATGCAGCAGCATTGGATGCTGAGGGTATTCCTCATTACTCATCCTGTTTGGGAGAGCTTCTGGTGGATAAGTAACAGTTGGACTAGGCATTCAGCTGGCTGTGGAATAAATCCCATCCACAATTCAACCTCATGTTGCCAAGCCCTGCCTAATTCAGAAATGAGCCCTTTACCAATGGATGACGGTGCTTTCTCTACCACATCCAGCGGTAGTAGCTATTCGTTATATTTCTTCGCAGGATAATCTCATGTCCTCTGCATGAGTCAAGGTGTGCCATTTTAAACCCAGAATCCTGATACAACTTTGAGGTTATTCTTCAGCACCACGTTCCTTCCCTCTACTGTGCCTGCAGATTCAGGGCAGTGAGAGCGGTGCAAATGATGCTGCATCTTCAAGCTAGAAGTGATTTAGTCATGAAGTTGATGCCCTTGTCACTTTGTATACGGATAGGCACTCCACTAACATCTTGGGAGCCATTAATCGACCATGATCATGTTTACACTCATTAAGCTTCAAACGCCCCCGCTTCTTATCCAATCTTTCATTCGAGTTAGCATTTTCTTGGAGAGCCACATTTACAGTTTTATAGAGCTTCACCAGGGCTACCTTTTGACGGAACGATGCATGCATCTTCTGTATTTGGCCTACAAAATCAATGCTCCAACTGATTTGATCATCTAAAAAATGGTGAGCTGTACATTTGATGGTGGCCATCCTTTCGGGCAGCATGATAGCATTGAGTAAAGCCTTTACATGGTGTCTGTCGGGCACGATTGTATGTAGTAACCCAGTGGGAGACTACACCAGCCTTGTCCTCTAGGCAATAGGTAATCCAGCCTTTGGTATAGGCCTGTACCACACAAGTTGGTAGAGTGACTGAGCAGCCAGGCTTATCTCGAGGGGTCAATGTGCTACTAAGAGCAGGGTGGCTGTCCTTGCCGGACAGTCAGCCATCCAATCGGCACAGAGTGCATTTGGGTCTTCTAGGAGACTAAGCACAGGGAGGTTTGGGCACCTCCCACACTTCCTGTCCACCCCAGCAACGCCACTCTGGAGCCAGAGGCGGTCTTCACTCCTGAAGCACGCCAAAGGCAAATGAACAGAGGGACCAAACCTGGTTTGGTGCGCAGAGAAAAACTTTAGAAGGACCTTTCCACAAAGAAATGGCGAAAAAAGACCGGGACCTGTTTTTAGCAACGATGGCTGGGCGCCATCTTGAAAAACATGACTCCCGCGATTTAACGTTACCAGAGCTACAAATAGTTTGCGGTCGGGAAAAATCATGGTAGTTTGTTGTAAAACCACTGCCACCAGCCATTTTAAGAGGAAAGGGTAGCATTTGAATGCTACATGAGTATCTAGACACAGGGGATACCAAGTAACCCCTCCAGCACTCTATTGTAAGATGGGGTGTGCTGGGTCTAGGAATTTAAACTTACTCAGGGAAACAGTAGTTTATCCCAGAGAAGGTATTTAAACCTTTGGAAAGCCTGAAAGGCTTCCCTGTGTCACTGCACTGAAAGTGCTGTGACACACACATGAAAAAGATGCCTACGCAGTTGGTTAGACTCCATAACCAAAGAAAACACAGAGGTATAATACATGATAGTGGGAAAAAGGGTGCTGGGGGTCACTAAGGTGAAGGGAATTAGCACATTTTTGAGAATTCTCCCTAACAATCTTTTTGTATCAAATGCATGCTGCATTTAAATTTCCCTGAGGTGGTCTTGATGTTTGGCTTCAGGTTGAGCTTTCAACCTTTTAAACTCCTATTTGAATCCCATTGTTTCAAAAGACACATCTTCTGGGCTCAATGTTGGACCTTGTGGGGTCCCAGTGGACACTGTTTGAGGCAAAGGGCAGGCTGTGGCAAAGATTAGCTCCCATCCTGGGACTCCTCTACCCTCTCTGGCTCCTCTTGTGCATGAGAGTTGGATTCTGAACTATCGCATTAATCAACACTTTCCACATTTCTTGGGTTAGTAGGTGTTGCAGGCCTACTACCCACACTCTGGTGATTCGACAACCTTGTAATCAACTCATTTTTCTTCCCTTTTACAGTAAGATTCCTGACTTTACATATTACTTTCAGCTGATCTACTGTAAGAATGGTCAGTGCTTCCTAACTGAAGTTATCCATGTTTGGCATGTTAAAATTGCTTTTTCTGATGGAACTTAGCCTTGTGGGGGTTTAGTTGAACACAAGCAAAGCAAATTACTCAATGTAGCAACTCTACACAATAGCCTCACCGCCTGCCACCAGTGTTAGACAAGATTGTATGTAGTAACCCTACCAGCCTTATCCTCTTTGCAATAGGTAACCCACCCTTTGGTTTAGGCATGTACTACACAAGTTGGCAGTGACTGAGCAGCCAGACTTATCTCAAGGCGGGCCAATGTGAGCTGTAGAGATGTAACAGATTCACAGTGCCAAGTATTTAAAAAACACTTATATTCAAGGTTTCTTGATTTAAATGATGTATGTATTTGTTAGTTTTCAAATAAGCCTTCTTTAGAAGGGGCAATTGGCAACAATAAAATACACTTCAAAAATACACTCCTTCAGTTAAGTAGATCCCCTTTTGGGATGTCACACACTTGCTACACCCTCGGGTGACTTCAATTGTTAGGTTGCTGTGGACATTAATATATCACTTTATTTTTTTACTTAAATACTGAAGTTATGTGAAAGGGTTAGGGAAGAAAGCAAAGGTTAACAAGTTGCTCAAACAGGTAAGCACTTTTCAATCCCCCAGTGAAATATAGGTTAAACCTTTCCCAGCTATACAAGTAAAGTATGTATGACTCTTTGGAGGGACCGATCAACCCAAAGTCAAAGGGTAAGAAGAGTCTTCAGGGAGCCAGGACAGCCAATGTCAATTGAGCAAAGTCTAGGAGAGCTGAGGCACATATTAAAGATAGGCCAAAAGACTAGAGTTTTTGTTGTAAAAGAAATCCCTGTTGGGCCACAAGCGGGAGGCTTATGAAGAACAAAGCTGCAAGCAACTCTGCAAAGGGCAGCAAATGCAAGCCTCCTGTGAGAAGGCAAGCTACACACAAGAGGTAAGTACCCCTAGTTACACAGTACCTGGAGTCTGAAGAAAACGTTCCCACTGGCATCTGTTCCTGTTTTAGTCCTGCAGATCCTGTTCCTGGGCCTTAGTCGTAGGGACAAGAGCGAAGATGTCTGGGGACTCCTGCACTGTGGTTTGAAGGTCGGCGGCAGCAATGGACTTACTCCAGATCAATGGCACTTTGCGGTTTCAACTACAGGCAAATGACACCACTGCGGTTCTTGGACACCTTGTGGGCTACCCTTGCTTCTGGGGTTGAGCACTCTGAGGTGGCTTAGGCTTGGGGTGCCCTTTTCTTTTGAGGGAGTCCAGATCTTCCTGGAGCTCGGGTCTTGCTTAATAACAATGCACTCGATTCTGATGTTCCTGTCTCTTGGAACTCAGTGGTTCCTGCAGCAGCAAAGAAGTACAGCCAGCAGAGAGAGGTGTTCCAGTCAAGTTAGTCTTGGGGTCATTTGGTCCCACCAACCCAAGGGGAGAAGTTGTCCTTTCTGGCCTTCTCTAGTCTATTCAAAATTTGGAGCTTCAGCACTGCAGCAGGGATTCACCGGGCAAACCAACGGTCCAGGAGGGTACAGCAAGCTTCTCTTCCAGTTTCGTCTTTGGTTCCTTCGTCCAGTGGTCAACTCTGCCTTCCTTGCTAAAGACCTCGCCTTTTATGCAATTCTCTCCTATTCGGTTGCAGCTTAGCTGTCACTTGCACAGCAGGATGGCTGTCCTCCAAGGACAGCCAGCCGGCCACTCACCTTTGGGTGCATTCCTGTAACCAAGGAGACTAAGCACAGGTTTTCAGGAACCTCCCTTGCTTCCTTGCTTCCTGCCCTGCCAGACATGCTGGAGCCAGAGGCGGGCTTCACCAGTGAATCCTGCCAAAGACAAATCGAACAAAGGGAACCAAACCCAGTTTGGCACGCAGAGTAAATCTCAAAAAGGACTTTACAAACAAATGGCGAAAAAAAGACCATGCTATTTTGACAAAATGGGCACCCATGGGTGCAATACTACAGCTGTGAATGCAGCCTGCAGTAAAAATGCACATGGGTAGGAGGTAGGAAAAAAAATAAACCACTGCCACCAGTAGGAAGAGTAACAAAAATGTTACATGAGAAAGCAGACAAAAGGGGATACTAAGTATCCCCCCAGCACTCCACATAAGATGGTGTGTGTTGTGTCTACAAAGAGTAAAAAGCTAAGTAAAGTCAATTTCACTTTACTACTCTTGGAAACAGTAGTTTATCCAAGATAAAGTATTTAAACCTTAGAGAAATCCAATGAACTTCTCTGTGACACTGCACTGAGGGTGCTGTGTGTCGCAATGCAAATAGATGATGCCTATGGAGTTTGTCAGACTCCAAAACAAAAAAAAACTGTTCAAATCAAAGAAAAATACATTAGTGAGAAAAATGTCTCGCCCACTCCAGGATTAAAAGTCTGAAAGTCCAGCAAGAGTTGGGGGTCACTAATGGAGAAGGGAATTGACACAAATGAGAATTCTCCCCAACAGTGCCCATACTTTATGGGTGTTCCTGTCTAAAGAAATCGTTGTTGCTTTCAGGTTGACAAACGTGTGGGCTACCCCAAAGGCAAACCGTAAATCAGTATAGATATTGAATTATATGTGAAAAATTACAAATACAGTGTTCATAAATTTCCAAACGCTAAAATAAATCTTCTAAATACAACCTTAAAATACAAATCCGACACTGTGCTACATAACATTATGGGAAGTATAATGTACATGTAATGCTAATAAAACTTTACGATTAATAATTGTTTTGTTAGTAATAAGCTGCAAGTGCCACAAACACATGTATGCATTTACACAGGTGGCTACATTTGCGGTGTGAATGTGATGTATGTTTTAGGTATACATGTGTGAATGCTTGTATTGGGTGTCGAATGTGTTCAATGTTTTAGTTTCGCTGTGTTTGTGTGGTCATTGTTTTATGTGCATCAATGTGTGTCCATTATTTTCATGTATGTTTGAGTATACTTTGACTGCTTGTAGGTAGAACTAATTTCTGTATATTTGTTTGTACATTGCTGTAGGTAGGCATGACAGTCTTTCTGTGCGTTTGAATTTGTGTGTGCACGTGTGTTTTGTGACTGGACATGGTCGGTTATTAAAAGATCTTTACCGGAACTAGAGGTATGCAGAGACAAATGGTTTGGAGATAAACTATGAAAAAACAAAGTTGATGCACTTTGCTCATAGATAAATGGCAACCCCTAAAGTTTTGATTGAAGGCAATTACATAGAAAAGGTAAGTAAGTTCAGATATTTAGGAGTTGAGATAATGTCGAATGGAGATTACTCTGGCATTATTGCTGATCCACGCAGAAAAGCAGTGGTATTAGCAGCAATGATAGCAACATTTAGCAGAGAAAATTCAGGTCATAGCCTAAAGGGTGTGTTTTTGTGCCACCATGCTGTATGGTATAGATGCCCTGTGTATGCAAGACCTCATGTGGCTGAAGGTCTCTCGGGGAACATTTTGGAGGTGGATCTTGGGCGTGGGGCCGAGGACTCCAATCGAGTCGAATTGGGCCTCACTTCACTACCTGCACAAGCCCTGAAAAGGAGGTGCCTCCTATATATAAAATCTAGAACTGGCCCCGAATGATGAACACTACGTTTGGGGAAATTGCATGGAGTCCTGATTGGGAATAGGGCTAGTATACAAATACATTATATACATTTGGAGTTGAAGAATTATTCTGAAATTACAAACAAAATTCATACTTGTATGTTTCCCCAAACCTACCCGATGCTGTGTCCCTCAGCGCTGCATAGGTTTATCTTATTGTTAAATTAAACAAGCTCCTGGTGTCAAACACAGGAGTAATGTATGCAATGGCAGAGGACAGGATATGTCGTATGTGTGGTATTAGAGGTAGAGAAGAAACAGCCCCCCATGTGCTCCCAGAATGTTGGAAAAATGGCTCGCAGTATGACATTGTTAGGGCTTTTTGTGAGGAATTAAAGGTATAATGAATGATGCATTCTGGGACTACTGCTTGAACACAGGTAATATACATCCTTGCACTTATTATGCCTGGTTAAAGGTGGAAGCTTTATTATTTGGATAAAGCGAACAGAAGCATTTATTTCTGTTTTTAAAAAAATATGTGATATAATCTTATATTTGTGTTAGATGCTCTTTTAAATGTTTTTTCGCAATGTTAAGATTATCTGTGACATAATGTATTAATGTAATTTAGTAAAAACTAATGAGATACAGTAACATGTGAAAGGTTTCTAAGAACTAAAGCACATTAAAATATAATATTAGTAATATGCTGCAAGTGCCACAGACTCATGTATGCATTTACACACGTGGCTAAATGTGTGTGAATGTGATGTATGTGTTAGGTATACATGCGTGGAATGTGTTCAATGTTTTACTCTCAATGTCTTTCTGTGGACTGTTGTGTCATTGTTTGTTATTTGTTTATCAATATGTAATGTGTGTGCAGTTTTTTTTTTGTTTTTTTTTTTACAATTGTATTCGTTTTCAACAAAATAACATACAGATTTTGTAAACCTCCAATGATGCCTCGCATTGTCTGTTCAACCCTCCCCTCATCCCGCCTCCCCCCATCCTATTCCCGATGCGATGTCTATCATTGTTATGTAGTAAACTGCCTTGAGCTTCTCACTAGATCTCTATTCCGTAGGTCATGATGGCGCATGTACCAGAGTCTGGGTGTCCTCATGTGCAGGGGCTATCAGTTCTTGTATAATATGTCTCCAGGCCACTAAATCTATGTTCTGATCTTCTTGGCCCCGACAGGATGCTTCTTGCCACACAGCGTTTTCTGCAAATGACCAATTCTGGAGGTCCCTAAACCACACTCCTATCACTGGCCCGTTACGTGCTTTCCACCCCATTGCTAGCCTACATTTTGCCCAAATGCAGTGGTGGACTGGCCTACCGGGAGCTCTGGAGACGAGTGGGTCTCTGCACCACGTGCCTCTTGTGTGGGCACCCTGGTTTTCTGCTCCTCTTACCCACTCCCTCATGCACCCGACCCTTCCGCCCATTTCTCCTCTTCCCCCACATCCCTTTGAATTAAAGAATGTGTTATTAAGCTTCCAGTATGTTATTTCTCACTCTTAAAGGTTGCCAATCAGTTATTGTGTTGTGTTTAACTATTTTTCAATCGCTATCTAGGGATATTTTCCCCAAATATTCTAGTGGGGGGAACCCCCTAAACCCTACTTAAAGGGGTTGGGCTTGCTCTTGGAAATGGATTTCCAGGGCCACTGTAGTTCCCAGTCCACCCCTGCCCAAATGTGTGCTAGGTCTCTCAATTTGCCTACGTGTCTTGCATGTTTTGGTCTTGGAAAAATTCCTAGCAAGAACGCCTTGGGGTAGACGGAGTCTAGCACTAAGCCCACCGTAGTTATGGCCTGGGTCAGTTCCTCCCAGTATTGGGGTATCTTCACGCAGGCCCAAAACATATGTAGCAAGTCTGCATTGATCAGGCCACATTTCGGACAGGTTTGTACTGTTTCATTACAAAATTTTGCAATTTTCATCGGAGTAAAGTATGCTCTGTGAGTGACTTGGATCAGCTGTAGATTCGCATTTCTGGACACTTATGTTATTTGGCATTTTTACAGCGCTCTATATATCATTGGTATGACCTCAAAGCGCTGGTAAGTTGAACGCCCTTTTAGACCGTAGTCCCGGTCAGTTGAGAGAGGAAGGTGTATTAGGGTGCATGTGCGCACCAGTTGTGTGCAGCTGATGTAATTGCGTGATGGTAGCTGCATCCTAGCGTTAGGTGTGGTGGTTTTGACATCCGTTGAATGTGTGCAGTCGGCGGGTGGACATCCAGACTGGTTGTGGCTGCGTTGGGCCTGAAGGACGCTTATGTGAGCAGCTAGGCCAATTTGTCATGGGCTATAGCTGTGTTTTATTAGAGTGATGCGGTGTCCATGGGGTAGTGTTTGTATGCGAGCAGCTAGGCCGAATTGATCGAGGGGTATAGCTGCACTCGAATTGTGTGATGGTGTAGAGCAGAGAGTAAGTATAGTGGTATGAGATCAAAGTTCTGGATTTTTGGCATGGGTCACTAGTAGCGAGTCAATAGGCGTACTCAGTGGCGACATTACTCTGGATCAGATCAAGCAATTAGTCATCGGATGTTAGATTTAGTTGCTACAGAATGATTGTGGTTGGTATTATGGAATGAACCATGTCTTTAGGCTTTGCAGAATGTCATATAATCATGGGTGAGTCAAATATGAGGTAGAAGCGAGTTCCACAGAGTTAGGGCCAAGGTTGAGAAGGCGGACCCTCCAATCCTGACAGTTAGCCGCTGAAATTACTAGAAGGTCACTGCTTGATTTTAGTGAGAGCTGGGAGGTATGGTTTTAACTTCTCTTTTAGGTATAATGGGCCAGTCTTGAGCACTGCTCGTGAGTGATGCGTAGGGTCTTGAAGGTGGTCCTTCATCCGACAGGGAGCCAGTGGAGGTTTCGGAGAGCTGTTGAGATGTGGTCTCTAGGCCCTAGGGCAAGGAGCAGTTTTGCGGCAGCGTTTTGGGCTCTTTGGAGTTTGTTGAGTTGGTATGCCGAGGCTCCTAGGTATAGGGAGTTTGCATAGTCCAGTCTCGACATCACAATAGACATTATTGCAGTAAGTCTGTTCGGGAAGGAGAGGTAGTGGAAAATGCATCTGAGAAGTTTGAGGTGGTAGGGACAGCATTAGGACATGTTGGTCTGCCTGGAGAGGGTTAGGCCTGAGTCATAGTGCAGCCTAGGTTTTTTCCTGTGTAGGAGGGGAACTGGGAAGAGCGACGGGGGCCATGGGAGCGGATGAGGTAGAAGGGCAGTATTGCCGCACACCATGATTCTATTTTAGTGGGGTTTAAGAGTAGGTGGTTTATTGTCATCCATCCATCAATATCTCGAAGACTGGCTTCGAGGTCGGGTGGGGTTGGTGCCTGATATGGCGATTCTTGGGATGATTTGGGTGTCGTCAGAGTAGTTGTAGAATGAGATGTTGTGCATGCAGAAGATTCCAGGAAGGGTGGTCGCATAGAGGTTGAACAGGAGAGCAGATAGGCATGCAACATTCGGTACTCC
Organism: Ambystoma mexicanum; assembly: GCF_040938575.1. Classification (NCBI taxonomy): domain Eukaryota; kingdom Metazoa; phylum Chordata; class Amphibia; order Caudata; family Ambystomatidae; genus Ambystoma; species Ambystoma mexicanum. The sequence continues at coordinate 221,159,363 of NC_090927.1, read as the reverse complement.
AGTTTACACTGAGCAAGCAGCTGAGAGGAGGGTTATTGGTTTCCTGTTGCTGAGGAAGGAGTCGATCCACTTGAGGGCAGTGCCACAGATTCCAAAGGAGTGGAGGCGGTCAAGGAGGATTGAGTGGTTAACCGTGTCAAAGGCTGCAGAGAGATCAAGGAGAATTAAGATCATCCCAGATGGAGGTCAGAGTGGTTTCAGTTCCATGTCGCAGTCTGAAGCCTAATTGTGTGGGGTCAAGGAGACCGTTGGATTCTACAAAGGCATTGAGCTGGGAGTCTGCTGTTCGGTCAATGAGTTTTGCAAGGAATCTGGGATTGGTCTGTAGCTTTTGGGGTCATGGGGTTTGGGGGATGCCTTTTTAAGAAGTGGTTTAACATGTGCTATTTTGAAGGCATCATGGAAGATGCCAGAGTTGAGGGAGTCATTTAGTATGGCTCTTGCATGTTCTCCTGTGCAGGTAGATGAGAATATTTCTTTCAGGGCAGAAGCGGGGCAGGGGTCTAGGGGCGACCTGGCCGGTTTGCTGGCAGATAGGTCAAGGAACTCATCTCTGGAGATGGGTTTGAAGGAGTCGAAGGTAGAGGAATTTGGCATCGGGGCAATGGGTTGTGGGGGGGTTTGGTGGTGGGAGGGTGGAGAGGGAGGACAGTTTGCTGGTAAGGGAAGTCCTGTCAAGAGCAGTGGTGTAGAAGTGTAGGAAGAAAGAATCGTAGAGCATTTGAGATGGGGTGGATTGGGTAGAGGAGCAAGTGGGCTTGACAAATTCAGATATGATCCTGTGGAGTTCTTTGATTGTTTATTGTAATAGGCTTTTTCGGCCTTTTGTATTTTAGCTTTGTAGTTAAGGTGGTGCAAGGCGAACACGGATCTGGTGGAATTGGTTTAAGATGCTTGCCATTTGCGTTTGAGTTATTTTGGTTTTTGCCGATCCTCAGGTGGGACGTGAACCATTTGGGGGATGGTCTACTGTGTGAGGAAGCAGGGTGCGATGGGGTGAGAGGAATTAGTGAGCCATTGAGCTAGGAGTTGAAAGAGTCGATGGTTAAGGCTTTGTCTGGGAGGGGTGATGTAGGGGAACTAAGAAGTAGGGCTTTGGCAAGGTCGGGGAGGATCTTCCCTTTGTTCCAGCATTTGAGGTCGTTTGGGGGGTTAGTGGGGGAGCAGTAGGAGGCGAGGCAGGGGTGTGGATAGAGAAGGGCATGACATAGTGGTCGGTCCAGATGAGTGGTTTGGGGTGGGATATATAAACCAGGTAACGGGAACTGAAAATTGCATCAAGGGTGTGCCCCCTTGAGTGGGTTGGACCAGTCGTATGATGGGAGAGGTTGAGTGCATCAAGACTGTCAACCAGCGGATGGGTCATGGGGTTGTTGGGAATATCCAACCAGATAATTAAGTCTCCTAGGAGTGTGAGATGGGTGATTAACTTGAATGGTACCTACAGAATCACAGAGGTTGTTGGAAAAATGTCTTGTCATAACCAGGGGATCTGTAGATGAATAGGAAACTGAGAAAGTCGGTGGTAGCGAGAGTTTAACTAGAAGGGATTCACAGGAGGGAATGCATGTTTGAGATTCGACGTGTGAGACGGAGAAATGGGAATTGAAGAGGACTGCCTCTCTGCCTCCTCTGGAGGGTCTATTGTGGGGGATGAGCGAGTAACCGGGGGGAAAGGCTTCAGGTGCAACCACGGCAGAGTTGTCAGAGAACAAGGTTTCGGTGATAAGACGAGGTTGGGCTTGTCGGAGGACGGGAGGTCAAAGATGCGGTCTGTTTCTTGCTATGGAGCGGGCATTAAAAAGGATGCAGGTGACTTCATGAGGGGATGTTGTCTTTGTTGGGGTCAGGTCTTCGTGGGGGTCATCGGAGTGGGAGCAAGGGGAGTGTGGGGGCTTGGAGGGGAGGTGGGTGAAGGTGGAACAATCAGGGTCATTGAGGATGGTTATGGGAGGAGCAGGGTGCTCGTGGATTTTGAGTGACGGGTGGTGGGATTACATCGATTGGGGCAGGGAAGAGTAGGCGGGCGGAGGTGGATATGTGAGAGGTGTAGGGAGGGTTGAGGGGGGTCGGGAGAGTGGTGAGAGAAGTGAGAGAATCAGTAGGTGTGAGGAGGTTTAGGCAGCTAGATTTTGGAGTGAGTCTGGAAGGTTCTGGTGTACAGGTTGAGAAGTCAAGAGAGGGGGAGGAGTAAGTGGGAGTGGGTAGGGGAGGGAGAGACTTGGAGGATGTGTTGTGGCAGAAGTAGCGAGAAGGCCAGTCACATTTTCTGCATTTTGTAGGTTTTGGTGCTATAGGGCTGTGGGAGAGGGAGGGGATTATCAGAGGGGGAGGGAGAAGAAGCTACTGTTCTAGTGAGGGCGAGAAGTGCTGCTTTCAGCGAGGGGAAGGGATATGAAGGGGGTGGTTTGTTGGCAGGGGTCGAGAAGAGGTTAAGGGGGGGAAGAGGGTGGCAAGGGATGGTGCGTGAGAGGGTGATGAGTTCTCTGGTTGGCTAAGGGGGAGGGACTGGGCGGCAAGGGGGATCGGAAGGGAGTGAGGGGTGTTTCTTGGAGGGTGCAAGGAAAGAGTGGAAGAAGAGGTGAGTTTGCACTGTTTGGAGTGCCCGATGGCTCCCCTGGTTTGGGGGTTCGATTGGGGGGGGTGCGTGGTGACTGGGCAGGGGGGTCTCGGGGTGTTCTCAATAGATGTCAGAGGGAGGGTGGAAGTTGATGTGTTAGGATGGGGAATAAGCATTCGAGGAGGCAGGTGTTTGGCGCGCCAGCGTGCATCTCTGATTTTAGAGTTGGATGCAGGGTGGTGGTAGGAGAGTGGACAGGTGGCATCGGGATGTATTGAAATATGAGGGGAGGGGATTGTGGGTTGTGATCATAGGGGTTGTGAAGGTGGGTGCTAGAGCGCATGCCATGGGCCGCGAGGAGTGTGCGATGTCGGTGTGGTGGTGGAGGCTGGGGATCAGGATCGGTTGGAGAGTGGGATTCTTGTGATCAGAGTTCTCCATCCAGGGGTCAGGTGGTAGTTTTGGGGGGGGGGGATTGACTAGTAGTAGATATGGGGGCCCTAGATCTACGACCCATGTCAGGGATATGGACACTGGGACAGTTGGAGACGGCCAAAGAGGTTAGCAGTAGGATTGAGGTCTAGACTAAGAAGCCGCGCCTAGAACATAAGCAAGTAAATTATGGTACTACAATCAGGCGGCACTTCTAGTTGTAGGGGGAACGAGTGAAAGCAAATTAGTTCTGTAGCGTAGGCAAGTAAATTACAGTGCTGTCTCGGGGTGCTGTCAAGATGAGAATCAGAATATCTTTCTATTAGCTTTCTAGATGTTATCCAGTCTAACTAGAGCAAGAACAAGTCCTAAGAGTGTGGGACAGGCAAAGAAAATCACAGCATCATCAGGGTGAGGGGAAACAAGCAATCGCAGTGCTATCTCATGGGGTACTTTGGAGATGGGCAAATAAGCAGCTTGCTACTATGTTTTCTAGATGTGATTCGATGTAACAAGTACCATTTCTAGGAGAGCGGCACAGGTAGCAGATCATGGTGCCATCACGGTGGGAAACCTTCAGATGCGAAACAGTACAACGAGGACAATTTGAAGTGTGAAGTACTAATGAATGACAATTCCTTTTCTGACAATGCAATTTCTAGGTGTGTGGGGCAGGCAAAGGGGGATTCACAGTAGAAATCTCAGTGGGAACCCTCTAGATGCGACAATAGTGCCACAAGGGCAATTTCCTAAGAATGTGGTGCTAATAAATCACTCTTATCACAGCGTGCAATTTCTAAATGAGTGGGACAGGCAGAGTTAATTCAAATTACATATCTCAGTGGGCACTAATAAATTAGTCTTATCTCAGTGTGCACATTCTAAGTGTCTGGGGTACAGTGCAACAAGAACAATTTCTTAGGTGTGAGGTAATAAATCATAGTGTGTTACTAGTAGATCAGTGTGGGACTAATAAATCAATCTTTTATCAAAGAGTGCAGTTTCGAAGTGTGGGGGACAAGCAAAGTACAATTTACAGTACAAATCTCATTGGGCACCCTCTATATGTGAAACAGTGCAACAAGGACTATCTTGGAGGGACCCTCTAGATGCGAGACAGTGCAGCGAGAACAATTTCCAAGAGTGTGAGAGAGGCAGAATAAGTTACAATACTGTCTGGGAGGGTGCTTTCTAGATGACAGTTAATGCAACAGGGACGAATGCAAGGGGAGCGATACAGGAACGTTCATCACAGTACTATCTTAGTTGGCAGATTTAGATGTGATTCAGAGGAACCTGAACAGTTCACTAAGGTGTGGGGCAGGCAAATATTCATGGTGCTATGATAGTTTGTATAGTGGCAGGGCTTCTAGGGTAGAGCGATTGCTCTACTCCCCAGCCACACCTACCTTTCTTGTGATACCCCATGGCCCTACTCCAAGCTGCATCCGGCAACTGCTCTTGCAAGTCTGCTTCCCAACTTTGTATAATCTGTAGTAGATTGCTATCTGGCCTCACCATTAGCACCTCATTTAGTCTTGATATTGCATGTGCCCCTTCGGAGATGTCCTAGAATGTTTCTATCATTTCATCTTCAACCAGTACCCCATCCGATCCTGCCCATTTTACTTTAATTCTATGAAGAAGTGAGGCATAGGTTATGTGTTGCCCCACCTGTACTCCTAATTCTGAAGTGACCTCGTTAAAGGTCATCAGTCTTCCCTCTTTCAGTATATCACCACCCCTATAGGCTCCCAGTATTTCCTAACATTCAGCCTAAGGTGCGCCTCCTTATTCTTTAGTGTCACCAGTGGGATCTGGGGTGTGTAGGGTGTTGCTTTGTTCAGAAAGCGGCAGGACCTTTGCCCACACCGTCATGCCTAGCCTCAGAAACAGGGGGCTTGGGGTCCCGAGATATCGTGATCCACACCATCTCTTTCAGAAAGAATGGGGTGCATGCCGGTTGTAGTAACTCAGTGTCTTGGGTCTGTTCATCTGACAGCCGGTATCTGGCAAACTGAAGTTGGCACGCTATAAAGTACCCCTCAAAATCTGGCACTTTTACCTCTTCATGTTTGTATTGTCTCTGTAATTTCTCTGATATTCTACATCTCAAGTTGTGCTACAGGAAGCTCCGGCAAGTAGTGTTCAGTGTCCTAAAGAAGGCTTTGGGTATATTATATGTAACATTCGTAAAATAATGAAGCTGCCTCGGAAGCACCACCATTTTCAACAACGCAGCCCTTCCCATTAATGAAAGCGGCAGCTTGGCCCAGAATTTCATGGAGTACTCTAAAAGCGATGAAGGAAAGAGTGTTCTGCGCGTGTTGTACTTTAGGGTTGTGGAAGATGTCTACTCCCAGGTATCTAAATGTGTCAGTTTCCCATTTAACTCTGGCAACGCACCCCCGGGGTCTTCCCATGTACCCTGCGAGAGGGAATAAACTTTACTTCTGTGCATTTATTGTAATCCTGGAAAGGGCTGCATAGTGCTCAAACGCATCCAGTATGTATTGTAAATTGGTCTCTGATTGTTGTAGGTAAAGAAGCATATAATTCGCATACAAGGAGATCAAGTGTGTGCTGCTCCGTATTCTGATGCCTGCCTCATGATATTCTTTCCTCAAGTATACCGCTAACGGCTCCAAGGCCAATATAAATGACATAGGAGACCAAGGACAACCCTGCTTAGTACCTTTGCTTAACCCTCATTGTTCCGATATTGTGGTGCCTATCCTGACTCTCGCCACTGGGTTGCTATATAGTAGCTTAACCCATTTAATATATGTAGGGCATATACTGAAACCTTTCAACACCGCTAGTAGCCATGGCCATCTGACTGAGTCAAATTACTTGACTGCATCAATCGAGGTTACCGCCATGAGCCGGGTAGTGTCATGACATGGTGCAATCATCTTAGATTACATGTGATATTCCTATTTGGGACATAATCTGACTGATCTGGGTGGATACGTTTTTGAATTACTGGCTTCAACCTGTTCGCCATCAGAGCCGTAAGTATCTCCCCATCTTGATTGAGCAGCAAGATGGGTCTATAAGAGCCGCAATCAGTATCAGGTGTGTTAGTGTTCAGTAATGGGACTATGATTGACTCCCTTAACAACAATGGCAAAATGCCTTTATCTAGCGATTCATTCAGCATTACCAATAATGAGGGTGTGATCTCTGCCATAAATTCTTTACAGAACTCACTTGGTAGTCCGTCCGCACCTGGAGCCTTACCTGACGGCAACCCTCTTATGGTGTGTTCCAACTCCTCTTTAGTTATGGGTGCTTCAAGCTTATCCACTGCTTCTGCTACTAACTTTGAAAGATCTATTAGCGCTAGGGCTTCCATCTCCGACTTAGGGGTATCTGATGTCTCCTCGCATAGCATTTTATAAAAATCATGAAAACATTAGTTTGTCCTGTTGTGTCTTGCATATCTCCTCATTACTCGCTGTGATTGCCCGAGTCATGCTCCGCTCTTGGACAACCAGGCTAGCAAGCGTCCTGGCTTGTCCCTTTTGGTGTGTTGCCGTTCCACATATTTCCTATAACTCGATTTACCGAATCTATCTCAGTATACCAAGCACTCTTACTGCAGGGCCACTGATTCTTGGGTCCTCCCACTGGATAAATCCCTCTGACCGTTTATGGCCCTAATTTAATTTCCGCCTTTTGTAAGTAATTCTCTATTGCGGCCTGAACCCTGTTCGCCTTGGCAATTGCAGTCCCCCTGATCACCACTTTGAAGGACTCCCATAATGTGCCCGCTGATGTTACACTTCCTGTATTATGTGAAATATTCCTGCACCCCTTCTCTTAACTGTTCCCGGAATGCTAGACCCCTCAGAGACTCACTCCTAAGTCTCAATGTCGGGATATGTGCCCTCGGGGAGAGGGGGGGGGCATGCCATGTGACCACCAGCAGGGCATGATCTGACAACACTCATGCTTTATATTCCGCCTTCTCAAATTTGTCCACGGTCTTCTCCTGTAAAAATCTAATCCAATCCAGTGTACAGGTCTTGGGGCGCAGTGTGATGTGAGTATCCACGGGTCTGTGGGTGTAGCGTCTGCCATATATCTGAGTTTAAATGCTTGCAACAGTGTGCTCGGGGCATATGTGTTGATAATACAAAATTCTCTGTGTTCCACCCGACCTCTCAATACAAACATCCTGCCTTCTATCTTGGAAAGTCTCGAGCACCCTCAAAGGCACCTACTGTGTCACCCATATTACACCCCTAGCATTAGCAGAGTATGACAAGCATAGTGTCGTTCCGCTCCATTTTTTAGCAAGGGCAATCTGTTTCTCTTTTGTGAGGTGCTGTCATGGGTACCAGGTAGGTAGTTGGGGAAATCTGGGTGGAGGCTTGTCAGGCCTCGCATAGGGACACAAAAAACTCATAGCAGATACCTCCCTTTTATTTCTTCCTAGTGTTTGTAGTAACTTCCTGGTTACCACTTCCTGTTGCCAAACAGGAAGTGCATGACTGCATGAACACTCTAGTGTTTGGGTGTGGCTGGCTATATAAACCACACCCAAGATTCTTCCAGTGCTTCGTGTTGCTTACTGTGAGCTGTATCAGCAGCACACTTGCCGTGCTCTGGATCATCCTGCTTCTGCTTACCTGCTCCGGATCATCCTGCTTCTGCTTACCTGCTCCGGATCATTCTGCTTCTGCTTACCTGCTCCGGAGGAACCTCTGTTCATACTCCACGCCGCAGCAATCTCCAGTCAAGAGGGGATTTCTACACCGGCACCTGTAAGAACAAAGAAGAACTGGGTTAACCAGCGCACATCAGTAACACTGCGCATACTCACCGAATCTTCTTGCGACGCTGGAATCCAGGTGAGTTGTACGAGCGCACAAACCCCTGCAAAAGAAAGAAGATAAATTATTCATTGCGCTCGCCCAAATAACGCGGACACTTATTTCGCTGCTCCCTCTCAACGCGGTGCATACTTACCAAACCACCAAGTCTCCAGTAGTGCTGAACCCAGACTCGAGGCGCTACTAACACATGATTTCTCCTGCAAGGGAATGGGAGAGACATTACCGGGCGTGCTCGAATTGAAGGCGCTGCGCATACCGACCAGCAGCTAGCTTCTACACGCAGCGCTACTCGCCCACAAAAACACCGGCAAACAAAGACATTACGGACAATTTTGGACACTCAACATTCTCCGCGCAACGTTCACTTGTGGGAAGGACGTTCTGGCCAGTGAAGAAACTGGCGCCTTGAACACTTGGCCTCGCAGTGAAGGCATAAAACAGCGTGTGGCATCCGAACTCGGCCTACAGACATTGGCATCAATCACATGAGTGCAAATGTAGGATGGAGTGCACACCCTACTAAAGATCAAGGTAAGCCCTTAGAGGACATCACAGCACACAGTTAAGAGAAGGGAACGGCCCAGGGGAATCGGGTGAATTCAGGTGTAAATTTACACCTTGTATTTGACAGGTATCCCTTCGGGTGAAACAGGGGAACTCTGGGTCAAGGGAGGCTCATTCATCGCTCCTGCAGAGACACAGGTGAGTGTGACAAAACACAAAGCCGTCCTCAATACCTCTGCCCGAGCGATGGAAACCTCCGAAGTAAACTAGCTTTCCCTATTGTTAGGTGAACTTCGGGCTGAGGTGTATGCAGCCTGCTCTGAGACAACTGCCTTGAGGCGCGAACTGGTAGTCAACAGGGACAAAACAGACGATTTGGCAAGACAGCTCTTACAGACCCAAGCTGGTCTAGCACCCCTACCAGGTGGAGTTCTTCAGGGGCAGCCTACCGTGGCACCTGTAGCCACACCCATTCAGGTATTGCTTCCAGGCAACATCCCTTTAGCACCCCCGGAACGCTTCTCTGGGGATCCTAAGAGATTTTGGAGCGTTCATGAATCATTGCCAGCTACACTTTATATGCAAACCAGACACTTTTCTGAACGACCAAGCTAAAGTAGCTTTCGTCCTCTCCTATTTAGGAGGGCACGTGGCAGACTAGTCTGTCCCGTTAGTGCTTAGGGAAGAACCTCTACTGAGACATTACCCAGGTTTTCAATGTGAACTGGAAAAAGTATTTGTCCATCGGACTCGAGGCCAGGCCCTGGATGATGAGCTACTCTCTCTCTGCGACAGGGTGGTCAGGATCTTATTTCATATGTCGCCACATTCAATCACCTAATAGCCGAATCAGGTTGGCCAGAGGAGAAACGAATAACGTTATTTTATCGAGGACTGAGAGGAGAATTAAAAGATGTCTTGGCGCAAGTAGTTTATCCTCCCGAAGATTGCAGTGAATACATTGACCTAACTATGCAACTAGACCACCGGTTACAGGATTGCAAGGTCGACCGACCCAGATCAGAGCATAGACCAGTGTATGTCCGACCAAAGGAAATGTCCCATCAACAGGCCTCAGAAACACACTCGGAGCCCATGCAATTGGGTGTTCTCAGGGGACCACTCACTAAGGCAGAGAGAGAACGGAGGCATCAGGAGAAACTTTGCTTGTATTGCGGCCAATCGGGTCACTTCCTTCGGAACTGCACGGTTAAACCTCCACGGAAGACAACGGGGGTACTAGATAACACAGGGGAAGACACAGATGTGGTAGCGGAAAACACCAACGCCCGGCAGTGGTAGAGGTCAGTATGTCGAGCCAGGAACGGAGCACTCAGATCTCACATTTCAGTATTCCTGTGGTTTTGGTAGACCCTTCACAGCCCACCCGAATGAATGCCCTCAAGGCTTTCATAGACAGTGGGGCTATCGGGAACTACCTGGACATGAACACTGCAAAGACCTTGGGATTGGCATTCCACCGTAAGGACACTGTTGAAAGCGTGACAGCTGTGGATGGCACACAGCTCCTTTCGGAGACCAGTAACACAGTGTACTTCCACCATCACCTTATTCTGCCAAGATGGCCACAAGGAAAGTATTAGATTCAACCTTATCGCTGCACCCCAATTCCAGCGGATTCTTGGGATACCGTGGTTAGAGACGCACAACTCAAAGATAGACTAGCCAGCTCGAACCTTACTCTTTTCCACGAAATGCGCCTCTTGCTACGACAACAAAGGGATCCAAGGAAGCCCATTGCTAGCTTCACAGGAATAGATAGCAGGATTAGGTTTGGTGGCCACTTTACCAGAGGAATACCAGGAGTTCCAGAATGTGTTCGTGAAGGAGCAAGCTAATACACTACCACCATATCAAGTTTACGACTGCCAGATCGATCTGCAACCAAGGACACAAGTACTGTGCAGCCGCATTTATGCATTAACCGAGGAAGAAAACGCTCATCTACGGACCTACTTGGACCAATACCTGGCCAATGGCTTCATTAGACCATCTAAGTCACCAGCTGCCTCCCCACTCTTCTTCGTACCGAAGAAAGAGGGGGACTTAACGTGTATTGATTAGCGGGCCCTAAATCAAGTCACCATACAAAATAAGTACCGGTTACCTCTGATACCAGTGCTCATAGATCAGATGAGACAAGCGAAGATTTTCACCAAGCTAGACTTACGCAGCGCATATCACCGGGTACGCATGACGAAAGGGGACGAGTGGAAGACTGCGTTCCGTACCCGCTATGGCTTGTACAAATACCAGGTCATGCTCTTTGGGCTTTGCAATGCCCCGGCTGCGTTCCAGCATTTTATGAATGATGTGTTACGGGAACTCCTCGATGTCTGCGCAGTCGTCTACATTTATGACATTCTGATCTACTCCCCCACTCCCCAAGAATACATAACCCACGTGCGAGCTGTACTCCGCAAACTGCGTGAAAACCAACTGTACGCAAAGCTAGAAAAATGCTTCTTCCACGTCACTGAGGTAGAGTTTCTGGGATATGTATTGACACTGCAGGGGATCAAGATGGACAATAGAAAAGTGGAGGCAATCCTCACTTGTCTGTAAAGGGAGTACAGAGTTTCCTAGGGTTTGCAAACTTTTATCAACGCTTCATACCAGGATTCTCACATATTGTACATCCAATAACATCCTTGCTGTGCAAACACTGAAGGTTCAAGTGGACACCAGCGGCGGAAGAAGCTTTCCGAGCTCTCAAGGAAAAATTCACCTCTGCCCCAATACTGCAACACCCACAGCCTGATTTACCGTACATCGTGGAAACAGACGCTTCAAGCATTGCCATGGGGGCCGTATTGTCTCAACAAAATCCTGAAACCGGATGCCTTCATCCCATTGCCTGTTGGTCAAGGAAATTTTCCCCAGCAGAATTGAACTATGCGATTTCTGAGAAAGAACTCATAGCAATCAAAGGGCACTGTGTGAATGGCGACATTACTTACTAGGAGCAAAACACACCATCACAATAATAACAGATCGGAACATGCAATACATATGCTCAGCAAAAGCCCAGTCCTCTAGGCAGCTCCGTTGGTCCCCATCTTTAAAGGAATACGACTTTGTGATCACCTACCGCCCCGGAGTTAAGAATGGAAAAGCGGATGCGTTATACTGAATTGGCACAGGAGAAGAAGTATACAATGCCCCTAACCCAGTGGAGATCCTACCCAGCTATAAAATTCTCTGCCTCTGCACCGGCCCATCACCTTTAGACAAACTGCAGGAAGCAATAAAAGAAAATATTTCTGAAGAAGACCTACTGGCTTGGGACACGAAGGGAGATCAGTTCACCATTCAAGACGAACTACCATACTACCAAAAATGCCTCTACATTCCAACTAAGGATCTGCAACAAGCAATCATATCAGACTATCACGACTCGCTGTTAGAAGCCCATCTGGGTATAGCCAAAACCATGAAGAAAGTAAGCAAATCTTATTGGTGGCCAACTTGGCGAGAGGATATTGCCTCCTACATGGGCACCTATGAGGTGTGTGCACAATACAAAACATCCAGGCAAAAACCAGCCGGCCTCCTTCAGCCAATCACCATTCCGCCAGCGCCCTGGCAGATAGTATCAATAGACTTCACTGACTTACCTCCTAACTCGGGTCATAATACCATACTCGTAGTAGTGGACCTCTTCTCCAAAATGGCCCATTTCATAGCTCTAAAAGGCATTCCCTCAGTTCAGACTCTGGCGCAGGTTTTTCTAGACCGAATCGTCAAGTTACATGGATTCCCTACCGTAATTGTTTCTGACAGAGGCAGCCAATTTCTATCTCGTTTTTGGAAAAATGTTTGTGCCCTGGCAAGTGTAGAAGTCAGTCTGTCTTCTAGTCACCATACTCAAATGGACGGCCAAACTGAGCGCATGAACCAGACCATGGAACAATATTTGCGCTGTCTATTACACCAAACAAGCCAAAGCTGGACAGAAATACTATGGATGGCAGAGTATGCCTACAGCAACTCAAGACATTCATCAATCCAAGCAACACCCTTCTTTACTATATATGGTTGAAACCCCCGAACGTCGGTCTATGATCCGCCAGAAAACATTGAAATGCGCGCAGTAAATAATCTGCATGCCAGCATCATGAAAGCAGCCAGAGAAGCCAGCAGGAACCTACAGCAAGCCAAAGAGAAACAGAAAAACGCTGATCGCCATCGACGAAAAGCGCCAGATTATCAAGTGGGAGACTCGGTCTGGCTGGCAACTGGACACATTGCTTGAAAGGGTCCCAAAAAATGTCAACCTAGATACATCGCCCCATATACAATTGAAAAAGTAATTAATCCAGCAGCCATGAGACTGGCGTTACCTCAACATATGTGTATACATCCTGTATTTCACGTGTCACTATTAAAACCAGCACACCCAGGAACCCGAACTTCCACACCTCACGCACCCATACAAGTGGGTGAAGAAGCACCAGAATATGAGGTAAAGAACATATTAGATTCCAAACTAGTAGGAAAGACCCTGTATTATTTGATTGACTTCGAGGGGTACGGACCCCAGGAAAGATCATGGGAACCCAGCACACACGTGCATGCCCCCCGATTGCTGCGAACATTCCATCGGGACCATCCTGAGAAACCAAAGCCCTCCTACACACCATTGGGAGGGGTCTTTAGGGGGAAGACAGTCATGGGTACCAGGCAGGTAGTTGGGGCAAGCTGGGTGGAGGCTTGGCAGGCCTGGCATAGGCACACAAAAAACCCATAACAGTACCTCCCTTTCATTTCCTCCTAGTGTTTGTAGTAACTTCCTGGTTACCACTTCCTGTTGCCAAACAGGAAGTGCATGACAATGCATGAACTCTCTAGTGTTTGGGTGTGGCTGGCTATATAAGCCACGCCCAAGATTCTTCCAGTGCTTCATGTGGCTTACGGTGGGCTGTATAAGCAACACACTTGCCGTGCTCTTAATCAGCCAGCTCTGCTTACCTGCTCTGGACCATCCTGCTTCTGCTTACCTGCTCCGGATCATCATGCTTCTGCTTACCTGCTCGGGATCATTCTGCTTCTGCTTACCTGCTCGGGATCATCCTGCTTCTGCTTACCTGCTCTGGATCATCCTGCTTCTGCTTACCTGCTCCGGATCATCATGCTTCTGCTTACCTGCTCGGGATCATTCTGCTTCTGCTTACCTGCTCCGGAGGAACCTCTGTTCTTACTCCACGCCGCAGCAATCTCCAGTCAAGAGGGGACTTCTACACCGGCACCTGTAAGAACAAAGAAGAACTGGGTTAACACGCGCACATAAGTAACGCTGCGCATACTCACCGAATCTTCTCGCAACGCTGGAATCCAGGTCAGTTGTTCGAGCGCACAAACCCCTGCAAAAGAAAGAAGAGACATTATTCATTGTGCTCGTCCTAATAACGCAGACACTTATTTTGCTGCTCCCTCTCAACGCGGTGCATACTTACCAAAGCCTCCGTGCATACTTACCAAACCACAAAGTCTCCAGTAGCGCTGAACCGGGACTAGAGGCGCTACTACCACATAATTTCTCCTGCAAGGGAAAGGGAGAGACATTACAAGTCGCGCTCGATTTGTAGGCGCTGCGCATACCTACCCGCAGCTAGCTTCTACACGCAGCGCTACTCACCCACAAAAACACCGGCAAACAAAGACATTACGGACAATTTTGGAAACTCCACATTCTCCGCTCAACGTTCACTTGTGGGAAGGACTTTCTGGCCAGTGAAGAAACTGGCGTCTTAAACACTCGGCCTCGCTGTGAAGGCATAAAACAGCGCGTGGCATCCGAACTCGGCCTACAGACATTGGCATCAATCACATGAGTGAATCGCACCCCTGCAAATACAGGATGGAGTACACACCCTACTAAAGATCAAGGTAAGCCCTTGGGGGACATTACAGCACACAGTTAAGAGATGGGAAAGGCCCAGGGGAATTAGGTGAATTCAGGTCTAAGTGTACACCTTTTATTTGACAGGTACCCCTCCGGGTGAAACAGGGGAAGTGAGAACTCTGGGTCAAGGGAGGCTCATCCATCACTCCTGCAGAGACACAGGTGAGTGTGACAGGTGCGTTTCTTCCAGGCGGGCATTGTCAATTTTCTGACACCTTAATAGGTGCTAATTCTATAACTTTTAATATAACTGCTGAGGCCTCTGACATTCCAGGATACTATTTTAAGTTCCCCCATAGCACCTAAGCATTCTAACCTGTACAAGCAGTCCAATGTTCAAGTTCAGCATATACAGTGTGGACTCATAGGCTAACTCCCGGTTAACTACCCCAATTCCCCTATTTCCCCCAATCCCCATAACTGCCCAACTCAATACCTTGTGCTCCGGCATCCCCACTTCTCGTCTCTGCCTCAGGATCTTGTCCTGGTGCATGGGGCGCAGTAGGCGGATATGTAACTGCTAGTATCTGAACAAACAAATCCAATCTTAGGTTTAGGACACTCCTGTGCAGTGCGGTCTTAAATAAGCACCATGTTATTGACTCCTGAATTTGACAACTCTTGTTTCATGAGGCTTCCATCTAGGGGTCTTACCGCCACTCTGTCTTCTAATTACAGCCTTCTGCTGCCTTGTGGTTGTGTTGTCTTCTGCATGTCTATACTCGTCGCTACTCGGGCCAGCCTCAGCTCCGGTTGGTAAATTCTGCATGTCCATCCATTTATATGCATCTTCAGGGTTCTCAAAGAAAACAGTACGACCTTTGTGAATTACTTTGTCTAGCAGGAAACAGCAAAATGTTCTTCAAGTTAGCCGCTCGTAGTCTTCATTTGAGCGATGTATAGTTTATCTGTTGCTTCTGTACTTGTATGGTGTAATCCGGGTACACAGTTATCGTGGCAGACTCTTGTTGGATCGTCCCGCCTTTGCGGAAGTATTCAAGGATCTTTTCCGTATACTGGTAGTTCAATATCCGAGCAATTATTGGCCTCTATGGGGCTCCAGGTGGTGGTTTCCTCATGAGCGACCTATGTGCCCTTTCGACCGTGAAGCCTTGATTGAGGGCGCCTGGACAGATTTCTTGCAGCAGCAGGGTTTCCATGTAGTCTGTCGCATTCACTTCTTCTTCCCCGTCTGGGAGCCCAATGATTCTAACATTATTGCGTCTATCCCTACCTTCTGCATCCTCGGTTCTGTCTTCCAGATTACGCACCTGTTGTTGCAGTACCCTGACTTCTTCCGAGGTGTCCTTCATACCACTTGTATTCTCTGCTGCTCTCTTTCAAGAGTTCCTGTGTGGTCAGCAAGTGACCTCACATCTTGTCGTAACAAGTTCACATCTATGCTGATGGCATCTATTTTGGCCTCAAGAGACTCCTTCAGAGATGCTATGGCTTCTAGGAGATCAACAGATCCTTTCTCGAGCATCTGCTCCCCTTGAGGTTGTTTGTGCAGGGCTCTCAGCTTGGTGTGCAGTTTTGGTACACGCCTCCAAAGTAAGCTGCTTCCCTTAGCTCCTCTGGGTGTTGGACGACATGACTCGCTACTGTCCTCTCCCTCCACTCCTCTATCGATGATTGTGCCTCCTGAACTTGTCAATTCTGCTGCTTACTGGTCTGTCCTTGCGGGTGGGTTTTGATATTATCCCACCGCTTGCTCACTCGAGTATTTTAGCGTATCTGATAGGTACTACTTGTGCTCAGAGGCTAATTATCTTCCATGACGGCCCCCTTCTTGACTTCACACTGGGTTGTTCCCACAGTCAGCTGGTGTGTAGATCTCCTTACTCTCATGTACACCATTTTGGCGGTAGAGGCTTCCCTTACGATCTGCGTCCTGCAGGTCTGCTGTGGCTACCTATGTATCAGAACAGCAGTACTTTTAACAGCCTTTTGTACTTCGGGCTAGCTCTTTCATTCCAGGCTTCACCCAAGGTTGATACCTCACGGCTTCCTCCTCCTCAGTGTTATCGTGTTTGCTCCAGCCCGCTGCCGTATCTAATCCATATGCGACTGCTGGCTTGTGTTTTGACGTCTCACCACTTCATTAGCTGACTGACCACTGGCTTTGCTGACTTTACGTGCCTTAGTCCTTCAAGTCGCAGGTTTCCGTGTATGAGTCAGCTGTGGTACTACCTCTCACGACCTTCCACATGTGCCCAGATGCAACTATCTCCTTTGCAGCTGCGGGCGCCCAGGTTTTAGAGGCTTCTGAGCCCCCCCCCTCCTAGTATAGACCAATTATAGCTGTAGTTACCCTTGCTGCTCTGTTGATAAGAGCGGCATGCCTGTGCCGGCCTCTCCAGGGTGAGAATGAATGTCAAAGCCACCTCAGCAGCATGAGCTGGGGTCTACTGTTCCTTGAGCTGGGGTCTACTGTTCCAAGCACCCAGTGATCTGGCTGATCGGAGCGCTCCGGCTTCTGCTGCCCGTCCTGTGTGGCTCACCCTGGGCTGCTTCCATGTTATTTCAAGGCTCTGTCATGTCACAGTCCTCTGGTGCTCAGCGGATCCCCGTCCATTCTTGCTTTACCTTCCTTACATGAGGCTACTGTGGCACTTGGAGGCTAGTGGCTGTCTCTCAGAATAGCAGTACAACCTCTTTCAATTCGCCAGGCTGAGCCTGTCCCCCAGCGTGCCATGAAGTGTGCGCTCTAGCACCTGATGAAATCTCTTAAGTATCTCGCATATTACTTGCCTCCCTCCAGTGAGAGCGTGTTATTTGTTCTTTCCCTGCTACACAGTGTTGGTGTACCTGAGAGCTAAATATTATCATGCAATGTTTTATTGGTGTACACCAAACTGCCCGCTGGCATGTAGCTTTCTCTCCAGGGTGTGCTGTGTCTTCACAGCAGGGATGTTGTCTTATGATATGGGCTCGCCCGCCCCATTATACCGTGTATCACGGTAGGCAGTACTTTGTTGCATTATCCAACGACTGGCCTGCAAAAGTCTGTTATGGGTTCTCACACTGGCAGAACCCCCGGCGCACCGGTGTTTGGGGTATGCGTCGGTTAGGGCATGCAATAATGTTATTGTAGTTTTCACAGGCTTATATGTCGTATGCAGTGTTCTCCCCATCTGCACTTTGCGGTGTTCACAGGTTTCTCACCCTGCCAGCCAACACTGCGCTTCCAATGCTTGGTCTGCGTCGGCGTATGCTGGCACTGGTATCAGAGATGTCTTTATGGGAGGGCAAAAGGGGCAGTTGCCCCGGGCCTCCACCTTGGAGTTGGCCCCAAAATGCAGCCTGATCAAGATAATTCAGTTCCCATTAGTCACCCAAATTAAATATCACGTCAGGATTCTTTATAGTGTGCTGCTGAAGCTCTAAACATTTGCCTGCTGTTGTTGACGTGTACATTCTGCTCTGATCTTTTCATCCTGTAATGCTTTCTATGTTCACTGTTGTATACATAGTTTGTGCGGCACAACACCTGTAGCATGCGCACCTTTCTGTGAGGATTATATTGATCACGTGCAATATCCAAAGTTGAAATGGATATTGATGAATTTGAGTGTCACAATGGTTCACAGATTAGCTCAATGTGTTAAGCACTCATTGCAGAGATTTGCGTTCATATGCAAGATTACATCACCAAATTCCAGCAAGGCTAACTCAGCCTTTGCAATATATGCAGTTGATAAACCTGCATGTATATGTACTTTGATTTTTAGCAGACCAGGTATTATCACCACCAATGTACCTGCACCAGATAGCGGTTGCTATAGAAAGTAGTATAGCATCAGCATGGTGAAGGTCTAGAAATTGGTTTGTACAGATGGGTAGTTGGAAAAGTTAGTGAGGCACCTCCAAAGACAAAGGGCCTCATTACGAGTTAGATGGTAAGGGATTACCGGTACCGGTAATCCCTTACCACCCTATTCCGAGGTCCCTTAGCAGGTCCCTTCCTCAACGCCTGGTCTGACCAGGTGTTGAGGACAGGACCCGTTAAGGGACTTCAGAGCTAATAACGGTACCGCAATTTGCAGTACCGTTATTAGCTCCATCCCCATTCAGCCCTATGGGGGCTCAAATGGGAATGGGGAATGGTTCCCGGAATGGGGACTTACCGGGTCCTCCAAGGTTGGAATGACCCGGTAAGTCCCTATTTCAGGAACCCGGACCCGGAATGCGGTAAGGGGGTAGCCATGCTGCTAATAGCACCATGGCTACCTCCTACCTCGTAATGAGGCCCATAGTGTTAGTCCACACAGGAGAGTATGGGCCTCATTCTGAGTTGGGCGTTAAGGGTTAGCGATCACCGGTAAGGAGGCCGGTGCCGTTAAACCCTTACTGCCCAGTTCCGTGTTCCCTTAGCGGGAGCCGCAAAGGACGTGTGGTCTGACCACACGTCCTTTACGGGTCCCGCTAAGTGGCCAGGGCGCTAATAACGGGCCCGTAATTCGCGCCTTCCCCATTCCTATTGAGCCCTATGGGGGCGCAAATGGGAATGGGGAATGGTTGCTTGAATGGGGACGTACCGGGTCTGCACAGGTTGGAATGTCCCGGTAAGTCCCCATTCAACCAGACCGGACCTGATTTTGGAGGCAGCCATGGTGCAAATAGCACCATGGCTGCCTCCAAATTCGGAATGAGGCCCTATGTATCCAAATTCCAGACTGTGGAACCAAAACGTTCCTGCTTGGATCCTGGCATTACCAGAAGATGATACAGTGATCCTGGACAGATCTTTTATCACTGTGGGCTCTGAGACCCCCGACCGGCCCATAGAGTCGGAGTTTGCTCAGAAGCACTTTAAGACAAGATAGCAGCACCCTTGAGATGGATGGGGGTGCAGATTTATTACTCCAACACCAATCAATAAGGACAACTCAAACGGTTTGGCAAAGTGAGTCCGTTTAATGACCAGTACAGAAAACTGGGAGTTATGAATATCAGCAATGATGCAATCTTCCTTCTCGCTTCAACTCCAATGAACTTCATACAAGTTGTAACATTTATACTCAAAACTCGTCATAATTGATGTGTAACACTCAAAAGTTAACATGCAATTCTATTGGTTAGGAAAAGGTAACTTTACTATAGGTACTATATCTGTATATGGTAACAGAGTGAGGGGATTGGGTAAACACTGTCAGGTGGGCATCTAAGCCCTTCCTCCAAAACAACTGCTGCAGACGTCACTAAAAGTTTGACGTCCCATTGGTGGTTCTAACTATAGGACCCTAGATTATTTGGTCCATTGTGATTGGGTTGGCACCAACCCATGCATACTTTTCCACTCTGCTTAGCAGCACGCAGACTGGTCGGCCAGGTGCGAGGTGCCCCTTAGTTACCCGGCCTTCCTCCAGTCCTTGCTACAATCATTCATAACTTTAGTAGCCTTGTGTCAATTATTTCACTGCGGTTAGCCTCGAGACCGCATCTTCTGTCTGGAAAAGTTTCTGATGTCTTCATCTGGCCTGGTGCCATGCGTAGGTGTGAGCTCTCGTCTCTTCTTTCTTGGCTGGTCAGGTGATTCAGACACCGTGAATTTGTCTCTTTTCCATCAATTTGTGTATTTGATTTTCGTTTCACCTGCCTTCGCCTTCGTATCTCAACCTTTCAGAGGCAGGATATTCTGTTCTTAGTTTCAATTAGATGCAGCTACTGTTAGTTTCTTCTATTGGTATGACCTTGGTTCTCCTGGCACAAGTTGCCTTTGCTGAGTTTCGTTTCAGCCTTCTCTTCTCGTTTTAGCTTAATTGTGAAGCTTTTCTCGTATGGCCTTTAGTAACCTGGGTTGATTCTGCTTCTTGTGCAAAGTGGAAATATACTTATAATAAGGTGCTTCGTTTGAGGTAGATTATGTATAATGGCGCCTGCCGCACTATTCTTCTACTAAGCATGGCAAGCCACACTGGGTTGTTCGCTTTCTTGTGGTACCAAGCATATTTACAGGTGTAAACTGGTCGAATATCTTCATCTTGCTTACAGCTTAAACTTCTTCCATTTTGACATTGTTCTTTTACTTTAAGTTCACGATATCCTTATTCATGGCGTTTTGTTTCTTTTCATCATTCTCTGGTTGTCATTTCTCTATCTGTAAGTCAGTCCGGGCCCTCGTGACGTCACCATTCGTCTTCCATTAAGGCCTTTTTGGTTTCTTCAGGGACTGTACACAGACAATCTTCATTTCGTTTCATTTGTTAAGGTTTTCTCAATGGGTACCTTACTATCCATGGTTTCCTTGGTATTGGTACTTCAATAGGTGCTGTTCTTCTGATGGGTACTGGACAGAGCCCTACTGCAGCTCTCTGCTGGTTTATTTGCTCATCATACGTCACATATCTCGGTGTGAATGTTCCTGGCATTCCAAAATGGGCGATTGGAGTGCAGGCTTCCTCTACAACTGACGGTACTGTACTCTCTTACATGGAAAGGTTTGTGTTTGGTCATGTGATTTGCATATTTACCTAGTCAGTTCTGTAAAATTTGATTATTCTAGTTCAAGCTAAGAAAAGACAGTGGTAAAGTGCAGTCATTGCAGAGAAGTTGCAAATCCCAGCTTCACCTTTTAACCAACGTGTGATCCTGGGCATCTCATTTAATCTTGTATTGCCTCACCTGTCAAAATTGCCAGTCCCTCAACCTTAAAAATTGTCAGCCCTTCAGAGTGATTTTGTTCTCCGGGTATGATCTTTAAAAAAGACTCAATCATGGTTTCACTGGCTATATGCAGTGTTGCTTCCTCTATAATAATAGTGAGTTTTAATATATTGCACACCAGGGCCACTTGTTTATTTGCTCTCTAATGGCAACGCTACTTGACAACCATGTCCCTTTTCTAATCTGTCGGTTTGGATAGGGACAACTTTCAGGTATCTTTAAATCGTCATCCACTCTCTATACTTTGGTATGTGTAGGTTTCACCTTGCTTCCCATTGGTCACCTGTATCCATGATTGAACACTTTTGCATAGGTGAGGCAGCTAATCTGTGTAGATTGTCCATTCTGGTGTATCTGCAACTTTTTCACAAGATCTGTGTCCTGCAGTTAACCTATGTTCGATATTCCTTCCTTGGGGCTTATATTTAGTGAAATGTTTCCTGTACCTATGCTAGAAGACAAGTAGGATAATTGCCCTTGAAATGCTACTTGTTTAACATTCTGAAGACAACCAGAATGAAAAGGTTAAGGAGACTGGAATGGTGTTTGTCATCCTTTTTTTGATCTCTGCAAGCAACATATCAAGCTGTGGGTTGTGATCATGACAGGGGGGAGTGGTGCAACATGATATTCTATATCCTTAATTCCTTTGGTCCGGTGGAGGGGGCCCCAAAGGTGTCCATGCCCCGGCTCCCGCAAGTGCTTAAGATGGCCCTGACTGGTATAATGATGGCCACCGTTCCTTCTCCCCTCTTATATGCGGCTTTGTACGGCATATTCACTGTCCTGGCCGTGCTGCATATTCAATTTTCGGTGAGCGCTGAGGGACGTTCCTCTGTTACCTGCACCTTCGTTCAACCTCCAGTGCTTCTCTTCCAAGTGGGGCTCCGGCTCCCTTCCCACACTGCTCTCTACTCCAGTGTACGCGCAGCCTAGTCAGAAGTGGCACTTCTTTTATAGTCATGCCATGTTACAGTCTCAGGCCTGACCAGGTTTGATCTTGCTGCGGCCCCGCTCGCAGGGTTTCGATCGGGTCATGTGTATTCACCAGCAATGGAAGCCGTCCCTACGTGCTGCGTTGCCTGCCCAGTTATTGTTCGGCCCTTTGTCCAGCTGTGTCTGCCGTCTATCTTTGTTCTTCTAACGCCGGACCCCGAACTTCCAGCAGCCTGCTTTCATTAATTTCGCCATCTCCAGATCCCAGCTTGCTTGCAGATCTTCACAATCATGTTATGTATCTGCCTTTTAGTGTATGTGCCCAAACGCACTTTGCAACATCTTTCTGCACAGGATCATTTCGGATCAGCAGGAGCTCCTGGAAGACATGTCCTACTGCATGGCAATTTAGCCACGACCCCCCTCCCCCCCTGTGCAGTATTGTCATGTACGCTTGGGTATACTTTGACTGTATGTAGGTATAACTTATTTATGTGTATTTGTTCATACATGCCTGTAGGTAGGCCTGAGTCATTCTGTGTGTTTGTCTGCAGTTGTGTGAATTTGTGGATGTGTGTTTGTGGTATGTGTTGTATGTTTTAGTCTGGATTTTTTAATTTTTTTTTTTACATATTTGCTATTTGTGTGTACTAATGTTTAATCTGTGTGCTTTAGTGGTTTGTATTTTTGCTTGTACTTTAAATATGGCTGTAGGTGCGTGTCATGACAGGCATGTGCATGCTCATATGTGTCTCAGTGGTGTGTGTCTGTGCATAGATGAATTTGTGGGCATTGGATTTTCTGTCTTCGTTTTAGTTTGGATGTGTGCTTTTATTGTGTAAATGTGCAGATAATGTGTATTAGTATTGTGTATGCTTTGGTGTGTGCACTTGCAATGTGTTTAGAAGGATAAAGTGTGCAGTTCTGTACATGACCATTGATTCCTGTGCAAGTGTGTATGTCTGCAGAATATGTTAAATGTTTTAGTGAATGCTGAACATGCGTCCTAAGATTTGTTTGCTATTGATGCAAATGTACAAGACCTGCCATTGGGTGACACTTAGGAAGATGAGTGGCAGGATTGGGTAATCCCTAAAGGCAGATTGTTGGAATAGCACACTTGCCTGATTTTGATGGGAGGGAGTAGCAGAGATTTGGTGTTGTGGCTGGTAACATACCTTTGGAACAACCTGTCCGCACTAAAATGAGCAAGAGGCAAGGATAGACGTGCTGCTCAATGTATTTCATTCCCTTAGCAGCACTTGCTGTGTGCACTGGGGAAGCCAGAATTGCTGGTCTATTGAAGGTATCAAACCTATGTTACACACCCCCCGCACATATACTCGATTACATGTGCCAATACCAGGAAATGCAGGATACTGCACTACAACAATGAGCATTCACTAATTTATTTCATTTGTGTAGCGCGCATACAACCCGGAGGCATTGACAGATACAAGATTCCTAGTCAAGCTAGTGTCATACAGACATGTTTTTGACATACAATATCACAGGTACATTAACCAAGTGGCATTTCTCAAACAGAATAACAAGCAGTAGGGTGATATGGCATTTATAACGTGCTTATACACAAGTGTTTCAAGGCGTGATGAGGCAAGGGGGGGGAGAACAAAGGGATGACACAGACAATGATCTTACTAGGCCGATTGACATTGAGATTGTGCAAGTGCAGGGGAGAGGGAGGAGGGGAGAAGTGCCAGGGTTAGGGGTAGGAGGAGCAAGTGCAGGACACAGGATCAGAAACAAGTAGTGCGGCCAGCAGGTGGCAGTGCAAGGGTTAAGTGCAGACAAGTGTCTAATAAGTGCAGGTAAGGGACTGTAGGGTTGCAGATACAGAACCAAGTGCAAGGATTGCCAAGAGGCAGTGCAGGTTTGCAACTGGGTGGGCCGGGACCTGGGCCCGGAGTTCAGAGGGTAGCCAGGTGACCAGTGCAGTATCAGACAGGAGATCAGCAGGGAAGAGAAAGAGAGAAGGCAGAAGCAAAGTAAGTCAGTCTTGAGATGCTTCCGGAACCATAGATGGTTCTGCTCAAGTTTCAGAGAGGTAGGGAGGTTGTTTCAGAGGGAGGCGCCAGCAGAAGAGAAATCTGCCACAGACTAGTTGCTTTGAGAAGCGCCTGACTCTCAAGGAGAATGGAGGTGGAGGAGTGAAGAGCTAGAGTAGGAAGATATTTTCAAAGAGAACGTTGGAGGTATTGCGGCCCCAGAAGGCCTTGTGGACAATGCAAAGGGTCTTGGAGGGCTGCAGAGATAGGACCCCTGGGCTTGAGGCCAAGGACAAGTCTTGCAGTTCTGTTCGGGATGAGTTGTAGAGGATGGAGAGTAGAGGCAAGCAATTTTAAAAAGAAGCTGTTGCAATAGTCAAGCCTAGAGAGAACCAGAGCTCTGAGGAAGGAAACGAAAGCCAGAATATCTCCTGAGCAGGTGAAGTTGGTAGTTTCTTCTTAGAGATGTCAGAGATGTGAGGAGAGAGGGAGAATGTGGAGTCAAAGATGATGCAGAGGTTCTTAGCCTCACAGGTGGGAGCAGGAAGAGGGCCAAGGAAGGCTGGCCAGAGCGTGTCAGGAAAAGAAGAAGCAGGTGTGCCGATGAGGAGGATCTCTGTTTTACTGGCACTCAGGCAGATATAATTGGCGGTACACCACTTCTGGATTGCAGACAGACAATCTGGGATGAGAGAGGGAGAAGAGGCGGCAGTGGGGAGCCTGAAAGTGAGCTGCATAGCACTGAAAGTTGGGGCAGAGGGCAGCAATGCGGTGGGCGAGAGGTGCCAGGTATTGGTTAAACATCCAGGGAGAAGGGAGAAAGTTTAGACCCCTGGGGAACAACACAGGTGGAGAGAGAGATAGAGGAGAAGACGGACACAAGTTGGACCTGGGAGGGTGTCATGATCCATGCCCCTGGCCCCCTCAGGTATAACAGCCCCCTTGCAGCAGTGGGGCTAAAGCCCTTCACACTGGCCCCAAGGGCCTTAAAACTCCATCAGAAACATACATGGTGTCCGTCCTGGCTCCTTTGGCGCCAGGCTCATTGTCAGGAATAAAGTAATACCAGTTTTGGACCTTAATCCAACATGGAGGCCTATTACACAGCTCAGTTATTTAGAACCAAGCCATGCTGTCTAGTGTTTTAGGTGTGGCTGGGCCTGGAACTACTTGACCTGGGCTATTTAAACCACACCCAAACAGCAGAACACCCTTCGCGTTATTCTGCACTCCTGCAGCGTAACGTTCACCGTGTCAAGCTCCTGCTCATCTGCTTCTCCGGCGGCCCAATCCTGAAGCCCTGGATCCGGATTCCATTAATAACCTGGAAGAACAAGAACAGCATTAGCGAGCAAGAACACTTACCTGTGAAGTAACCGGCTTTGAATCCATCCTGCGTTTCTCTTACCTCGCCCATCACCACAATCTGCAAGGGAGAAGGAACAAGGTCAGCATTAACAAAGCACTTACCTGGGCAAGCAGTGCTTCGATCGCTCATCACTCTGGAACATCACCGCAACCTGTACAAAGAAGAGAAGAGAACACAGGTTAGCAATTAACAACAATAAACAGCGCAGTGCTCCGCGCATCAATAACTCACTGTGGTCTTCGCCATCAGCGCGGCAACGCTGAGATCGCAACCATCCCTGTGAAAACAAAAGAGACATTGTTAGGGAACAGCGTAGTGGAGCAAGACGCTGAGACGGAAAACAGAGGGAAAGAAAGAGACAGAATAAAGACAGAAAAGACATTATAACTCACCTGGAAGACAGCAAGCAGAGTCGGAGTCACAGCTGGTCTGGACCCGACATGAGGGCACATGGACCAGTGAAGCAACTAGGTCCACGGAACGCCTGCACCAACCATACACCCCTGCACACAGACACAGGACGGAGAGTTCAACGCACAAAAACCTAAGGTGAGCAATAACCCCAAGGGAGGGGATTTGGACCAGAGGGAGGTGGGAGTCCACCCATCACAGAACCAGTATCTTAACCCTCCATTCTCCTGTTATAGGCGCTAGCCAACGTCTGGCACATAACCAAGCAGAGAGGGGTCCGGGATAGCGCTTAGACCTCCATCCAGTATCGTGTGGCGCCCTTTTGGTTACCAGGTGAGCGTAACAGAACGCGAAGCCTCAATTAAAACATCCACCTGGGCATTATGGAAACATCAGAGACTGACCAACTAGCCCAGTTACTGGGACAATTACGGGACGAAGAGCACTCCGCCCGGCAAGAAACCAACGCCCTGAGGAGGGAGTTGATTGTCACCAAGGACCGCACTGATGAATTAGCCAGACAATTGCTCCAAACACAGGCTGGGCAGGCTCTGATGCCAGGAAGTATTCCGTATTCCGTCGGTTCCAGCCACATCCGTCAATCCAGTGCAGGTGGTCCTCCCTGCGCCCCACCAGAACAGTTTATGGGGAAAATATGAAGCATTCATGAACCAGTGCCGCCTCCATTTTCTTTGTAGACCCGGAGCCTTTCCTAACGATCAGTCGCGGGTTGCCTTCATTCTGTCATATCTGAGTGGCAGTGCCGCGGATTGGTCCATACGGTTAGTAAGCCAGGATGACCCACTCCTGCGGGATTTCAGGGGGTTTCAACAGGAGATGGAGAAGCTGTTCACCGACATACCGAGGGTCAAGCTCTGGATAACAAACTTCAGTCCCTCCGCCAAGGCAGCCAAGGTTTGTTAACATATATCACTGCTTGTAACAGACTTGTCGTTGAAACTGGGTGGCCTGAGGGGAAACGAACAACATTATTCCATCGAGGATTACGGGGGAATTGAAAGACGTCCTAGCTCAGGTGGTAAATCCGCCAAAAGACTGTGCAGAGTTCATCAACCTAGTAGTGCAGCTAGACCACAGGCTGCAAGATTGAAGGACAGATCGAGCTAGAACAGAGAATCGGACTGTGTATGTACGCTCAAAGGAGAACAGTCCGCGTTCATCAGAAAACACTTCAGAACCCATGCAAATTGGGGGGGTACGGAGCCCATTAACTAAGGCCGAAAGAGACAAAAGGAGACAACAGCAGTTATGGCTGTACTGCGGGAAATCAGGTCACTTCCTCAGAGCATGTCCCGTAAAAACCCCTAGGAGAACAGTTGGAGCTACAGAGAAAGAAAGAGGAGAACAAGAGTCGGAAAACTTCCAGGCCCTGCAAGCATAGAGGTCCGTTTGTCGAGTGAAGGAAAAGAGCCACAGACCTCACACCTTGCCCTGCCTGTGTTTTGATCAGTCACTAACAACCGCCTTGGATGCATGCTGTGGAGGCATACATAGACAGCGGAGCCGTTGGTAACTACATAGACCAAGGCCTGCGAACAAGGATGCGGCTTCCCCTCTGTTAGAAAATGACAACTGAGAAGGTCACCACTTTCGACGGCACAGAGATGGCTTCTGGTCCTGTAAATCAACGCACAGCAGAATTGACCCGTCTGTGCCAAGACGGACATCGGGAAGCCATTGACTTCGACCTTATCAAGGCCCCTCAGTTCCGGGTGATTCTAGGGATGCCGTGGTTGGTGGCTCACAATCCTAACATCGACTGGCGAGCCAAGAAATTAGCCTTCTCCAATGAGTGTGCTCATGCGTGCTACCAAGTGGAAATGCCATCGTCTGACCCAGAGACACCTGTCCAAGATAAAGAAGCGTTGGTACTAGGTGTAACAAGTACACTACCAAGCGAATGTCACAATTTCCAAGACGTTTTCCAAAACAAACAGGCTAATACCTTACCTCCTCACAGGCCATATGACTGTCAGATTGACCTTGTACCTGGTGCAAAAATCCTGTGTAGTCGAATTTATGCACTCACCAAACCTGAAAATCTCCATTTGAAATCATATCTGCACCAATACCTGGCAAACAGTTTTATCCGCCAGTCCAAATCCCGGCAGCCTCGCCCCTATTCTTCGTACCCAAGAAGGAGGGGACTTGAGAACGTAGCCAAGACCCTAGCCAAGGTGAAAAGATTATTGGTGGCCGACCTGCCGAAAGGACATTACGCAGTTTATTCTGTCATGTGGCATTTGTGCACAAAATAAATCCCATAAACAAAGACCTGCGGGCCTTCTTCAACCCCTGGAAATTCCACCTGCACCTTGGCACACACTCTCCCTCGATTTCATCACAGATCTGCCTCCCTGTCAAGGGCTCACCACTATCCTAGTGGTTGTTGGCCTATTCTCTAAAATGGCCCATTTCATTCCGCTTGAGGGTCTACCAAACGCATCCAGTCTGGCAAAGGTGTTTTTAGAGCAAATCGTATGATTACATGGTTTCCCCTTCGTCCTGATTTCTGACCGAGAGAGTCAGTTTGTGTCTAACATCTGGAGGAAGAGTTGTGTAATTGCCCAATTCGATATTCGTCTGTCCACTAGTCACCATCCCCAAACTGATGGCCAAACGGAGCGGACGAATTAGACACTAGAGCAATACCTACGGTGCATGTTACATCAAGTGGAAGAAAGCTGGAAGGCGTGCTGTGGATAGCCGAATATGCCTACAAAAACTCGCTACACACCAGCACTGGACAGAGTCCATTCTATACCGTATATGGAAGGCACCCACGTACTTCCGAATTAGATACCCCAATGGCCTTGGAAATGCCTGTGTTGAAGACTTTACATACGACCATCACTCAAGCCTTCAAAAAGGCAGCAGAACACTTAATCCAAGCCAAAGAAAGACAGAAAAGATTCTCTGATCAACACCGAAGAAAAGCTCCAGACTACCAAGTCAGAGACTAAGTCTGGTTGGCGTCTCGGCACATGCCCATAAGAGGAACTCTAACATTTCGTCCCCGATATCTAGGGCCCTATACCATCAAGGCTATTATAAATCCTGTGGCAGTAAAACTAGCTTTTCCACCAAATATGCAGATCCATCCCGTATTCCATGTGTCACTTTTAAAACATGATCAGCCTGGAACTCGGGTCAAAATACCACCAAATCTGGTACTGGTTAATTTGAAGTCAAGGACATCCTAGATTCTAAATTCACCAGGTCCAAGTTATATTACTTAGTGGACTGGAAGGGATACAGCCCTCAGGACAGGACATGGGAGCCTAGCGAGCACGTCCATGCACCACGCCTGGTAAGACGATCGCATCAGAACCGTCCGACCAAACCAGGGCCAGATGGAGGGAAAACCTTGAGATGGCCTTAGGGGGGAGTGCTGTCACGACCCATGCCTCTGACCCCATCAGGTATAACAGCCCCCTGGCAGCAGTGGGCTTCACACTGGCCCCAAGGGCCTTAAAACTCCATCAGAAACATACATGGAGTCAGTCCTGGTGCCTTTGGTGCCAAGCTCATTATCAGGAATAAAGTAATACCAGTTTTGGACCGTAATCCAACATGAAGGCCTATTACACAGCTCAGTTCTTTAGAACCAAGCCATGCGGTCTAGTGTTTTGGGTGTGACTGGGCCTGGAACTACTTGGCCTGGAACTACTTTACCTGGGCTATTTAAACCACACCCAAACAGCAGAACACGCTTCATGTTATTATGCACTCCTGCAGCGTAACGCTCACCGTGTCCAGCCCTGCTCATCTGCTTCTCCAGCGGCCTGATCTTGAAGCCCTAGATCCGGATTCCATTAATAACCTGGAAGAACAAGAACAGCATTAGTGAGCAAGAACACTTACCTGTGAAGTAACCAGCCTTGAATCCATCCTGCACTTCGCTTACCTCGCCCATCTCCGGGGTTCGCCGCAACCTACAAAGGTAAAGAAACAAGGACAGCATTAATAACAATATTTACCAGGGCAAACAGTGAGTCCTGGCAGCACCCTGCGCTTCTCTTACCTCGCCCATCTTCGGGTTTCACCACAACCTGCAAGGGAGTCTAAGATGTTGAATGGGGGCCTGGTAAAGGTATTGTATAGAGTTGGAGCGATGGCACACCACAAGTGTTAGGCGAGGGAGAGGCATTAGCGATCTCTGAGAAGAACTGCATGACTCTTCCCTCCAGGAAGGATGTGATCCAGTCAGTGGCTGAGGGTGAGAAATGAGCGTGAGTGGTAAGGTGATGGCAAAGGATTTGGTGGTTGACCAGGTCAAATGCTGCAGATAGGTCTTGGAGGAGGAGCAGGGCGGAATTGACTTCCTCCCTAATCTTGTCCCGCTGATTTTTTTTTAGGTTGAAAATGACAGATTCAGTACCAAGCCCTGGACGGAAACCGGATTGACTCATTCCTAGGATTTGATTGTCCTCCAAGAACTGCTGGACCTTCAGGTAGACTGCTCGGTCCAAGATTTTTAGGAGGAAGGGGACAGTGGTGATTAGCCTGTAGTTTGAGGGAATGGCTATGTCTAGGGAAGTTTCTTTTAGGAGAGAGAGGGCCTAAGCTTCTATGAGGCAGGCTGGAACAGTGCTTTTAGCGAAGGCGGTATTTATGATGGGGGTTAGTATGTCAGCAATATCTTTTATGTGGGATGCAGGACATTATCACCTTTGCATTTAGAAGGTTTCAGACTTTTAATCAATTTAGTGACTTCTGTTTCGGAGAGGTCTCTGAAGAAGAACTGAGTAGTGGAGGGAATGGGGGGTGAGTAGCTGTTGCTAGTGGCTTTGGGGTCTTTCTTGAATTTGCTTGTTGTGAAAGAATTTACCTGTTTAGGGTGTCAATTTTACCTAAGAGTGCTGTTTGGATGCTTGAATACCAGGTCTCATCTTTAGTGAGGGTTGTGGGGGGGGGGGGGTACTGCTGGGGATTCAAGTTCTCTGTAGATGGTAAAAATCAGTTTTGCATCTGACTTTGCATTGCTGATTCTGCTATTGAAGACATTTTATTTGGCTGTGATTATAGCCGATTTGTAGCATTTTAAAATTTGGTTGAGGTCCTGTTTTGCAGTGTCATTGGGATTCTTTATCCAAGTTTACTGAACGTGTTGTTTCAGGGAGCATAGTTTGAGGAAGTTGGGGGTAAACCACAAGTTGGAATGTCTATTTTCGTTTTGTGTGGAACTAGGGGTGGGGAGGGGGGCTAAAGTGTTCACTTCTTTTGAGAGGATTGAGGTGTAGGTGTCCACTTGGGATTTGGGGTTGGTGGTGAGTGGGGGCTGGAAGCATAGGGTGTTGAGCAGGGGCAGGATATTGGCTCTGGTGAGCTTCTGTGAACTGCACGTAACAGCAGGAGGAAGTGGATAGGTTTTGGGCTGTGGGATGGAGAAGTGGATAATCTGGTGGTCTGACCAAGGACAGGGTGTGTTGGCGCTAGTGGTGACTTTGCAGTTGTGGTCGGCAATCCAGTATAGTGTACGTCCGTTACCATGGGTGGGATTGGTGATGCTTTGAGTGAAGCCTAGGGTGTCAGTGGTGTCAGATAATGATTTTGCAGGTGGGTCATTAGGGTCATGGAGTCCCAGGTTAAAGTCTCCTAGCAAGATCATTTTGTGGAGGCTTTTAAGTTATCTTGGAGAATATGCAGTAGGTTTGCCTCAGAATTTGGAGGAGGGCCCGGAGGGCGGCAGATGAGGTGGATGGTGAATGTACATGTGGAGGCTAGTGAGAGTGATAAAAGTTCTGCATTCCCAGCAATGGATTTGTTAACCTCTCTGTGGGGTATGGATTCTCTAGCTATCAAGGCAACCCTGCCTACCATGGAGGAGGGTCTGTCGTTCCGGAAGATGGTGTACCCCGTGGGTATGGCTAAAGATAGGGTGGTGCCAGAAACTTCATGAAGCCAGGTCTCTGCCTAGTGTGTCGAGGTTATGTTTGATGATTAAGTCACTGATATCCAGTGCATAGGCAGGAAGGGAGCGAGCATTGATAAGGGCTCAGGTCAAGAGGGGCTGAGAGTCTGTGGGCAGGGTGACAGAGACTCCGTCTGGCGGGGTGCCTTGATTACGAGAGGGTATGTAGGTAGGTAGGGGGCGGTAGCTGGTGTCTAGTTGAAGGTTGGCTGGAGTCGATGCTGTGTATTGTGGATGGCTCCTTCCCGGTGCTGGGAGGATGAGTGGAGTCGCTAGAAGTTTGGGGGTCGTGTGGATGGGTGGTAATTGGGAGGCTTGGAACTCTGTGACTATGCTTAGGGGTAACCTTTTGGTTGCTAGCAGTGGTAAGGTGATGCTTAGTGTGTTGGGCATATTTTTTGGCTGGGGGCAGGGATGAGAGCAGAGCCTGGCTAGTTATGGATTGTTTGCATGGTGCAATGTTGTGTGGGATAGGCAACCGCAAAGCCACCCACCCATTTCACTTCATTACTGTTAGAGGGGCTAGTTGCTAGGCTAAGGATTGCTGCTTGAGGTGTTGGACCTGGTATGCATCCTTGATGGGTGTTTCTTATATCAGTTTTCTGTGGTGTGGTCTGAGGTGGTTTGCTACAGAAATGGGATTGTAGTCTGAAGTTTCTGTGACTTAGCATCCTGCCTGGTGGGAGCGCACGACTCGGGAGCGTGGAACTCTGGCAGATTGCTGGAGTGGCAATGATTAGAATGCTGTGAGTGCTGCGGGCTGCTGCGGGCGTGGGTGGCAACGCATACTGTGAATGTGTGTCTGGGGCTTTTCTGCTCTTAAGGAAGCAGTTAGATTTCCTGTAGAGGGATAATTTATGTATGCTGCAGCTCAATGAACTGGAGTTGCTACGGTCCGCAGCGATCTTAGTTGACCGAGGGAGTGCCTGTGCATGCGTGCTAATGGAGGATTGTGGGGCTTTTAGTTGTTTCAGTGGAACTCGCGTCCTGGGTTGCTTCCTATGGATAGTTGCGCTTGCCGAATGAGTAGTAAGTACAAGTGATTGGGTCGTGAGAGGGGCGCAGCTGTGGCTGGATCATCCTTTCTGTTGTAGGTTGCCAGACCACTTGGCAATGAGCCAACACTGCATTTTTAGAGCCCATCTGCATTTAGCAAGCACATTAACTTGGTATGCAGAACACTTAACATTTTGTTTCTGTGTATGATAGAGTATTGACTAAATGCTCCTCACTGTGTATGGCTGATTTGAGGAAGCTACTGTGGAGGGGGCAGTGGGATCACGGCATGGCAAAACAGGCACGCATATGGTATAAGTTACATTGGCAATAGATTTGATACATGATAGAGTTCAGTATTTCTGTCTTTGCGGGCCGTAGCCTCAAGCCCAATAATACTTGGTGAGTTCAGTATTTTATGCGGAGCATGTGTAGCTTTGTGCGTGACACGGCTGAGACTGCTGGTTTAGAGGCCTTGTGTGTTGGCCGTCTGTGGGGGCTGGCTTTGCCTGCCGGTGCAGGGGGTTGGATGCTTCAAGCTGGTTCACCAGCCAATCATGGTGCTGCAGGCCGAGAGCAGCCTGGGACCCTGGTGTGCACCGAAGCACAATGGCAGTCATCTTGGAAGGTTTGAGTGGGCCTCCAAACCCAGTGCGGCTTCCAGGGCAGATGGGGTTGCAGGTCTCCCTGTGAGGAAGGGGTGACCTGTGTCACAATGAGACCGGCGGAGACTGCTGGTAGAGGTCTTGTGTGTTGGCCTTCTAAGAAGACCAGTAGATTTTGATGACTTTCAGTTCTGGCAACTATCTTGGGCAGAAGAGGGAAGCGTGCACATCTTACAAACTGAATATCAAGGAATAACTACAGATGGAGTTCTTGATCAGTGGAAGGAGATTGAAAAACAGAGGTCTGTTCCTGCCTTGCCCCATGCCAAAATCCTCTGGGTCAGACATGATGATGAGATGGAGCCTAATCTTTGTCTTGAACATCATTTATCATATTCCAGACAGATACAAGCATTGCTATTGAAAAGCAGCAAGACTGAGGTGGAAGAGACTGACTGCAGATGCAGAGCCTGGAGTATTTATAGAAGCCCCTCCACCCCCACCTGTACACACTCTCCTTGAGAAACAGCCTTTCTGTCACCAATTGGAAAGCACATCACGTCATGTCATTGCGGCACACAGAACACCACAGCCAGAACCATCACACCCACAATAATCCAGCCTGTGTGCTAGCCCATTATTGAAACACAGGTGTGGCAGTAGTACACATATAATAATACTTCCAGTCTACTTAATGACCCCCGAAAATACTTCAGCTGTATCACTGCTTAGGACAGAAAGCTCTTGTAAACCTGTGGCACATGCCCCTACTCTGTCAGGACAGTGTTATGAAAGTGTTTCAGCATAGCAACAAAACTATTGTCAAATGATTAAGTGACTGCTCGATGCCAAACTGGATATAGTGTTGGCGATTGATGTCTTGCCCTACTCATCTGTGGAAAAGACCTAAATTCGGGCACTTTACTGCAAAGGTCCCAGCTGATATTTTGGGCTCTAGTACTGGTTTAGCAGTATCCCAGTGCTAATTGTGCCGGGATACCTCCCAATGCTATTATTGTTACCGCAACTCTGTCTGGTGCAATTTGCGCCAGATCCCGAGTTGCGGTGGGGAGGTAAATCCCCATACCATCCAATGGGGGTTTCTTGGCACTATTGGCAATGAAAATTGGTGCAAAGGGGAGATGTTCACCTACAGCAGAAAGCTGGAGGTAAAACTCCCACTTTCTGCCCAACTTGAGATTCGGCGGAGCGGTAAATGCAACAGTAATAGCGTTACTGCTATGCCAAACTCGTGATGACCTCCTTTGTCTCTTGCAAAACTATACCGAAAATGCACATTGTTGTTATGGCTATAGTGGGGTAAGTACTAAATCAGTCAGTGGGGCGAAAAGTCCAGTTCACTGTGTACCAGTGGTCTGAGTATTGGCTACATGGGTATCAGAGCACATTGAGTGCTCTTGTCTTCCCACAACAACCAAGCAGGGTCCTGAAATAATTAATGGAGGCAGCAGATGTATACAATTCTGACCATGCCTGCAAGGGTGTCGGGGCAGAAGCCACAAGAGAGTTGACACCGGAAGGAAGGTAGAGGATGGGAAAGCATAGTGTGACTGGCTGAGTAGTTTGCATTTGGGTTTTGTTGCATTAGAATGTGGCTCAAATGTCCTTGGCACCTTACAAATTGTATAGAACATGCACATTTGTGTATTTGCGCGTTATAAATTCCATATCATATCCTGCTTTGTGCATGTCCTTTACCTCGTGGTCACACGCTTTATCAGCAATTGTGAGCCTGTGAATTAAATTGTTGCTTTGGCCCAGATGATCATCTCCCATTTCAGTTAGGCCTACCATGCCAAATGCACTTTGCCAACTGCAAGGATGCTACAAGTAGACACTGCACAACCTCAAGCTCCGTCGCCAGCTGCTGGTACCTTACTTCACACACTTCAGACAGGCTGCATGAGCAGTGCAATGTCATCACGTATTACTACAACACTTGCATCAGAGCTTTAGATG
This sequence comes from Ambystoma mexicanum, assembly GCF_040938575.1. Lineage (NCBI taxonomy): Eukaryota > Metazoa > Chordata > Amphibia > Caudata > Ambystomatidae > Ambystoma > Ambystoma mexicanum. Next base: position 221,124,190 of record NC_090927.1, on the reverse strand, counting down.
GGGAATTTGTTTTAACAATGGCAGCTGCAGTCGAATGTCTTCTCTGCACTGAAACCTTTCGCAGAGGCCACCAAGTGGATTAGCTATCACAACTCATCCCAGAGCAAGGTTCTCCCATTGGTGTATTTGCTTGAGCTCAATCTGACCAACATAGTGAGGGACTGTGCCTTGGCAGGGGATGTGTATGAAAAACAACTACTGAGAGGGCTGCTTTGAGCCTTGCCTGGTTATTCACAGCAAGTTGGATTTAAAGGTATTTGCAAGTAAATGTTGGCTTCGATGAAGACCCATGTTTCAAAGTAAAGTTGGCTGTTTCTCATCTGTAGGTCTCATGGGAGAGGTACTCGCAGCAAGCATCCCAAGGAGGAGGCACTGTGCAAATCTTCAAGGAGGCAGTGATCGCAAAACCAATGGAGAAAGCTCCAGGCAGAAATAACACCAACTAGCTAACCCAAATTGTGTCGCCTACACTAAGCGCATATCAAGCTCACCGATGAAGGTGGCATCAATGGCAGTACATCACTGACATTTGTTGAAGAGTTCGAGAGCAGTTCAGGCACAGCCTATAGGGAGGAGAATCTGTGGGGCATCCTCCTCAGTGTCTCGGGTATTGTGAATATAGACCGGTGATGAAAATGAAAAGGAACAGACAGATGGCAATCGGCCACAGATTATTAATGCCCAACTACTGGGCATCTCTTCATGGAAAGGGATGAGGGCATGTTACAATATTGTTACAGCAAGCGGTCTGTCTAGCCAACAGCTCTTATGCGAGTAGCTGTAGAATTGCAAAAGTGTGTCCCCCTGCCACCTTGAAGCACTGCATGTTGAAAAATTTACTTTTATAAATATGGAGGAGCACTTCCTTGCAAAAGGCTGTGGAATGACATTTACACATTACAACTTGGACGATGACTTTTTGCGAAATGGAAAGCTGTAGTTCTAATTATATTGAGGCCCTAACCAGATGTTGTTTCCCAAATACCAATTTATTGACTGTAGTGCACGTAATGTTTGTGAATCCTGATCACACACTAGTCAAAAGATCTCATGTTCTCCCACAAGGCACAGCCACCCACTAAGGTTCTTGGACTTTCTCAGAGCCCAGCTGCCATTGATGCAACCCTCACTAATGATTGTAAAGTTTTCGGGCTCACCCACAGACAACTACCACTCTCATAGTTTGTTGAGTCTTCCTGTGAGACCAGTCCCACTCACATAGCTCCCCTCGACCCCTAGCACAATGCCCTATAGCCGGGAAGGGCAGTGGAGCACCATATGCCTCCTCCAATTGGCCACCACCACTGCATGCTTAAACTTCCCCCCAGGCAAACTGAGACCCCACAAGAAGGGCAATAAGTCCCTCAATTCATAATGTAGCTGGAGGGGTCTTTCCTAAAGAAGGTCGCTGTCAGTGACACACTGCACTCAGCTACTTTACAGGATGGTGCTACAACTGGTGACTGCTGCTGGCCCCAGTCAATGGTGCCACTAACATCATTTGGGCACGCTGGACAAGAGCATAGTTTTGGGCATGATGTTTCCCGATTTCGTTGTCCTAGTGCACGGTGGCCTTGGAACATCCTAGGCCCCTCTGCTGCGTCATCACAGCTGGAGGTGGTGGCTGCAGCATGGTGTTCTGTGCGGCATATATTGAGCCAATCAACAGCATTTTACCACATCACCAAGCTGCCAGTCCGCAGAAAACAGCAAATGGCTGCGCTGGCTCCTGTGCACACCAGGACCTCAAAACTGCATTTTTGCAACAACAAAAATATGGCTCCACTGTCCTGCCAAGCACACTTCAGGCAGGATGGAACAAGGGGACACACTGAAGGAGCGTGCCAGTGTGTTCTGAAACATATAAAAGGAATAAAATGAAAATTCAGCACTGCTTTGCTGAAAACCCAAAATTCCCCTTAAAATGAAACTTTTTCACCCTTTAAAAATGCTGCTTTGACGCTAATTCCATCTGTTCTGTCTTAAACTACTGTGATTAAAAAGGCCCTGCCATGCCCAGGATATTTCATTGTGCTTCACCAAAACCAGGCATAATTCCTGAATGACAGGCCCTGTCAAACCAACTCAGAAATCAACATGGAACTGTACTTTTACTCGCACAGGAACATGTTTATTTTTTTCCAGAAGTATCCAAAGCTCAGCAGTTTAAAGAGACTCTAACTCTCTGAGCAAGGTCAGTTTAAATATATCCGTGCTTCAGACAAAACTCCTGCTTGCAAGAAAATGTCTTTGGCTGCAAAGATAGTGTGGGAATTGATGGAGCTGCCAAACCGAATTTAAAGAAAGAAAAGCTAGCTTTTCACCACACATGGAAAAATGGCCCTTTGCAAACTGAAGGGAAATAAATGGCCAGTTTAAAAAGGAAATTGTGGAATGAAAGCTTACATTACCTAGCAATGTGAAGGGGCTGTGTTGTTGGTGATAATACACACATGGGCTATTTTATTCCACAGGTTTGTTTTAATGCAGGACCCAAAATAAGAAAATAAAGATTTTAAAACACATGGGCTGAATTTGCAAGCTCTCAAAAACCAGTTATTCCAGATGGCAGAGCTAAAAGCTTCCCCCTAAGAAAGGGAGTCACACCATAAACTCTCAGCAGATACCAACACCTAAATGATAATTGCTAGGTTGGAAAGAATCTATTCTAGGGTAACGCACTGACAATGGACTCCCAGGGCATGGAAGTTTGAAGTGTGAAGGGGCAATAAAACCTTCAATTAAGCTGAGAAACCCCCACCTTGCTTTGAAGGAAATGACAGTTGGTAGCAGTTGAAGGAAGGAAAACAAATGATCCAGTGACAAAGGACTGCCATTTGTTTCCTCCAAAGACTATTTCATAAATAAACTTTAAAGACTTTTATCTCTGCAGCAAGACTTTGGGCCTCATTACACAGAAGGCGGTAAACCATGGTGCTATTAGCACCATGGTTGCCGCCGGTACCATACCGGTACCACCATGGAGGAAAGGGGAATTGCCACCCCATTCCAAGGTTGGCGGGCGGTAATTCCCCCTTCTTCCATGGCCCTTCCCCATTTTTGCCCCATAAGGCATAATGGGAATGGGGAAGGAGCTAATTACGGTACTGCAAATTGCGGTACCGTAATTGGCACCAAGGTCCCTTTGCGGGTCCCAACTTTAACGGCTGGTCTACACCAGCTGTTAAGGTCGGGTCCTGCAAAGGGACCTCATAGTAAGGCGGTAAGGGTTTACCGGTACCGGTGCCCTTACCGGTACCGGTAAGCCCTTACCGCCTACCGTGTAATGAGGCCCTTTGTAGAAATGTAGAATTTTCGCAGTGTAGAAGTTAATTTTTTGGCTTTCTTTTAAGACTAAGTAGAATTCACTGACACCTTGGGGACAGAAATGAGAAAGTATGGCGGATTACAAGAAAAGCATCCATGTTGCAAATGTGAATTTTTGTACATACATCCCTTATGATGATACACACCCATGTATAAAGTTATAGAATGTTGAAAAGCACTAAAAACTGGTAGAAGGGTAAAACAAGGTCTCACGGACTGGAGGATTGGACTGCAATGTACTGCACAAAATATGTAACCTGTGTATATGATTTGCTAAGAGATTGCAATTGTATAAATGTATGTTTGTGGCAAAATCGGATTTTAGTTAAAGTTACTGTGGGAGGTGTTTGGATATTGTAAAACTCACATCATAAATCTGACATCATTTTCTGGAAATCCAACCAGTTTAGAGCGAGGTGGGACTAGTACCCCTGTCCAATCCTGTTGTTCGAGGCGTGTTTAGTTAAGCCTGCCCAGTCCTATACTTTGATGATGTCACTAGGCATTATAAATAAGAGTCCCTGACAAGACTCTAGAGTCACACTCTTCCTGACATTCCTGCGCTGTGTTCCTGTTCTATCCATACAGATTCCAGATCCCAACTGCAAGGCCAAAACATTGCTGACCCTACTGCAGGACCCACTGCAGAACCCAATCATTGCTGATCCTGCTCCAGCAAGGCCTCATTTCTGAAATCCCACTAAAATTCCCAAATAACCAAAGGGGAAAGCTGTGGTGTTTTTGGGAAGCATCCTGAACCAGCTGCTCAGCTGTTTGCCAAGCGCACTGCTTTGTAGTGACCAGAACTGTTGACTGTCCAAAATCCCAATCTAAAAGTGGACTGTAAGTATCATCCCTACCCCAGAGAAATCCATAGTCTACTTGTCTTGCATTTGTCCTTATCCCACTATCTGTCATCCTATCCTTATCCCGATAACTTGTTCAAACTGTCAGAATTATTCTTGCAACCCTGCCCTTGATTTCTAGCGCCATCTCTTTAGTAATTTTGCCTTGTGTAATCCTAAACCATTCGTCCTACTTTGACTGATCGGACTGGTTGAGCCAGGGTTGGGCGCTGGGATGAGAGGGTTGAACTCGCGAATCAACCCTGAAGCTTACTGTGTCCCTCTTTGGTGGCCTAGCCTGAATACTCAAGTGTAAAGTAAAACTGTTCCTGTCACAACTGATTTCCTTTCCTTTTTCACCGCTCCATTTGACTCAAAGCGCACCTTTTTATATCTTGCATAGCGTACCCAATTTACCGGCTAGAGACTTATTTTCAATTCCAGACTGTACCTGTGATATATAGCTATCCCCCAACAAAAGAACCACACTCCAAGTTTTTATTAAAAACCTTTTGGGTAATTTCAGACAGGAATTGCAAAATTGCAAAGTTTCCAGCGTGTCATTTTGCTGCAATCTGTTTTAAACTTTCCACTCATTCTCAAACTGTATGCTTTTGGTAATGTATTCTTTGTGATTGTTAGTGTCTTTGCAATGTTGCTGTACTGTGGAATTCTATTTCCTTCCAGGTTTTTGACACACATTCATGATTTATTTGTCCATTTTCGAGTGTCATTTCATAACATAGAAAGGAGTTTAAAATCCGTTTTTCTCTCTTATTTGGGGAGGGAAGGTCCGATTTGGATTCCGTTTCTCATTTCTTATTCCTGATTACCTGCTGCTTCTGTTTATCCACTCAGAATTTATTATTTGTGGGTTGAGGGAACATTGCAACTTGGGTGCTATCTTTCCTAAACCAAAAAGTGATCCTATTCCGCTGTGCTGTATTGATGTTCCACTAGATGGTTAAACCCAGTGCATTGCTCACATTCTCATTGTAATTATCACCCCGTTGGTGATTGCTGCCCCATATTAAAGACTGTATGATTTCTTTTGAATTTTAAAATAAATAAATAAATATTGTATTTTACCAACCAGCCTGGTTCATGGTCCATTGTGACCCGGGGTATTTGAAAAGGGAGTGTGATATGAATGGTGTACCATATCTATATTGAATCAATATAAAAAGAAAAGCATTTCAGTTGTGCGCTGCATACTAGGCCGAGACCAAGGTGTGTGTCGCCTGATTGAAATCCTTAACATCTAGCAGCTGTGGAGACGAAGGACATCTGTGCTTAGGACAACTTCCTGTTCTACCGGTACACATGGTTTCTCATGGCCATCAGCCCTATGCTGTGTCCCATGCCCTTTGCCTTCTGCCCCTAGTTGACCCTTTTCCCATAGCCCTCCACCACGCAGAAGACCTCACACTCCTTTCCCATGATGGTATTCAGTCAAGGCAAAATAGCACCATACCCACTGGACCTTCCCATTGTCTGCAGCAGAATCCTCACCCTGTTGGGTAGAGACCCTTCCTCCTCTGCCCTCAACCCATATATGCCACATTCCGCTCAATATTTTGTTGACACGTTCATATGTTATACGTGTTACAGATAAGCATATAACATTTAATTTTAACTGGTAAACGTGTGTTTCACAATATTATACCCCTAATTAATTGATGCAATATGTAAGCTTATTCAGGGCCATGTATTTAGTGGCATAGCACAAAATTCTGGGGGGCCCCCTGTGCGAGCCATGCTAAGGGGGTGTCTCCTCGCCCCGGCAAAAAATCACTGGTCGCGCCACACTCTGGCCCGGCCTAGACTACTACGCTAGCACAATACACACAATCATGCTGCTGTAGGGGCACCCCACACACACTGCAATAGGAGAAATATATAAATGTGTTTTAATGCATTATACAACACACTTTCTGAGAATAATTGGCTCAAAAGCCAGAGTGTTTGCAATTGTTTTGTAGGGCAACACCAATCCAAAAATCCAATACATGCAAGTCAACAACCGTGCACAAGAACATTAATTTTTTTTTTTTTTTTTTTTTATTATTTGTATATAATTGTATTACAATTTTTACAAATTCTGTCCAAATTTTTTTATATCCTTGTTTCCTGTTTTCCTTTGGGACTGTCCTGGAATTTTCTGTTCAATGGGATGTTTGAAAGCTCTCTGTTATTTCTTTTTCGTCCAGCTTCAATTTTTCCAAGAAGGTCGCTGTGGCCACCGTCAAAGATGCGGATTTGCCGCACATTAGCATATTCCACCAGGTTTCTTCGTTTGCCGTTTGATACCGATCTTTGAGTGGTTTGAGATGGATAGTTCGCATGGTTGCCGTTCCTGCGCAGTGAAGAAGAAGATGGCGTAGTGTTTCGGTTTCCCTCTGCTCACAATATCTACAGTTTTTGGTTGTCGACTGTTTTCTTCGAAAGAGAATCTCATTGGTTTTCAATATGTTTAACCTTGCTCTCAAGAAAGTTGTTCTCAGTCGTTTGTCTGGGAACTTTTTTAGGTAGTTTCTGACTTCATCTACTTTTTGGGTGTTCATAGTGTGATGTGTTGTAATTGTGAGTTCTTCTGTCTTATCTAAAGTCTCAATCCAGTCTTGTATTTTCAGTTTTTTCTTTACTTTTTCCGGGATCCGTTCTATTTCCCATTCAGAACATCCAATTTTTTCCGCTTGTTCCAATAGTCTGCTGTACCAACTTGATAGCATTGGGTTTGTTTCACTCTTCATCTCTTGATATATTATCTCCAGTATTTTAGGACGCGGCTGCCTTATGATTTTACCCAGGAATAGGAGACTGTTTCTTGTTACCAAAGATTCCAATGATTGGAGACTCAATTCGCATCGAATGATTGTCGCAGAAGTGGAATTTGGAAGATGTAGTACTCTCCGCCAAAATATACCTTCTAATTTAGCCCACAATGACTTTGGCAGGTATAGCATGGCCTCGGCTCCGTAGGTCAAAGTTGGACCTACCTTTGCTCTATAGAAGTTTATTAATGGGAGGATTGAAAATTTCCCAAATTTTCTGTCCAAGGATATTGCCTGAGCTGCTAACATTTTTGTTTTGGAGATCAGATGCTCTTGCATAGATATTTCAATTTTGCTCGACGATAGTTTTACCCCTAAGTAGGTACAGCTTTTCACTATTTCCAGTGGCTCCGAGTTTGCGAACCATTTCTTTTTTTTTTTTGTTCTCGCAGGTTTTTCTAAGATCAGGATTTTTGTTTTAGATGTATTCAATTCCAAGTCGTTTTTAGTCAGGTAGGCTGTGAGGCTGTCTATTTGTCTCTGTAGACCAATTGCTGTTTGATCTAGCAATAAGATGTCGTCTGCATACAGCAATCTTGTCACTTTTGAGTCGCCTATTTGAGGAGGAAATGATCTGGTGTCATTTTCGGGATCTGCAATGTCCGCCATGTAGGCCTTATATAGTGCCGGTGCCAGGGGGCAGCCTTGTTTCACCCCTCTGTTTGTTTTTATATTTTCCGACAACAAGCCTGCTTCATTGAGTCGAATTTTGATCGATGTTCCACTATATAGCGCTTTTACTTGAGCGAGAATGGCTGATGGACATTTTTGTTTCTCCAGTTTTTTCCATAGTTTTTTTCTGTTTACACGATCAAAAGCTTGCACCAGATCAATTGAAGCAATGAATATTGGTGGTTGCCCCTCGAAGACCTTTGATTTTAGTATGCTGGTCAGCATAATATTTACCGACGTTCCCAGGTTCTTCTCGAATCCTGATTGAAAGGGGTCAGTTGTTTTTGCCTCTTTTTGCCATGTCTGAAGTTCGTCCAACAACAATGATCCGTAAAGTTTGCCGAGTACATCTAGAAGTGCAATTGGCCTGTAGTTTCTCGGATCGTCTCTTGGGCCCTTTTTGTAAATTGGGACGATGTTTGCAGTCTTCCATGTCTCCGGAATAGTTCTCGAAATCCTAGATCTCCTAAAGATTTCTGCTATTAATGGAGCCCAATTTTCTGGGTCCTGCTTCAGAATGGCGTTGGAAATGCCATCCGGTCCGGGGGCCCAAGAGTTGTTCAGTTTCTTAATCTTAGACAAAATGTCCTTCTCTGAGCATACTATCCAGTTGACCTCTTCTTGGATAATCGATGTTACTTCTCCTGGAGTGGGGTCATTGTATAGGTCAGTGAAATGGTCACTCCATTTTTCTTCTGCGACATTGTTTGTAGTTCTTGCGTCCATGGGCGAGATTTTATGTTTTACGATTGTCCAAAAATCTCTTGAATTCCTTTTACAAACTGCTCTCAACATGTTCTCTGCGTCCGTCTGGTATAATTTCCATCGTGTCGCTTGTAGCCAGGATTTATACAATTTTTTAGTTTTGGATGCCAGGTCTACGTTAGTTTGTGTTGGATTTGTTCGTGCAAGCCGAATCACCTTTCTTAGATTTGATTTCTTTGCTCTCAATTCCTCATTGTGAGTATGTAAATGAGTTTTATCATCTACTCTTTTACGTCGTGGATGGAGATAAGGGATCAAGAGAGGCGTGTAATCCAAGTTTGCTTTCAATGTATTTAAGGTCGTTTGTCCATTATAGGCTGCCGTGATGGAAGTTATGCCTTAATGCTTTGCTAATACAAATGCCATGCCACAATTAAAGCAGGTCTAACTGCACAATGTATACTAGTCTAGACATAACATATTACAGTAAAACATGCCAGGCCCCATTAAGACATACCTAGACCGGTTGCACAAAAACGCCAGTGGAAGCAATAACACGTGGTTATTTTATCACAGATGCCCAGAAAAAATACGATGCCACGGTAAGAAACAACTAGAATGGCTGCACCCAAATGCCAGTCTATCCAGGTAATTACATTTAGCAGGACTTCTTTATCAGAGATGCCCAATAAAAAAAAAGGTTAAGTCAAAGAACAAATTACTAGACTGGCTGCACCAACATGCCTGTCTAGCTACTAATAACACAGATCATGCCTGCATAGCCTGGACATGGATTGCCATTACTATTTAGCACACATTCCTCTCTCCCTCCTACCCCCAAAATCAGCTCCTCTAACTCATACACAGATGCTGGGACGAGGAAGAGTAGGACTAGGAGTACTGAAGATTATCAATAAGTAATCCAGGCATTAAACACAAGCAAATACACTCACACACACCCAGCCACCTGTACATTTACATGTGCACGCTTTCGCCATACACTCACACCTATGACTACAAAAATAAATAGTTTCTTTTGATATAGTCACTCTGCCTTCTTAAAGAAATTACTTCCATTATGGTTCCTTAATGAAAATAATTTCTTTATGAAGGCAGAGTGACTATCAAAAAATAAACATTCTTTTTAAGTCTGGTGACATTTGGCATTTTGGGGCCCCCCCCCGCTATGGTGGAGCATGTATTATTTAAATTATCACTATGTAGAAGCACTTGCCCTTAACAAACTTCATCAAAATGTCAATTGATTTTATAGATTCAGTGTATTATCACTTCCCTTATCTTTATCAATGTGTTCCTGTTGCAAACTTAATTCTTCCAGCTAGAGTGCTTAAATTGTCTATTGTACGTTCCTTAAGTTGGTATCCATTACATCTTACTTGCACAGCTCATAAGATGATTGTGGAACGCAGCAGGTCGGCTGCAGCGCCATTCACTATTTACATTCGCCGTTTACCAGACGGTTGACCCGCCACATAAAAAAAATCTGCTTACGAGCTGTACAAACGATATTGAGATTTAATCCATACAAGCAACCTAGGGAACATACAACAGTCCCTGCCTCTAACCAGGTGAGAGGCTCTCAGAATATCTGGCCAGGATTTAGCCAATTCTTCAGCTGGGCATTGAGCCAAACGTCCTGAACCTAGTTAGTCTGCAACAATTCATGCACAGAGCAAGATCACTGATGCTTATGCAGCTGCGGCTCCAGGAACTGACTCAGAAAACACATTCCTTTGAGGAACTGGTCGGGTAGGTGCGTACTTTAGAAGAGATGGAGGACACAGTGTGAAATTTACCTAGTCAACTAGCATCCCCGTACACAGCCCCAGAGTATGACCTGAGACATCAAGTGGAGGAGTTGTGCCAGCACATGATATGGCATTTATAACGCGCCTATACATAAGTGTTTCAAGGCGCGAAGAGGCAAGGGAGGGAGAACAGAGGGAAGACAGACAACGATCTTACGAGGCCAGGTGACATTGAGATTGCGCAAATCCAGGTCATGCAGTTGCAGCGGGTGCCAGCCAATAAACTGCCTTCAGAGACATCCAGGCCACCAGAGTGAAAAAGAGGTTCATCACTGCCATCCTGGGAAAGGGAACACCAGCTCTTCCGGCACGGCACGCTCAAGAGTCACGGCTGCTCCAATAGTAGCAATGGCAAATCGCACCATTCCAGCCCTGGCAGATCTGGGCAGCAGGAGGGCCAAACCTTCCGCATGCTCATTAACCCACCATAGAGCATATTACATCAGTGAGGTGCCAGGCCTTGAACACTCTAGCACACGCAATGGTTGGATACACCAGAGAGAACCATGAAACCGAGCAACTGAATACTCAAGATAACTATGCTCTGACCAAGTAGAGACAAATAACAAGTCTGCACCACCAGATGGGCCCAGGCTTCAGTGACACCACTAGTGGGCAAGTCATCTGGCAACCAGTGACTGCACAGACTGACCAGTCCACCCGAGAGGAAGATTCCAGTAGTCTACCAGCAAGTTCAGCTCCCCTCTTGGGGAGTGCCTGAAGGACCACCAGCCACCATGACAGTTACTATCACTGGACAACAGGCACCAGTGCTACTGGATAGCGGCTCACATGTGATCATCATGTATGAGCTGTTCTACAGGGAACACTGGACGCATATCCCATTAGAAGCCTTTGCTGGGCTGGGCCTTCTTGGTGTGGGAGACAACCCATGAAAAGATCAGGGGTACATCCAGGTCAGACTGCAATTTGCACGTGATGTGACTGGAGTCCGAACCCCCCATTAACACCCTGGCTCTGATCTGCAGCAGTCTGAATGAAGGGAATAGTTTCTTACCTGTAACTCCATTTCTCCAGCATTGGTATCTTTCATGGATTCACATGCTTAGAATATTCCCCGTCGTCAGGCTGGGAATCCCCGGTACATTATATAGACCCTTTCCCGTAGGAAAACTTTTTCGACGCTTATGCGTCCTATCCACCTCGTTTTGTATCATGCGTGCCCGCACCGTCATGATATAAATACAGGACCCGCCCCCGCGCTCCCTCAGATTTCGGCCCCCAAAGTAGTGGGGGAACCGGTTTGCATGTTCAGGGGAGGCAGGTGGGCGCATGTGAATCCATGAAAGATACCAATGCTGGAGAAATGGAGTTACAGGTAAGAAACTATTCCCTTCTCCAGCATTGGATCTTTCATGGATTCACATGCTTAGAATAGATTACATAGCAGTACCACCCCCAAAGAGGAGGCGTGCATGCAAACCCATATACTTTCCTCGCAAAGCCCGTTCCCTATGATCGTGTATACATCAGTAATCGTTAACATAGGAAAACGAACCACATACAGTCATAAATTCCACAGGATGCAACCCCTCAGCCGGGGCTTACCTTATTGGAATAGGTGTCGAAGCACCGCCTGTCCCATCCGGGTATCTTCGGCATGTTGCTGCGACAGGCAGTAATGGCGGGTAAAGGTGTGTGTAGCCGCCCAGGTAGCCGCCATGCAGATGTCCCCCAGAGGGACTCCGGCCCACAGTGCCGTCGATGATGCCGCTGCTCTAGTTGAATGAGCTCTTGGCCGTCGTAGAAGAGGCTTCCCTGCCCTGGAATGGCAGTACGAAATGGTAGATGACACCATCTTTACAGTCCTTGCTTTGAAATGGCTTTTCCTCTAGCACCCAAACCATAGGCCACGAACAGCTGTCTCGTTTCTCTGAACGGTTGCGTACGATGAAGATAAAACTTGAGAGCCCTTTTTACATCCAATGTGTGTAACGTGCGCTCCGCTCCCGAGCATGGCTCCGGAAAAAACGTAGGCAACACAATAGAGGAGTGTTTATGGAACACCGAAGGAGCTTTCGGTATGAACTGTGGGTTAGTGGCTAGGACTACCTTGTTCTTGAAAAATCGTAAGTATGGTGGGTCTACCATTAGAGCCTGAACTTCTGAAATACGTCGGGCTGAAGTGATGGCCACCAGGAAGGCCAATTTCCACGACAAAAACTTCAGAGACGATGATGACATTGGCTCAAAAGGAGGCTTCATAAGAGACGTTAAGACCAGATTGAGGCTCCACTCCGGAGGAAATTTCTTCTCTGGCGGGAAACTCCGAAAGAGGCCTTTAAGGAAGTGCTTAATCAGGCGGTCGCTGAACAATGGTGCCGAATGCCGTTGACGAGTAAACCTGGAAATGGCGGCCAGGTGTACTTTTATTGACGATACCGATAGGCCCTTTTGAGCTAAGAACAGCAAGTATGGAAGGAGCTGTTCCGGCTTAATCGATTGCGGAGCCAAACCTGGTTGATCCTCACACCACTGACAGAAACTTCTCCATTTGTACGCGTATGAGGCGTTTGTGGAAGGTGCTCTTGCCGCTTGCAGGATACGCCGACAGTCCTCCGGAATCGTTAGCCGACCAAATTCGGTGAAGTCAGGAGCCAGGCCGTCAACTTGAGGCTGTCCGGGTCGTGATGCCAAACGACACCCTCCTGTCGAGACAGAAGGTCGGGGGTCTTCTGGAATCTCATCGGTTCCGCCACCACTAAGTGTAGCAGGTCTGAAAACCACACCTGTCTGGCCCAGTACGGGGCCACCAGAATTACCCGACATGGGTACCTGAGGATCCATTGCAACGTCCTCCGGACAAGGGGAAATGGAGGGAATGCGTACAGGAATTTGTTCGTCCATGGGAAGGAGAACGCATCCCCCAGTGAGCCCGGCTGAGGCCATCTGCTTGCGTACTGATGGCATTTCTTGTTGTTCTTCGTCGCGAACAAATCTATGGAAGGATGTCCCCATTTCTTGAATACTTGTTGTAGTTGTTGGTCGTTCAGCACCCATTCGTGAACTTCGTTCATTTCTCTGCTGAGGGCATCGGCTTCCACATTTCTCACGCCTGGCAGGTGGAACGCCAAGATTTGCATGTTGTGTTGCAGGGCCCAATGCCAGATTTTCTGTGCCTCCGTCGATAGGGACCTGGAACGTGTCCCTCCTTGTTTCCTCAAGAAGAACATCGTAGTGGTGTTGTCCGTCATGACACGCACCACCGAGTCCCTCAGTTGAGGAAGAAAAGATTTTAGAGCCCATCGCACTGATCTCAGTTCTAGCAGGTTGATATGCAGGGAGGACTCCTGCAACGACCACTGGCCTTGTACCTGTAACGTATCCAGATGAGCTCCCCATCCGCTCAGCGATGCATCCGTCACCACCGTCTTTTGGAACTCCGGTTCCAGTAGAGGCATTCCTTTCGTTAGATGAGTAGACACTCTCCACCAGCAGAGTGCTTGTACTAGTTGTTCGTCGACGACCAGTCTGTCGGACCAGCGACCTTGGCTCTGCGCCCAACGGTCCGCTAGAAATTCCTGGCAAGGCCTCATAAACAGACGGCAGTTGCTTATCAACGGAATGCAGGACGACATGGTCCCTAGCAGGGACATGTATTTGCGCACCGACACCTTGGTACCGCATCTCCATTCCGACGCCTTGCTTTGAAGTTTCTGAATTCTTTCGCTGGATGGTCTCACCAGGCTTGTGTGTGTATGAAACTCCGCTCCTAGAAAGACCAAGGTCCTCGAAGGCTGTACGGAGGACTTGTTGAAGTTTATTGCGAAGCCCAGTTCCTGTAAGAGGGACATTGTGGCCCTTAGACTGTTTCGTGTTTGTTCCATGGACGAACCTCTGACCAGCCAGTCGTCTAGATATGGATAGACATGGTGACCATCCTTCCTTAAATGGGCCGCTGTAGGGGCCAAGCACTTGGTGAACGTCCTGGGGGAGGACTTGAGCCCGAACAGGAGGACCTTGAACTGAAAATGCTTTCTCCCGACGACGAACCTTAAATATCTCCTGTGTCGTGGGCGTATTGGGATGTGAAAATAGGCGTCTTGAAGGTCTAGTGACGATAGATAATCCATGGGTTGCACCGACCTGATAACCTCCTGGAGCTTTAGCATTTTGAATTTTAGGCTCTTTAGCCATTTGTTGAGTACCCTCAGGTCGAGAATGGGCCTCCATTTTCCATTTGGCTTCTTGACAACGAAGAACCGGGAATAAACTCTGTGTCCTTCCTGTGCCACAGGAACTCTCTCTACCGCTCCTTTTCGCAACATAAGCGCCGCCTCTTGTCGTAGGATTCGGAGGTGGGGCTGGGTCGAAAATACAGGCGGAAGACGTGGAGGCTTGTCTTTGAATTGTAGCGCATGACCCATGCGAATCGTGTCCAGAACCCATCGATCTGTGGTGATGCATTTCCATTGGTCGAAGTGATGAGAGACTCGGCCCCCCAGGACGTTCCGAAGGCCGTCATTGGTTGCTGGTTTGCTTGTTTTTCGTCAACGAGGGACCCGAGCCTCGCCGCCTGGAAGCTTGATAGTCTCTGCTTCTACGTGCCGACTGGGACGCTCGTCTGAACCCTTGTGAAGAGTACGAGGGCCTGTTAAATCCACGGTCCCTAGAGGCTCCAAAGCGGGAGTTTCCAGAAGCACCCCTAAAGGGGCGAAAAGAGCGAAAGTTTCTACCCGTCTGGAGGGCGCCGAGGGACCTAGCAGTATCCGTGTCTTCCTTCATCCCCTTCAACGCTTCATCAACCTTTTCTCCAAACAGATGTTCTCCTTCACATGGCATGTCAAGGACTTTGTACTGGACTTCAGGACGGAAAGTAGTACATTTGAGCCACGCTTGTCGACGAAGTACTACGCCATGGTTGATTTGTTTGAAACCAGACTCTGCTAGGTCAACTGCAATATTAATTGCGTGGTTCGAAGCCTCTTCGCCATCCCGCACCAGTAACATGGCTGCTTTCCGGTGTTCATCTGGCAGATGTTCTAGGATAGGGGCTAGTTTGTGCCACATTTCTCTATCGTATCGTGACACGATCGCTAAGGAATTGGCTGCTCTTACCGTCGTCGCGCCGACCGAGAGCACCTTTTTTCCAAAGGCGTCCTGCCTCCTAGCCTCGCTTTCTGGTGGAGTTGAACATTTTTGCTGTACCCTGGCCTTCCTAGCCGCTGCCGCCGACACCACCGAGTCTGACAGAGGTTGTGATGTTAGACATTTTGGAGTGGACTCCGGAGCTTTAAACTTTTTCTCAATCCGCCCCTTTACAGCCGGCTCCGAGAACGGATGGCGCATCGTCTTGAGACCTTCTTGCCACACGTGGTCCAGAATTGGGATGGCAAATACCGATTTCCTCCTTTGACCCATATGGTCAAAAAGGAAACAGTCTTTCTTCTGCTCCTCAGGAATCAAGCCGAACTCGGAACACGCTTTTCCCATCATTGCATGGAAGGTTCCCACATCATCCGGAGGAGATGGCTGTGTCTGGATCCTCGTAGACTCTACCTCTACATCCGAATTCCATGTTGGGTCCCTCGACGGTGACAGGGAAATGTCTGACCCTGAGTCACCCAGTATAGAATCGGACTCCGACAACTCACCCTCCTCCTGCACTCGAGGACGATCTTTTACCGCCTGGGGGGCCGATGGGTTTTTAGTCGTCGAGCGAGCCGCACAAGTTTGCTCGTCGACGGAAGGTACAGAAAAAAGTGACGATGAAGTCCCAGGTTGAGGGATCTGCGTATCCTGCCGCTGCAGGAGCTTCTGAAGAGTATTAAGCACATCCAGAGACAAAACTGTCTGGGGGGTCAGTAACGTTGATGATATAGGTACCATACCCCCACTCGCACTCGTTGTCGCCGACGTGGAAGGCCGTAAGCCCAAATCCGACGGCTGCAGAACCATGCCACCTTCTCCTTCCGCCGAGCAGGCCGTGTCTGGCTGCAGTAAGACTTCAGGGGGGATCGGGTCATAGACCTCTGGCAGCCAAGCCATAGACTGAGTCTCTGTCGACGAAGGAATCCCAACCGCTGCTGCCTGAACGGTAATAGGCATCGTCAATGACACCGAGGTCGACGAGCAAGTAGTCGGCGTCGAGCCCTTAGACTTCATCGCCGATTTCGATGCCGACTTCCCGGCTGAAGCGTCTCGACTCACGGAAGACCTAGGACGGTCCCCTGAGGAGGATTTTGACAGCGCTTGCCTCTCCTTCTTAGATGATGAGGAGGAGGATGGCTTTTTATGTGATGAGGAAGACCCAGCATGCTTCCCCGTATGCTTGTCCTCAGCACGGTTTTCCGCCGGCCGTACCTTCTTCGATGGAGGTTCCGACTTGCTCCTGGAGGCCGTGGAGCCAACTTCCGAAGCCGGGTAGGCACCCGCTCCGTCATTAAGCCAGTCGACCAGCCTTCTTTTACAGTCCTTAAGGGTTTTTTGGGAGAAACCCTGGCATATCTCACATGTATCCGCCGTGTGGTGCGGGTGGAGACAGTAGATACAATCCATGTGGGCATCTCCTTCATAAACTTTTTTGAGGCCACATGTCGCACAAGGGCGAAATAACGCTTTTCCAGACATAATTCTCCAGAATTTTAACATCGCCGAAGCGAAACAGAAAAAACAACCTAGTTTCCACTAGCAGTAATCACGAGGATCCCACTACTTTGAAAGACGGTTGAAATCTGAGGGAGCGCGGGGGCGGGTCCTGTATTTATATCATGACGTCCTGACGGTGCGGGCACGCATGATACAAAACGAGGTGGATAGGACGCATAAGCGTCGAAAAAGTTTTCCTACGGGAAAGGGTCTATATAATGTACCGGGGATTCCCAGCCTGACGACGGGGAATATTCTAAGCATGTGAATCCATGAAAGATCCAATGCTGGAGAAGATCCTGTAACACTGGTGGTGATAGGAACCAATTTGTTGATGTTCAACGCACTGGATAGACTTTCAGGAGATGGATGGGCCATGATATGCAGCAGGTTGTCCAAACACCCTATGTGCCAGCAGGCGTACTTGCAGAGGGGAGATCTGGCCCATTCCCCGGGAGGCACCATCATAGCACAGTTCCACTTGTCTACTTTTGTAGCCCCAGTAAGTGTTGACACCAGCTCAACCAGGACAGTGCTTGATATTAATACCTTGGACTTTGGAGACTCACTGATCTCGGAGAGGGACAAGGACCATCTGAGGGAACAGCTAGCCCTGCATACAGCGGCTTTCTCCACCAGCCCCATAGACATCAGCAAGGCTCATGGAGTGGACCACCAGATCCGTATGGCCTCTCAGATTCTATGAGTTTATCGGGATGTCACGGGATTTCCGGTACACCAGTGACCTTCCAGCACCTTATGGAGAAGACAATCTGTGACATGAACCTCTTGGAGGTGCTGGATTACCTGGATGATATCGCGTGAGGAAGGATCCTGGAGGAACACAACAGGAGGCTCATGAAGGTGCTGGATTGCCTGCAGGGGCAAGGGCTAAATGTCAATGTGGACAAATTCCAGTTTTGCCAGACAAATGTCAAGTATATTAGACACATTTACTCTGTGGATGGCACTGCTGTGGATCTGACCCTGAAGGAGTTGCACAGCTTTCTGGGATTCTGCAACTCCTACCAGAGCTTTGTCGTGGGATATGCCAACATTGCCTGACCACTTGTGGACCTCATCAAATAATACCCACCGGAGCTGGCGGACTACCACCAGCCTCTGCTGTTCATTTGTCCCATCCATGGGAGCCCTTTGGAGAAAGATGGACTGACCCCTGCTAGCACGCCTTTGAGGAGTTCAAGTGTACCCCACCAGAGCACCATGGATCCTCGGCCGTACATCTTGCACGTGGTTGTGAAAATGGAAGGCTTGGGGGTTTTCCTTTACCAGGAGACCAACTGTGAAATGGGGCCAGTCACTATAGCCAGCCGAGCACTGTGTGTGGCGCAAAAGAACTACCCAGTCCACAAGTTGGAGCTTCTGACATTAAAGTGGGCCATCACAGAGAAGTTCCAGGATTACCTCTGCAGTACCACTTTCACTTTGAGGACACACGAAAGCCACCCCTCACGTAGGAGTTGAAGTTGGCAAAGCTGGATGCTACCGGGCCCCAATGGCTCACTGCATTGTCCACATGCAACTTCAATCTACAATACTGACGTGGGGACACTAACCTGGATACCCTCTCTCAGAGGCTCATGCTCTGCCGGATGACGGCGCTGGATCCACCTGCTGGAATGAGTTGTCTTCAGCAGGTGTCAGTGCTATCTTCCAGGCTGCAAGTCAGCCGTAGCCAGACAGGGGCATGGACTGCTTAGGATACCCAACTGTTTATTGCAATATCATCAGCCTACAGGTATCTGAGCTAACACGTTTGACCCGATATGACATCTGTTTGTCCCAACTAGCAGATCCTGACGTTGCTTCATTCCTGAAAGCCAAGACCACGGGAGTGGATGCGCCCAGAGATGTCTCTTGAGGTCCTGAGCAGGCTGCAATGCAGAGGGAGTGGAAAACACTTGTGCGGAAGTGTGGAGTCCTGTATAAGGAAAGAAAAGTTGCAGACAGGCTTGCATCACCTGGTGCTACCACAGCGATTCTACTGAACTGTATTGTATGCACTCCACGATCAGCATAGACATCTTGCCAGTGACAAAATCTTTGAGTTGGTCCATTCACGGTTTTTCTGGCCTAGATTATACACTGATGTAGAGTATTTTTGCCAGCACGAGACAGGTGTGTCATCAGAAAGACAGTGGCTCGTTTTACAGCATACCTTCATCACCTGCAGCGTTCAGGGCACATGGACATTGACTTCCTCAGTTTAGAGATGAATCAGCGAGGAGTGCAGAACATCTTGGTGATGACAGCCTTCTTTGCTCAGACACACAGCATTTCTCATCAAGCAGAAGTACTTTGTGCATTACAGTTGGCTGGCAAGGTTCATTCTGACCAGCTACCAGATTTGAAGTCATTGCTTATTAAACAGATGCTGGAGCTCATTGGCACAACCTGTATGAATCCATATCACCCTCAGGATGTTGCCCAAGTGGAGAGGTTCAACCACACTGTCCTAGTGATGCTGTGTACCCTGAGGCCAGAGGAGAACACCAGGTGGAGTCAGCATGTGGCTACCCTGACCCATGCTTGCCACTGCACAAAGAATGATACCGCCAGGTTTACACAATAATGCCTGATGTTTGGAATGAACATCTAGCTGCCTGTAGGCCTGTGTTTTGAAGTGCCTGCAGAGCAGATACTATGATGACAGCTGTGCGAAGCAGTTAAAACATCAAATAGAGGATGCCCATCACCTCACCTAAGCTGCTGTGGAAGGTAACAAATGCTGCTACAACGCAAAGGTCAAATTCCACGCTCTTCATCCTGGCATTAGTGTATTGATCCACAGCCTGGGAAGGAGAGGATAGAACAAGCTGGGTGATACGTGAGAGTCACCACAACCGCCCATCATCGAGCATCTGTTAGGAGAGCTCCCTCTCTACCAACTGCAAAAGGCAGGATGAGCAAGGTACATCGAGAACTTGCACCGGAAACAACTGTTCCCACTGGGGGTTGAGTAAATACCGCCGGTGACAAAAGAGGCATCAGAAAAGTGGCTGATGACTAGACAGTGACGACTCCATGCTGACTGACCAGAAGAGGAAGCCCCTTTATTGGCTCAATCCCAGAAGCTACTCGAGCTATCGAGAATGTGACAGCAGCAGGAGGCCCTCTGGAAGCCAGTGAATGATACTGATGTCAATCAGTTTAGCGTCTCCCATGACCCGTTTATAGATAACAAGAAAATAAACAATGGACCTAGGCACAAATGAGGCTAGAGAGAATATTTCAAAAATATATACATTTTATAGTTTTCAAAACAAAACCAACTTCACTTACATATTGAAAAATAATTTCAAAATTATTTTACTCAAGCATATTTAACATCATATATTTATTCTCATCAGTCTCTATTCTCTCATACTTTCACACATACCATGACTGTCTCAACAGTTTGAACAAAAGTGTGTAGACATAAAGTCATTGCACAAAAAACACACAAAGAACAAAAAACAATCCTGTTAATGTCAGTACTGTTTTTTACATAAATGTATTTATTTCTTGTTCATAGAACAACTACAATTGTTATCTTTATGATCTACATATGTTTTGGTTTAATTAGGACTGTTGGGTCCGCTGTTTTTTTCGACCTTCCTCAGGATCGAGGAACCACAGTTCCTGGTTCCCACAGTAACTGAAAATTATGCCTTCTGGGATATGACTCGCTGACCAAAGCTGTGTCAAGGGTAGTGTAGATGCCGGTAATCAATCCACCAGATCTCTGCTATTGATTTGCAGACCCATAAGAGTTGTCTTTTTGCTGTGGAAATGATGCTTCACCTTGGCTCCAATGGAGAGCTGCTCTTTTTCTTTTCTCTTTTTTTTCTCTTCATTCACCGGGTCCCAGTGACTATAGCATGGCGGAGTCGGGTACATGCTGTGCTACTCTCTCGGAATGCCGAGAGGTAGCACAGCATCTACCCGACTGCCAGGCTCCTGTAAGAACCGAGTTACAACTGTGGTCACTGGGACCCGGTGACTGAAGAGAAAAAAAAGGGAAAAGAAAAAGAGCAGCTCAGAGCAGCCGGGGACTCAGGTAAGGTTTTTTTTCCCTCCCCTTGCCTCCCTCCTCCCTGCCCTCCCTACCCACTTACCTTCTTGCTCCTTTGTCCCCGGTGTGGGACGATGGCAGCCTCCAACCGTGTGGAGACTCGGAGCGGGGCCATCCCCGCTCCGTGCCTCCACACGGCTAGAGGCTTCCATTGTCCCCCACCGGGGACGCAGGTACATTTTATTATTTTTCCCCTCCCTCCCTTCTGCCCTCCCAATCCCACTTACCTTCTTCTCCTTTTTTTTCGGGAGCGGACGTGCTGGAAACACTTCTGTTCCCAGCGTGTCCACCATGGAAAGGGAAAACAGACTCCGTTTTCCCTTTCCCGGCGGCCATTGTCTTGGTCTGGTTTTTTTTTCTATCCAGAAATGTTTCGGGACAGAAAAAAATGCTTTTAGTGCCCCGGTCACGCAAGTTTTGCAGGCCGGGATACTAAAAGCAATATGACCCTCGCGGTGGGGGCAGTATAACTATGGGCCCCGGGGCATTACCTGAGTCGGTAATGCCCCCGCCGCTCAGGTCATATTGCTTAAATAAATATACATAGACCAAGCTAGAACTCCAGCCCATATGCATATCATTACATTGTTTTGTTAACAAGCCAAGAAAGGTAGTAAATGCATTTGCAACAAGACTAGACACTTGGAGCGATAAAGATTGTAGGATTTGTAAAATTAGATGAGTAGATTTTCACAAGAGCTTGAAAGGGATACACAGCTGGGATAGACCGAATTGTCTAGGGATTTCTAGAAAATTGTTATACAAGAGTAGTGCTGACTCACACATTTTAGTGAACTGTATAGTGAAAACAGGCTTTTGGGATTTAAAATAGCCCCGATTCAACCTGATGTAAATATAGATATGATGCGAAGGTAATTCTTTTTTTATTTGTGTGATTTAGTTAAAATAAAACTTTACACACATGTAACAATTCGTGGCAGATAATTAACACACAGCTAAGTCAAGGGACTGTCATATAAAAGTAAA
Organism: Ambystoma mexicanum; assembly: GCF_040938575.1. NCBI lineage: Eukaryota > Metazoa > Chordata > Amphibia > Caudata > Ambystomatidae > Ambystoma > Ambystoma mexicanum. The sequence continues at coordinate 221,102,307 of NC_090927.1, read as the reverse complement.
AGCAACTTAAAGCAATTTAAAACATGAATTAATAGCCTGTCATCATGATTGTTCAACACATTGCACCATAAATCATACAAAGTTATAAATGGGTGAATGCTAAAATATCCTTTAAAACTCTCTTCTCAAAGATCTGATAAAATTAAGCAATCAACCAATAGATATTTCAAAGTTTCAACTCCCACCCTACAACAACGGCATACACGATAGCGTGAGGTCTCCCAGAATGACTCCCTATGACACCGTTAATTAATTAAAGATTCAATTGCATCCACAACCAGAACATTCTGAGGAATGGTGAAGCATGTTTAGTCAAGAATTTCTGTAGAACGTTATAACATGTAATGTTCATTAAGAAGTGGTGAGATATTTTATAAGACACAAGCTTCTTCCTATTAATAATCCAATCAGCCTCAAAAAGCAACTTCTTCACTTTACTTGGCTTACGTTCCAACTCCTCAATAGGTTTATCGACCAACATCAGGAGAACGGAGTTCACCCGTTGATCAAAAACCAAACATTTCCCCTGAGTGAACAAAAGATTAATTTTGTTAAACAACATGAATGCAGGAGGGAACATTACACTGCGTAAAAGCAAAATGTGTTTCCAGTCTACCTTGGACCTTAGTGAAGTAATGCCCAGAATGTGCTTTATTGCAGGAAGTGGGGTACCACCTGGGAGTTTCAAAAAGTGTTTCCACAAGTACGCCTCTTCATTGTCCCATTCTAATTTAGCATCCTTAATTTCAGCCCCATAGGGCAATTTTGGAACAATCACCTTATTGTATAGTTTTAGGACAGGGATCAACGAAAAACGCCCATATTTTTTTATCTAAAATACGGAGTTGAGTTACCGCTTTCATCATGTTCAGTCTGGGCTCATTAGACACCTGCAACTTTGACTGTATATATAATTTGCTCCCCCAGAAACATTCTTTCTATGATTGAAGATCAGGAGTTTTGATTTTGGGATCTCCAAATTCAATTCCATAAAAAATATATGGGCTCTCAACAAAGACCTCTGGAGACCTACAGGTGTATTCTCAATTAAAACAATGTCATCTGCATAAAGGAGATATTGTATCGTGATATGACCCAGTCTTGGGGAATTAACCCCTGAGCCTTCCAATGCAGCACTGATACCCAAGATATACAAAGGAACTGAGCAAGAACACGTCCTTGTCTTAAGCCGCAGGCAACAGAGATTCACCATGAGTAGCCCCCCGATCGGCAAGTCTGACCTTAATCCTGAGGTCTTGATGTAGAAATTCCAATACTAAGATAAGGGCCACCAGGCAGCCCCACAACCTAAGTATTCCCCATAACTTAATAAGGTCAACACAGTCGAAGGCTTTTATAATGTCAAGGAAAGAGAGATTAATGGTTTGTTTAGTCTCAAAGGCCTGGGTTTTCAGCAGTTGAAGAATCAAACCATTAAGGGCTGTCTTTGTGCTCTTAGGAAAACCATACTGATGCAAAGGTAATCTATATTCCTGATAGTGAAAGAGCTGGACTCCACCATCACCAGTCATATCCTGGGAAAAGCTCTTGGCCCTGATGCAGTTCTAATAGATTTCTATACAAATTATATGCCTGGTTAGTGAAGGGGTAACGCTTCTGCAATCGGCTGTGTTCAGTTCAAAGCAAAAATTCAAGTTGATGATTTTAAAACGCTGGAGTCCTGAAGAGTGTTTAGATTTGTATATTTATTTTGAACTCGGTTTCAATACGAATCAAATTCATAATGGTTATATTTCCCAAAGAATCCAAAACTAATCAGCTTGTAAGGTTCAAAGTGTTCAACTTCACGCTTCCAATTAAATCAAAATTGTCCCACTTGTTGGAGTTCAAAGAAAGATCTCCTTCAATAAGGTCCAAATTGGATAGTATTTTAAATTCAATGCTTTCAGCTTCACACTTTCAATGAGATCCAAAGTTGCTTATACTGATTTCTTAGTTCAAAAACCGTTCAACCTCAACACGTGTTTCACCACAGTCTCTTTTGTGGATCATCGGGAGGTTATATACTGTATTTCTCAAATGGTTTTGTAAATGCATATGGATCCTTCTGGTTACTGTTTCTTTAATGTTATTGTTATTCTTCTTTTGTCAAATTATGGATGGTATCTTTCTAAAGATGGGGTCTGGATACTATTGTTCAACTTCTATGTAACGCCCATCCGTGATACAAATTATATGGGCAAAGTCCCACAGTGATGGCTTTTTGCTGACATTATTCCCATGTTTAAAAAAGTGCATAGAAAACCTTAACAATTATCAAATCATTACACTGTTGAATTCAGCAAACAAGATGTCTGAAAATGTCTTCCTGTCGCATCTAGTGAACCAAAACCCATACAATCGTTACTCATTTGTAAGCAAGTCTGCAGAAGGGCCAAAGTACCACAGATTAGGTTTGTAGTCTAAATTTACTAATAGAGATTGTTTGTATTTTTTTAGCAAATGTTACCTTTACATGGCATCACACATTATATGTGAGTAATGAAGCATGTGTTCATTGGGGTTTGGGTGGCGATAACACAGTTATCCTGTCAAAAGGGATGTTGGACAGGGGTGTGTTCCCGGCCCCAGGCTGTCCTCTTGGTTAAGCAACAATATAGTCACAACCATTGCATCTCTCCCCACTGATGCACCTAATTTATAGAGTGTTTATACAAAAATCCAGTTTTGTTTGCGAATGACGCGGTGTAGATTTCAAGATGCCTTGTTTTAAAAAGCAGTTTCGTTTATTTACGAATGTGTATGGATATAACACTTTAGAAATCACGTACGACAAAACCAATGTCAAAACCAATGTCCTTGCATGCACTGGAAACAGGAATGCATATAAGAAAACAAATATTTGCCAAAATGCATGCCCATAGAAGAGGTTGCATGTTATGAGCACCTTGGGATTTGCTAAACTCAGAAGGGATGTTGGAATATGCAAATTGATAACAATAATACCACATTGATTAGGATGAATTTAGGGATTGGTAGCGCAATGCTCTTAAATTTAAGCTTACATTTATGGTGCAGAATTGTGGGGCCAAGGCAGTTTAAAATCATTGATTCAAAGTGAGAACAAATCCTTAAAATGGTTCTTGGGTCTTCCTGTAACCATCCCTTATATAGCAAGTCATTATGAACTAGAGTGGGTCGGATTAAATTCAAGGGTGGTATCGAAATATTTACAATACTGTATAAAGTATGGAGGGACCTGCATTGTTTAATTTATGTTACAAATCTTTTACTCTGCACAACTCACCACTGGAGTAGTCTGATTGTCCGAGACATTGCCGTATTGTGCCCCTGTAAAATACTCCTATCCAACCTGACCTAAATATAGCTATGTTACGAAGAAAATCCTTGTGCTTGATGATGAAAGAGGTAGAATACGCCATCACCAGTCAGACCCCAGGGAATGCTCCTAGCCCGATGCAGTCCCCAATAGGATTCTATCAAAATTATACAGGCATAGTTCCACAGTAGTAGCGTCATGCTGAAATCATGCATTACTATTAAAAAAGGACACAAATTGGATATTTATTACTGCAACAAGAATTACCCGGTAGGGGGGCTCATAGACCACTGTGTATATATTGTATTACAACTACAATTAGTTGGTAAATATTGTTTCTTTTCTTCCTTAGAGTGTGGCCCCTCCCTCTTTTCCCCAGAAGGCTACATAATCACATGCCTGCGTGCTTCTGCAGGAGTGCTGATTGCGAGTGCTGTTTGGCTGTTCAGCTGAGCAGCGGGGCAGCCAGACGGCACTCGCAGTCAGTGTTAGGGGGGCTGCTCCGGTCCTCCGGGCAGCCCCAGACTCGTGTCGGGTAGCACCCGACACCACACGCTGGAGTGCGGCGATCACGCCTCTGGATGAAGGGTGGGGGTTCATCCCACCCGCTCCGGGACACCGGAGTGCCACACATGGCCGGCTTGCAACCGGCTTACCGCGGCCCCGGCTCTGGGGGCACCCAGGCCGGGGTCGCCCCCTGGCCCGACTCACAGGGCCAGGGAAACACACAGGGACGGTGTTGCCCGGCAGGGGCACCGTCCGGACGGCGTTGCCCGGCAGGGGCACCGTCCTGGAGCTGGGCCCCTTCCTTGGGCCCAGCACACGTGGTGGGGCGCCGCCATGGCGCCGACACACAGAACACACACACACACCACGGAGTCTTGCTGGTCTCGACTGCCGAGCCGGAAACGGCTCGGACCTTTTATTAGGTTGGTCACATGGTTGCCCATGTGACCACACAACAACACTGGCATCTACCATGGCCCCTTGCAGGGGTGCCATGCAACACTCCTCCTTTTCCATAACAACAAAACAAAAACCCCAAAATCCCCATCTAGCCACAACTACTACTATTTGAGCCACTCTACTACTTTGCACACCCTTTATTAACCTGGGTGAGCGGCTCTCATATCACTAAACGGCACCAGTGAGGGCTACTGGCACCACATAAAGCACTCGGAGCCTACAGGTGCGCACCACACAACATTGCCCACTAACTGGACCATTTTAAGCAAGTCCATGTCTGCCGGCTCACAGTCTTCCGGGGAATGTCACTCATGATGTCCATATTCCGTATGGAGTCGCCGGAAACCAGCTCGCATCCTCACCAGAGTTCATTTAGGACAGTTATAACACGGTCACACAAAACACCGGCAAAGCCGCACCTGGGGAGGCCCAGGGGCCACATCGGCCAAGTTCCACTTGTATGGGGGCAAACCTCATGGCCGGATGGCAGAGCCCGCTTCCTTCGCCTCCCCTTCCATCTCGGGCAGCTGACCAGATGACACCGGTGCGATGCCATGAGCCTGGCCATCTTCCTTACTGCGCCAGAGCCTAGGGCTTTCCGCCCTCCTTCCTCGTGTTCCTCTTTGTTCGCCGTTGGGGGTAGGCAGCTCATCTCGTTGTTGCAGCCGCAGCCGCCACCACCCCTCTTGAGAGAGAGGCAACCCACTTGTTGGGCGGTCCCCGCCCCTCTCCTGGACCGGGGCCACCTCAGCTGTGCGGCGGCCCCCCACCTCTCTTTTCCCTGCTCCTCGGAGCGGGCACACACACCCTCGCGGGCCGCCCCCCTTCAGATGGGAGTGGGGACAGCGGAGGGGCAGCTGACTTCCCCACTGCGGCGGATGCCGCTCCACTTCCCGTAGGGGCAGGGCAGGCAGCTCCTCTGCCCGCTCCTCGGGGCATGCACTCCATTGTCTTTGCGAGCCCAGCTGGTGCTGGGCCCACCTCCTTTGTTTCCTTTTCATTTGCAGGCCCCGTTGGATTCGTTCGGGCCTGCAACGTCTCACCTTTTTTTTTTTTTTGCGCGGGCCCAGCTGTTTTTTTTCTTTTTGGGCCCGCCTCAGTGGTTCAACTTTCGGGGCCCGACAGGCAGCAGCACCAAAGCGGGCGGCCAGCAGTGCCGGCAGGCACACTGAGGGAGGGGCCGCACACCTCCTTTGTTGCGGGCCCAGTTGGAGTTGGGCCCGCCTCACCATTTTCCTTCCCGTTGGTGGTGGGGGAGGGGTAAAGCCACCCACGCGGCCTACGCCGCAAACATCTTCCGTCTCCCTCGGGGGACGGGCGGGCCGCTCGCCCATCATGTTTTCCTTGCGGGCCCAGCTGGTGTTGGGCCCGCCTCCTTCCCCGTGCGGCCGACGCCGCAGGACACCGTCACTCCCCTCTCTGGGGGGGGGAGGGGAAAACGGCCTCCCTCGATATGCGGCCGATGCCGCTGGCATTCCAGTCCCCACGGGACAGGGGGGGACGTCTTCAGCCCTCCTGATGGTGGTGGGGGCCGATTGCCTTCGTCCCGCGGCCGATGCCGCAGACCTCCTCCATCTCCCTCAGGGGACGGGCAGGCAGCTCGCCCCCATGTGCACATCGCAGGCCCAGTTGGAGGTGGGTCTGCCACGGCACTTCTTCTCGGCGGGCCCAGGTATAGAAGGGCCCGCCACACCATGATGTCCTCCGGGCACACGGGGCCCGTTCCTTCGTCGCCATTGTTAGGGGGGCTGCTCCGGTCCTCCGGGCAGCCCCAGACTCGTGTCGGGTAGCACCCGACACCACACGCTGGAGTGCGGCGATCACGCCTCTGGATGAAGGGTGGGGGTTCATCCCACCCGCTCCGGGACACCGGAGTGCCACACATGGCCGGCTTGCAACCGGCTTACCGCGGCCCCGGCTCTGGGGGCACCCAGGCCGGGGTCGCCCCCTGGCCCGACTCACAGGGCCAGGGAAACACACAGGGACGGTGTTGCCCGGCAGGGGCACCGTCCGGACGGCGTTGCCCGGCAGGGGCACCGTCCGGACGGCGTTGCCCGGCAGGGGCACCGTCCTGGAGCTGGGCCCCTTCCTTGGGCCCAGCACACGTGGTGGGGCGCCGCCATGGCGCCGACACACAGAACACACACACACACCACGGAGTCTTGCTGGTCTCGACTGCCGAGCCGGAAACGGCTCGGACCTTTTATTAGGTTGGTCACATGGTTGCCCATGTGACCACACAACAACACTGGAATCTACCATGGCCCCTTGCAGGGGTGCCATGCAACAGTCAGCAGTACCGCCCTCTTACCATCCGTGGTCTTATCTGGGTAAACCAGGTTGTTTGTCTGAGCTTGCCCCGTGTACCTAGCTAATATGTACACATTAACAACTGCTATGTCAGTTGGATCAAGCGATCTCATGCAAATCGCTCCATCTGACCCCATTTCGGAAATGCGTACGCTGCACGCCCCGCAGAAATCTACAAAAAATAAAAAGGGCGCACCGCAATCCAAATCACCTGGCGCTGACCTTTGCCAATTTTGGATACCCATTCAGAGACAATCGCCTGCGAACTTGCTTACAAATGACATAAATAAAGCCTTAACGGACAAGTCACCAATGGAAACTGGATTTTTACTCAATGAGAGGAAAACTGAGCCATTACACGTCACTGAAATGTTGGAATACAATTCCCAAAGCCTACAGGACGCAAATGGCGAACAAAATCTAACGAGCCTCAGCGTTCATGTGAGTTTCACTGTCACTGAAGCATAGATTCATGACAATGAAAATACAACTGCCCCAGGACTCTATTAGCAAGTAGTTTCCCTTTCTGAAAATGTTAACACAGACGATAATGAAAATAACAAAGATACATGTGCAAATATTAATGTAAACAATGTGATCTATCTGTTCCGGAATTAACCAATGTGAAGGATGGACTTCTTTTGCAATGCAATCTGAAGACTCCTTCACGTGAACTTGGGCCTCATTACGAGTCCGGCAGTAGCCGTGCTGGAAAAACCGGCAGGCTGCCGCCGGACCGTTAATTCCATTCCACCTCCGTGATTGCCAGAATCAACGGGGCATTACAACCCCGGTGACCCGGTAATTCTGGATGTGGAATTCTGCTCAGCCGCATTCCCATGGAGTCCCATAGGACCATAACACCGTAGGACTCCATGGGGATGGGGACCATGCAAACACCGGTTCAGTCTGTGACAGAGCCAGTGTTTACATGTCCGCCTGCAGGCGGGTGGTGTTACTCCCGCCACGTCAGACCTGACGTGAGTGACACCTCCCCCCTGCATGACTCGGAATCAGCTTGTTGGAAACAACGGTGGCGGCGGATTTACCGCCACCGTTGTTTCCGGACCGGCTGACTTGTAATGAGACCCATGTCTTTAATTCTGTGCCTCTGTCTACGCAGCCACCCTCCGAATCGGAAGGGGAGATTACCGTTCTAGAGACACAGATGAATGAGAAACCAATAGATAAAATCAGCGAACAACTTGCGGTTGATATGCTTCATGAGTCAAACTCGTCAGGCTCAGCCATTTTGAACCAAGAAGTAAACCATTAAATGTTAGAATCTACCGTATACTGAAATGTCATATATTAGACCAACCCCAAGACCTTCAATTGGATTTTGAAATTCTATACCCACAGCCTATGAAATCTCTCTGGCCGCCATAAATACAGGTCTTTACAGCTTGACTAAAATTTACGAACATATAGAATCAAAAATGAAGTTACACTCCACGACATTGTCCAGCATTAAAGCAAATTTCGATCAGGTACATTCTGAATTTAATCAGATAAACATGAGATTACTGGAAATGAAAGAAGAAATACCTTTGTCTAAAATAATTTTTGAAAATATTTTAGATGTTTTAGAATCCAAAGTGAAGTTCGGGCTGGGTGTATGTAATCCTCATGATCCTTTATGTGTGGCTATCTCATGCTGCAGAGAAAGTCAGAGTTTGGCACGTGCAAAATCAACCACAATGTTAACAGTGCACGAGACGAGTATAAACACGGAGCAAGTGAGTCTCACTCCTCTGTCTCCGGATTGTATTCAAGTGAAGGAGGAGGATGTTCCCTCTCATCCCCCAAATTACGAAACAATATGACTTATCTCAACCCCTAAAGAAAATTTAAAATAAGAACAGTACGAAACAAAATAAGAAACCAAAGAACCAGACCCATATGAACATTTTAAATCAAACGACATGTAAACAGAGATTCATTCGGGCACTTACTTTGCCTACCCTAACTCCAAGAGAAAAACTAAAGTGAAGAAAAGAAAACTTGTGAAGAGTAAGACCAAGGTTATAGAAGTGGATTTAGAATTGAGTGTACAAGAAAATCAGAACATAGGGCACATTTCTGCTCCAGTACTTGATCAAGAGATTGATATGACCGTATTAATGAATCTACCCACCCACTGTGTCCCTTCAGTTTCATTAGATGAGCAAAATGAGATAGGAGCAACACTGCCCTTAAAAATACTTGAACTAATCAATCCTAATAATGGTCTAACGGATTGCAAATATGACACTATGAGAAGACAAGTTATTACCGATAACGATCCTGCAAACACATTTTCTGATTTTCAACATGACAAAATATCTAAACAAATTCATGCAAAAACTGAAATACATGAGACTAGAACAAAAACAAGAGATAAACAGGAGAGAGAGAATATTGAACTTAAAAAGGGTTATTTATACTCCTCGAGATACTTTCCATTAAATATGGTGGATAGACAGCGCAGGGATACTTATCCAAACAGAGCAACTCTTAGAGCGGCATTTCATACCATCCCCTTCCTTTGAGCAATTCAATCTAGAGACATCAAATCTGTTACCATAGCTTGAAATAGTCGCATGGATGTGGCTACGATAAAAGTCCCATCGTTTGTAGTAAGACAACTACTTTGGGATGCAAGAAGGATAATTTACGAAAGAGGTTTCGATATGCAAATCACTAAAATATACAAGGAAGAATCCTGTTACCAGAGCAAACAAAATCTGTTCCCTAAAAAAGAAATTCCTCAACAAATACTGTTAAGTATGTGCCTCTTTTGATTAATTGTCAGGGTTCTACAGGCAATTTGCAACACAACGTTTTCTATCAGAATACGATGCCTGCAACCCCTGTAATCAAAAGCATGAATCTGGCATGGTTAACTAAAACGTTATAAAAACAAATCATTAACAACAGGAATAGCCCTCAACTGAACCAAAACAGCGACCATAAAAATCGCTATATGGAACACTAGAGGGTATATGCATTTGATGCAAGCTGAAACCGTTGACCTTCTGAAAAGGTATGCTCTAATACTCTTGCACGAGACGTGGATGATTACACCTACATCTTGGCCAAACCATCAAATTTGTTGGGTTCCTGCTATAAACCTTGCTAGGGGCAAACCTGCTAGGGGCAGACCGATGATGGGCTTGGTAGTAGCATTGAAAATGACCTCCCCAGGGAAACTAACACAATGGGCCAATCCCCACCCAAGCTTGCTACTGCTGACATTTGAAACCGAAAACCCCTAAGCACCCTTTTGCCCGAGGCATCGCCATTATAAATGCTTACTGAAACCCTACTTCTATTTCTGAAAGTGACTTCTTGAAATTAATCAGCGGTCTACTAGACAACATTGATACTGACCAGAGCATACAATTGACTTTAATTTTTGGAGATTTAAACATGCATTGCTTACCTGGGAATAAAGGCACCCTGTCTGTAAGGGCTAAAAACTGGTCAAATCTAATGAGTGATAGAGATATGACAATGCTAGACGGTTGTATATGGGGCGGGTGGATGTTCCAGCGCATCCGACGTGGAAAAGTCACAAAGCAGAAGCAATTATAGTTTATGCGTTCATATCCAAGAGACATTTAGACATAGTGGAAACTTTCACAATGGTCCCTACAAAAACCAGTGATCACAATATCTTAGCTATAACCTGTGTCACACCCACACTTCCTGTTAGAGATTTGTACAAACAAACATAATATAAATCAAAGCCTCAATCGGATAAAATCGACGCATGATAAACTAGATAAAATACTGGAAAACATGATAACAGGTAGATTATACTAATGCCTTATGCTTGTATAAAACTACTATAGACGAAAGAAACCGGGTAATTGAACAAACAATTAAACCATATGACCCGGTTATCAAAAAAAAAAATCTGACAAAAGGAGGGAAATACATCAAATTGTTGCTAAAGATAATGAACACGAGATGCAAAATCTTACAAAAAAGATATAAATGTGACAGGATATATTCCAGCATCCTGGAAGAACACGATTATTTTTCCTGTCTTTAAAAAAGGTGACATATTAAACCATTCCAATTACAGACCTTTGGTGTTAATGGACTCTGCAGGCAAAATGTATGCAAAGATCATATTGGGGGAACTTAATAAATGGTTCACTAACATTCAGGGTTCATTGCTGGAGTAGGAACAGCTCCCAATCTTTTAATAATTCACGCCCTCAAGAAGTAGGCTATTAAAAGACAACAGACAATATATATACATAGCATTTACTGATTACAAACAAGCCTTCAATACTGTCTCTCGACCTATGCTATGGCACAAATTAAGAAGTGCTGGCTGTCCACCACATTTACTTAACTTAATACAGCAGTTCTATACAGATACGACGATTCAAGTCAAGTTGAACAGAGAAGGTGTCCTAACGAGAACTATGCCTACTACCATTGGCCTGAAGCAAGGATGTTTGTTTGCATCATCTCTTCTCAACTTCTATATTCGTGATGTAAACAAATATCTTAATCAAGTAAGATAATTTCCACCCAAAATCAATCAAATGATTGTGGGATATCTCCTATATGCAGATGATCTCATAATAATAGACCAGACACTGATTGGTTTACACAAGTAACTAAATGCTCTAGAAAAAAAAGCAAGAGAAAATAAATTGCGTCTAAATGCAGACAAATCTAACATATGAATTATTGCAGGCAAACAAAAACTGCCAATAAAGTGACTAAGCTCTGGACCATTGATAATTCTCCAATTAAAGTCGTGAAAACCTATAAATATCTGGGGATCAACATAAGAACTAGCAAGATAGATACGCTGTACAAAGAAGAACTGAAGTACAAGATGAGAATGCTATGCTCTCAAGCCAAATATATTCAGAGAAAGTATGGCAACTGCTCATGTGTTCCAACTATAATGTACTACAAGCAAAAGGTAATTCCCACTATCGCTTATGAAGCTGTAAGTAAATTTGCATCAGACCACCCAGTATGGACTTATCTGGAAGCTCTTTATTTTAAAAGCATTTTAAGATTACCAAAAAGCTTCCCTATGCCTGTTATCCGCTATGAGCTAGGCCTGACTTCTCTAGGAGCAGTTGTAAACTGGAATGCACTGTTATTATATGTGAAATGCTAAAACAAAAGTAAGTATGAATCTACAGTGATTCATGTTATTGCTCAGGCTTTTGTGAGGATAGGTCTGACATGATAAATAAAAGGAAAGAAGACTGCAGGAAGGTAATGGAAGAGGACAACATTGATGATGACCTTTTAACTTGCAATCCCAATCGAGCCAAACAGAAATACTGGCTGTCAGATTGGATAAAAACGATCACTGAATGCAAAAAATACCATATTTTCTAAATGATTAATATTGGAGTGAAGAAAATAAATGATATCCCCAAGTATTTAGTCCGGCATGCTGATATCTACTACCGATCACAAAAATCATGCGTTTCTATTTCGACCTGTGGCCCACTAGGACAAAACAAGCTGTATCGAGCAAAGACAGGGAAACTAAGTTAACATGTAGATATTGTAAAAATGAAAAAAATATTGAGACTTTAGAACATATAATGTGTGAATCTGAAGCTCTTTTTTTACTTAAGACAAGACATTTTCATAACTTTTTTTAGTGATTTCAGATTAAAGAATACGAATACTGCGTGGGCTATGATGGGTAGTGCGCAGCAAGTCTGTATGAATTTAGCTATTATTAACTATCTTGACAAAATTCAATTGGATGATAACTTAATTAGCAAAACCAACAGAAGATTGTGATCAAGCTGCTCAAAGATGACGACATAACACAAAATGATGGAATTGTGTATTATAAGGTGTGAAGTGTAGCCTACGTCTACAAGAGTAACGTGGAAATGTGTATTGCTATTCAGTGACTTCTGAGATTGTTATAATTTTATTCACGTCATTGAATGCCATTTTAATGTTCTTGAAAATGTATGGTTTAACAATTGATTTTAAATATGATTGATATGATAATGTATGTAAAAAATAACCTCTAGTAATTGCATTTGTAAAGTTGCATTGAAACTAAATCAAATTAAATAGAAATAAAAAAATATAGTCTGTCAGTGTTGTGTCTCAAAAATCATACCTCTGTCCCTAACACTAATACCTTAAACCAACTGTGCAAGGATGATCTCTTCCCAAAGTAAAGTTTTCTTTGTAGATCCAACCAACAGAAGAGGTCCCAGTCTCTCAGGTAATCAAAAACTGGTGAAAATAAAGAAATGTTCACAAATGTAGGACTCCAAGGTTAGGGTCATAATCCTTTCCCCTAGATTCCTTCTTCTTGAATCCACAATGCTTTATCCCAACAACTTGGCACACTCCCTTTGCCAAGCGTAGGATTCCTTTTTGATTAAAGGCATATTCACAAATGTAGAACTCCCAGGCTAGGGTCATGATCATTTCCACTAGCTTCCTTGTTCTATTTTCTGTCCTTTTGGGCCTCTCAGGCCTATATATTCTTAAGTAAAGATCAATAGGTAGTTCACTTAACAACTTAGCACAGACCTTCTACCAAGTGTAGGATCCCTTTTCACTAATTCATCTTCTCTTATTTTGGGTGTGGGTTCCAGACTCCCAGTACTCAGAATGGTTTGATTCACTCTCCTGCCAAATCTTTGTCCTCTCGTGGACTGTCCCTTTTTGGATCTCGTCTAATATAGTAGGTTGGCTAAATTAACAATAGCACATATTGGCCCTATCAAAAGAAGGGGAAGGAGGATTTAGTATTGGAGAAGGGTCTAGGTGTAATGGCGCAGGGGGAATACCGCGTTCTCTGGGTATGATCATACCCAATGGCATTGTGGGCTTCCTCCCCATGTGATCCTCCCTTGGTGAACCACCCCAGGAGGCCTTTTGTACTGTGGACGCACCACCTGGCTCCAGGGGAAAGGACTGGCATCCTCAGATTCGTCACAGCTGCCATGTCTATTCATTTAGTTTCTTATAGGATAAGAAGCGAACAATCATTCAACAGATTCGAAATTCAATAAATGCTTTGATTTCAGTTGGTAAATTGCTTGGTGGAAGTGTATCAAAAAGTGTACCACACAGGAGTTTAATGATGTCTGGCATTACCATTTGCAAAGGTCATTTGACTCAATGGGCCTCATTCCAAGTTTGGCGGTATGCAGTAAAAGTGGAGGCAATGACATTTCTGCCACTTTTCCTGCACCATCAAATAGGGGGTACATTAAAATGGGCACTAATTCTGCTAGTTCAGTTATCGCTGTCATCTGGCGGCAGTTCCGTCAGCACTAATTCCAACCATGGAATTACAGGCAATAAGCAAAATGGTATTTACGCTGCATTACACGCTGAAATACCGCTGAAAATGGGCAGTAATTCTGCTAAAAACACAGTGCGGTTAACTTCACCTAAAAGGTGGAGATAAATGTATGCAGGTGATGGTAATCAAATCACAGGTGCTTCCAATCCACTCTGAAAGAATACATAAGGCCTTCACCTGACTCAAACATACTTTCCAATAGCATGCTGCCACTAGCTGTTACTAACTGGGACATGCAGGTGCTCCTGCTCCACATTGGGCTGCAGAGCCAGGAACCGCAGCAACAGGGCACATGGTGATATGATAGGTTACTTATAACACACTTAATACCCAGTGGTTTCTAAGGGCGGACCTGGGGATCGAACCTGTGTTGCTCCGTGTCATCTTGCTTCCAAGGTGAGCATGTTGGGGGGGGGGGGAGGAGGAGGAGGAGGAGGAGGAGGAGGAGGAGGAGGAGGAGGAGGAGGAGGAGGAGGAGGAGGAGGAGGAGGAGGAGGACAGCCCTACCTTTGCTGCTCAAGCTTGTGTTGGTGCTGTATTTTCTTGCCAGTAGCACCATCCAGAAACACTGTAGGCATGTTGCATGACAAGTCCCAAACCACTTTTTCAGTTGTGCACGTGTAGGTGCTGGAGGCATTCCTGTGGCACAGATAAATGCCACAACTGCATGTTTCTACGCAGCAGCCCATATGCTAAACGTAATGGCCGTGCTTGACAGCACCCATGTGACGTTGTTTGCACCTGCATAACAGCACCCTGCCTGCATACATTGAGAGCCACAGAGGGCAATGACATGGATGTTGGGTGAGTGCAAGTGCCATCACACAATACAATCTCGCAGCACCAGTTGTATACCATGTAAAGGGAATGGAGGCTGGGAACAGCAATGCAAAATGTCCCAACACTAACTCATGCACAAACAGAAGACTACAATGCATAGCACACACATACATACAGAGCCAATGCAACAGTTCAACACCCCATACTGACAATGCAACACTGCCAGACACTGATGGCATGTACACTGCAAACCATGAATGTGAATCCAGTGTGACCGGAATGCACAAAACACAAACATTCTACAAGTACAATGAATTATCCAGCAGGGCACTACTTGACAGAACATCACAGACAATATGAACATTTTAAATCCTATCACAGGCCATGTCTGGCACAACTTGTTTGTGAGCTGTTTGACATAGTGTATCTCTAAAAGACAAGGCATATGCACCCTCTAGTATATCTCACAACATTGAATTACTGAGACTACAAGTACAAATGCAACATAACTATTAAGAGAGTGTCCATCTACAGGATATGTAACATGCTATGCATACTCAATGCACTGTGACTGACATGTGTCATTTGCTCTTGCAGGTGACCGGTTACCCCCAGCGCCCATGGCTAATGACACCTGTGTGTAATCCAAGTACGCCACAGTAGGTGGCCTACAATGGGGCTCATGGCAGGACCAGACTTGCATTTAGTGGACCTTTGGCCTGCTGAAAGCAAGTTTCCGGTGCCTGGACCATACTGGAGAGACCCTTATGTACAGGCCAGAGGAGGTAGCCCAGATATCTGTAGCCTCAGGCAAAATGTCCCACTGCCCCTGATGTGGACATGCATCCCCCAGCAGACAATGACGTACTGTCCTCATATGCAGGGCTGACGCACATGAGCATGAGGAAGCCAAGGAGGGACGTCATGTGCGGCAAGAACATATTGAAAAAGTTTTCTAGGCACATTACTTTTCACATGCATCACACCTTTGTAAATACACACATTTAGTATATATCATCTTTACACAAAAGTATTGTCCTTGCATTTGTTATAGTGAACTATTCTTTTATTAAGCACCCATCCACAACAGCCCTCCCCACCCACTTTACCAATCCCCAAAAGCCCTTCCCACCCACCTCCCCAATCCCCATGCACTCCCACATCCCCAACACCCATGCCCTCCCACCTCACCAATCCCAAACTGCCCTTCCCACCCACCTCATCCATCCCCAACACCCATCCCCTCCCACCTCCCTTGTATCCAGCGAAATACCGTCAAGAAGTATCAATGTTATTTCCGTGACCTCTTGCCCTTGACAGGCTGTTCCGGCTCTGGACGGGCCACATTTTGCACTGAGCCCTGAACAGAGATGTGGGCTGGCAGCCAGTGACCTCTCTGTGGTGGTGACTGAAGTGCATAGGTCAGACTCCTGGCCTGGGAGGTGCTCGAGTGTGAGGAGCATACTGGCTTGCATCCATTCGGCAAATGTCGAGATCCCCTCTGTGAGTTCCCTCACTCTCGGGCCCACAAATGTTAGGGAAGCAGTTTCCACGGATGATTGTCTTCGCTCCTGGTCCAAGGATCATGCAATCCTTCGTGACGAGCCCTGCACTGAGAAACAGATGGCTTGCAAATGCTGCACTTAAGTTTCCACAATGGCCTGAATGTAGATCTACCTCAGCTCCATTGCGTCCCGCCACCTCCAGATTGCATTGATGGAATGCTGAGGCATGCACTGTGTGTTATGCTCACCTGATCTCTACAGGGGCGCCGAACGGAGCAGGGCAATCCAGTGATGAGTGGTGTCTTGTGCTCCCCTCTGACTTCGTCACGAAAGCAGGCTTGCCTAGAAAGTTAAATCACAGGTTACCCAACCATTTGGATGAGGGCAACTCCCGCCTCCCATGGCGTCCTCTTGCACCCCCACTGCTATATCTCACCTTAGAGTTATCAATAGCGGGTTCTCCGTCCTGCCACTGTTCACAGGGGTGCGTAGTAGTTCCAGGATCTAGTTACTTCACTGGTCCTATTAAGTTCCAGACAACTGTGACTCAATGGTAAGTCTTATTCCAAAGATATGGATAGCTAAGAGTTCAAGTTGTAAAAGTTCACTCTGTACCTTTCTTTACAGGTTTCTTCTTTGTGCCTTCGATGGAGCGAGGTCCTTAATAGCTGGCTTCCCAAGGTAAAATGTGCGCCAGTGCTATGCAAAAGTCTTTCCACCCGGTATAGTTTTCTGCACAACTAACCTGCTGCTTTTATATTCTGCAGGGGCAGAATCTCCTGGACTAAGGTTGCGTGATGAAGAATTGCGAGTCCGTGAGGATTGCTGCCTTCAGGTGAGAGATGCCTTGTGCAGGATTATAAGTCTAAATGAGCCCTTCCCCACTGCACCGCTAACCTGATGTCTTCTTTTGTGTTTTACAGATGCGGCAGTTCCAGAGCGGCGATCGGATGATGGAGCGGTGATCGTGTAATGATGTTCCGATGGTTCGCTGGTAAGTATTAGCGTGGCACTGATCTGCGATGAAGATCGCGTGGTCTGCAAGGCTAATCTGGTGTCCTTTCCTTTTCAGCTCTGAAGAAGCGTGGACTCCAGAGTGGCCGCGATGAAGAGTCAGGTAAGTATCTTGTTCTGCTCTCCTTTCTCACTCTTCCTTGCAGGTAGCTCGAGACAACTGGACGGGCGTGTCTGATGGCTGGCCTGGAGCTGCATACACGGTGAGCGTTACGCTGCAGGAGTGCAGAATAACGCAAAGCGTGTTCTGTATGAAGGGTGTGGCTAATATAGTCTTCTGAAAGTAGTCCACAGGTAAAGTAGTTCCAGCAACCACACCCAAGCAAATAGTCCCACAGCAAATAATCCCTTCAGCCTGCCTCCAATTGGTTCACACGTGCCTCACTGGGCCTGAAACGTGCCATGTTGGCAATGGCAGTATAAGCCTGGCGCCAACGGCGCCAGCACCGAGTCCAGGAAGTCCCTGCGAGATTCCTTGGAGCCTTTAAGGCCCCTATGGGACCCAACGCCTTAGGCAGGTGGTCTGTAACTGATGTTTGATGGTATGGACCGTGACACTGTGGGCTATGGGAGGGTTGGGGCTGAAGCAAGGGGATTCAGATCCCCCGTTATCTGCGTCACATGGACCACTGGTATCAGTGTCTGACCCTGTATCTAGGTCACACTGCAGATGTGCCTGGTTGTGTGCCTCAGGTGATGAGGGGGATTCAGGGGGCACATGGATGAGTGCGAGTTTAGAGCCATGGGTGATGGTGGTTGCATGCAGATTCTCAGATACAACCACAGGAGCCGGCTGTGGAGTGGCAGTTGCTGCCAGTGCTCCACCTGCCTACGTGTGCTGCTATCAGGTGCACTGGCATGTTGTGCACTTCTAGTGCTTGTGCCATACTTGTGGGAACTGTGGCAGCATCTCCACTTGTCATGGCTGCCATGGTGCTGCTTGGCCCTGACGTATCGCTCCTGCCCTTTCTCCTGCTTTTCCCAAGGCTGAGCAGTGTAGGTATGGCGCTTGATGTGCTTGCACCGGTGTCCCTGCCATGGAATGTAGATGGGCCTGCATCATCGCCCTGGGTTCACTGTGAACCAGTTTGGTTGACAATAACATGCTGTCAGTCATCATGCATACTTGTACATGGCCTTACAAGTAACTCATGCAACATGATGGATGGTCATCCTACACACATGTGGTCTTGTGTGTTTTTTGGGGGACTAAACCCATCTCCAGCTGAAAGCCACAAGGCTCCTATGGCAACACCAATCAGGAAGAAATCTCCTCATCTCAGCAACAGCAGGGGCAATATCAGAGAGACCAACCACTGATGGACTAGGCGACCAGGTGAAAAGAGCATGTGCCATTCCTGCTGAACTTCCTAAGAGCATCTAGCCAGGAGTATCCCAGTTAAAGGTGGAACAGTGAATGGTGAAGACCAGCCCTTTGCCTGTTAGCCGATGAGCCTTTGCCTTTCTCCCTATTGCACCTTTGAGTACCCGAAGCATCCTAATTACTGCGATGTCTCTCCACACTGTTCTACTAAGCTATAATGCATTCCCTGCTGCTCCTCCAACTGAACTCTCCCTACGCTTTCTCCAGTCATGCTGCAACTTCCTCCTTCCTTTCCTATCCTTCTTATAAAACTCACAACTCAGAAAACTCCCACTACTCCATTTCTCTTCCACCTCCTTCCAAAAATAAAGCAGACAAGCTAACCATACCTCCTCTAACACCTATCCACCTCGCCTCTCTTCCTCCGAGACTCACCCTCTGTTCCTTACCTCATCAACTGAACATTTCATTCTGCAATGCTCAGTCTGTATGCAACAAAACCAGCACTCCTCCCCCAGACCTTCTTGCTATCACAGAAACCTGGATTTCTCCATCTGACACCGCCACTCAGGCAGCCCTTCATGACTCCAAACTATACTTCGTTAACTCTCCTCGACTGACTGGCAGAGGTGGACGCATCGGACACCAACTCTATTCCCGCCTCAATGCCTCACAAATCTCACATGCCACGTCCTCTCCTACCTCTTTTGAATTCGCCATCTCTACCATTGCTCTGCTTATTGACTCCATCTATCGCCTTATCCCACTGGATAATTCTTTGATGACCTTTGGCAACTGATTGATTCTATTTCCACTAGACATCACCTCATTCTCTTAAGTGACTTTAACCATCCCTCTCCAACCATTTCTCAGAAATATGAACTCCAGTCTTTTCTTAGTGACCATGCTCTCCACACTATCCATAACCTATCTACTGTGAAGAATCTGATGGGATTCTCCCCAGAAACCTGGCCTGGGACCTTCCTTGTGTGGCCAGGGGAAGGCAGGCTCTTTCTGATCCCGACCCTGGGGGTGATGTACTGCGAGAGGATCAAATGCGGGTTTTGTGGGGGGGGTTGCGAGAGGGTCAAATGTGGGGGGTCAGACCAGGAAGATTGGGAGGAACCCCTTTTTAACTTTCCCCATAATCCCTCCCTTTTTATGGCCATTTGCCAAATTAAATAAGTGGAGACATCTCATTTAGAGAAAATGAACAACATGGCCCAGAAACCCCTTGGGACTGAGACAAAGAAGAGGGCTAAAAAGGCATATAGAAGGGGAGGACAGACAATCAGGCCTAGTATCTTTTGCCAAGGTCAGGCAATTAACAGTAATAGCTTGCACCTGAAATTAATTGCCCCACCTAAGAAGCATAAAAGGCTGCAGCAGGATGGGAAGCTAAGAGAGAGCCGGAGAAGGAGTTGGAGCAGGAGCTGGAAGGGAGGAAGTAGTAGCAGAAGGAGAAGAGCATGAGGCTCGCAGTTCACAAGAAACTGTGTTCACTTAAGGGACAAAGGGACAGAGAGAGAGGAGATTTCACCTACAGAGAGTCATTTGTTCACAAAATCTGCTTTGCTGTGACTGCACTGAGAGAGACATGTTGAAAGTGAAGGTCTTTCCAGGTGCTCCTAGTAGTTGTGATTGCAGACCCATGCTGAATCCCTAGGCCTGTGGCAAGAAGCAAGCCAAGGGACAGAGGAGTGCAGGAGACTCCAAGTTGTTGTGGTCAAGCCAGAGATGCTGGTGCTGTAATTGTTTATTTGTACAGTGCTTATACACAAGTGAAGTGCTTCAAGGCGGGAAGGGAGGGGGCAAGGGAATACAGTAGTCATTCTTAGGCATGTAGAAGGGTGTGGGTCCCGGGTGGGCCTAAAGCTGTAGAAACAGAAGACGTGAAGTTGAAGCAGCCTGCAATCGCAGTGTTCCTGGAGCCGGTGAGTAGAGCTTGGCGTCCAGGTGCACTGTTAAATTCTTGCCGCTAACAGTTACCAGCTCTAAAGTGGCTCACGTAAGAGCAGAAGCAAGTAGAAATCGCTCGTTGTTGTGAAAACTATTCTAGACAATGGAAATGTATCACGCCTACTTGTAATACCAGCTTATGTGCTCGCGTATGGAGAGATCGCATATGTGGGGAGGTGCAGAAACTCATTGTATGACATTTTTGAAGAGGGCAGCATCGACAGGTTTGCCTATTAAGACTTTTCAGAGCTTCAGACAAAAATGCAGAGAGAGATTGCATAGTAAGATTGTGTGCGAAGCTTTGGTTTCTTTTAAATCGGTCTTTAAGACTACAGGAGAATGATTCTGAAGTAATGAATAAATTACAGATGAATTTGGAGGAGACCGGTGAACAGATACAGTTTAAAATTGGAATTAGAGTCATCTAATACTGAGATGCAGTCTAAATGCAGTGTGTTGAACACACAGCTGTCTCATAAAAAAGGCAGTTTAAGGAGAGTGAACAGGAACTGATGCAATTTAAAGGGGTCATATATGCAATAAGGCAGGACAAGGATGACACCATTTTGGAGATGCAGACCCTGCAAAAGAATAACAGAGAGAAAACACATTTCATATTATTGAACAATGGTCAAAATGCTAGAGGAAAATGACAAGAAAGACAGATACTTTAATCAGTGCCAAATGCAAATAAATGAAATGTAAACCGTGATGAATAAGATTAGTGAAGAGAATTCTAACCTTTGTCAGGAGGCAGACCGACTTCATAAAAGGTGCAAGGATTTGGAACAGCAAATGCTTAGTTTTAAATTTCAAGAAAAACAACAAGGTACCACATTTAATGGAATTGAGATTAGCCCCCCCCAGCAATGGACCAGTAGCTATGCCTGTGGCTAGATCTGGTTGTAGCCCGTTGGGGGGGGATTTGATTCACCCACCAGTGGTTATCTTCAGTCCTACCCGCCGGAGAAAAGGAATGAGCGACAGAATAATGCACTCCCTAACATTGCGCGAAGTAGCCCCATCAAAATAATGAAGTCCATCAAAACTTGGATTAAACCATTCACAAAGGGAGGTGATTATTGCATAGAAGACAACTTAGAAACAGTGCATGATATATTTAAAGTTCTTCATAGACAATACTTTCACCTAACTCTTGATTCTCAACTGCTAGTGTCAGAGGCCTTAATGAACAAGAAAACCTGTCATGGGCAGACTTTGATAAAGAGGTTAGACATAATTTCTCACCTTACCAGTCAATGCAAGACGCCAAGAAAGCAGCTTATACAATGACATAAAAGCCAGATATGTCACCACGCCGGTTTCTGCAAGATTTAAGAGCATTTTCGCCTTTTGATGCGTCTTTTAATCCTAATTCTGCAAAATTTAAAACCGCATACTTTTATGGTCTTCAAAAAGACATTATATCACAGTTAATTCGGGAATTTGACAGAGAAAAATCATTAGAGCGGATTGTTGAACAAGGGACTAAATTATATGAGGTAATCTATGGTAATCGAGAGACAAAATCAAAATCTAAAGATTCCACACCAACGGTAATGGAGATAAAATCCCCAAAAATGCCTCTTGAATCAGCCCAAAACCAGGCAGGGAGCCATATGACACATAACCAGAAGGGTGTGCCACCACAGAGGACGCCACCTGAAACCTCGATGTTCCAATCGCATGACCTGAGCAATAGAGAAAATTACATTAGGCCTAGATATTTGGGTGACAGACCTAGAGTAGGATACCGGCCCGATATGTCAGGCATGAATAACAATCAAAACCAAAATCAAAGGAACAATGGCCCATACCAGGCACTGGGGACACAGAGCAGGTTTGACCCTAATACCATGGTATATGGCCATCAAGAAAGGACCCGGTATGTGGATAGGTTCATTGAAAATGGACAGTTCCCACTAAATGAAAGCTCAAACATGAATTATGTCCCGCACCATTTTAATCAGTCACCACCACCAGTCGACTACAGCCAAAGAATGGCCACACCACACTCTCCACCACCTATGACTCAGGAGTTTAGAAATAACCCAAATGGGGGCGTGGCCAAATGCCAGAGAAGATGGCCACCTAAACTAGCCGCTCTGCCTCACATAACTATAAGTAAGCATGAAATCATTATTTTTCACACATATTTTTACGTCTTTATCTATTATTCTTCCCGTCTTGTTGTACCGCACACTATCGCAGTGGTTCTGATGCAGCTCGGCATTGTTTGAAGCTGTGTTGCTCTCCGACGTGGAACTCCGAGTGCAGCTCTGAGACGCACCGCCCTCATGTGGAGAGGAGCAGCGTCGCGTTCCAAGTGACGTGCCAGCTCTGGGCCGGTTGAACTTTCTTAACCAAACAATGCCACCTCTGGCGCCACAGGCCAATTGCATGGAGGAAGGGAGAACAATGAGAAAATAAAATAATATAAAAAGAAGAAAGGAAGGAAGAGAATACAGACGTGAGAAGAGGAAGAACAGAGAAGAAGGTGAGAGGGAGAAAAAGGGGAAAGGAGGCAGGAGGAGGAAAGAAAAGGAAAAAAGAAGGAAGGAAGGGGAGAAAGAGGAGAAATAAAGGAAGAAAAGAGAAAAACAAGGAGGGGAAGGAGAAGGGCAGACAAGAAAGTAAAAAAACGAGAAAAAGACATACAAAAGAAGATAAATGTGGGGGGTATTCATATTGACTATTATAACTGGCTACACTGTTGCATAAATACTATCTCCCTTCAGTACATTCCAAAGTAGTCAAATGGCACTGTGCTAAACACTTTCCTCCTCTAAGAGTTACAACTGGACGCCATGGTTATATTACCACTAAATCTACTACAACTGCCTCTTGCTCTCTATTATAGTGCGCATGCACAATTTATATAGCCTTGATTGTCTGCTCCTTTCCTCATCACCTAATCACCGATAACATTGGCAGCTTTCACCTGGACATTATTGCTCTACTACCATTGTCTGCCTGCTCCCCTCATCATTACCTACAGTACCAGCAGCTTTCATCTGGACACTATAGCCCTATTATTAGTATCTGCTTGGCCCTTTGCCAAGTCTAGATTTGCAGCTGGAGTACACAACAACAGCACTATACCTCTATAACTGAATTGGTGACCTCACTATACTCTCTATTATCTATAGTCTGCTCCTTATTATTCTCTGTCTATTCATTTTGGCCTCTTATTGGAAGAGTTAGACAGTCTACATAATATGGATGTAATGATTGCATATTATCAGATATCATTGAACCTAAAAAGGATACCACTAAACCTCTTCATGTTGAGAGCGTCACAAAATACTACAAAAAGGTGCAAACTACTGTGTACAAGACTAACATTATACTGACATGCATCTACCTCCGGATCTCTGCCTCAGCACACTAGTCTGTACTCAAGAATTTAATATCATCTGTCAAAATGGCCGCCAATCAAAAAAATGTATCTTCTGCAAAAGAATCCACCAATTCTTCAAAAAATCTTAAAAGACCTAAAAGTGACTCACCACCTCCACTTGGTATTTCTGACTCCGCCATAGAAGCCATTTTTGCTGAAATTAGAGCACTTAAACCTTTTATTGAGACTACAAATATTAAAATACATCAATTAGATGACAGATGGATGGGATTTGATAAAAGAATGAAGGAAGTGAAGAGGAGAGTTGGGGATTTTAGCAGACTTATCCCCCAGAGTCGTACAGTTAGAAAAATCCATAAAAGAGCTTCAAAGGCACAATGAAGACTTAGAAAATCGTAGTAGAAGCAACAATCTGTGATTCTTTGGTTTACCAGAAGGCTCTGAAGGCCCTGACCCCATTGCCTTTCTACAAAAATATCTACCAGCCATTCTACATCTATGCCCGGAAACAGAGGTCAACATACAGCATGCTCATAGAATTGGTCAACCTACAGTCTCCACCACTTCTTGTCCTTTACCCAGTTCACTAATATTTTACCTCTTGGAATATTCTCAGCTTCAGCTCGTTATATCTACAGCCAAGGAACGCAAATCCCTCATCTGACACAGAAACAAGTTATTCATTTCCCAAGATGTGGCCAGAAGCACAGCCCAACGCAGGATTGTTTTCCTATCCTTTCGTCCTGCCATGAAGTACCTCAATATCCGGTACGGACTATATCCACCCGTGCTCTTTCAAAGTAACACATGAAGGTCGGACGGCCATGTTTGATGATCCAGCTGACCTTAGGATCTTCATTCAATCCATTAAAAATGATGGAATGGACACTTCTGCACCTACAAGTGCCTCAACCTCGTCTATTACTTGAGAACTTGACCTAATTACTTGTTTTTACCTTTTCCTACTTACTTAATGCAATCATTACCCATTTCCTATAACATGGTGAGGTGGGCGCTGTTGCAGCGTCCTTCTTCCACTGAGGTTGTTCTATTTCCTTTTGATGGCCCAGTTGGTGTTACCTATCCCTGTTACATTTTTCTTTCCCCTTTCATTCTCCCATGTCCTGTTTGATCTCTGCAGCCATTCTTGTTTCCATGCATATATACTTTCAGTCTATGATCATACCTCCTACTCCCTTCCCTGATCCCCGATGTGCTACCCTTTTATATCACTACTTGGGTATATATGATTCAAACTGCATTTCTATGGTTCAGATCCTAATATTATACTACAGTTATAAGATGCATGTCTATCATCATTTATATGATTAAATGATCTTTAAGTGTATTACATGGAACATTAAAGGATGTAAGAAACCCATCAAAAGATGTAAAATTATATCTCACCTAAATAAATTTAAGCCATTGGTTGCATGAATACAAGAAACTCATTTATCCAATAGAGAGACAATGGGCCTCATTACACGGTAGGTGGTAAGGGTTTACCGGTACCGGTAAGTGCACCGGTACCGGTAAACCCTTACCGCCTTACTACAAGTTCCCTTTGCGGGACCCGACCTTAACGGCTGGTTTTACCAGCTGTTAAAGTAGGGTGCCGCAAAGGGACCTTGGAGCTAATTACGGTACCGCAATTTGCGGTACCGTAATTAACACCTTCCCCATTCCCATTTTGCCCTATGGGGGCAAAAATGGGAATGGGGAAGTGCCTTGGTGAATGGGGAATTACCGCCCCTGCTCACCTTGGAGT
This sequence comes from Ambystoma mexicanum, assembly GCF_040938575.1. Classification (NCBI taxonomy): domain Eukaryota; kingdom Metazoa; phylum Chordata; class Amphibia; order Caudata; family Ambystomatidae; genus Ambystoma; species Ambystoma mexicanum. The sequence goes on along the minus strand of NC_090927.1, from coordinate 221,076,701 downwards.
AGGGCGGTAATTCCGCCATCCACCAAGGCGGACACAGTAAAATACCGGCGGCAACCATGGCGCTAATAGCGCCATGGTTACCGCCTACCGTGTAATGAGGCTCAATGAAACTTAAGTCCCTTTGGGTTAAGGAGGTTATTTCCAGTCCAGCTGTAGCAAAAAAAATGGAGTTGCCATATTAATAAGTAAAAAAACAACCCTTTAAAATTCTAGACCAAGATGCTGACACTAATGGAAGATGGGTTTGTGTAAAACTTGTAATTGATTCTACACATGTCTCTATCTTAAACATCTATGGTCCCACTTTGCCAGATGCCACCTTTTGGATCTCTATCTAACAAAATAACTTTACCAATTTGATTATGTGTGGTGATGTTAATCAGGTCCTTCATCCATTTCTTGATTGAAAATCCAGCTGTATGTTTAAAACAAACAACACCCATAAATCCCTTGTGAGTTGTCTAGCCGAAACTGGATTAATTGACACTTGGAGATTATCCCATCCCACTCAATAAGATTATACCTTCCACTCACCCCCTCACAATACACTATCACGCCTAGATTATATTTTCGACACCAAAACCCTCTCTGGCTCCATTGTAGACTCTAAAATCTCTAATATTATTATTTTAGATCACACCCCTGTAATTACCTCCTTCTGTCTTTCAGATGTGAACAAAACCGCTAGCTGATGGAAATTTTATAATTTCCTTCTACAGGATCCACAGTTGACTCAATCTGTTCAATCATTTACCCTACAATACTTTATAAACAATCAAGAATGTGATACTTCAGTTGTAAATAATTGGGATGCGTTTAAAGCAGCTCTAAGAGGTCATAGCATGGCCTTCACAGGTAAAAAAAAGAAATTATGAAAAAAACACTTAGACAATCTCTATTCCCAACTTACTCAAGCTGAGCTATGCTACTATGAAGACTCTAGCTCGACCAACCTAGTCAGGTCTTAGCGCTACGCTTCCAAATCAATAAGGAAATCACAGAACTTACTGTGGCGACCATACTTCAATATAAAACAAAAATGTATCAAACGTCAAATAAAGCTGGAAAAATGCTAGCCTCTTATTTAAAAACTAAAAAGGAAAGGTTTTATATTTCCCATATTAAGGATACTTATGGCATCTCTCATCATCGCTCTGAATATATACTTGATTGCTTTAGAAAGTTCTATGCAGATCTATATACGCATGAAAGTCCTATCCCTAATAAAAATGTTGTGTCGTTTCTTAATAATATTAGCCGAAAATCATACCCTCAAACAGATCTTTCCTATCTAGACAATGACATTACATATTCGGAGATCATTAAAGCCATTAACGGTTTGGGCAAAGGGAAAGCACCAGGTCCCGATTGATTATCCACCAAATTCCATGTTAGCCTAAATAAAATTTCTTACCACAAAACTTAAAACACTATTCTCATATTTTATATCTCAAAAATCATAATCTGGCTCATTCTCAGAAGCCTTACTCATATTCCCTAAACCAGATGAAGACCCTACAATTGTTAGTAATTATCGACCCATTTCCCTCATCAACATTGAAAATAACATTTTCACAAAGATACTAGCCAACAGAATTTAATCCTCACTCCCTGCTCTCATTAAATCAGACCAAACTGGATATGTGAAAGGACGCAACATATCCTCAAATGCTAGGCTGCTACTTAATTCCATTAACTTAGCTGCTAACGATAAAAAAAAGATAGTCAAGGTTACGCAGCCATTGCACTGGACGCGGAAAAAGCATTTAACCGTGTAAATTAGGACTTTATGTTTCAAGCCCTACACTGGCATGGATGTGGCGATAAGTTTATCTCCCTGGTCCAACTTCTCTACTCATCTCCTAAATCGTCTATCTATCTTAATGGCCAAGCTTCTTCCTTCTTTCCTCTACTCAGAGGTAATCGGCAGGGCTGTCCCTTTTCACCTATATTATGTATTCTCTCACTTGAACCATTATTGGAACTAATAAGATCTACTAAAAATATCCCGGGTATCCCTACGGGTGCCTAATGTACTAAAATAGCGGCATATGCTGATGACATCCTTATTCTCATTTAGAATCCCAAACTTCACCTATCCAATCTACTTAATGCCTTATATCAGTTTGGTCAAGTAACAGGATACAAATTAAATAGAGACAAATCAGAAATTATGCTCTTAAACTCCTATTGCCATAAACCTGATATTGATACCTTCGGCCTTAAATGGTGTAGTGTCTCTATTAAATACCTGGGCATTCGATTTGCCCCCACGATCCAAGACACAGTCAAACTTAACACTAAGATCTTGATAGATGCTCTTAAAGACCTAACATCCAAATGGTCCCCCCTCTACCTCTCCTGGTGGGGACGTTTAGATACAATTAAAATGATGCTTTCCCCTATTGCATTATACTACCTGCAGCTTCTTTCTGTTCCGCTATCTCTTCCCTTCTTCAAATCTATCTATTCCATTTTACTGAACTTTCTATGGGGCGTAGGAAAAAGTAAGAGAATTCCCTTAACCAAATTAAAGGTACCTTATGAAATGGGTGGGATCAGATTTCCAGATTTCAAATGATATCACTCTGCATTTCTCCTAAAACAATCCCGCCACTGGTTTGCGGATCCTGAAATCTCTGATACTCCCACATGGTATACTTAGGAAAAAACACTCAGCTTACACTTACAATGTCACTGACATCATGTACATGTTTAAATATACATCTATGAATATCTTGGATCCCATTAAAGCCCTACAAGCCTTTCTCTTCCCTCATACCAAAACTCCCAATAAGTACCTCTCCCCTTTAATATGGCATAACAAGAATATTGTGATTAATAATAAGGCCTGAATTCACAGATCATGGATAGAAAAAGGAATTAGATTCATTCAACAAATTATTCATGGTCCTTCCATTCTCTCCTTTCAGCAATTATCATCTCAATTTACCCCATCCCCAAAGCAGACTTTCATTATTACAACAAATTAATTGCCTAGATGTACCTTAACACTTCTCTAATGATGTAACGCTTACCTGAACTCTGCGGGAGCACCAAGGTCTGTGTATGTCCCTCAGGGTGGCTCGGGGGGGGGGGGTTCTCTAGATGATCTGGACAGGAAGGCCCAGCAAAATATAATAGTGAATATTCTCTTTATTATGGTGACTTGGGTAAGTTCTAACTAAAAGATTTCCATTGAATAATGGAGGTTATACTGCTCACCTGTATTGATTTTATGATGAGCTCTCCATCCTGCTATGGTGCTCTCGCGCTTGTTCTGAAGAGATGGGGGTCAGTGGCCGAGAGCATACACGGAAGTTGGGTGCACAGAACAAATGGAATCTTCAATAGTGCTTATTTTTTAGGTAAGGTGGATGGGCTCAGAGTACAAATTTATTGAAGATGAACTGACTTTATTCTATGGCAGCTGTTAGAGAGAAACTTCCTGACTGGAGCTATGAAAAGGGGAGTTCTGTAACGTGGAGAAAAAATACGTGTAGAATAAGCTGTTGGATTCCAGAGCCCTGTGATGAGTTATATATTTATATTAACTGAGCATGGACTTGCTAGGAGAACTGAACGAAGTTTGGCAGCTGAATATGGTTCTTGATACCTGGAGCGCAGTATTTAATACCTGTCCTTGAAGAGTTGTTTTAATGAGGCAAGTTGTAGAACTAAGATCCTCAATTAAATATTTAACTTTAGTTGAAAACTGGACCCGTGCTGTGTCTAGGTTCAACACACATGGAGAAACTTGTCAGCAATAACTTAACTTAACATCTGACGGCGGAGGGCCATAACAGTATTCCGAACAGCAGAACATTTAATAACTTGAACTACTACATTAAGACCGCATATATTGGGTATAAAACAACTTCAGAGAAAAGGAATTCAATTAAACTAGCCCGTCACAAGGCTGAAGTTCTGTGGTACTTGCGTTTACTGTAGATGTAGGTTAAGTGCTGCATTTTCATAGAACGTTGGAGGAAGCCTGAGGGTAATTATCGGAGCGCGCGTCTGACTGAAAAACTGCTTCGGAGAGGTGACAGGGGAAAATACAAAAACGGGGCAGAGGGATGATAAGGGGAATGAAGGAACTAATGGTAGAAGGGGAAAGACAATGACTAACTGGGAACTGTGAAATTATCAGGATGTAAACAGGGAACAGCGGTAAGCGTTGCGCTGCTAGGAAGCAGAACCAACATGAAGAAGAGACTTCACGGTGGGCGGGGATAATAAAGGGAGCAGAGCTGCATGAATAGAGCAGCTCTGCAAGTTACAGGCTAACAACTGGGTGGCCATATTGGGTAATCCGGAAATTAATTGTCTAGTCATTGAAACCACTTTCTGCAGGACTCATTACCATGATCAATGATGTAAGAACCTTAACATTTTATAATATGCTCACCTCAACTTTTGAAGTTTTCTCTATTCGTCTTAAATGGGAATATGATTTAGGATGCACGTTTGATGATCATATTTGGTTCCGTCTGTTCTCTAAAATCAAAAATACATCAGTTTCAGCAAATATAACAACATTATTTTTTCTTTATTCATAGACATTTATTACTCCTGTTAAACTAGCAAAAGCTAAACCTAATTATGATGCTAAATGCTGGTCATGTGGTTTGACTCCTCCCTCATATATACATATGTTCTTTGAATGTCCATTTACTTTCAGGTTTTGGCAAGATATTTGGAAGTTCATCAAGCCTATTTTTTCTGTTCATATTCCGTTATCCATTTTAAATGTCTTTATAGGAAGTTTGGCCATAACAACAAACATCTCCCCTAACTCAGCCAAACTTTATGATCTATTCATAAGATTCAACATAGTATATGTCTGTGACGTTTAGGGGCACTATTGGGAGATGGCCTCTCAATCTGAAAAATGTTTAGCATACAATGACGAATGTGTGCGCAAGTTGATGGAATCCTTACTAATAATGGGCCTTGATAAAGACTTAGACATTTTGAATAACGATGATCAATGGGATGAACTCACTCAGTTGAGGACAAGGTTAATAAGAACTGAACTACATGCCATTATCATGTTAGAGTATGTTAAAAATCAGGCCCCACCACAAGGTTTGATTGTGAAAAATGAACCAAGATTATTCTTGGATAATAATTACTTCAAACTCATGGAGCTATATCTCCAATAAATGTGGCCGAGATTGGCTTATTTTAATAATAGAAACGGCACAGGAAACTGCCAAGAAAATTGACATTGATTTGAAGTCATTAGAAGAAGAAATCAAAACGAAATTTGAGGTAGAAGCCTTCAAGAATAGTTTAGAGAAACACTTGAAAGAAATGCAAGATTTCAAAACAAAGACAATTACAGAAAGAGTGAAACGAATGAAAAGGGACATACAGACTTTCACACACGAGAAGGCTTTTGTGTACACCAACAAAGATTATAAATTCGGGGATCCAAAACCAGGACAGTATCCCAATCAGAAACAAGATCGCAGAGTACGCTTCAGAAACACCTCATACAGTTTGAGTGGGGGTTCGGATGACAACGAGGAATATAACAGAGCGGGCACTAGTGGCAATAATAGTGAAGGAGACAACTGTTAGGGAGAATTCTCTGTTAAGGATATTTTCCCAAACCTAGTGAGTCCCCCAGCAGCTTTGCTGGATTTTTGGGGTTTATTTTTTTCTCCTAAGAGTGAGACTCTTTTTCTCCCACTCTTAGACATGATTTGAGATATCCTTTGACTGTGTAATGTGTTTTATGGGCTATGGGGTCTTTTACTCCATAGGGCTTCATGTGTTTTTGGTATGTGTGTTACACAGCACCCTCCGTGCCGTAACACAGGGGTGTCATAGTGACCCCCAAACATAGACTCCGTACCCTGGGACTGACTACTGTCTCCCAGGGCATTTAAAGTCACCATTGGCTTTACTAGTCCTAAATTGTGAACAGAACCAGTACAAACCATCACATTGTGGGTGTATTGGTAGGGGCAATTCGATTGCCCCTGGGTCTGTTGTTCGAGGGGGCACTGTTCAGTCCCCCCTGAGCGAGTTTTGGCTGGTGGCAGTGGATACTACTTTTTATATTTGACCGCGAATATATTCCTATGGGATTTTCCCATTGTTTGAGGCTAATACTTTTTAACATAGCCTCAAACATACCGCTGGTTTATTTATTTAATATTAATTCACTGGTTGGTATTTTTTGCCAGAACTCAGTTCCAAAATGGCGTTTGTGTTCGCTTCTGTGACTCCAACCCGAAGTTGAGCCCTTTGTTCCACTTTTGGCGGGCTTCTGCACAGAAGCCCTTCAAAGTGGTGCCACTCTGTCTGGGTACCACAGGGGGTGTTGGAGGGGGTTTAAGCACCCTGGGCTGAGTTGCCTCGGCAACTCAAGTCGCACTCTTGTGTGATTGGCCCAGTGGTGAGCCGCCTGGCTCACCACTTAGCATGTTTGAGTGACAGCTAGGACTGATGAATGGGGGTTTTCTGCATAAAAGCAGGGCTTTGGGGACTGGGACTTCAGACGTCGCCACAGGACCAAATCATCCGAAGAGGGAGAAGCTGAGCCGACCTGCAACAACGACACCACCGGTGGAGCCCTGCTGAACCGACTCGCCACTTCTTCCAACGACAGAGAAGAACTTCATCCCGAAGAGTCTTCTTCCTTTGACTGGTGGGTATAACCAATTTGCATGCCTTTTCTCCTTCCCGGATCATCTCGTGACCGCCTTGCTTGTGCCAAGAACCCCGGCAACCGGGATACCACGTTTTACCACTATCGCAAATAAAAGGGTAGTACCTTTTTAACCGGAGAACTCCGCGGCTGGTTTCTTCCCTGGCAGTGCAACGACCTTCAGCTTTCCTCCACGTCGAGATCTTCTCTTCCTTTGGATGACGCCGCAACTTGCACCCACTGCCAGGAACAACTGCCCCTGCTGGAGGATCCTCTCCACTTTCAAGGTACTGTGTCCGCCTGGCCTCCCTTGCAACGGTCTGTGTGGGGTCTCTCGTAAATCCTCAACTTACCACTTGGGTTGGCCCTAGGCTGGCTAACTGAACTTTTCTGAGCTGAACTGATTCCTTTTTAAACTCTCTGCAAGACTTTCCAAGCCTTTTAAACTGTGTGATCTTGGGCACATTGGTGTTCTACTCTCTCCTTCGGCCTTAAATGGTGTAGTGTCTCTATTAAATACCTGGGCATACGATTTGCCCCCACGATCCAAGACACAGTCAAACTTAACACTAAGATCTTGATAGATGCTCTTATAGACCTAACATCCAAATGGTCCCCCCTCTACCTCTCCTGGTGGGGACGTTTAGATACAATTGAAATGATGCTTTCCCCTATTGCATTATACTACCTGCAGCTTCTTTCTGTTCCGCTATCTCTTCCCTTCTTCAAATCTATCTATTCCATTTTACTGAACTTTCTATGGGGCGTAGGAAAAAGTAAGAGAATTCCCTTAACCAAATTAAAGGTACCTTATGAAATGGGTGGGATCAGATTTCCAGATTTCAAATGATATCACTCTGCATTTCTCCTAAAACAATCCCGCCACTGGTTTGCGGATCCTGAAATCTCTGATACTCCCACATGGTATACTTAGGAAAAAACACTCAGCTTACACTTACAATGTCACTGACATCATGTACATGTTTAAATATACATCTATGAATATCTTGGATCCCATTAAAGCCCTACAAGCCTTTCTCTTCCCTCATACCAAAACTCCCAATAAGTACCTCTCCCCTTTAATATGGCATAACAAGAATATTGTGATTAATAATAAGGCCTGAATTCACAGATCATGGATAGAGAAAGGAATTAGATTCATTCAACAAATTATTCATGGTCCTTCCATTCTCTCCTTTCAGCAATTATCATCTCCATTTACCCCATCCCCAAAGCAGACTTTCATTATTACAACAAATTAATTGCCTAGATGTACCTTAACACTTCTCTAATGATGTAACGCTTACCTGAACTCTGCGGGAGCACCAAGGTCTGTGTATGTCCCTCAGGGTGGCTCGGGGGGGGGGGGGTTCTCTAGATGATCTGGACAGGAAGGCCCAGCAAAATATAATAGTGAATATTCTCTTTTTTATGGTGACTTGGGTAAGTTCTAACTAAAAGATTTCCATTGAATAATGGAGGTTATACTGCTCACCTGTATTGAAATGAAAAAAATGTCTGTGGAAAATGCTTCTCTCTCTGAATCCTCTAGGAGTTCCAGTCCCAAAAGACCCCAGATGCCTAAGGAGTTGGTGGGTATGAATGAGCCTAAGTTGGATGTGTTGGATTGGTTGAGTCTGTTTGGGTATAATCATGGGCTCCAGGACATCACAGGTAATGCTTTACTTACCTGGTTGTTCTCCAGGCTCCCCCCTGTTGCAACCGATGCGGTAATGGAGTTGGGGGAGGAGGATAGGAAGGATTATGAATGTGTGAAGCTAGCTTTGATAGCTAGATTTGGGAAGAATCCTTCCCAGTACCTTAAGAGGTTTAGGACCATCAAAAAGCATGATGGTACCCCTTGGGCTACCTGGGTGAGTGAAAGTTTGAAGAACTTAGAGGGATGGATTAAGGGTTACAAGGTGAACACTTATGAGGGAATGAAGCATCTTGTGATGTTGGGGTCAATTTATGATGCCTACTCTCCTGAGCTCAGACAGCACTTGGCTGATTCAAAGGAATTAGATTCCAGAAAACTAGCTAAGGCTGCTGACTTGTGGGTTGCCAACCGGGCTACTCACAAGGACTCTGGGGTAACTCAGAAAAAGGATGAGGGGAAATGGCCAAAAAAGGACTCCAAAGAGAATTCTAATAATTCCAATCCCAAAGAGGGCCCCAAACAAAACAATAAGGGTAAGCCACAAGGGAAACCAAATCAGAGTAGTGTACCTTCTGGTGGTAAACCAGAAGGAGGTCAGAGCAAGCCACCATTCCAGAAAGCATTTGGTAAATGTTATGTTTGTAGCTCGCCTGACCATGTGAAAGGAGATCCCAGATGTAAGGGTAAACCTTCAGGGGTCCAGCTTGTCTCCTTAGCCTTCGCTCCAGAGGAGGAAGTACAAATGGCAAGTGGAAACTTTCTACTACTGGCTGATGAACCCATTGGAGTCTCAGCCAGTGTTTCTTTAGTGTCTCTGGGTCTGTGGGAACAACAGAATTTAGATGTCTATAACTCAATCCCAGATAATACTAAAGAATATTATAAGGACAGTGTGCAGGTGAATGGTCAGGAGACTACTGCCATTAGGGACACTGGGGCCAGCATAACTTTGGTGGATAAATCTTTTGTTCGGGCAGAGGATGTTGCTAAGGCACCCAAACGCCTCACCAAGTTAGCTGGAGGTCCTGTGCAGATGCTTCCCCAATTACCAGTTCTCATCCAGTGTAATGACATGACTGTGAAGATACCTGTCAGCATACAAAGTGAGGTACCAGGAAGGGGTCTGTTGGGTAATGACCTGAAGACTGTTGGAGTTGTGTCACATACCCCCAGACCTCATAGTAAAAGGTTACATGAGCTCACCAGACCTGCAAGGGAGAGAACCATGAGAGGTACTCCCAAGGAGATGATGAAGAAGGATTTCACTCCTACTCCACTGGAGTTACAACTTGCTATCTCTGAACAACAAGAAGCAAAGGGGAAACCCAAGACTTCTAGGAAACAGCCAGCAGCAAGCACTCCAGTGCTTCCAACAAGGACTTCCCCTAGGTTGTCCAAAGTTACACATGTAACTCCACCTCCAGCTGAGGCTGAGAGGCAGGTACAACCCTGTGTGGTTGAGCTAGACTCTGAAGAGGAGCTAGTGGAAGGCCAAGAACTCATTGGAGATCTGGATCCTGTTGACCATCCTGAGCTGCAGTCTTTACTGGCAGAAGGTGGACCCAACCGGGCAGACTTCAGTAAGGGACAGAGAGAATGTCCAACTCTGGAAGGTCTTCGCCAACAGGCAGCATCTCAGGCTGATGGGCAAGAGCCTGGGAAGTATAGGTTGCACTGGGAAGATGACCTCTTCTACAGTGAACCGACTGAGTCTGCACCTGGAGACTACAAGCGGCTTGTAGTACCTCAAGAAAACAGACACCAGTTCTTGCAACTGGCCCATGAGATTCCTTTGGCTGGTCACTTGAGTTTCAAGAAGACCAAGGAAAGGCTCTCACTCTACTTTTATTGGCCAAAGATGGGAGCTGAGGTAGATAAGTTTAGCAAGAGCTGCCATACCTACCAAACTTCTGGTAAGGTTGGTTCCAAGAATGTGGCACCTTTAGTGCCTCTCCCAGTTGTGGGAGTCCCATTTGAGAGGGTAGGGATTGACATTGTTGGTCCCCTTGATCCCCCAACCTCCTCAGGCAACAGGGTTATCCTTGTTGTAGTAGACCATGCTACTAGGTACCCTGAGGCAATTCCTATGAGGACTGTTACAGCTCAAGCTATGGCTAAGGCCCTCCTTGGTATTTTTACCAGGGTTGGGTTTCCTAAGGAAGTAATCTCCGACAGGGGATCAAATTTTATGTCCCACTACATGAAAGCCATGTGGAAAACCTGTGGAGTTACTTACAAGTTCTCTACCGCCTACCACCCTCAGACAAACGGATTGGTAGAAAGGTTCAACAGAACCATGAAGAGCATGATAGGTGCTTTAGAAGATCCCCTTAAAAGAAAGTGGGACCTCCTATTGCCATGCCTTCTCTTTGCTTATAGAGAAGTCCCTCAGGAGGGAGTAGGTTATTCTCCCTTTGAACTTCTTTATGGCCATCCAGTCAGAGGTCCATTGGCCCTGATTAAGGAGGGGTTGGAGAGTGCTCCTTCCCCCAAGCCAGTCAGAGTGACTGACTATGTGATAGGTCTCCGGAAGAGAATGTCACACATGATGGCAGAAGCTAGTGATAACCTGAAAGATGGGCAAGCTTTGGTCAAAGATTGGCTTGACCAAAAGGCTAACATGGTTGAGTTCACTCAAGACCAGCTAGTTCTAGTTATGATCCCCACAAGGCAGAGGGTCTTGCAAGATAAATGGATGGGACCCTTCAAGGTTGTGGGTAAACCTGGAGAGGTGAACTATCTGGTGGACTTGGGCAATCCCAAGGAGGCTCCCAGAGTCTTCCACACCAACTGACTAAAGGCGTATGTCTCCAGGCCTGAAGTAGGAGCCTTGCTTCTAGCTTCAACAGAAGAGGAAGAAGAGAGTGAAGCTCTCCCTGATCTCCTCAGAGGCTTACACTTGGATGAAAAGATTGAAGGAGTAAATCTCTCTTCAAACCTGACACCTGAGCAACAAGAAGAGTGCAAATCTATGTTAAATCAGTTTGCCTCCTTGTTCTCACTTTCACCAGGCTTGACCCCTTGGGGCCAGCATGATATACTCACTGGTGACTGTCTGCCAGTCAAATGCAGAGGATATAGAATGTCAGAAAATGTAAGAACCCACATCAAAGGGGAGGTCAAGAAGATGCTTGATCTCGGGGTAATAGAGCCCTCTACTAGTCCATGGTCTAGCCCAGTTGTGTTAGTACCAAAGGCAGGATCCAAAGAATTGAGATTCTGTGTGGATTATAGAGCTCTTAATGCAGTCACCAAGACTGATGGCCACCCTTTACCAAGGACAGATGAGTTGGTGGATAAACTTGGTTCAGCCAAGTTCCTCAGCACATTTGACCTTTCGTCAGGCTATTGGCAAATAGCCCTGACAGACCATGCCAAGGAGAAAACTGCATTTTCTACCCCAGTTGGCTTATACCAATTTAAGTTTATGCCGTTTGGACTGAAGAATGCACCTGCTACATTCCAAAGGATGGTAAATCAAGTTCTGGCTGGGATGGAGGACTTCTGCATGGCATATTTGGATGACATTGCAGTATTCAGCCAATCCTGGGAAGAGCATGTTAACCACCTAGGACATGTTTTGCAGGATCTTGGACAGGCCAATCTGACCATAAAGGCAAGTAAATACCAGATTGGTCAGAGTAAGGTGGTCTACCTTGGGCATGAGGTAGGAGGTGGAGAAATAAGGCCTTTGCTCAGCAAGATTGAAGCTCTGCAAAATTGGACAACACCTACTAATCAAACCCAGGTGAGAGCCTTCTTAGGCCTCACTGGGTATTACAGGAAGTTCATAGAGAACTATGGGACCATAGCTTCTCCACTGAATGTAATCTCCTCTCCGAAATTCCCTAAGAAGGTCAAATGGAATGAGGAGTGCAATCAGGCCTTTGAAAACCTGAAGAAAGCTCTGTGCCAAATACCAGTATTGAGAGCTCCTGACTATCACCAAACTTTCATTGTGCAGACAGATGCTTCTAATGTAGGTATAGGTGCAGTCCTTAGCCAACTGGATGAGAAAGGTAGGGAGCACCCCCATTTGCTTCATCAGCTGAAAGCTGAAGGATCCTGAGACAAGGTGGGCAACAATTGAAAGAGAATGTTTTGCTATTGTGTGGGCATTGAAGAAGTTTAGGTCATACTTGTATGGTTCTACTTTTGTCATTCAGACTGACCACCAACCCTTGAGATGGTTGATGCAAATGAAGGGGGAAAACCCAAAACTACTGAGATGGTCAATCTGCCTGCAAGGGTTTGATTTCACCATTGAGCACAGGTCAGGGTGTCACCACCAAAATGCTGATGGTCTCTCTAGGATGTATGTCATCGTCTAGAGGTATGAGATTCATCCAGGAGTGGATTAAATCCTCCTGTCCCTTAGTCTGGGGGGGGCGGGTTTTATGGAGAATTCTCTGTTAAGGCTAATTTCCCAAACCTAGTGAGTCCCCCAGCAGCTTTGCTGGATTTGTGGGGTTTATTTTTTTCTCCTAAGAGTGAGACTCTTTTTCTCCCACTCTTAGACATGATTTGAGATATCCTTTGACTGTGTAATGTGTTTTATGGGCTATGGGGTCTTTTACTCCGTAGGGCTCATGTGTTTTTGGTATGTGTGTTAAACAGCACCCTCTGTGCCGTAACACAGGGGTGTCATAGTGACCCCCAAACATAGACTCTGTACCCTGGGACTGACTACTGTCTCCCAGGGCATGTAAAGTCACCATTGGCTTTACTAGTCCTAAATTGTGAACAGAACCAGTACAAACCATCATATTGTGGGCGTGCTGGTAGGGGCAATTCGATTGCCCCTGGGTCTGTTGTTCGAGGGGGCACTGTCCAGTCCCCCCTGAGCAAGTTTTGGCTGGTGGCAGTGGATACTACTTTTTATATTCGACCGCGAATATATTCCTATGGGATTTTCCCATTGTTCGAGGCTAATACTTTTTAACAAGCCTCAAACATACCGCCGGTTTATTTATTTAATATTAATTCACCGGTTGGTATTTTTTGCCAGAACTCGGTTCCAAAATGGCTTTTGTGTTCGCTTCTGTGACTCCAACCCGAAGTTGAGCTCTTTGTTCCACTTTTGGTGTGCTTCTGCACAGTAGCCCTCCAAAGTGGTGCCACTCTGTCTGGGTACCACAGGGGGTGTGGGAGGGGCTTTAGGCACCCTGGACTGAGTTGCCTCAGCAACTCAAGTCGCACTCTTGTGTGATTGGCCCAGTGGTGAGCCGCCCGGCTCACCACTTAGCATGTTTGAGTGACAGCTAGGACTGATGAATGGGGGTTTTCTGCATAAAAGCAGGGCTTTGGGGACTGGGACTTCAGACGTCGCCACAGGACCAAAGAATCCGAAGAGGGAGAAGCTGAGCCGACCTGCAACAACGACACCACCGGTGGAGACCTGCTGAACCGACTCACCACTTCTTCCAACGACAGAGCAGATCTTCATCCCGAAGAGTCTTCTTCCTTTGACTGGTGGGGATCACCAGTTTGCCCGCCTGTTCGCCTTCCTGGATCTTCTCATGGCCGCCTTCCCTGTGCCAAGCACCCCAGCAACCGGGATACCACTTTTTACCACTACCGCAAATAAAAGGGTAGTACCTTTTAAACTGGAGAACTCCACGGCTGGTTTCTTCCCTGGCAGTGCAACGACCTTCAGCTTTCCTCCATGCTGAGATCTTCTCTTCCTCTGGACGATGCTGTGACTTGCACCCACTGCCAGGAACAACTGCCCCCGCTGGAGGATCCTCTCCACTTTCAAGGTACTGTGTCCGCCTGGCCTCCCTCGCAACGGTCTGTGTGGGGTGTCTCGTAAATCCTCAACTTACCACTTGGGTTAGCCCTAGGCTGGCTAACTGAACTTTTCTGAGCTGAACTGATTCCTTTTTAAACTCTCTGCAAGACATTCAAAGCCTTTTAAACTGTGTGATCTTGGGCGCATTGGTGTTCTACTCTCTCCAAGAGGGAGCCTGGGCTCTGAACTTTTTGCTCACAAGCAGACTTTGACTTTCCTGCCTTGCTGAGTGCTTCTAAAGTATTGTGTTGTGTGCTGTTCCTAATTTCTGCCTTTTCCCTCCCTTTTTCTTAACTTATTGGAGTGCCATCTTTAGTTAAGCGCTCACCTCTGTCTGGAAATAAGTGGTGTTAACTAAGACTTGTCTAATAAGGAATAAGGCATGTATATATATTAATAGTGACTGTGTTTTTAAACTTGCTTACAATAATAGTGCTAGAGTGTCTCTAAGTGTGTCTTTAAATAAATAATTATATACTTGATACCAAAGCTCTGGTCAGTGTTTACTTGTGCTACTGTATTTTGGTACCTATCTTGTATACTCTATATACTGTCTAACTCTTCTTGAGAGAGGTCTGGCTGCTCAGCCACAGCTACCAGGTAAATCTGGGTGGTACAGACTGCTACCAATTGGGTTTACTGCCAACACCTGTGGTCTTAAGCCTTTTGCAGTGCTCCCTAAGGGAACTGCACAGGTTTCTGCCTAACAACAACAGACCCAATCGAGGATGTGGCACAAGAGGTAACAACCGTGGTAGAAATGGACAACAACAGCCTTTTTTAGAAAGAGGTGGTGCTCAAAGACAGTGGGCTCCAGATCGAATGCAGACCCGGAGTCACAGGGGTTGGTAGTGAATCTTTCCTCCATATCCCTAACAGACAAATAAATATTGGTTCTGAATAAGGGTTTGAACTTTGTGATATCAAAATATCATAATCCTTTCAAATTTAGACTTGAGCTTCAACAGTTCATGAGAAAAGTCCACCTTAAAGAGTTTTTCATGAATAATTCTTTCAACGAAAATAGTAACCACAGTGGACTTAGAAACTTCTCCACATTTTGTGCTCCCCTCTCCTCGCATTCTCTGGAGTCTATTGTCTTTGAAAAGAAAGAGATGGAGGAGATTAGAGCTCTAGAATCCAAAGGTGTTCCCAAACATTCTAATTTGTGTAGGAGCGAACAAGTTATTCCCAAATCCTTGGGGACCAATCAAAACATCATCCGTCAGGTGGATAAGGGAGGGGCTATAGTGGTGTTGAATAGAACTGATTATGTAGCAGAATGTCTTAAACTATTATCAGACACTTACCACTACCAAAAAATTGATAGGGACCCTAGTGATGAATTATCCATCATCATCAAAGAAAAAGTCACTAAAGCCATAGATTTGAAATTTATCAGTAAACCAGAAGGGGAATACCCCATGAGAGGAAATGGCAGAGTACCAATTTTTTATACTCTGGCCAAAATTCATAAAAGTTTGGAGAGCCCCCCTGGAAGACCCATCGTATCGGGAATTAACTCCCTTTTGGAGCCTCTATCCAAGTATGTCGATCTGTATCTCAGACCGTTCATACCTACGATGAAGAGCTATGTCAAATACACCACTGATGCCATCAACAGAATCGAGGGGAGTGTGTTCAATCCTGATGTAAATGTACTATTCTGCTTAGACATAAAAGCCCTATATACCAATATACCTCAACGAGCCACCCTGGAGGTGATTGAAGAAATGCTTTTGCAAAGGGAAGATGATCATCCTGTCCCCAATTCATTCATCAAATGGTGCACAGAGATGACACTCACAAATAATTTTTTTCAGTTTATGGGCCAGTTCTATATACAAGTGGAAGGTACAGCTATGGGAGCCGCTATTGCTCCTAATTTAGCCAACTTTTATGTCAACACGTTTGGAGAAACTGTCATCTACTGTAACGCTCACCTGGTTCCCTCGGAGGCGCTGGTCTTGACTGGGCGGTGAAAACGTCTTCAACGTTAGGCGTAGGATTCGTCTGGCTCACGGATTTGACCCCTTCCTCACTGAAAGCTTGACCTGCAGTGTGAGGTGTCTTAAGTAAGTGGAAAATCAAGGAATTAGTGGCTGGAAGGTTGGGAGAAGTTCTTAGCCCCTCTCTCCCTCTCTTCCCGTGGTACTCGGGTGATTGTTGTGCTCACCTTAAGTAAGTGAATGCTGAGCTCTCCATCCTGCGTCTTGTGCAGGGGCGCTGGATCCAGTTACTTCACTGGATGTGAGTTCCGCCTCTTGATTGCAGAGGGTAGTTGAGAGCGAAGCCGCCGTTTGCTGCACGAGCGTGACTTGTAAGTATTAAAGTTCTCTTTAGATTGCTCTCTTCAAATGTCTTTTCCCCTAATGTCTATGTCTTTTACTTTTCAGATGCTGTCGATGCCAAAGAAGATGCTCTCCCCGATTCGTGGCAGAGAGCGTAACAAGAAGATGATGAATTCGAAGGCACGTAAGTAGGAAGGCTATTTCGGGGCCGTAGAATGCACCTTAATGTCCCCTTTTGTCTCTACAGGTGCCGGAATGCAATGCGAGCAAGGTTGAAGCAAGCGCAACACAGGTAAGCAGTTTTGTACCCAAGCGTTACTAACCAATGTTCTTTGTCTTTGCAGGCCCGATGCCGGACGAGAAATGCAGAAAAACGTCTTGGATGCTGCCGATGGATCGGGTTAGTCGAAGCGCTAACTTTGCCTTTGTCTAACCTGTGCCTTTTGTTTTGCAGGAGCCGCTGAAGATTGAAGATTGGTTCCCAGCAGGTAATTTTCGTAATTACAGGGTCCGGAGCTGAAGATTCGCTGGAGCTGACACGGTGAGCGTCCTGCTGCAGATGCAGAATAACGCGAAGCATGTGGTACCAATCGGGTGTGGTTTAAATAGCCCATAGGAGTGCTTAGGTGTCTTCTTCCACAGCAGCCTCGCCCAGGTAAAAGAGTTCCTGCTTCCAGAAGGCTTCCAGCAGCAATGATCCAGGGAGTGGTGCCTGCCCCACCCAGAAGGAAAAGTAGTCCCTGCCAGAAGAAAGTAAAGCCTCATCTTGCTGGTAAGTAAGCAGCATGGTCTGCTCCAGGTAGGTTCACCCAAGCACCTTTACACTTGATATGAGCCCGGCGCTTCCTGTGCCGGGACGGATCCTTACTATGAGCCTGGCACCACCGGTGCCAGGACACGGTCCAAAAGGTCCCTATTGGGACTTGCTGGTGCCGATAAGACATGTTATGAGCCTGCTCCCAAGGATGTTGGGTAGGTCCTGACTCCTTGAAAGCAGTGGTCATGACATCTACCGTAACTTAAATCCGTACCAAGATAACATTCTATGTTGGTTAAGATACACAGAAGATATCTTCGTAATTTGGAAGGGAAATAGGGATGAAGCTAATCAATTTAACATCTGGATGAATGAACAAAATAGATATCTCAAATTTACCATGAATATGAGTAACAACCTAGTGATTTTTTTAGACACATCTATATATCACCACCAAGGCACCTTGCTCATCAAACCTTATACCAAAGATACTGACAGAAATGCTCTCCTCCACTTTAATAGCCATCATGCTCAACATGTAAAAACCAATTTACCTTTTGGTCAGTTTCTGTGTATCAAGAAATACAGCAGTACAAACGAATCCTATGAGGACGGGGCCAACAAACTAATCGAGAAACTGACTAAGCGAGGTTATCCCAAACGCTTAGTGAAGGATGCAGCAAAAAGGGCATTCAATAATAACAGGAAAGATCTTCTAGATCAACCACTGCATAGAAACCGAGACACTAAAGAGACTCCACTGGTATTTGTGAATACCTTTAGTAACTTATCCTATAGGATTAAGGGTATCATAAACAGGAGCTGGAACAAAGTCATGACCAAAGAATGTGAGAAACCTCTTATAGCATTCAAAAAGAGTACCACAATATGCAATTTGGTGATGAGAAATGACATTGGGAGTACTAAAATAACGGAATCCCGCCAGACAAGGTTGTGGGGTTTACCACCAGTGTCAGGGCACCATCCATGTGGGAATTGTACTATGTGTGCACCAACCAGAAAAACCACAACAATAGATCTAGGTCTAGAAAGGGAATGGAACATTACGGAATACACAAATTGTAATACAGAAAATGTAGTACATGTAATAAGATGTCCGTGTCAATACATTTACATTGGTAAAACTATTAGAAAATGTAAAACGAGAATGATTGAGCACAAAAGATGTATTAAAAACAAGGTGGATCTGGCACCACTTGTTAAACATTTAGCGATTTCAATGGGACCATTCTAATACATGTGAGAGGAAGAACACAAGAACAAATAAATAAAAAATTACTAAGCCTGGAAAAGAAATTTATTTTTTTGACCCACAGCCATATTCATGGACTCAATGAGAATATTGAATGGCATAATGCCTAGACGGGATGCATCCTTTTGTTGCTCAACCTACCCGTTAATGTTCCCAAATGTAATAGACAATAAAGCTGACACTATGAAAACTATCGAATGATAGAATGCCTAGAGGGGACAAAACCCCACCGCCCTTCCTTTTCTGACATTCAACAAAACTGTAAAATTACTAACTGCAGCATACAACGAATTTGACATATGACATAAGTAGCTCCATCTTACTGTCTATATAGGGAGGCATATTTGGAATGATCTTGTGATATGTTGGCCTTAGAGTATTCGCCTATATGTGCTATATTAAATCTGCTATTGTTTTCCCTGGCCTAGGGATAGTCGTCCACACTAGACCTTACACTGGGCGCTACTGTGTGACATGTTACCTGCAAAAACTATTTTCCTTGTCAGTGTGCCTTGAGTTTTGGAACATGTCCATATGAATGGGTAACTACCCATTGTATCAACTGTGCAAAAAAGGTGTGGGTATCAGCATTACATTGATACCTGTGTATTTTCACAGTAGACATGCTATACATCAGTGTTTTGGGTCTGTTAAGAAGTTGGAGGCAATATGTTTGACATTAAGCTTACCATCACAATTTGAGTTGAACATCCATGCCCCTTTTTCCTTTCTCTCTCTCTTTTTCTGGGCTATATACAAGCAACTACATCTCCCACACTCAGTTGGCCGGCATATGCGGCTATTACGAGCGCGATGACTTCATGACGTCATTGCGTGATTGACGTGGTGATGTCATCGCGTAGATGCGGAGGCGCGTGTATTTTTTTAAATAGCGGCCCTTTTGTTTTTTGGCGGCCGGTACGCGAATTGCAGCCCTATAGAAATCATCCCAAACTCATGGTGTTTCACTTAGGCAAGTTGAACTTTTCTTATTCAATAGTTGGCCAAGATTACATGGCCCTAGTTTTGTCATGGAGCTGTACAGCACCAGTGAACAGCTTTTCTTCTGAATGGAATCCTTTTATTCTATTCCTATAGATTAGCACCAAGACAGGTACAGTGCTGCACCAAGTGAGAACAAGCTCTCATATTTACTGAAGTCTCGTGCAAGAGACATGCACATATCAGCAGTTTTATAGTAAGTGGGTTGGCCCGTATTACTACATTTCCATATGTATATTACAAGTTATATGGATTGGCTGAAACCATATACTGAGTTAGGTTTGTTTTTTCCTTTCTCTTCCCCTTTTTCACCCTCAGTTGCCCTTTGACCAATCTACTGCACTAATGGTGTAGTGTGTAACTTTGGAGGGAGCACAATATTTAGCTCTATTCCTTACAGGTAAGAGGACCCTCTTTGATAAAATAATTCCTAGTGTGCAACATATGTGTATTATCCTAATACAGTATCCTTTGTACTTACCCATTATAGAATAGAAGACATTTGGAGAGATATTCCCCAAGAAAAGGAAATTCTTCTCCCCCTTACCATTTAGTGGTACAACACAGCTTGTGGAATACTTCTACCACAATCTATAAGGTATGTAAGAGAGTAACATACCTAGTCCCCTAGGTGGATCGGGGGCACCACTATCAAGGTCTAATTATAAGATCTTTGTGATAGTAGATAGATGTGCATAAAAGTTCTAATAGAACCATACAACACAAGCAACATAATACCCCTGTTGAATGTCCTACATTTGTCTGTGTTTTAGGGACAGAAATGTGTGCAAGTTGGGCCTAGAAAACAAGAATAAGATTACTGTAAAAGAGGAAAAACAACTCCAATGTGAAGTATCACATGGCGTTGATCTAGTGATCAAGAAATTTAACCCACATTGTTTGTACTTTCTTGTGTTTCTGTGCAATATATGTTTTACGTGTTTTTATGGAGTTTTATGTAATGTGATCATTTTATGAGTACTAGCATTTATATGTTTAATTAAAAAACGTTTTAACGTTCATGTGTGAATTTTGAGGTAACAGATATACCCATTGTCAGAGTAATTTGTTGGGTTTGAGACACCTGTTAGCATACCTTCTTTTTGTAGAATATATATCTATTCATTAGCATAGCATTGAAATGTATTACAGCTAATTGGAAAGACTTCCGATCTCTCTCTACCAGAGGATGGTGGAACTCTATCTGTCACATTCATAGAATGGAATTATTTATGGCTAACAATTTGAATTCAATTCCTAAATACAATGCTAAATGGTTTTTCTTTATTCGTTATGTCAACTGTTTCAATGTAACTGCGCATGGCACTTGAACCTTCATACTTACATTTAACCCTACAGTAATCTTTCATTAACTTCACACGTAAGCTTGTTATATCTCATTATTACAGTTGTAATATCACTCTGATCATATATCATATTATACCCACCTTCCATTTATTTCCAGTATGTTCTTTGTTTGTCTACTAGTCTGTCTCCCCATGTTTCTTTTTTAATTCTCCTAACAAGTACCTTTGCAGATTAATTATAACAATTTGCTCATATAATAATTTGTTGCTACAAACTTTGATCCATCATCTATGTACAATAACTCAATTGTTTAATGATTTACAGGCCGATTCATGGAATTAATGTAAAATCGCAGTGCAAGCGTGAAAATCGCAGCGCAAGCGTGAAAATCTCAGAACAAGCGTGCCAAAGCCGCACACATCGATTAATGGAAGTCTGTGCGCGTGTAAATCCTGGGATGTGCGCTAAAATCGGGGGTGGCGCATGCGGGCGCACACCTCATCAAATGGCGTGGCTACACGCACAGCGAAAGCGCACATAGCGCAGCACACACAACAAAAGTGGGCAGAACACGTGGCGTAACACGCGGAATGGGGAACAATGCGTGAAAATGTGGGCGTTACGGAGGAAGTACAGGAGGTAAATGCTCGCAACGCCCACACGCGCGCCTACAACATGTATTCATGGAATCGAACAGGAGAAACGCGTGCGCCAAAAAAGACGCGCTAATCCGGAAACACGTACACCAGCAGGAAGCAGGCGTACGCGGCCTCATGCAGCATAAAAGTGCACGCAAACAACAAACAAGCTCAGACGCTACGATGAATATACCGTTCCTCGAAGCAGTGGTCGTGGGACTCCACAGGAGGAGGAGGAGGATAGCCAGGCCCCGAATTTTTACACCCAGGACCAGCCTTTTTGGGATGCCTGATGACCAGGTGTATGGGAGGTACAGGTTTCCACAAAAGCTAGAGACGAAGTAACAGTACTGGGTCACACAGCCGCTCTCATTTGGGCCCAACCTGGGCACGTAATTATTTAAAGTTCAAAGCAGTATACTCAGGTATCCAAGATGTATAATACTTGTTCAAAAATAGAGAGATGAGTCTGTTTGGTAGTTTATATCAAAATAATGATCATGGGGGTTATTCCTGGTTAAAACTTCCAGGATCAGAAACTTGATTTGCGAAAGGTTATGGTTATTCAAGGCCCAATGACGAGCCACAGCTGAATTTGGGTTGGAATTGCGTATGCAGGAGCGGTGTTCATTCCACCTTATTTTAAATAATAAATTACTTGACTTGCCCTGAAGAAGGAAATTATTTCCGAAATGCATTGGCATATTTAGTCTGAATTACGTATGGATTGTGGCAATTGCTCCCTCACTAAGGATTCATTAGTGATAGCTTTATTTTTGAATTTCTTTGGATAAATCATTATTTTGATATAAGCTACCAAACAGACTCATCTCTCAATTTTTGAACAAGTATTATACATTTTGGATACCTGAGTGTACTGCTGTGAACTTTAAATAATTACGTGCCCAGGTTGGGCCCAAATGAGAGCGGCTGTGTGACCCAGTAGTGTTACTTGGTCTCTAGCTTTTGTTGCAATTTTGAGTCCGGGTGTCTCCAGACTTGACACAGCCAGCTCCTTCTAAATTGTGTGTATTTTTTGAACATTCAATCCTTATTTTATACTGACTTGAATATTTGGAATATTTTTGATATTTTGTGGTGCCCACTCTCTTCTCCGTTAGGTACAGGTTTCCACCACACATGATACTCGACCTGGTGAGTGAGTGGGAGGATGACCTCACATCACCCACCCTGTGCTCCCAAGCACTGAGCCCCTTGGAAAAGGTGCTCAATGTACTGCACTTCTTGGCCACTGGTTTATTTCAGCGGACAAGTGCCATAGTGGGGGGGGTGTCACAGGCCACGCAGTCACGCTGCCTACACCAGGTGTTGGCCATCATGACTGCACGCTCCTCAGTCCGCAGGCACATATACATGCCCAGAACACCTGCAGAAAGGCAGTCTGCCGTCCAAGACTTTTATGGGGTGGCACACTTCCCCAAAGTGCTAGGTGCCATTGATTGCACATATGTGGCACTATGTCCACCCAGGGCAAATGAGAACATCTATAGAAACCGCAAGCACTGGCATTCCATCAACATGCAGGTAGTATGTGATGCCAAGGGAATCATCACCTCAGTATATGCCAACTATCCAGGGTCCCCCCAATATAGTTTCATTTTCAGAATGTCACCCCTAAACCGGGACCTAGAAGCTGGGCGGCATGGCGATACATGGCTGCTTGGTGAGTATAAAAGCCTCTGCACATGCATGCATGTCAGATACTGAGTAATGTCACAACCCCACTAATGATACCCATCATCACCTCCACAGGGGACAGTGCCTACCCTCTGAGCACCCACATGATGAGGCCAATTCGGAACCCCACCACACCACCTGAGGTAAGATACAACAAAGCCCATATTGCAACCCGGGGCATAGTGGAGCGCACATTCAGAGTGCTCAAGTCACGCTTTCGCTCCCTTGACCGCTCTGGTGGGCAGCTGCTATACGCGCCCCCAGTAGTGTGCAGGATCATAGTGGCAGCATGTGTCCTGCACAACATTGCAACCCGCCGGGGCCTGCTGGTGGCCATGGTGCCCCCACATCCCCAACCACATGCACGGCCGCTGCGCATGGGAGGTGAAAGGGCACGTGCTGAGGCAGCCCGTACACAGCTGGTGGCTAATTACTTCACCTAAAATCCTACCCCTGTGGAGTGCACACAGCCTTGGCACATACCAGCTGACAATCAATGATGATGATATAAGTGACAGTCAACTGTCACAACCATACCAGCCTGAGATTGGTCACCTGGAAGTGTTACATTTTGTGTATCCCTACCTACTTAAATACAACCAATGCTGTGTGACAAAAAGACACGCATTCATGCTGCATGAATGACTACCCCCTTGAAAAATCCTACATGAAAATAGTGCCATGTCACCCAACCCCTCCCCATCTCAGCTACCCAACACACCATGGCATGTCATGCAATGTGAAAGCAACAAAATGAATGCACAACAGATGACACACGTGTCACAAAGTGCACTGTTCCAAATGTAAACAGGCCACAGACAATATGTTCCCAGTAATCAATAAGAAACAGCACACATGAACAAATACTGACCAGCAACACAGAACTGCAACACAGGATGAAACAGTGTCAAAATACGACAGTACAAAATCAAAGTAGTGCAAGTCTCACAACCTGACTAAGCCAGCACATCGACCTCTTCCAACTGCAGAGTGTTGCTGTAAGGCAAATGTGTCAGTGTACTGCATACAACATGAACTGCATCTGCAAAGGAGACGGCCTTGTGAAGACATGAAGAAGGTACATGTGAATAAGGAGAAAGACATGGATGCGCAAGCACATATCAATACACCATGCAGTGTTCAATCCAACAACAATTCCCACTAGGGATGTACACACAGTTTTGACTACAGACTGCCCACACAGCTCATGGGAGCCCAATGTCACTGCGTAAATTACTGTCACTTGGTCACACCATTTGCAAGCCCATGGAAAGGGGAAGCAGGAGGAGTGTATGTATCAGGAACCCAAGCATCTAACCCAAAGACAGGACAAGCCTGCATGTGCCCAGCTGGAATACACAGTGGATGCCCACGGGAGCCACACAAGGCAATACACTGTAAAAAAAAATCAAAAATGGCCATGTGTGGACCAGGGGGGGTGGGGGGGCGGCCACCCAGGATGTTCAAGGACAGGGTGCACACCAACACCCACATGCGTGGATGTTGCAGAAAAAAAAAATACCTCCATGGGCACATGGCCTGCACGGCTACGCTATTGTGGGAGTACTACTGTCGTTCTCTTCGCCCTCTGCTGCTACATCAGGAGGTGGCCGTGCTATGGGAGACAGCCCACGCAAAGCCCTGGTATGGTCCTCCATGGCAGCAAGCATGCGGGCGTGGAAGCTTTCGTTCTGGAGGATGATGGTGCGGAGATCCCCATGAAGCACCTCACAGGTAGCCCACATTTCTACACGCATGGCCTCGCGTGATGCCTGGATCTCCGCACGGGTTGTCTGGAGCTCTGTTGAGAGTGAACGTGTGAGCTGCTCCAGCTGCTGTTCTGACCTAAAATTTCAGGAAGCCTCAAGTTCACCCAGAGTCTCCCTGAGGAAATGGAGTTCTAACCTCAGGGCTTCCCTGTGGCCCTGTGACTCTACAGATATGGCTTCGCGCAGAGTCATCAGTGCCGCCCGTCGGTCCCTGTTGGACGCCAACATGTCTTCCCTGTGTGATTGGCAAATGGAGTCTGTTGCCTGCTGTTGGAGCTTCATCTGCCTTTCAGGGGGGAGAATGGAAGTGGCCACCCTATCCATTGCCTGAGCCATCATTTCAACCGATGCTCCCTGTTGTGCTGCTATACTGTAAATGGAGTTTTCCCAGACAGTATTGCCTGGTGGCGTACGGCCACCGCGTCGGCGGGCACCACACCTGTTTGGGGCAAGGCGATCTGCACCTTGCTGTGCTGGCACTGCCTGAGGCTGCAGGACTGCATTCCCCCTCTGATCTGCTGGCCCAGGAACAGTATCAGATGTTGTGGAGTGTGACCCTGCATCCGTAACCGCCAAAGACGGAGTTACCAACGCTGACATCCCCATAGAGGGATCTCCCCCCGGTGCAGGTAGGTTGGACAGAACAGCATCCCTCCCAGTAACACTTACCTGCAACACCACATATGTCTCACTGTCCGATTCAGCACCTGAATCATAGAGGTCTGCGGAGGTGCACCCAGAGACACCCGTGGATAGTATGGTCTGTAGGACAAATGGGTTTTCACCCACCCCATGCCCTCCACTGGTCCCCGGTTGTGGCTGAGATTCCTCCTGGGTCTGCACCATCTCCTCCACCTCAACAGCATCAAGTGCTTCATCACCTGCATAAACATGAAAGACAACAAATGGAAACAGGCATGAGCACTATAGCACACACATAGGCCTGACAAGCCAGAGATCCAGTACATGAATTACACATGTCCCACATGACTATAACCAGTGCATGCATGCAGTGTCAATGAGTTGGAAGGGGAGGCAAAAAGCAGACACTGAGGACTCCAAGATGGAAAAGCAACACATTTGCTGCATGCTGGATACCACTGGCATCACACATTAGCCTGTGAGTGGCATGGCCAATACACATACATGACACATGCCAGCACACAGATGGCACGTAGCATAGCCATGGTACATTTGACAAGTACAGCCATATGTTAGAGAATGAGTACTGTCACCCATCCATGTGAGATGGACATGATGAGATGAAAAATGCAAAATAGTGTGACAAAATACGCATGTGCCACACACTGCAACACATCCAGTGTACAATTATACAGTGATGGCAGGCAGATGGATACATCAATGGTTGGTCACTTCAACATGACAGGAAACAACAATCATGTTCCACATTAAAACAGGCCGCATAAATGAATGTGAGCAGGAACTTACTCAATCAGCCTGAATGGTCAAATCATTCCCATAACATGGTAATAAATGTGGGACATTGTGGGGTGTAATCTATGACAGAAACATGTCACATATCTGGCATTAGGGCAGAAAAATGTGTTGCAGAAATCGGAAGATTTAAACAATCAGGCTGAATGAACACTGAAAATTCAGAACAATGTTGTTGCAAGATGACAGTTCAAGGGAAACTGCAGTAATGTGGTGCTAATTGGCTACTGTGATCAGAAAGGATACTGTCATACCCAAATCCAAGGCCGGTGAATGGTTTGGAGGAAGCACATTGGTGACCCATACCACTCATGAGTACACACCCTCAACTGGCATTCAATCATAACACATCACCCAAGCAACATACACATGGATTACACACACATGCATGGGCATTCACCGGACAACGCTTCATAATCTGGTAGGTCTCCCACGCCTTGGATCTGTTCCTCTGTGATGGAGGTTCCAGCAACAGACTCATGTTCAGTGAGTTGGTCGTCCTCTGGAGGAGACCCACCGCCAGTCACCAGAGTAGAGGCATGATTGGAAGCCAGCTTGTTCCTTGCTCTGCGTTTCAGGTCATTCCACCGCTTGAAGCAATCATCAGCTGTGCCACTCACAAATCCAAGGACACTAATGTGGTCCGTGATGGTCTGCCAGTGGGCCCTACGTTGAGCAGGCATAGTCTTGCAGCCTGCAGTCACCACGATTTTGCGGCTATATGCCAACACATAGGCCACAAGTGCATCAAGTTCGGCGTCATTGAAGCTAGGCTTCCTTGACGTGCCGGAGTGTGTAGCCGTGTCTGGGGTCTCAGCCTGTAGTGCAAGAGCACCCTTCTTCTACTTCTTGTAAGGTGGTGCGGATCCTGATTGGCTTACGCCGCTCTAGTCAGTAGGGGCAGAAGTGCAGGTGGATTGGGTACTTGAAGCCTGTAAAGGCACAATGACCAAAGGTCTTGGTGCAGGCATTGGCTGCAGAGTGATGGTGGCAGGGCCAACGTTGGTGTGATGGACCTGGACCGACACTGTCCCGGCTAGGAGACTCAGAGCTGGGGTGGATTGAGCTGCAGCTGCCCCTGCAGCCTCCCCACCCTGGCTACTTGGGGCAGCAGATGACATTGCTGCCCCAGATCCACGTGGCCTGGTTACTGCAACTTTCACCGCCACACGTGGCTTAGACTTGGTGACCTGGAAGTCAGCCTTGGAGTCATCCTGTGTCGGTTCAGTTGACAAAATGGTCCGGTCCAACAAGGGCTGAGCTGGGATGGTGTCAGCTACGTTTCCCACAACCATTGGGGGGGGCATAGGTTGCCCCGATTGGTCCTCCACACACCCTGCAAATCCTGGCCACGTCCCCTACCGTGCCCACCACGCCCACCTCTTTGAGATCGGCCACTTTTACCTCCCTTACTGCTTGGTCGCCTCCCAACCATGGCACTGATGTTGTTGTGTGTATGGGAGTTTCAGTAAACAATTGTCCTGGCAATTGGGGTGAAAGGGGTAGGGTACTAGATGGAATTCATACCCTAGTGCTCTAGCAAGGCTGTCTGTGACCCCTGGGGGAAGATGACGGGTCACGCAATGCACAGATACCCCAAAAACAAAAGTACACATGCACACAACCCCTGGTAGACCATGTGCGTGGAAAAATGAACCCGCACTACACTGTGGCACACAGAAACACACAAATAAGCATACGCGTATCACACGCAGCCTACAATGAGCTCTGAAGGGGTACGCGACACACAGGGGCAACCACAGTTGGAAAATAAGTACGCGACTCACCGTCTGCCTTGAAAAAGAACATGAAAAAGACGCGCACACCCCCACCAAAAGAAGAAAAGAACGCAGTCTGAGGAAACAGGGTGTACCAACTGGAAATGTTGTGAAATAATCGCGTGTGAACCAACAAGAAGTACAAGAATCACCTGCTCGCTCTCCACAAAAAGCACTACAAGAAAATAGTGTGATACTCCTTTTAAGCCAGCCCACACGTGCAACATCACTTACGTGCTTACGCGCTGCAGTTATCTCACGTGCTGTTTCACTATGCACCCGTGTTGTGGGGAACGCCCGCGCGCATAACGTTGCTAACGCGCTAAGGGCCTTTCCTCGAATTACACGCTGACGTGCACTTTTTTCACGTGCCAAATCACTCCGTATCAAGCTGGCCACGCGAAAACACACGGAAGACCACGCTCCTCCCCAAAAGGCCATTTTGCTGCCCCCAAGAGCCCCGAGGACGCTCCCACCAGCCATCTGCTGCTGCCTGCCTGCTGCCCACGTGCCCTGCTATTTGGTGCCTGCACATCAGCCATCTGCAGGGGTCCAGTTGCTGTGTCCACCCCTGCTGGAACAGAAGATTCTCGACTGAGATACCATTGCTCCACAGCCCAGCCCCAGGATCCACTTGCCCACCCACGCCTGCCTCGGGGGTCGCCATGTCGGGGCAAACACCATCTGAGACCACTGGCGAGCCCCAGCCAGAGAGGCAGAGGGCCACCAGCTTCAGTGAGAAGGAAGTTGGTGTCCTGGTGGAGCATGTCCTGGGGCATTATGATGCCCTCTTCACACCATCGCACGCTGACAAGGAAGGACGGAGGAGGATCTGGATGGACATCATGAGTGCCATCAACGCGGAGGGGGTGGTACCCCGAGACCTGAAACACGTCCAGAAGCGCTGGGAGGACTACAAGTCCAGGACCCTCAGGAAGGCCCGGCGCCTCTTAGGGGCAGAGGATGCAGTGGGGCGCCGGGGCCAGCTTACCAACCAGGAGACGAGGGTCCTGGAGCGCATTCGCCCAGTGCTTCGCCACCAGATCCTCAGGATGCAGGCCCGTCTGGAGTCGAGCGGTAAGTGGCCATGTATTGCTGTGTGGGACAGGGCATGTTGCAGTGTGCTGGTAGTCTGATACTTGCCTGTATGGATGTGTGTGTGCAGGGACATCATGGTCATGCATGTGAGACCAGTAAGATGTGAACCACATGGATGGTGCATGTGTTCCAATGCAACATGGGGAGCTGTATGCGAAATGCACACATGAATGCATGCCAGTCTATTTTCTTGGACATGGAGTGGGGTGAGGGATGGGTGCTGCTCTCATGTACATGTGTGGTGTGCATGTCTGTGTGTCTGAGAAGCGTGTGTGTGACTTTGAAACGCCATGGATGCATGACACATGTCCGTGACGATGTGTAGATTCACTCATGCAGTCTGGTCACCGTGGATCCACTGTGTCTGTGGTGTATGAGCCATGATGCATGACCCTCCGGTGATGTGTGTGCATGGGGTCAGTATGAGCCATGATGCATGTGAGTTTGAAGGCAACATTTTGGTTAACAGAGGCCCTTGTACATGGATGCTGATGTTGATTGCATGTGCCGTGCCTGTTTCTGCATGTGTGTTGTGTGCATTCACCCATGTGTTGTGGAGGGACAGGATGGAAGTGACGTTTGACAGTGCCACTCATGTATTATTGCTTCCAGTCTAGGGGACTATTGTACAGTACCCTGATGCTTGTGTTCTATGTCTACGCAGCGTCCAGTGAAGAAGAGGGCGGAGACGGCGCTGTGGAGCTAAGCGGCGGGATGCCTCCACCGGGCGGCGATGCAAGGCCCAGCCACCCTCCCATGGCATTGCCATCATCCGGGAGAGAGGGGACTGGTGCCGCGTCTGCCACTACGGCTGTAGCGGAAGGGCCGGGTGAGCCCCCACAGGGACTTGCAATGGTGGAAGACGGTGCTAAGACATCCAGGTTGGTGGTCTCCACAAAGGAGGAGGAGCCCGCTACTGAGCCGCCCATGGGGCCTGGTGGGGGTAGTACCACTGGTGCAAGTGGTGCAGTCCAGGGCCAGGGTCAGAAGGCAGCACAGGTCACCGCGGAGGGGCCTGTGCATGTCGCTGTCCCTGACCCCGTGACTGCACCACCATGCACCAGCAGGGATGCCCCGTCCCAGGCCCGTCCGCAGGTAGGGGGAGGCCCACGTCATCTGCCTCTCCACTACCTGCAGACGAGCAGTCCCATGACCGTATGGGCTCCGTCCTGATTGGTGTCGCGTTGCGCACGCGTGTCATTCGTGATGATGTGCGTGCTCCCTGAACGGGAGCACGCAGGCCATCACGAAGAGCAGCGTTGCGTTGTGGCACTGTTGGGAGGGGCCCTGGTCGGTGGGTTCCTACATGTGTCGCGCACTCTGGTGGACCTCTCCTCCTCTGTGGAGACTACGCGTCAGTCGTTCTCCCTGCTGTCTTCCAGCCCATATTCCACCAGGGCCCCCTGTGGACCTGGCCCGACCAACACAGCCAGCTTGGTGAAGATCCCAGCCCTGCCACAGTCGGGAGTCGGCGGTCCAGCAGGGGTGGACACCACAACAACTGGAGACCAGCAGATGGAGGATGTGCAGGCATCATCGGACAGGGCACATGGACAGCAGCAGCAGCACCAGGCTCTAGGTGGGAGCAATGATGGCTCGGGCCATCAACATCATAGGGGCAGGCATCGGCCAGAGGGCAGGAGGACCCTGGAATGCATAGGGGCAGGCATCGGGCAGAGGGCAGGAGGACCCTGGAATGGGTGTGTCTTCCGTGTGGCTGCAGTTGAGCCAGCGTATAGATGCAGAGCGGCGGCGGGGGGAAGAGGCACAGCTCACAATGGTCAGGGCGGGGAACTCCATGCGGAGGGCACTGAGGCAGGCCGAGTGCCTTGAGGCTATTCGCAGGGAGTTGGAGTCCAACATGGCATCGTCCCTGCGATCCCTCTGGGCCATGGAAGACCGCCTCCAGGACATTGACCAGGAGTTCGATGATGTCCTGGCCCGGGACATCGGAAAGTGAGCCGTCGGAATAGCCTGCCGCCATTGTAAATAGTTTTTAGTGTTAGGTTTCATTTTCGTTTTCATTTCTTTTGGGGTGATTGGACTATGCCCCACACTTTTGTATATAGTTATTTCTTAGGTAGTTTCTTAGATGGTTTCAGTTCTTTTGTTGGGCTCATGGACCCTTTCAAAATTGCTTGTACATAGTTGGACTTTGGATTCATGTGTACATTTTCTTTGGATTTCACCATGGGGCAATGGAATTTGATTTTTACGTTTCCTTTGGATTTGTTTTGGTGGACAGAGAATTTAGACCATTTTTCTTTAGGATTTATTTGGATTGCATCTACATTTCATTTTTCAAATTTTTGGACATGCATTTCATTTCATGTTTATATAATTGTTTTTACTTTCATTTCATTACATTAATTTTGTTAATAATATATTTTGATTCCATGTGTGGGATTCGCTCATTGGGTTCATGCATGTCAAAATGTGGTTTTACACTATCTATGGCAAACAGTGTGTTGACATGTGTTGATGTACATGCTTGACTTTTGATTTGTGTCCTAACATAGGCATGTCGGTGTGTGGTGGATTGTTGAAATCATTGCATGTCAAGACTGGGGTGGCGTGCTGTGGTATTTTGGTGCACATGAGGCCCATGATTGTGCAGCTTCCTTTCATGTTGCAGGGGGACATGAGTTGGGGCCTGCTGGCAGGTGCCCCTCACTGCTGGGTGGATGGGGGTGCAGGGGTACATAAGTCGGGCCTGCTGGCAGGTGCCCCTCACTGCTGAGTGGATGGGGGTGCTGGGGGACATGAGTCGGGGCCTGCTGGCAGGTGCCCCTCAATACTGGGTGGATGGGGGGTCTGGGGGACATGAGCCCTCAATGCTGGGTGGATGGGGGTGCTGCGGGACATGAGTCAGTGCTCAGTTGTGCATGGTGACATGTGGGCTGGCTGGGGGGCTTCACCAGGGTGGATGGGCTGCCTGTGGGGCATGGCCAGGGGTGCAGTGTGTACCCCTGTGTTGGAGTCTGCCTGCAGGCCCTGGGGAGGGGGGAGAGGGCACACCTGGGAGGACACACACTGCCAATTCGTTGGGTCACTCCTGAAATATACGTACCCCGCTCACACAAGGCCAATCTCGTGTAAAACTTCCCACGCACCCCAGAAATACATGTACCCCGCTCGCACAGGGCCAATCTCGTGTAAATCTTCCCACGCACCCCAGAAATACACATACCCCGCTCGCACAGGGCTCGCTCACTGCTGGGTGGATGGGGGTGCAGGGGTACATAAGTCGGGCCTGCTGGCAGGTGCCCCTCACTGCTGGGTGGATGGGGGTGCTGGGGTACATGAGTCGGGCCTGCTGGCAGGTGCCCCTCACTGCTGGGTGGATGGGGGTGCTGGGGGATATGAGTCGGGGCCTGCTGGCAGGTGCCCCTCACTGCTGAGTGGATGGGGGTGCTGGGGGACATGAGTCGGGGCCTGCTGGCAGGTGCCCCTCAATACTGGGTGGATGGGGGTTCTGGGGGACATGAGCCCTCAATGCTGGGTGGATGGGGGTGTTGCGGGACATGAGTCAGTGCTCAGTTGTGCATGGTGACATGTGGGCTGGCTGGGGGGCTTCACCAGGGTGGATGGGCTGCCTGTGGGGCATGGCCAGGGGTGCATTGTGTACACGTACCCCGCTCGCACAGGGCCAATCGCGTGTAAAACTTCCCACGCACCCCCGAAATACACGTACCCCACTCGCACAAGGCCAATCGCATGTAAAACTTCCCGCGCACCCCAGAAATACACGTACCCGGCTCGCACAGGGCCAATCGAGTGTAAAAATTCCTGCGCACCCCCGAAATATACGTTCACCGCTCGCACAGGGACAATTGCATGTAAAACTCCCGCGCACCCCCGAAATACACGTACCCCGCTCGCAGAGGGACAATCGGGTGTAACACTTCCCATGCAGCAGGGTACGTGTATTCGGAGGGGTGCGCAGGGATTTTTACGGATGTTTTCGTGGTTGGGGGGCTGTATGCTGGTCCAGTGGGCTGTGTGCCATGTACGGGATTTGTGCGCTGTTCATCGCGCACAGGGAGGGGTTGGGGGCATAACTGGCACTGATGCAGGGTCGCTGCGCTACTCTGCGCCACCGCTGATTATGGATGTTGAAATCCATGAATACGCTGTGCGCGGAAATGGATTTTGGCGCACGCGGCTGGCGCAGACTGCCACACGCGCACACTGTGCGCCAGCCCCGTGCACCACTTGTGCGCTGATTTCTATGAATTACCCCCTTAATGTATAATCACATTTTGTTACTAGTTAATATTGTAAACTTCTACTATCCATCAGTTTTAAACTCCACTTGTCATCTGTAACTTGCAAACACTTGTATCATCATTATTATTTCAAACAATAAAAACTATTAAAAAAAAGAAATAACCCAAATAGAAATCAATCTCTTGAGAGATACCAAAATAGGTCCAATCAGGGTGAGTTTAACTAATACCGTCCTAGGCCGCAAAGAGAAGAACACAGGGAAATGGACAGGTTTCAATGTCTTGAGGCCCAAGTTAAAATGTTGTCTGAGCAAATAGGAAAACTCTGTGCAGTCCAACAACAGCAGCCAAGTGAAGGTGCAGAAGGTCATAGGAGTGATCTTGTGCCTTCTGACAACAAGTGACTATGTAATAGCCACTGCAATGATAAAAGTGCAGAATCCCATGAACCAGTTTTGTGTAATGGTCCTGAATTGATTGCTGATTCAATCATGAAAATACCCACATATGAAAGTGAAGCAAGGGATACACACACACATAAAAAGGGGCTCTGGTTCAATTTAGAGTTGAACCAGACTATCAAAATGTGTGCAGATCAAACACAAAAAGGAGAAACAGAGAGAGAGTTTTAAAAAGGACATCTTATGCGACAATAACACATCTGCTAAAGAGGTAGGATTAGTTGTTAAAATATCCTCTCTTCAGACAGGAAAAGAGGGTGCTCAAAAGGAGAGTGCAGTCCAGTCACCCAAGGAGTATCTTGAGCCACACATAATTCAGGAGAATAAGAAGACAGATACCATGCGAAATGTAATTAGATGTTCTGAGCCAGCCCTGACAAGCTACGTGATTTTTGTGAGACTGTTCAGTCGAAAAACTACAGTGTAAACACTGATAGTCCCAGGTCAGAGGGGCGGACAGTGGCTACACTCCAAATGGAGTCTGAACATGGGAAAATAGACAAGGATTACCAAAATGAAATAGACAAAAAAGAGGGAAAAATATCATTTCACATGTCCATGTGTTTGGCAAAAAGTGAAAAGGGACTGAGTAAGGTGAGTCCTGAAATCAGCACAAATTCATACTTTTTGTGTGTGCTGGAAGAAGGTAAGGACAGGTATTATGCTCCTAACACTGTCGAAGAGAAATGCCATGCATTTGCAATGATTGACACAGGTGCATAGGCCACAATCATGTCCAAAGAGTTGATAAAAAGTATCAATGAAGGGGGATCCCACAAAATCATGTTAAAGTGAGACAAAATGAAGGCCCGGTGCACAATTGTAATGGTGAGGAGATACCTATCGAAGGTGTCACTGAGGTTGACATAAAGAAAGGGAAACACAGGATGAGATAGGAAGTGTTGATCACATCCATCAGTGAAATACTGTTTCTGATGGGGACAGATTGCCGGAAGAGGTTGTCCCCCTCATTGATGGGGTAAATGGCATCTTATGGTCCCTAGCCAAAAAACAATTGAGGTCTAAGAAGTTGACGTCACAGAACAACAGTGTAAAAGAATGCCATACTGTGGCTAAGTCAGATGATGCAGTGGAAGTGTATCTGCAAAATGGCTGTGTACCTAGTGACACTGTCATTCTAATGTGTCAGGGTGAAGGCGAGGTGAAGAAGAGAAGCAGTCTATAGAGATTTATTTGGACCCCAGGAAAAAATGGCCAACAGAAATAGATGAAAACACATTACGCTTTTTCCTAAAAGAAGAAAAATGCAAGCCACCCGTCACTCCAGAGATGAACACAGAGAAACACATTTCAACCCTTTCTGAAATACAAATGGGAGATGGGCAGCCATGGATGCCTATCGGTGTAAATGGTCATTCTGAAAGGATAGAATCCATTTTATCACTGGAGCAGGAAAGAAGTTTCATTAATGAGAAAATAGTCCAGTGAATAATTGACAGGGAGGAGATCCCAAAATTCAGAAGAAAAAAAACAACACATTTTTGGGTTGGATGATCCAGACTCAGGGAATAGAGTCATAGGAAGATGCATGTTTATATTTGAACCATATATTTGAACCAGCCTTAAACAGCAATTGGGGAGTCCCCTTAACTTATAAATTAGTAATTCAATCCAAAGAAAATATTGTTTGTTTTTGTTACGTATTCGGCTGCAATGTCGGATTCTTTGGGTCCTGAGGCAGACCAGGGCCTTGAAACTGATAGAAAAACTCACGGAAGAATCCAATTTTGTTGCGCCAAATGTCACATTTTATTTAACAATAAGTTTTGCACAGTTCTTTTATTTCTTTAACCTCTTTGGTATAATTAACATTCGTTGGTATGAAAAATAATTGCATTTTACTAGTATTTCACTTTAATTTCCTCTTGTCTCCTTCTATAAAGAATGTTTACTCCTTAGATTGAATTTTGTTCATTCAAATTTTCACTCCTGAAATTGAATTTTGTTCATTCAAATTTAATTGAATTGTTTTCATTCAATTTGTTTACTCCTTATGTGAACGGTTGCCACTCCTCAAATCAAATTATATTCATTCAATATGCTGTATTCTGTCCTTTTGTTTTGGAGCGTTTTTATATTTGCATCCTATATGTTGGACTCCTTTGTATGTATCTCCTCTTTACTCTTCTATATGTTAGTCTCTCTTTACTCCCCATTGATTTTTCCTCCTCGACCCGTGTTTCTCCATCTTCAGAAACAATGGATTGACTCTGTATTTTGGTTATTGCATATAATGTTAAGGATTTCAATCAGGCGACACACACACCTTGGTCTCGGCCTAGTATGCAGCGCACGACTGAAATGCTTATCTTTTCATATTGATTCAATATTGAGATGGTACACCACTCATATCACACACCCTTTTCAAATACCCCGGGTCACAATGGACCATGAAACAGGCTGGTTGGTAAAATACAATATTTATTTATTTTAAAATTCAAAAGAAATCAGACACTTTTTAATATGGAGCAGCAATCACCTATGGGGTGATAATTACAATGAGAATGTGAGCAATGCACTGGGTTTAACCTTCTAGTGAAACATATACACAGCACAGCAGAACAATTTCCTTTTTAAATGGGCCATTTGTTTGCTTTAGTTTTGCAAAGACCCATTTTTACATGTGTGGTGAAAAACTAGCATTTCTTTCTTTAAATTTGGTTTGGCAGCTCCATCAGATTCCCACACTGTCTTTGCAGCCAAAGTCATTTTCTTGAAAGCACAGATACATTGAAACTGACCTGGCTCAGAGAGTTAGACTCTCTTTGAACTGCTGAGCTTTGGATACTTTTGGAAAGAAATAAATGCATGTTCTCGTCCAAGTAAAAGTGAAGTTCCTTGTTGAATTCTCTCAGAGTTGGTTTGACAGGGCCTGCCATTCAGAAATCATGCCTGGTTTTGCTGGGGTACAATGAACTATCCTGGGCATGGTAGGGCCTTTTTAATCACAGTAGTTTAAGACAGAACAGATGGAATTAGCGTCAAACCAGCATTTCTAAAGGGTGGAAAAGTTTCATTTTGAAAGGGAATTTTGGGTTTTCAGAAAATCATTGCTGGCTTTTCACTTTATTCCATTTATATGTTTCAGAACACACTGGCACGCTCCTTCAGTGTGTCCCATTGGTCCATCCTGCTTGAAGTGTGCTTGGCAGGACGGTGCAGCCATATTTTTGTTTCTCCAAAAGCGCAGTTTTGAGGTCCATGTGCGCACAGGAGCCAGCGCAACCATTTGCTCTTTTCTGCAGACAGGCTGCTTGGTGATGTGGTGAAACACTGTTGAGTGGGTCAATATATCCCACAATAACTTTACTTGTGAGTCTCCCTTTGCCACGTAATAAGAAACAGATTATATTTGATCCAGCCTTTAACAGCAATTTGCGAGTCCCCTTTACTTATAAATTAGTAATTTAATCCAAAGAAAATATTGTTTGTTTTTGTTATGTATTCGGCTACAATGTCAGATTCTTTGGGTCCTGAGAGTTACCAAGGCATTGAAACTGATAGAAAAACTCACGGTAGAATCTGAGTTTGTTGCGCCATATGTCACATTTTATTTAACAATAAGTTTTGCACGTTTTTTTATTTCTTTAACCTCTTTGATATAATCAACATTCGTTGGCATGAAAAATAATGACATTGTACTAGTATTTCACTTTAATTTCCGCTTGTCTCCTTTTATAAAGAATGTGTACTCTTTAGATTGAATTTTGTTCATTTAAATTTTCAATCCTTAAATTGAATTTTGTTCATTCAATTTGAATTGAATTTTGTTCATTCTTATATTAACTCCTTATGTGAATGGTTGCCACTCCTCAAATCAAATTATATTCATTCAATATGCCGTATTATATCCTTTTATTTTGGAGCATCTTTATATTTGACTCCTATATGTTGGAATCCTTTGTATGTAACTCCTCTTTGCTCCTCTATAGGTTAGTCTCCTCTTTAATCCCCACTGCTTTTTTCACTCCTCGACGCGCGTTTCCCCGTCTTCAGAAATGACGAATTGACTCTGTATTTTGGTTATTGTATATAACTTTACTTGGGAGTCTGGCTTTGCCACTTAATAAGAAACAGATTATGGGGGTAATTCATAGAAATCAGCGCACAAGTGGCGCATGCGGCTGGCGCACAGTGTGCGCGTGCGGCAGTCTGCGGCAGCCAATTGCGCCAAAACCCATTTCGGCGCACAGCGTATTCATGGATTTTAACATCCCTAAGCAGCTGTGGTGCAGAGTGGCGCAGCGAGCCTGCAGCAGTGCCAGTTACGCCTCCAACCCCACCCCGTGTGCCATGAACAGCGCACAAATCCAGTACATGGTGCCCAGGCCAGTGGACCAGCATACAGCCCCCCAACCACGAAAACGCGTGTAAAACTCCCCACGAACTCCTCGGAATACACGTACCCCGCTCGCACTAGGCCAATCGCGTGTAAAACTCCCCGTGCACCCCTCGGAATACACATACCCCGCTCGCGCTAGGCCAATCGCGTGTAAAACTCCCCGCGCACCCCTCGGAATACACGTACCCCGCTCGCACTAGGCCAATCGCGTGTAAAACTCCCCGTGCACCCCTCGGAATACACGTACCCCGCTCGCGCTAGGCCAATCGCGTGTAAAACTCCCCGCGCACCCCTCGGAATACATGTACCGCGCTCATTCGCAGGAAGTCTCACATGCGATAGGCCTAGTGCGAGCGGGGCACATGTATTTCTGGGGTTCGCAGGGAGTTTCACACGCGGTAGGCCCTTTGCGAGCGGGGTATGTGTATTACTGGGGTTCGCGGGGAGTTTCACATACGGTAGGCCCTGTGCGAGCGGGGTACGTGTATTACTGGGGTTCGCGGGGAGTTACACACGCAATAGGCCTTGGGCGAGCGGGGCACATGCATTACTGGGGTTCGTGGGAAGTTACACATGTGATAGGTCTTGGGTGAGTGGGGCACGTGTATTACTGGGGTTTGCGGGGAGTCTCGCACGCGGTAGGCCCTGTGCGACCGGGGCACCTGTATTTCTGGGGTTCGCGAGGCATTTCACATGTGGTAGGCCCTGTGCGAACGGGACACGTGTATTTCTGGGGTGCCCAAACAAAAGCAGGCCCCCACTCATGTCCCCCACCCACCCAGCAGTGAAGGGCACCTGCCAGCAGGCCCCCACTCATGTCCCCCCACCCACCCAGCAGTGACGGGCACCTGCCAGCAGGCCCCCACTCATGTCCAATGAAGGGCGCCTGCCAGCAGGCCCCCACCCACCCAGTAGTGTAGGGCACCTGCCAGCAGGCCCCCACTCATGTCCCCCCACCCACCCAGCAGTGAGTGGCACCTGCCAGCAGGCCCCCACTCATGTCCCCCCACCCACCCACCCGTGAAGGGCACCTGCCAGCAGGCCCCCACTCATGTCCCCCTCAACACGTCAACATGACCCACAATCATGGCCCTATTGGCTACCCAAATCCCACCACACGCCACCCCTGCCCAAATAACCAACCAAGCATAACATACCCCCCACATTGAAATGGCCATTACATGAAACAACCCAAATGGCATGTATGTACATCAACACATGTCCATCACACACACACAATGGGTGCCAGTGAATGTGAAAACCCACATCGTGATATGCATGAAACCAATAAGAGAATACCACACCATACGGGAAAAAATGTATTGAACAAAAAATGTGATGAAACAAATTTAAACACCAAACAATGGACATAAGGAAAAAAATGCAGAATGTCACATAATGATAAAAAAAGGAAATCAGAATACAAAATATATGAAATCAAAAATGTCTCCAAAGTCTCCCTCCAACAAAGCAAATCCAAACAGAAATGAAAAAGTAAAATCCATTGCTCCATGGAAAAATCAAAAAAGAAAATGCAGACAAATACACACTCCAACTATTTACAAGGATGAAATCCTGTGTCCATGAGCCCAACTGTCCAACTGAAACCAAAAAAATACACTAACTAATGAAGAACTATATACAAAAATGTGGGGTATTGTCCAAGCGCCCCAAAAAAAATGAAAACAAAAATGACACCTAACACTAACTAACTAACTAACTATTTACAATGGCAGCGGGCTAGTCCGACGGCTCACTTTTTGATGTCCCGGGACAGGGCATCATCGAACTCCCGCTCAATGTCCTGGAGGCGGTCCTCTTCCATGGCCCCGAGGGTTCGCAGGGACGATGACATGTTGACCTCCAACTCCCTGCGAATTGCCTCGAGGCACTTGGCCTGCTTCAGTGCCCTCTGCATGGAGTTGTCCACCCTG
Organism: Ambystoma mexicanum; assembly: GCF_040938575.1. NCBI lineage: Eukaryota > Metazoa > Chordata > Amphibia > Caudata > Ambystomatidae > Ambystoma > Ambystoma mexicanum. Next base: position 221,036,532 of record NC_090927.1, on the reverse strand, counting down.
ACCATTGTGAGCCGTGGCGGTTCGGCCCGCTGCCGCTCCGCATCTATGGCGTGGCCCAACCGCTGACACATGGAAGACACTTGTAATCCTGTATCCTCCTGCCCTCTGGCAGATGCCTGCTCCTCCGATGTTGAAGGCCCCGAGCCATCATTGCTCCCACCATGTTGCTGCTGCTGCTGGGCCTGTGCCTGCGCCCTGGCTCTTGCTGCCTGCACGTCCTCCTCCGGCTAGGGTGCAGTTGTCGTGGTGGCCACCCCTGCTGGACGTCTGACTCCCGACTGTGGCAGGGATGTGCCTGGCCGCTGGGTCAGAGGCAGCTCCACAGGGTACCCAGGTGATACATGGGTGGGAAGATGGCATGGAGGACGACTGGCCCGTAGGGGGTTCAGGTGAGGAGGGGGTCGTAAGAAGGTCCAGCACACGGAGGAATCCAGCACTGGTGACCCGTCCCAGTCGGTCAACGCGGTCAAAGAGGCATCTGAGATGACGTGCAGTGTCTTCACGAAAACACCGCAGGTCACCTCGCATGCCCTGTTGACGCAACGCTATCCCAGCCAGGACAGGCTCAACCCAGTCCAGAATAGCCACGTCCACAGGGAGAGTAAGGCCAGTTGTTGTGCGCCCATCCCCTCCCTGAAAACAGGTCTGAACGTAGGCATCCCTGCTGGTGCCGGATGATGCAGTCACAGGATCAGGGACAGGATTACACACAGGCACCTCCACAGCGGCCTGTGCTGCCTCCTGTCCCTGCACTGCAGCACTAGCACTAGTGGAATCCCCACCTCCAGACCCCGTGTGTGTCACTTCCACGGCCTCCTCCTCCACCAAACCCCCCACCAACCTGGATGACTCCATGCCATCTTCCTCCATCGGACCTTGTGGGGTCTCAGCTGCCCCTTCTGCTGCCGAGGAGTCTATCTCTGACCTCCGCCTCTTGGACCTACCCTCGGCAGCTGCGGCCTGGGACGCGGCACCAGACTCCTCACTCCCCGAAGAGATGACAATCTGGGAGGGGAGCCGGGCCTTGCATCTCCGGCTGGTGGTGCGATCCCTGCCGCTTTGCTCCAGAGCACCCACTCCCGCCCTATTCATCAGTTGACGCTGCAGACAGGGAGAGATAGAACACAGGCATCAGGGCACTGTACAATGGACTGATACACACATGACAGTTGTACATGAGTTGCAGTGTCAAACTTGAGACATGGCATCACACTCCCTAACACACATGTTATTTCTACTCACACACATGAGCAATTCCACAGCAATATTGCACCAGGCAGCACCATCCATACACATACAACAGCATCAGCACCCGAAGGTGAGCCTGACGTCACATGAAACACGGGGAGTGCACAACACATGTACACACACCAACACATTTACATGCATGTGTACATGTCCACCAACTGTCACAGTGATGCGATCGCCATCCATGTCACATCTGGTATTCAGCCTTCTAAATGTCAGTGCCACATGCATCCATGTTGCATCACAGTTGCACACTTGTCAAATACACACACATGCACACAGTGCAGATACATGCAGCTGGAACCACCATCCATGTGTGACACCACAACCATGCCAACGTACATACACAGCAACGCAAACTTGTTTGCTCCCACACCTGCATTTGGCCTGCATTCTTACCACCACATACACCATCCATATGTCTCACACATGAGAGGACTCACATGTGTCAGCCTCACGCCCCTGTACATACACATCCATACATGGCCCTACAAAAACGCATGTATAACCTGCACACTACTGGCACACCACAACACGCACAGCGTCCAATCAGTATGCATGTTCACTTACCGCTCAACTCCAGACGGGTCTGCCTCTCAAGGACCTGGACGTGGAGCGCTGGGCGTATGTGTACCAGGACCCTCATTTGGTGGTCTGACAGCTGGCCCCGGCACCCCTTGGCATCCGCTGCCATCAAGAGGCGCTGGGCCTTGTCGAGGGTCCTGGACCTGAAGTCCTCCCAGCGCTTCCGGACATGTTTGATGTCGCGGACTGCCACCCCCTCCTCGTTGATGGCAGTCACGATGTCCATCCAGATCCTGGTCTGTCCTTCATTGTCGGCGCGCAAACTTCCAAAGAGGGCATTGTCAAAAGAGAAATCATATCTTGCCTCCTATTGCAATAAATATATGAATATTGGCCTACGCCAAGCTGCTCGAAAGTCGCTTGCAAAATAATCCGTGTTGCAAGGTCCTGACCTTAAATCAATGCAAGCCGCCATTTTAGGTCAATCCGCCATTTTAGGATTCGCTTTGTAAAAGTCACCCTGTGAGTTAAAATGGTGGACAATGTCATTCCAGAATACAACATGGCCGTCTTGACCTCTGTACATAGCTAATATGTAACTTGCCTGCAGGCCACTTGTTGAGGTCGTGAACTGAGACCTTGTCCTTCGTTGACCTGTTTGTAGAAGGATTACTCGAGCAATGAAACTAATCCACGAGCTTATGTTGAAACAATGTATTCAAATACTGAACGTAGACCATCTGTTTAACTACATTGTATTAATGTTTGAGAAGGCCTGCATGGAAAATCTTAGAATACACAGTTATTGCATAGGCTTGTTGATACATGTATTAAAGGCAAACCAGTTATATGCGGTTGTACGAGACTTGGCACAAACCCTAGATCGGTGATGTATTAAGTGGAATATTAACCCGAAGTGGGGCTGGACATCGTGCCCACCAAGTGTATAAAAAGCGAATGCATTCTATTGTACAACGTCTCTCACTGAACACCCTGAACCATGCTGGAGTTCGTTGTGTTGTACTGAGGGCCGATAGCTATCTGATTTTGCTATGTTTTTGTAACTGGATTCAGTATAAAATAAAGTACTTTGTATGTTCCTTTGTAACCCGTGTTCGGTGCATTTCCTTTATTTTTGTGTTTCTGGGTGCCACAGCGTAGTGCGGGTTCATTTTTTGGTTGGGAGGAGACCAAGCGGTAAGGGAGGCAAAGGTGGGCATGGTGGGCACGGTAGGGGACGTGGCTAGGATTTGCAGGGTGCCCCTAGACCCCCGTGTCTGGAGGACCAATCAGGGACACCCATGCCCCCCCCCCACATGGTTGTGGGAAACGTAGCTGACACCATCCCAGCTCAGCCCTTGTTGGATCAGCCCATTTTGGCACCTGAACCGGCACAGGATGACTCCCAGGCTGACTTCCAGGTCAGCAAGTCTAAGCCATGTGTGGCGGTGCAAGTTGCTGTCACCAGGCCACGTGGATCTGGGGCAGCAATGTCATCTGCTGCCCCAAGTAGGCAGGGTGGGGAGGCTGCAGGGGCAGCTGCAGCTCTATCCACCCCAGCTCTGAGTCTCCCAGCCGGGACAGTGTCGGTCCAGGTCCATCAAACCGATGTTGGCCCTGCCAACATCACCCTGCAGCCAATGCCTGCACCAAGACCTATGGTCATTGTTCATTCGCACACTCCTAGTACCCAGTCCACTGGCGCTTCAGCCCCTACTGACCAGAGTGGCGTAAGCCACTTAGGATCCGCACCACCTTTGAAAAAGAAGAAGGGTGCTCTGGCACTACAGGCCGAGACCCCAGACACGGCTACACACTCCGGCACGTCAAGGAAGCCTAGCTTTAATGACGCCGAACTTGATGCACTTGTGGCCTATGTGCCGGCACATAGCCGCGAAATGGTGGTGACTGCAGGGTGCAAGACCACACCTGGTCAATGTAAGGCACACTGGCAGACCATCGCGGACATCATTAGTGCCCTTGGATTTGCGAGGTGCACAGCTGATGTTTGCTACAAGCGGTGGAATGACCTGAAACGCAGAGCAAAGCACAAGCTGGCCTCAAATCATGCCTCTACTCTGGTGACTGGGGTTGGGTCTCCGCCAGAGGACAACCAACTCACTGAACATGAGTCTCTTGCTGGAACCTTCGTCACAGAGGAACAGATCCAAGGCATGGGAGACCTACCAGATTACGACGCATTGTCCAGTGAGTGCCCATGCATGTGTGTGTAATCCATGTGTATGTTGTTTGGGTGACAGGTTCTGATTGAGTGCCAGGTGAGGCTGTGTACTCCTGAGTGGTATGGGTCACCCATGTGCTTCCTCCAAAACATTCACTGGCCTTGAATTTGGGTATGACAGTATCCCATCTGCCCACAGTAGCCAATTAGCGCAACATTACTGCAGTTGCCCTTGAACTGTTATCTTGCAACAACATTGTTCAGATTTTTTCAGGGTTCATTCAGGCTGATTGTTGCAATTCTCCCATTTTTGCAACACATTTATCAGCCCTAATGCCACATATGTGACATGCTTCTGTCATTGATTACACCCCACATTGGCCCACATTTGTTACCTTGTTATGTGAATGATTAGACCATTCAGGCTGATTGAGTATTGGCCTGTTCACTTTAATTTTTGGGGCCTGTTTGAATGTGGCACATGATAGTTGTTTCCTGTCATGTTGAAGTGACCAACCATTGATGTGTACATCTGCCTGCGATCACTGTATTATTGTACACTGGATGTGTTGCAGTGTGTGGCACATGCGTATTTGTCACACTATGTAGCATTTTTCATCTCATCATGTCCATCTCACATGGATGGGTGACAGTACTCATTCACTAACATATGGCTGTACTTGTCAAATGTACCATGGCTATGCTACATGCCATCTGTGTGCTGGCATGTGTCATGTATGTCTAGTGGACATGCCACTCACAGGCTAATGTGTGATGCCAGTGCTACCCAGCATGCAGCAAATTTGTTGCTTTTCCATCTTGGTGTCCTCCGTGTCTGCTTTTTGCCTCCCCTTCCAACTCATTGACAGTGCATGCATGCCAGGGTTATAGTCATGTGGGACATGTGTAAATCATGTACTGCATCTCTGGCTTGTCAGGCCTATGTGTGTGCTATGGTACTCATGCCTGTTTCCATTTTTTGTCTTTCATGTTTTTGCAGGTGATGACGCACTTGATGCTGTTGAGGTTGAGGAGATGGTGCAGACCCAGGAGGAATCTCAGCCACGACCGAGCACCAGTGGGGGACGTGGTGTGGTGGTGGGTGAAAACCCAATCTTACTGCAGACCATACTGTCCAGGGGTGTCTCTGGGTGCACCTCCCCAGACCTCTATTCAGGTTCTGAATCGGATGAGACTTATGTGCAGTCGCAGGTGAGTATTTCTGGCAGGGATTCTGTTCTGTCCAACTCGCCTGCACCAGGGGTAGAACCCTCTATGGGGATGTCAGTGTTGGTAAGTCTGCCTTTGGCGGTTACGGATGCAGGGTCACACTCCACAACATCTGATCCTGTTCCTGGGCCAGCAGATCAGAAGGGGAATGCAGTCCTGCAGCCTCAGGCAGTGCCAGCACAGCAAGGTGCAGAACGCTTTGCCCCGAACAGGTGTGGTGCCCGCCAACGCGGTGGCCGTACGCCACCAGGCAATACTGTATGGGAAAACTCCATTTACAGTATAGCAGCCCAACAGGGAGCATCGGTTGAAATGATGGCTCAGGCAATGGAGAGGGTGGCCACTTCCATTCTCCCCCCTGAACGGCAGATGGAGCAACAACAGCAGGCAACAGACTACATTTACCAATCACACAGGGAAGACATGTTGGCGTCCAACAGGGACCAACGGGCGGCACTGGAGACTCTGCGCAAAGCCATATCTATAGAGTCACAGGGCCACAGGGAAGCCCTGAGGGTAGAACTCCATAACCTCAGGGAGACTCTGGGTGAACTTGAGGCTTCCCGAAATTTAAGGTCAGAACAGCAGCTGGAGCAGCTCACACGTTCGCTCTCAGCTGAGCTGCAGGCAACTCGGGAGGAGATCCGGGCATCACGGGAGGCCAGGCGTGCAGAAATGCAGGCATCCCGTCAGGTGCTGCATGGGGATCTCCATACTATCATCCTCCAGAACGAGACCTTCTACACCCGCATGCTTGCTGCCATGGAGGACCATTCCAGGCCTTTGCGTGGGCTGCCTCCCTAGCACCACCACCTCCTGATGCAGCAGCAGAGGGTGATGAGAGTGACAGCAGCACTACTCCCACACTAGCGTAGCCGTGCAGGCCATGAGCCCATGGAGGTATATTTTTTTCTCGCAACATCCACGCAGGTGGCTTTTGGTGTGCACCCTGTCCTCGAACCTCCTGGGTGACCCCCCCCTCCCCGGTCCCCACATGGCCATTTTCTTTTTTAATCTTATTTGTTTTAACAGTGTGTGACTCCCGTGGACATCCACTGTGTATTCCGGCTGGGCACATGCAGGCTTGTCCTGTGTTTGGGTTAGATGCTTGGGTTCCTGACACACACATCCCTCCTGCTTCCCGTTTCCATGGGCTTGCAAAGGGTGTGACCAAGTGACAGAGACTTACACAGTGACATTGGTGTCCCGTGAGCTGTGTGGGCAGTCTGTAGTCATAACTGTGTGGACATCCCTAGTGGGGTTTGTTTTTGGATTGAACACTGCATGATGTATTGATATGTGCTTGTGCATCCATGTCTTTCTCCTTATTCGCAGGTACCTTCTTCATGTCTTCACAAGGCCGTCTCCTTTGCAGATGCAGTTCATGTTGTATGCAGTACACTGACACATTTGCCTGACAGCAACACTCTGCAGTTGGAAGGGGTGGATGTGCTGAATTATTCAGGTTGTAAGACTTTACTACTTTGAGTTTGTACTGTCATATTTTGGCAATGTTTCATGCTGTGTTGCTGTATTGTGTTGCTGGTAAGTATTTAGTCATGTGTGCTGTTTGTTATTGATTACTTGGAGCATATTGTCTGTGGCCTCTTTCCATTTGGGACAGTGCACTTTGTGACACTTGTGTCATGTGTTGTGCATTCCTTTGTTTGCTTTCACATTGCATGACATGCCATGGTGTGTTGAGTGGCGGACATGGGAGGGGTTAGGTGACATGGCGCTATTTTCATGTTGTATTTTGCAAGGGGGTAGTCATTCATGCAGCATATATGTGTGTCTTTTTGTGACACAGCATTGGTTGTCTTTCGGTAGGTAGGTTTGCACACAATGTAACACTTCCAGGTGACCAATCTCAGGCCTGTATGGTTGCGACAGTTGACTGTACCTTATGTCATCATCATTGATTGTAAGCTGGTATGTGCCAGGGCTGTGTGCACTCCACAGGGGTGTGATTTTAGGTGAAGTAATTAGGCACCAGCTGCGTACGGGCTGCCTCACCACGTGCCCTTTCCCCTCCCATGCGCAGCGGGTTTGCATGTGGTTGGGGATGTGGGGGCACCACCATGTCCACCAGCAGGCCCCGGCAGGTTGCAACGTTGTGCAGGACACATGCTGCCACTATGGTCCTGCACACTACTGCGGGCGCGTATAGTAGCTGCCCACCAGAGCGGTCAAGGGAGCGAAAGGGTGACTTGAGTACTTCGAATGTGCGCTCCACTATGCCCTTGGTTGCAATATGGGCTGTGTTGTATCTTACCTCGGGTGGTGTGGTGGGGTTCCGAATTGGTGTCATTATGTGGGTGCTCAGAGGGTTAGCACTGTCCCCTGGGGAGGTGATGATGGGTATCATTAGTGGGGTTGTGACATTACTCAGTATCTGACATGCATGCATGTGCAGCGACATGTATACTCACCAAGCAGCCATGTATCGCCATGCCGGCCAGCTTCTAGGTTCCGGTTTAGGGTTGACATTCTGTAGATGAACTGTCATGGGTGGACCCTGGATAGTTGGCATATACTGAGGTGATGATTCCCTTGGCATCACATACTACCTGCATGTTGATGGAATGCCAGTGCTTGCGGTTTCTATAGATCTGCTCAGTTGCCCTGGGAGGACGTAGAGGCACATGGGTGCAATCAATGGCACCTAGCACTTTGGGGAAGTGTGCCACCCCATAAAAATCCTGGACGGCAGCCTGCCTTTCTGCAGGTGTTCTGGGCAGGTATATGTGCCTGCGGACTGATGGGCGTGCAGTCATGTTGGCCAATACCTGGTGCAGGCAGCGTGACTGCGTGGCCTGTGACACCCCCCCACTATAGCAGTTGTCCACTGAAAAGAACCAGTGTCCAAAAAGGGCAGGACATTGAGCACCTTTTCCAAGGGGCTCAGTGCTTGGGAGCACAGGGTGGGTGATGTGAGGTCATCCTCCCACTCACTCACCAGGTCGAGTATTATGTGAGGTGGAAACCTGTACCTCCCATACACCTGGTCATCAGGCATCCCAAAAAGGCTGGTCCTGAGTGTAAAAATTCTGGCCCTGACTATCCTCCTCCTCCTGCGGTGTCCCACGACCACTGCTGCGAGGAACGGTATATTCATCATAGCGTCTAAGCTTGTTTGTTGTTTGCGCGCACTTTTATACTGCGTGGGTCCGCGTACGCCTGCTTCCTGCTGGCGTACGTGTTTCCGGATAAGCGTCTTTTTTGGAGCACATTTGCCCTGTTCGATTCCCTGAATACGTGTTGTAGGCACGCGTGTGGGCGTTCCGCGCATTTGCCTCCTGTACTTCCCCCGTAATGCCCACATTTTCACACGTTGTTCCCCATTCCGCATGTTACGCTCTGTGTTCCGTCTACTTTTGTTGTGTGCGCCGCACTATGTGTGCTTTCGCTGTGCGCGCAGCGCATGCCGTTTGATGACGTGTGCACCCACATGCGCCACACAGAATTTTAGCGCACATGCCAGAATTTACACGTGCACAGACTTCCATGAATCGATGTGCGTGGATATCACACGCTTGCACTGCGATTTTCGCACTTGCGCTGCGATTCGCACGCTGCGTGGAGATTTTCGGCGTCCATTTATTCCATGAATCGGCCTGTATATGTGATCCTGCCTTTCACAGCAATTGGCGAGTCCTCATAATTTATAAATAAGTAATTCAATCCAAAGAAAATATTGTTTGTTTTTGTTATGTATTCGGCTGCCATGTCAGATTCTTTGGGTCCTGAGGCTGACCAGGGTTTTGAAACTGATAGAAAAACTCACTGTAAAATCCGATTTTGTTGTGCCAAATTTCAAATTTTATTTAACAATAGGTTTTGCACGTTTTTAAAATTTCTTTAACCTCTTTGGTATAATCAACATTCGTTGGTATGAAAACTAATTAAATTGTGCTAGTATTTCACTTTAATTTCCTGTTGTCTCCTTTTATAAAGAATTTGTACGCCTTAGACTGAATTTTGTTCATTGAAATTTTCACTCCTTAAGTGATTTTTTTCATTCAATTTGAATTGAATTGTGTTCATTCAATTTCTTAACTCCTTATGTAACTCCTCGCCAGTTTCTCAAAGATTTAAAAAGAGCATTTTCCCATTTTGATGTCTTTTAATTCTAATTCAGCAGACTTTAAGACTGCATACTTTTATGGTCTTCAAAAGACATTGTATCACAGTTAATTTGTGTCATGATGCCTGCTCCCGGGGAGCCGGGTCAAGCCCGGCGTCCCCGAAAGCGGACATCCAGTCCCCAAGGAAGGACCCAGCAACCCCATATAGGGGCCCTTTGGACAGTGTCCTGGCGCCTATGGCGCCAGGCTCATAAAAGACATCAGTCCTGGCGCCATAGGCGCCAGGCTCATTATGGGAATGCTTGGGTGCACTTACCTGATGCAGACCATGTTGCAGGATCCCGGCCTCCTTGAGGCCTGAAAGGAACTACTTTACCTGTGGGACTAATTTACCATCTGGGCGTGGTCGGGGAAGGATACATACCTGATTGGAGGAAGGATACATACCTGGAACTTCTTCCAAGGCTATGTAAACCCCACCCGAACAGCCACACATGCTTCGCGTTGTTCTGCATCTAGCAGCTGGACGCTCACCGTGTCTGCTCCTGCATCCTGACTTCTGCCACGCCTGCCAGCATCCTGGATCACCTGCAAAGGAAGAGAAGAAGAGAACAGAAGAAGGAAAAGTCCTTACCTGCTAAATCCGCATCCCGGAGACATCTCGCCGCCAATCCTGAAAAGGAAGACTTTAATTTAAAAGCTCATCGCGTCGATCGCTGCAGCGCCGCATTCCACTCACCTTTACAGGGCACCTCCATGTTCAGCAGCGATCATCCGGATTCGCAGTCACGCCCCAGCGCCTAGGGAGAAAAAGACCAGAACAAAAGGTGAGAGAGAGAAGGGGAATAAGGAAAGCTAAATCTCCATGTTAAGACTTACCTGTTGATTCATTCCCTCTTCATTTCGGGTCCGCGCCGCATCCTGGCATTTCCGGACCCCGGCCCCTAAGGGGAAAAAGAGACATCAGCGTTAATGAGCGAATGAAAAGACATTACCAAAAAAACGCTCATTAAAGACTTACCTGATTTCTACAAGGATTTCACCTCTCATCTCAGGTCGGTGCCTGTTCCCCGGCATTCCGTACCCCGGCCCCTATGGGGAAAAAGACACTAGCATTAGTACATTAATGCATGGACACAAGGGGAACCTCTTATCAAAAAACTTACCTGGAAGCCAAGCAAGTTTGGTTCTCACCAATCCGAAAATCCAGTGAAGTAACTGGATACCAACGCGCCCCTGCATCAGAAGCAGGATGGAGAGCTCGTCCTTCCAGACCCTAAGGTGAGCCGCTACGAGAAACCACAGAAGGGTTTCAAGGAGGGTGAGAGGGGAAAGTGGGAGGCCGATTGCATTACACCGCAGACAGTTAATCCCCTATTTTCGCCTACAGAAGGATACTTCTGCGAGCCAGACAAGCCAGATTTGAGGGCCCGGTCCAGTCCGTCTTCCGAACCCTGCGCATCACCTTAGAAGAGGTCACAGCAGCGCGAACCAGGCCAGCACCTCCGTGGGAGTCAGGTGAGCGTAACAGAACGCGAAGCCTTCCTACAAATTCCCACCCAGGCGCTATGGAAAGTTCTGAGACTGATCAGTTGGCCCAATTACTGGAGGAATTACGGGCCGAAGTACATGCCGCTCGTCAAGAGACTAATGCCCTCAGGAGGGAATTAATAATATCAAAGGAAAGAACTGATGACCTGGTAAGACAGCTTTTGCAAGGTCAAGCTGGGCAAACTCCTCTACCCGGTTCCGGAGGGAACCCCGCTCCTGTGGTTTGCAGTAACCCTCTGCAGATTAATCTACCTGGAAACATGCGGCTGGCCCCACCGGAACGCTTTGCTGGGGACCCCAAACGATTCGCCGTATTCATGAATCAGTGTTGTTTGCACTTCCTATGCAGACCTGGTGCCTTCCCTAATGATCAGACCAAGGTAGCCTTTGTATTGTCATATCTCAGTGGCTGCGCTGCCGATTGGTCAGTTCCACTGGTTACTCAAGATGACCCGATTCTCTGTGATTTTCAAAGGTTTCAAGCAAGCATGGAAAGGTTATTTGCTCGACACTCTCAGGGGCAGGCTCTGGATGACGAACTTCTATCCCTGCGACAGGGCAATCAAGACCTCCTTTCCTATATTGCAACCTTTAATAGACTAATTGTGGAAACGGGGATGGCCAGAGGATAAAAGAGTCACGTTGTTTTATCGAGGCCTTTGCGGAGAACTTAAAGATGTCTTGGCCCAAGTTGTAAATCCGCCCCAAGAATGCACAGAGTATATAGACTTAGTGGTCCAATTGGATCACAGACTTCAAAACAGAAAAGCAGATTGGTCCAGGTTTGAGACCCGGGTGTTGGTCAAGACCCATGCTAATCCCAAGGGAGTTGATGTCTCTGAGCCTATGCAAATTGGAGGGGTTAAAGGACCCTTAACTCAAAAGGAGCGTGAAAGGAGGCGGCAGTTAAAATTATGTCTTTATTGTGGGAATTCTGGACACTTTCTTCGAGATTGCCTGGCTAAACCGCCCCGAAAGGCGGTAGGAGCCGCTGATAAAAACCATGAAGACTCTGTTTCGGGAAACGACTCCGCCCGACAAGTGTAGGGGTCCGCTTGCCGAGCTTGAAAACTAACTCTCAGACCTCGCATTTCATTGTGCCAATGGTTCACGTAGATCCAGAACAGCCTAAGCGGTTGCATGCAATAAAGGCAGACAACGATAGTGGGGCTATTGGAAACTATGTGGATCGTGAATTGGTCTCTAGGATTAACCTCCCTCTCCGTCCTAAAACCAGCAAAGATGTCATCACCACAGTCGATGGAACTGAAATTGCCTCTGGACCGGTAACACATTCCACTACTGAGGTGACTCTTATTGGTCCCGACGGCCATCGGGAGGGTGTTGTGTTTGATGTAATCAAGGCTCCACAGTTTCAGGTTATTTTTGGAATCCCTTGGTTAGAGACACATAATCCTCGAATTGATTGGCGAGCTAAGAGAATAACCTTCCCGGATTGTACACAAACCTGCTACCCAGAAAACCTGAAGATTAATCTAGCATCTGTAACCTCTGCCTCCATGCAACTACCTCCGGAATACCAAGACTTTCAGGACGTCTTCCAAAAGGAACAGGCCAACACGTTACCTCCTCACAGATCGTACGATTGCCAAATCGATCTGGTGCCCGGTGCACAACCCCCTTGTAGCAGGATTTATGCCCTTACCGAACCTGAGAATCTGCATTTGAGACAATATTTGGATCAATACCTAGCTAATGGTTTTATTCGCCCGTCAAAGTCCCCGGCATCCTCGGCTTTGTTCTTCGTGCCCAAAAAAGAAGGCGACCTTAGAACTTGTATCGATTACCGCGCATTGAACCAGATAACGGTTAAAAAACGTTATCCTCTGCCTCTGATCCCTGAACTCCTTGACCAGGTGAAGGACGCTTGCATATACACCAAGTTAGATCTCCGGGGGGCTTATCATCTGGTACGAGTTAAAGAAGGCGACGAATGGAAAACTGCCTTCCGTACTAAATACGGATTATTCGAGTACCAGGTGATGCCTTTCGGATTGTGTAACGCGCCGGCTGCCTTCCAATACTTCATGAATGATGTCCTTCGGGAACTCATCGATGTTTGTGTTGTCGTATATATCGATGACATTCTGGTGTACTCCTCTTCGGAATCTGATCACAGAAAACACGTCAGGGCAGTACTTGAAAAACTGCGCCAACACAAACTATTTGCTAAATTGCAAAAATGTGTTTTCCATACCACAGAAGTCGAGTTTCTAGGTTTCATCCTGACACCCAAAGGAGTCCGAATGGACTCAAGAAAAGTGGATGCCATCCTCAAATGGCCATCACCTAGCTCTGTAAAAGGGGTTCAAAGCATGCTCGGCTTTGCCAATTTCTATCGCAGGTTTATCCCGGAATTTTCACGCGTGGTACAACCCATTACTGCACTCTTGAGGAAAAATAAACGTTTTGAATGGTCTGAAGAAGCCGAGCAGGCCTTTCAGGATTTAAAAGCTAAGTTTACCTCCGCACCTATTTTGAAACACCCGCGTCCAGATCTCCCTTATGTCGTCGAGACTGACGCATCCAGCCTAGCCATGGGAGCTGTCCTGTCCCAAAGAGATCCCGAAACCAACCAACTGCATCCCGTAGCATTTTGGTCCAGAAAATTCTCGGCACCCGAGGTTAATTATGCAATCACGGACAAAGAACTGTTAGCCATTAAATCCGCTTTTAAAGCCTGGCGGCATTATCTGCTTGGCGCTCGACATACCATCACAGTGATCACTGATCACCAGAATTTACAGTATTTGAAAACCGCCAAGGCTCAGTCATCACGACAGCTCTGATGGGCTTTGTTTTTCGCTGAATTTGATTTCGTGATTACCTATCGACCTGGCTGCAAGAATGGCAAAGCAGACGCCTTATCCCGAATTGGAATGGGAGAATCTGATACAAACTCAGAACCAGTACCAATAATTCCCGAACAGTAGATTCTAGGCATGACTTCGTTACAGACGCTTGAAGACATTCAAGCCAGAGTGAAACAACTCCTGGACCCTACAACCTTACAGGAATGGATACAAAAGGGATCAGACTTTACCATAGATAATGGTTTACCTTATTTACAAGGACGCTTATTCCTGCCACATAAGGAATTACACGAACTAGTTATTTCCGGTTATCATGATACATTAATAGAGGGACACCCCGGTATTGCCAAGACAGGGGAAAAGGTGAAACGACAATTTTGGTGGCCCTCTTGGCGAAAAGATGTTAAATCTTTTGTGATGTCCTGTGGTGTTTGCGCCCAAAATAAAAGTCAAAAGAAAAGACCAGCCGGTCTCCTTCAACCTCTAGACATACAACCAGCACCCTGGCACACCCTATCAATGGATTTTATTACGGACCTGCCTCCTTGTTCAGGGTACAATACTATTCTGGTAATTGTGGATTTGTTTTCCAAAATGGCCCACTTTATTCCTTTGAAAGGTTTACCTTCAGCTTCTGTCCTAGCCAAAGAATTCCTCGAAAATATTGTTCGGCTACATGGATTCCCATCTATACTAATCTCTGACCGGGGAAGCCAATTCATTTCCCACTTCAGGCGCAAATGTTGTCAAATGGCGCAGATCGACGTAAGATTATCGACCAGTCACCACCCTCAGACCAATGGTCAGACCGAGAGGACAAATCAGACTCTTGAACAGTACTTACGGTGTATGTTACAGCAATCTGAAAGCAACTGGAAAGACATTCTTTGGATAGCCGAATACACATATAATAATTCGGTACACTCTGGAACTGGCCACAGTCCTTTTTATACTTTGTTTGGGCATCACCCTCGAACCTCAAACCTTGACTCACCTCAGAACCTCGGAATGCCTGCAGTAGAACATCTGCATTCTACAATTACCCAAGCTTTCAAAGAGGCAACTACGCATTTACAACAAGCCAAGAGAAAATACAAGGAGAATGCTGATCTACATCGGAGTGAAGCACCTCCGTATCAGATTGGGGATCAAGTGTGGTTAGCTACCAGACATTTACCACTCAAAGGGCCTCGAACTTTTAACCCAAAATATCTGGGACCTTATTCTATTACGGCAATAATTAACCCAGTGGCTGTTAAACTTGATTTACCAGCTAATATGCGAATTCACCCTGTTTTTCATGTGTCACTTCTGAAACCAGTGGTACCCGGAACCCGACTACTCAAACCTCCAGAACCTATTCTAATAGATGGGGAGCCCGAATTCGAAGTGAAGAGCATTTTAGACTCAAAAATGTTTAGGTCAAAACTGTTCTACCTAATTGATTGGAAGGGGTACGGACCTCAGGAGAGGTCGTGAGAACCCAGCGACCATGTGCATGCACCTCGATTAGTCAAGAAATTCCACCGACTCTTCCCAGACAAACCAAAACCCCCGGAGGGAACAACCTTGGGAGGGGCCTTGGGGGGGAGTGCTGTCATGATGCCCGCTCCCGGGGAGCCGGTTCAAGCCCGGCGTCCCCGAAAGCGGACATCCAGTCCCCAATGAAGGACCCAGCAACCCCATATAGGGGCCCTTTGGACAATGTCCAGGCTCATAAAAGACATCAGTCCTGGCGCCATAGGCGCCAGGCTCATTATGGGAATGCTTGGGTGTACTTACCTGATGCAGACCATGCTGCAGGATCCCGGCCTCCTTGAGGCCTGAAAGGAACTACTTTACCTGTGGGACTAATTTACCATCCGGGCGTGGTCGGGGAAGGATACATACCTGATTGGAGGAAGGATACATACCTGGAACTTCTTCCAAGGCTATTTAAACCCCACCTGAACAGCCACACGTGCTTCGCGTTGTTCTGCATCTAGCAGCTGGACACTCACCATGTCTGCTCCTGCATCCTGACTTCTGACACGCCTGCCAGCATCCTGGATCACCTGCAAAGGAAGAGAAGAAGAGAACAGAAGAAGGAAAAGTTCTTACCTGCTAAATCCGCATCCCGGAGACATCTCGCCGCCAATCCTGAAAAGGAAGACTTTAATTTAAAAGCTCATCGCGTCGATCGCTGCAGCGCCGCATTCCACTCACCTTTACAGGGCACCTCCATGTTCAGCAGCGATCATCCGGATTCGCAGTCACGCCCCAGCGCCTAGGGAGAAAAAGACCAGAACAAAAGGTGAGAGAGAGAAGGGGAATAAGGAAAGCTAAATCTCCATGTTAAGACTTACCTGTTGATTCATTCCCTCTTCATTTCGGGTCCGCGCCGCATCCTGGCATTTCCGGACCCCGGCCCCTAAGGGGAAAAAGAGACATCAGCGTTAATGAGCGAATGAAAAGACATTACCAAAAAACGCTCATTAAAGACTTACCTGATTTCGACAAGGATTTCACCTCTCATCTCAGGTCGGTGCCTGTTCCCCGGCATTCCGTACCCCGGCCCCTATGGGGAAAAAGACACTAGCATTAGTACATTAATGCATGGACACAAGGGGAACCTCTTATCAAAAAACTTACCTGGAAGCCAAGCAAGTTTGGTTCTCACCAATCCGAAAATCCAGTGAAATAACTGGATACCAACGCGCCCCTGCATCAGAAGCAGGATGGAGAGCTCGTCCTTCCAGACCCTAAGGTGAGACGCTACGAGAAATCACCGAAGGGTTTCAAGGAGGGTGAGAGGGGAAAGTGGGAGGCCGATTGCATTACCCCGCAGACAGTTAATCCCCTATTTTCGCCTACAGAAGGATACTTCTGCGAGCCAGACAAGCCAGATTTGGGGGCCCGGTCCAGTCCGTCTTCCGAACCCTGCGCATCACCTTAGAAGAGGTCACAGCAGCGCAAACCAGGCCAGCGCCTCCGTGGGAGTCAGGTGAGCGTAACAATTCGCGAATTCGACAGAGCTAGAAAGAGACAGATTTAAAAAGGACATCTTATGTGAGAATAAAACATCTGATAAAGAGGTAGGATTAGTTGTTAAAATATCTTCTCTTGATAGTCAGAATACTGATGAAGTCCAGACAGGAAAAGGCTGTGCTCAAAAGGAGGGTGCAGTCCAGTCACATGAGGGGTATTTTGAGCCACAGATATTTCAGGAGACCGAAAAGACAGATACCATGCAAAATGTAAATAGGTGTTCTGAGCCAGAAAATGACAAACTACCACATGATTTTTGTGAGAAGGTTAAGTCAAAAAACTACAGTGTAAACACTGATAGTCCCAGGTCAAAGGGGCGGACAGTGGCTATACTCCAAATGGATTCTAAACATGGAAAATAGACAAAGATTCCCAAAACGAAATGGACAAAAAGGAGGGAAAAATATTGTTTCACATGCCCATGCGTTTGGCAAAAAGTGAAAAGTGACTGAGAAAAGGGAGTCCTGAAATCAGCAGAAATTCACACTTGTTGTGTGTGCTGGAAGAAGTTGAGGACAGGTACTATGCTCATATCACTGTGGAAGAGAAATGCCATGCATTTGCAGTGATTGACACAGTGCACAGGCCACGATCATGTCCAAAGAGTTGGTAAAAAGTATCAACGAAGGGAGATCCCCACAAAATCATATCAAAGTGAGACAAAATGAAGGGCCTGTGCACAATGTTAATGGTGAGGAGATACCTATCGACGGTGTCACTGAGGTTGACGTAAAGATAGGGAAACACAGGATGAGACAGGAAGTGTTGATCACATCCATCAGTGAAATACCGAAGCAGTCTCTAGAGATTTATCTGGACCCTAGGAAAAAATGGCAAACAGAAATAGATGAAAACACATTTTGCTTTTTCTTAAAGGAAGTCAAATGAAAGCCACCTGTCCCTCCAGAGATGAAGACAGGGAAACACATGTCAGCCCTTTCTGAAATACAAATGGGAGATGGGCAGCCATGGATCTCTCTCCATGTAAATAGCCATTCTGAAATGATAGAAGCCATTTTAGCACTGCAGCAGGAAAGAAAGTTTCATTAATGAGAAAAAACTCCAGCAAATAATTGACAGGGCAGAGATCCCAAAATTCAGAAGAAAAAAACCAACACATTTTTGAGTTGGATGATACGGACTCTGGGGAATAGTCATAGGAAGATGCACGTTAAAAATCACCATTGGCCCGAAAACTATCTATCACAACGTGTGGCTAGTGAGTGGGGCACAGAATAACTTGTATTTGGGAAATTACATTATGCACAGAACGTGTATGGTGTTGGACTTCCTTAATCATGTGGTTCAAATAGGGGGGACCTGCACCTGAATTTGAAGACAAGAGACAGGTTTATACTTATGCACAGATGGTGCAATATGCGATTGAATTACAGGTGAAAAAGGATGCTACCATTTCTGTATTCACTAGGCAAGTTACAATAATGCTAAAACACAGAAAGAGACAGCAGATGAGGGATTCTGATGCATTTGTGTGCCTAAATGAATCCATGGGGCAGCAAAGGCTAAACTGTGAATATACGCCACTGGTAGAGATTTGGGGTGGACCCATTAAGATACTGGTGAACAACAAGGGGTGCGAGGATATTCATTTAGAAGAGAATTCATAGTTAGGAATGGCAATACAAAAATCTCATTGTACTGCAGATTTCAATAATGCAGTGATTGGGAATATACCTGAGAGATATGTGAATGTGCATGGTGAGTTGCCAGAGTCTTTGGATTCTCAATTTAAAGGAATATTAAAAATTCAGTCCATGTATCCTTATGAATCAAGTGAGACAGTGTGCTGTCACCAAGATAATTGCATATTATTTGAATAAAGTGAGACAGTGTGCTGTCACCAAGATAATTGCATATTATTTGATTTAAACTAAAATAAGACAGATAAACAGCATGTTGAAATGGAAGTCAAGATTCCAAAATATTTAAATGTGTCAACTCTCCAAAGAGATACAGCCACATGGTTAGAGGAGAGCACAGAGGTTCCACAATTAGAGGATTTTCCTGAATTTTCAAAAATGGTAGAAGAGCAAGTTCAGGCTGCAGATGCATGCACACATGAAGAAGAAAAAGAACATTTGAGAAAAATATTTATGGACTTTAAAGAGGTTTTTGCCAAAGATGTTTATGATTGCGGCCTAAACAATCTGCATGTTGCCATGTTACCGGAGGGATATGGTAGGGAACCAGTATTTGTGCGTCAATATCAGTTGCCACTGGCATGTTTGGAATCATTAGCTGAGAGCATTAAAAATCTAGAGTCTAGGGGGATCATTAGGCCCACTCATAGCACATCAAATACTTCCAATTTGGGGCGTATTGAAACCTATTGGCCAATGGCGTTTGTGTGCAGACTTACGAGAATTAAACAAACGAGAACCTGTTTCCAGGTAGCCACTCCCATTTATTGATCAGGGTCTTCCACAGGTCCACCGGTCAAAGGTGTTTACCACATTAGATCTTACAGCTGAATACTGTTGTGTGCCACTGGCTGAAGACATACAAAATTTGCTTGCATTTTCTTTTGACAAATCCCAATATGCATGGTCCCGAACACCTTTCAGGTATGTCAATAGTGGGAGTGAATTCGGTATATTTTTAAGGAAGGCGCTCCCGGGTGCAGCAGAAAGGGGGACAATAGTTTATGTAGATGACGTTCAAATTAAAAATGAAAATCTGAAAAGCCATTTTGATGAGATCAGACAGGTACTTGTTTAGATACAGAAAGCTGGAGCCAAAGTATCTTTGCAGAAAGCACAATGGGGTAAAAAGAAAGTAAACCTCTTAGGTCATAAGGTGACTGAGAATGGGTTGAATCCACAAAAAAAGAAGGTGGAGGTGATACAGAAATTGAAAGATCCTACTAATTTGAAAGGATTGAAGAGTTTATTAGGGATGACAGGATATAACAGGAAATTTATTGAAAACTATGCAGAAATTACACAACCTTTAACCAGATTATTAAAGCAGGGTGTACCCTAGAAGTGGTAAAAGGAGCAGTATGAAGCAGTGGCTAGGCTGAAAGAATGTCTCATGAAAGCACCATGGTTGTATCCCATAAAGAACCAGGACTTGTTTGTGGAAATAGGATTCAATGATCAGTGTATGTCAGCTGTATTATGTCAGAGGCATGATTTAAATAACAAAACTATTGCTTATGCGAGCAAGGCATTGTCTCAGGTTGAAACTAAGTAAAGTGAATGTGAAAAAGCACTCCTAACCACTTTCTGGGCATTACAGCATTTCCATCCCATCATTCAAGGGAAAAGAGTAATTATTGAAACAAATCACCATCCCTACAGTTTCTGCAAAGTAAAAGAATTAGGTCAGGTAATTTGACACAGTCCAGAATTACTTCCTGGACGTTGGCATTACAGGGGTTCTCTGTGGAAGTAAAATATGGACAAAATAAGAACAGCCCAATTGCCCAAGAGCTGGTGGATTTGCATGATTGCGCAGCTAAATGTACACCCAATGAATCAGAAGTAGAATCCAATTTGAATGAATTTGAACAATCTCCCCACAAAGCTTTTAACAAGGAGGTATGTAGAGATTTACCAACAGTGTATGTAGATCGGTGCACATATCATGTGGAAAATAATACAGACAAAGAACCTGGTAACAGGAATAGGAAATATCTGGTTTAAATGTGACAACATTCCAATAGTGAGCATGAGGATTGGATCCAGGGGGAGTCAAGTAGCAAAGTTAGCTGCCATTTACAAAGCAGTGGTTACTGCATTTGAAAATAAACTCAAAGAAATAGACTGATTCTGATTATGCGCGAAATAGTTTTGTGGAATATGTGCCTGGCTTGAAGGCAAAAGAAATGCTCACATAACAAGAAACCTCTTAAACATGCAAAGATGATCCAAGCCGTAGACAAACGTGTGTCAGAAAATGATTTAATAATACATTGGAGAAAAATCGGAGGCCAACTAAGAATGCCAGGTGAGGACAAGAGGGGAATGACAAAGCAGATCAATTAGCCAAGATTAAAGCTGTAATGGGAGAGTTGTTTCCCATTGAACATCTTCTTGGTGAAGTACAGGTAGATGCAATCACACGCTCCAAATTTCCAAAAGAAGTTGAACAGCCTGTAGTGCAATGGAGTTATGGTACACCAGATGAGGACCTGATCAAAGCGCAAAAAGAAGATTCAATTTCAGCCATATTTCATGATCAGTTGGTAGATGCAGAACAAAATTCTCTGATGGAAAATGATTGTAAAGGGAAAGAAAAATTGAGAGTACTGTTGAAAAACAAAAAGAGAATTAGGTTACAAGATGGAATGATGATTAGAGAATGTGTAACAGGGCAAATGCAATGGGTGGTGCCCTTTTCATTTCGGGGAGTGATGTTACATCATGCACATGATGCTATAACTGTGGGACACTGGGGTTCACAAACAACTTTGGACATTCTAAAAGATTACGCGTATTGGCCACATATGTCCCGAGATTTTTAACTATACACCAGAGGGTGTCTAGTATGTGCACAATTTCAGCCTGCTTTACTTATGCATAGAGCTCCATTAATGAAAAGAGGTGTGACCCTCCCATGGTCTGATTTGCAAATCGACTATGTCGGGCCTGTAAAGAGATGAGCAAGAAGAAATAAATATTTATTAACAGTGGATTGTCTGATGTCCACATGGGTAGAATGCATTCCCGCACCGGATTGCAGTGCGCAAACAGCAGCCACACTACTGGTAAATCATATTTTTTCAAGATTTGGTTTACCGCAAAGGATAGAGTGAGATCGGGGAAGTCATTTCACTAGTGCCTTGATGACCAAAGTTTGGCAAATATTGGGTGTGAAAAGGAAATAGCACATCTCATATCGGCCTTCTTCAGGTGTGGTGGAAAGGAATAATAGGTCTATAGTAGACATATTAAAGCAATGTGTAGCTGAGGCAGGTTCTAGTTGGGACCTTCCACTGCCTTTAGTATTGATAGCCATTAGATCGACCCCTGCTAAATCAACAAACCTCAGGCCTCATGAAATATTGACAGGCGAAAGATGGTGTTGCCACAACACTTATTGTACAGAACCCATGAGCGTACATTGTAAATGCCTCCGCAATTCACGAATATGTTGAAGAGTTGAGAAAGCACTTACAACATGCATTTGCATTTGTGCAGTGGAATTTGGAGAAGGCCGTTGATAATGCGACAACCTTCTCTGATAGGACGACATCTGTAAGGGAATACAAGGTGGGAGATTGTTACGCTCACCTGGCTCCCACAGGGGCGTCGGTCGGACCCGGACTGCTGCGGCCTCCACCCACGTGATGCGTAGTGCAGCGATGATTGACTGGATCTGCCCTCCTAATCTTGTCTGCTTGACCCGTAGAAATATTCTCCTTATATTCTTGAAGGATGAGCCCTCCATCCTGCGAAGCACGCAGGGGCGCGTTGATGACCAGTTACTACACTGGCCTGAAGATATTGGAAGAGTTGTAGACGAATCCTGACTCCAAAAGATCCTTGCGAAGAGCCGTAAGTATATAGTTCGTAAGGGTTCAAAATGTCTGGAATTCACTCCTGCCCAATTCCTCTTTTATCTTGCAACTCTGAACCAATAAGAAGATTGACTGCTGAAAGCGCCCCGGTAAAAGTCTGTGTTACCCAATACTGTCCGGTAAATAATGCCAAGGGTTAAACTTGCTGCTTTCTCCTTTTCTTACAGGTGTGGCATAAGAAGATGTGGCGTGCTGATGAATAATACCTCCGGTGGTAAAATCAGGTAAGCATATGGTGGCTAAAGAGATTGTCTCTGTCTGTTCTCTCTGCTCACCTTGTTGTTTCTTGTCCCCCTTAAGTGCCGGGATTCGGCGATGTAAAGATGGAGACAGCGCCAGATCGAAGAAAGGCTGCGTGGAAAGGTGAGTTTGGCGCTGCGCTGCTGCTGCGATGCGACACTTTTAAAACAAAGTCTTTCCTCTGGTTTGAAGATGCGATGAATCCGGAATCAGGTAAGAAATCAGGTAATACTCTTGTTCTAACCTTTACTTCTTTCCTTCTTTCTAGGTGCTCCAGGTTCGAGGCGGACGTGGCTGAAGGCTGGGTGCTGCTGCTGGCACAGTGAACGATCCGCTGCTGGATGCAGAATAACGCAAAGCATGTGCTGCTCTTCGGGCGTGGTTTAAATAGCCTCCAAAGTTTTCCCAGGTAGGTACACCTCCCCGACCACACCCGAGTAACAAAATAGTCCCTAAGGTATAGTAGTCCCTTCCAGGCCTCACATGGGTTTGGATCGTCTTGCAGCATGGTCTGCATCAGGTAAGTGTGCACCTATGAGCCTGGCGCCTATGGCGCCAGGACCGATGTCCCATATGAGCCTGGTGCCATAGGTGCCAGGACTGAACCCAGACAGCCCCTAACAGGGGTTGCTGGGTTTTCTCAAGGCAACATGATGCCTGCTCCCGGGGCTGATGGACGTGGTCTGGATGCCCGGGGGTATGCATCATGACAGAACTCCCTCTCAAGGCCCCTCCTAAAGTCGTTCCTCCCCTTGGTCCTGGTTTGTCTGGGAAGTCCCGGTGGAATCTCTTCACTAATCGTGGTGCATGAACGTGGTCACTAGGCTCCCATGACCTTTCCTGTGGCCCATAACCTTTCCAATCGATTAAGTAAAAAAGTTTTGATTTAACCACCTTGGAGCCCAGGATGTTTTTCACCTCGAATTCAGGTTCTCCATCTATCAAGATAGGATCTGGTGGTTTGGTTAATCTTGTTCCTGGTTGAACTGGTTTTAAAAGTGAAACATGAAAGACAGGATGAATTCGCATATTGGAGGGTAATTCCAGTTTGACGGCCACCGGGTTGATAATGGCCTTAATGGTGTAAGGTCCCAAATATCTAGGATTAAAAGTCTGAGTTCCTTTCGGAGGTATGTGTTTTGTAGCTAGCCAAACCTGATCTCCAATTTGGTACTGTGGAGTTTAACTTCTATGTAGATCAGCATTTTTCTTGTATTTCTCTTTTGCTTGCTTTAAATGTTCTGTTGCTTTCTTGAAGGCTTGTATAATAGTAGAATGTAAATGACTAACTGCAGGCATTTCTAAGTGCTGAGGCGAATCGAGTTCAGAGGTTCGAGGGTGGTGTCCATATATGGTGTAAAAGGGGCTTTGTCCGGTTCCTGAATGTACAGAGTTATTGTATGCATATTTGGAAATCCATAAAATATCCTTCCAATTACTTTCGGTCTGGTGAAGCATGCAACGTAGGTACTGTTCAAGGGTCTGGTTGGTCCTTTCTGTCTGACCATCGGTCTGGGGATGGTGACTGGTTGATAACCTTATGTCGATTTGCGCCAATTGGCAACATTTCTTCCAAAAATTTGAAATGAATTGACTACCTCAGTCAGAGACCAATACGGAAGGAAACCTGTGTATTCAAACGATGTTTTCGAGGAACTCCTTGGCCAGAATTGAAGCAGAAGGTAATCCCTTCAAAGGAATAAAGTGGGCCAACTTGGAAAAAAGATCCATGATAACTAGAATGGTGTTAAATCCATTACATGGAGGCAGATCAGTAATAAAGTCTAAAGATAAGGTGTGCCATGGTGTAGGTGGAATATCCAAAGGTTGTAAAAGGCCAGCTGGTTTTTTCTTCTGACTTTTGTTTTGGGCGAAAATGCCGCAAGACATCACAAATGACTTTATATCTTTTCGCCAGGTGGGCCACCAGAATTGTCTTTTAATTTTAGCTTCAGTTTTTGTGATAACTGGGTGACATTCCATCAGGGTATCATGATAATTGGAGATGACAAGTTCTTGTAATTCCTTGTGTGGTAGAAATAGTCGTCCTTGATAGTAGGGTAGATCATTGATGACTGAGTAATCCGGGCCTTTCTTTACCCATTCCTGCAGGGCTGCTGGATCGAAGAGTTGTTGGATTTTTAAATGAATTTCTTCTAGTGTCTGTAAAGTAGTTATGCCAAGAATTCTTTGTTCAGAAATTATAGGCACCGGCTCCGGGTTCGCATTTACTTCTTCCGTTCCTATTTGGTATAAGGCATCTGCCTTGCCATTTTTACAGCCTGGTCGATAAGTAATCACAAAACCGAATTCGGCAAAGAACAATGCCCATCGAAGTTGACACGATGGCTGGGCTTTGGCTGTTTTTAGATACTGCAAGTTCCGGTGATCGGTGATTACAGTAATGGTATGCCTGGCACCGAGAAGATAGTGTCGCCAAGCCTTAAAGGCGGATTTGATGGCTAATAACTCTAACCGCATAGTTTAACTCAGATGTCGAGAACTTTCTGGACCAAAATGTCACTGGGTGAAGTTGACCAGTTTCAGGATCCTTCTGGGACAGGACAGCTCCCATGGCTAAACTGGATGCATCAGTTTCCACTATGTATGGAAGCTCTTGGCGAGGATGCTTTAAGACAGGTGCAGACGTGAATTTCGGTTTCAGCTCTTGGAAGGCCTTTTCAGCCTCTTCGGTCCACAAGAAACGTTTGTTCTTTCGCAAAAGTGCTGTGATGGGATGTACAACATGTGAGAAGTCCGGAATGAATCTGCGGTAGAAATTGGCAAATCCGAGCATGCTTTGTACCCCTTTAACTGAACTAGGTGATGGCCACTTGAGAATTGCGTCCACCTTTCGTGAGTCCATTAGGACTCCTTTTGGAGTCAAGATAAATCCAAGGAATTCAACTTCCGTAACATGAAAAACACATTTTTCCAATTTTGCATATAACTTGTGCTGGCGTAGTTTTTCAAGGACTGCACGTACATGCTTAACATGGTCTGATTCTAAGGAGGAGTACACAAGGATATCGTCTATGTATATGACAACACAGACGTCAATGAGTTCACGAAAGACATCGTTCATAAAATACTGGAAGGCTGCTGGTGCATTGCACAACCCGAAGGGCATCACCTGATACTCGAATAATCCATACTTCCAGCGTCGCCTTTCTTTACACGTACCAGATGATATGCCCCTCAGAGATCTAACTTAGTGTAGATACAAGCATCCTTTACTTGGTCTAGTAATTCGGGGATCAGAGGCAATGGGTACTGGTTTTTTACCGTAATCTGATTTAGTGCGCGGTAGTCTATGCACGTTATAAGGTCACCTTCCTTTTTTGGCACGAAGAACAAAGCTGAGGAAACAGGGGACTTGGATGGATGAATGAAACCATTAGCAAGGTATTGGTCTAAATATTGTCATAGGTGCAGGTTTTCGGGTTCCGTGAGGGCGTAGATTCTGCTGCATGGGGGTTGTGCACCGGGGATGAGGTCGATTTGACAATCATATGATCTGTGTGGCGGTAAGGTATTTGCCTGTTCTTTTTGGAAAACGTCCTGGAATTATTGGTATTCCTGAGTTAACTGCACAACTGGAGTAGTGCTCTCAACTTGTTGCTACTCTACGATGGATAACCGTATTTAGACAATTGCTTTTAGCTTGCTGTTACTCTACTGTGGATATCTAGACAATTGCTTTTAGCTTATTATTACTCTACTGTGGATATCTAGACAATTGCTTTTAGCTTGTTGTTACTCTACTGTGGATATCTAGACAATTGCTTTTAGCTTGTTGTTACTCTACTGTGGATATCTAGACAATTGCTTTTAGCTTGTTGTTACACTACTGTGGATATCTAGGTGTTCCAAGTCTGTTCCTGCATCTTTAGCCCTAGTGCTAAATCTGTACCTAGGTGAACCCTGTCTGCACACACATTTTGTATTCCTGCAACTCACCAGCATGCCTCCTCTGCTTAGCAATTGCCTGTAGAACTGCTGATCTACCACCCAACTGCAATACTTCTATGCTAGATGCCACCACAATTGTACGGTACCCAACCTTGCATGCATTTTAGCCACGATCAGGACTTTCAATCCTAAGTGCCATGCTGTAGTATGTATGCATTTTTAGCTATGATTAGGACTCTTAAATTTAGGCGCCCTGCCGCAGCATGTATGCATGGTAGCCACAATTTAGGACTCTTCTAGCTAGATGCCCTGTTGTAGCATGTCTGCACTATAGACGCCAACATGATTACCCAATCTAGCAGCCTCCGCAATAGCATATCTGCATTCCAGTCCCTACCGGGCCTGCCTAATCCAGGCGCCACCCTGCCACCTAGCTACTTTCACAACATGCGCGCTACTAAGACCTGTTCCTCTCTCACACTTGGGTCCATAGCCTGGACTCTTCTAACTATCACCATAACAATGGCCCTCACCAACTCCATACCTTGCAACTTGCAAGACCGAAACTTGCGACTTAGAGCCCGGCTGCCACGACTCTATGACATCAAAAATAAAAGAACCAGCCCATCGGTACCTACACGTACCTCCATTACCACTTATCCTAACATCCTAGACTCAGCGACGATAAATCGCACCGAACTACATGGTGACCCATACCACAAACAAAGGAGTCCCAACCACTCTAACCCCAGATCTGTTATAGATACCACTACAACTCCTACTTTATTAGGAGCCCTTATCATTGCTAGGTCCCTTATAGCACACAAAACTGAAATAGCTGATATACTGGCTATGGACAACTTAGATATCCTTGCTGTCTCTGAAACCTGGCTCCATGATGCAGCCGGCCCTGCCCTCATGACTGCCATACCAGAAAATTACAACATCCTAAGAGTCAACCGACCTAACACTAGAGGAGGCGGTCTGGCCATCATAACCAAAACGCAGCTAGCTGCCAGACTCACCCCACACCCTGTAATCACATCGGGCGAACTTCTATCAGCCAAAATACCGATCTCAAACAATAGCACACTAACGATACTTTTAGTATACAGACCACCAGGCCCACTAGGCAACTTTGAGGAAGACCTATCCAGCCTCCTCACTAACAGCATTAAAGACTCCATCCAGCTCCTTTTACTAGGTGACTTTAACCTGGGCTTCAATGACGCTGAAGACAAACAAGCCCAATCGATCCAATCCATTCTAGTCAACCATAACGTCACCCAAAATGTCCTAGCTCCTACACACACAAAAGGACGCACATTAGACTGGATAGCCAACCACAACTGCAACATCACCATCTCTAGTATTCTTCCTCAAATATGGACGGACCACTATCTTATCTGCTTCACAGCCAGCATTGAGCCACTCAAACCTAACAAGAATAAAATAGCACCCCCCCATGCCAACTAGAAGCAGAAAAGAAATCACAGCTGATAAACTACTCCCACTTCTCCTACCAGCTCTCACAGCTAGCTTCAATGAATCTAACCCTAGCGAGCTAGTTGCGTCTTTCAACAACTCCATGGCCAAAACTCTAGACTTGATTGCCCCTATCAAACTCCATAAAAGTAAACGAGAAACTTATCTTAACTCCTGGTTTACCTCCCATCTCAAAGAGATGCATATCCAAAAACGCAAACTCCAAGCCATCTGGAGGCATACTCCTTCTGCTGAGAACAAAACCATACTTGCCAACTTCGCCAATAAATATAAGAAGGAAATAATTCAAACCAAAAAAGACTCATTCAATGATAGAATCAGTAAAGCTAACTCGAATTCCAAAGAGCTCTTCACCATTCTCCGCAAATTGGAAAACCCAATTGCCCCTACAGACAATGTCCCCAAGGACAAATCCTGGTGCACCAGCATCCAAAATGCCCTAGCAAATAAAATCACAACCCTTCAATCTAAAATTGCCAAGAAAAAAGCCTCTTTGAGCCCTAGCGGAACTCACACCACCCCCCTGAAAGAGATACCCAGCACATCCACCCAGAGCAACTTTAAACCCTTCAGGTTTACTAATATTTCCATATGGGAAACAGAAAAGGTCATCCTATCCCTTAAACCATCAAACTGCCAAGGCGACAGCTGCCCTGCGCAAATCATTAAGGATGCAGCCAGAGATTTAGCACCTTTCATCTCAAAACTCATCAACTCCTCCTTCAACACAAGTACTGTACCTACAAACCTCAAAGAATCCTGGGTACTGCCCCTACTTAAAAAACAAACACTTGACCCAGCAATCCCCACGAACTACAGACCCATCACTACGGTCCCATTTCTCCTTAAAATCATCGACAGAGTAGCCTACCTCCAAATCCCAAACTATCTGGAGTCAAACCAACTATTAGGTTCACAGCAATCGGGCTTCAGACCACTGCACGGTACTGAAACAGCCCTTATCGACCTCAATACACAAATCGACGAGTTGAAGGATAAAGGTAGTACAGCTATGCTCCTCCTCCTTGACCTATCAGCGGCCTTTGACCTGGTGGATCATGCAGTATTATGCAATCACTTAGCGTCTGCCGCCCATTTCTCAAGTGAAGCTATAGCATGGGTACAATCCTTCCTAGCTAACCGTACGATGAGAGTGTTCTCCCCCGTAGCGGCAGCGGACCCAATCCAGATCACTTGTGGTGTCCCATAAGGCTCATGTGTCTCCCCGACAATGTACAATATTCTTACTAAGCCTCTCTTCGACAAACTTGACAGGTTAGGGGTAACCTATACTAATTATGCGGACGATACGCAGATTCTCATACCACTTTCAGGCAACTTTGTCAACTTTGTTTGCTAGTAAACAAAATTTACCTCCTCATTCAGGCGTGGATGGCCTCCCACGGCCTCTGTCTAAATGACGACAAAACTGAGATACTGATCCTGGGTTCCGACTCCAACCTAAAAAAACTCAATAATTTCAACATCGATGGCAACACAATCAAGGTGGCTACTGAGGTAAAAACGTTATGCTTTTACCTCGATTCCACTCTATCTCTTAAAAAACAAGTTAACACCCTGGCATCCTCCACAGCGTATACTTGTAAATTAATCAGGACCTGTCGACCTTACCTCTCCAAAACCAACTGCATCATGCTAGCCAACGCATTAGTAATGTCCAAATTGCACTACTGCAATGCCCTCTATGCAGGAGCAAATAAAACTATTATAAATAAAATGCAAATCCTTCAAAATAACGCTCTCAGAGCAGCCCTCGACATACCCCGCAGAGCACATATCTCTAACATCAGGAAAGACCACCATTGGCTTAAAATCAGCGACAGAGTCCTGCTCAAGACACTATCGCTCACCTACAAAGGGCTCAACAACACAGCCCCCCCCACATCTCGGCCAGACTGACCAGAAAATCATCTAGCCACCACACAAGGGCCACCAACCACTTCTTGCTCGAAAATCCCAGATTCAGACGCTCCAAAGCGGGTGGTGCAAGTTTCCCTGTCAGAGCTGCCCAGGCCTGGAACGCATTGTCCATTGCGTTGAGAGCTAACTTACCCTACTCTAACTTCAGAAGCAAGGTAAAAAACTGGCTCTGGTCCAACGACAAATAATTGTCATGGAACCTAGCAGCCATGACACTTCTGCAACCTAGTCTAAGACGTTTCTGCTCCCACCCCTGTTACCAATGTTCACACTCTCATTTCTGCAACATGTTAGTTTCTCATTCCAACCTCCGGTATTGACATGTATGCATTGTATTGCTATGTCTTGTATACTTTGTATGTAACCCAAGCTTAAGTAACCTTGTATCTGCTGCACCCGGCTACCCCTGGGTTTTGTGTGCATTATCAAATAATAAACAAACAAATAAACTGTGGCCAGGCCTTTGTTCAAGGGTTTTTCTGGGTAGCAGGTGTGTGCACATTCCAGGAAGGTTATTCTCTTCTCTCGCCAATCAATACAAGGATTATGTGTTTCTAACCAAGGTATCCCCAGTATTATTTGGAACTGTGGGGCTTTGATTAAGTCAAACACAATAGTCTCTCAATGCCCGTGCTGACCCATTGGCATGATTAGATGCGAGGTCTGAGTGTCCTTCTTCAAGCTCGGCAAGCAGACCTCTATGCTTGTCGGGCGTGGTTGTTTCCCGATTCAGGCTCTGTTTGATTTCTAACAGCTACTCCGGCTACTTTCTTGGATGGTTTAATAGGGCAATCCCTTAGAAAATGTCCTGAAGCCCCACAATAAAGGCACAATTGCATTTGTCGTCTTCTTTCTCTCTCTTTTTGCGTTAAGGGTCCCTTAACCCCCCCGATCTGCATGGGTTCTGATGTGTCAGTTCCTTTGGAGGTAACATGTGGTTTGCCCAGTACTCGATTCTCGAATTTAGCTCGATCAGCCTTTCGATTCTGGAGTCGGTGGCCTAACTGGACTAATAAGTCTATATATTCTGTGCAATCCTGGGGTGGGTTCACCACTTGGGCCAAAACATCTTTGAGTTCACCCCGAAGCCCACGATGAAATAAAGTAATTCTTTTCTCCTCTGGCCAGCCGGTTTCAACCACTAACCTGTTGAAGGTTGCGATATAGGTTAGCAGATCCTGAGTGTCTTGTTGTAGGGATAAAAGTTCGTTATCCAGGACCTGACCCTGCGAATGTCTGGCAAATAGTTTTTCAATGCTCAATTGAAAACCTTGAAAATCCCGAAGAAGAGGGTCCTCCTGGATGACCAGCGGGATTGACCAATCTGCTCCGCTGCCACTAAGGTACGATAGTGCAAAGGCTACTTTGGCTTGGTCGTTTGGGAAAGCTCCTGGTCTGCATAGAAAGTGCAAGCGGCACTGGTTCATGAACACGGCGAACCTTTTTGGGTCCCCAGCAAAACGTTTGGGTGGAGCTAAAGGAATGCTCCCTGGTATAACCACTTGCACAGGATTGCTCGAGGAGACAGGAGTTGGATTCCCTCCGAGTCCAGGTAGTGGTGTTTGGCTGGCTTGGCTTTGCAGCAGTTGTCTAGCAAGATCATCAGTGCGTTCCTTTGACAAAATAAGTTCTCTCCTGAGGGCATTAGTCTCTTGGCGTGCAGAGTGCACCTCTGCCCTAAATTCCCCTAACAGTTGGGCTAGTTGATCAGTTTCAGAGGTTTCCATAACGCCCAGGTGTTTTTTTTTTAGGTAGGCTTTGCATTCTGTTACGCTCACCTGGCTCCCACAGGGGCGTCGGTCGGACCCGGACTGCTGCGGCCTCCACCCATGTGATGCGTAGTGCAGCAATGACTGACTGGATCTGCCCTCCTAATCTTGTCTGCTTGACCCGTAGAAATATTCTCCTTATATTCTTGAAGGATGATCCCTCCATCCTGCGAAGCATGCAGGGGCGCGTTGATGACCAGTTACTTCACTGGCCTGAAGATATTGGAAGAGTTGTAGACGAATCCTGACTCCAAAAGGTCCTGGAGAAGAGCCGTAAGTATATAGTTCGTAAGAGTTCAAAATGTCAGGAATTCACTCCTGCCCAATTCCTCTTTTATCTTGCAACTTTGACCCAATAAGAAGATTGACTGCTGAAAGCGCTCCGGTAAAAGTCTGTGTTACCCAATACTGTCCGGTAAATAATGCCAAGGGTTAAACTTGCTGCTTTCTCCTTTTCTTACAGGTGCGGCATAAGAAGATGTGGCGTGCTGATGAATAATACCTCCGGCGGTAAAATCAGGTAAGCATATGGCGGCTAAAGAGATTGTCTCCGTCTGTTCTCTCTGCTCACCTTGTTGTTTCTTGTCCCCCTTAGGTGCCGGGATTCGGCGATGTAAAGATGGAGACAGCGCTGGATCGAAGAAAGGCTGCGTGGAACGGTGAGTTTGGCGCAGCGCTGCTGCTGCAATGCGACGCGTTTAAAACAAAGTCTTTCCTCTGGTTTGAAGATGCGATGAATCTGGAATCAGGTAATAAATCAGGTTAATACTCTTGTTCTAACCTTTACTTCTTTCCTTCTTTCTAGGTGCTCCAGGTTTGAGGTGGGCGTGGCAGAAGGCTGGATGCTGCTGCTGGCACAGTGAACGATACGCTGCTGGATGCAGAATAACGCAAAGCATGTGCTGCTCTTCGGTGTGGTTTAAATAGCCTCCAAAGTATTCCCAGGTAGGTACACCTCCCCGACCACACCCGAGTAACAAAATAGTCCCTAAGGTAAAGTAGTCCCTTCCAGGCCTCACATGGGTTTGGATCTTCTTGCAGCATGGTCTGCATCAGGTAAGTGTGCACCTATGAGCCTGGCGCCATAGGCACCAGGACTGAACCCAGACAGCCCCTAACAGGGGGTTGCTGGTTTTTTTCAAGGCAACATGATGCCTGCTCCCAGGGCTGGTGGACGTGTTCTGGATGCCCGGGGGTATGCATCATGACAGCGATTAGGTATATAAGTTCCGTTTTTTGGAAAAATAAGCATGAAAACTAAGTTTCTTGCAGCATGGCAAGGACCATTTAGAATCATAGACAAGGTCTCCCCTGTAGTGTACAGAATAATTAAAAAGGTGGGGGAGATGACAATGGACCAGTTTGTCCATGTAAATCAAATCAAGCCTTTCCACCGAAACATGAGATGAGAAGGTTAGAGCAAATTGAGACTAGTTGAGAAAATGAGGAGTGCTGAGTAAAAAGTGAGCCAACATGGGAATCAAGGTAAACCCACCTGCCTTTCAGTGAAGTTACCGGGAAATGTTGAAGGTTTCTGATACAAAGAGCTATATTCTATATAATGCATGTTGCTGAAAGTGTTTTACATGTGTTTTGATTGTATAATGATAACCTTATTTTCAGGTGTTCCAATGTGGCAAATTAATAATGGCAATCCAATTTTATTTTCAGACATTGCCGCGGAAGAGGGACAGAAAAATGCGTTGTGCTAGGTGCTTAGTTTGTTTTGTTTCTTTTTACTTTAGATGACTAATTCCTTGCCCCGGCAGAGCTGGATCCTTGGAGCGAGGGACCCCTGGAGGATGCCACGGGATCTGAGGCCCCGGGAAAGTTCCATACTAAGAGAAGGGGTTGAAGATAAGGAGCCTGAAATGCCATAAAAATGGCACCTGTGGGGGAGATTCCATGGAGTGCCGTATTGGAGGAGTTCTGCTGGTGACAGTGTTATGTGCATATGTAGTGCAAAGACTAATGGACTGGACATTCCAGAGATGTGATCCAGTATATTCTGGGTACCAGGAACTAAAATGACATAATCTTCACTATTATTATTATTTATTTTTCCTCATTCATTGCACATGGAGCATATGGTTGTGCTGTGCTTCACCAAAATGGAGATCGGACTATTGATAAAACATGATGAGACTTTTTTTTCCTGAAAAGTGTATGCTGGTTATTGATGTATTGAAACATCATTGATGTATTTGTGGTGGCACATGTTGCTTGTTCCATGAAGCTGGAGTAGCTACATAATTGGTGACGCCTGTGGTTTAATGTATATGGTGGGTGTTTCATTTCAAATATGGACACTTCAATCGGGAGTACACACATATATGTTTTTTTTTTAAAGATTGTTTTTTTTCTATTGCAGTGATGTCCCAGGGGATCCCAGCACTAAAACAAGGAAGGAGATGTAGCAGATATACTGTAGATGTAGGGATAATGTATATGGAGGCAGTAAGTGGGCCATGACATTATATTCAGAGGAGGTAGTAAATTGAGTACACACATCAAATAGCTGGCCTACACTAGTTCCTTACATTACAAATGTAAGTGCACATTTTTATAGTAAGCATGTTTTAAAATGATCCACTTCGGGGTGAATAGGTCATCTGTCCAGTTTGCACTGTGTATAGATATTTATGTATATATATATATATTAACCAACTAACCGATTAACACATTTCCTATTAATTGATAATTTACCCTTAACAAAGCAGTGCAAACCAGGTTCAGATTGAATACTGTTTTTACAGTGGAGTAAAACGTGCAGGCAGTGCATTAGCTGTGATTGCATTGCACAAACCGTGAAGGAAAATACGTGATCTGGTGAAAGTGACATTTTACCAGAGGAAATTATTGTTGCAAATCTTTTCATAAAGTTATGCTTCCAGAGAAATCAGCTCGGATGATGTGTATATGTCAGGAAAAAGGCAGGTTTTAGTTAATGACAGGGCTAGCATATACATTAAGGAGACAGAAGGGGTGGGAGGCAGATGTGATTCTGAGAAGAACGGCAGAGCAGCAGGCAGAGAGCAGAATTGTGCAGTGCAAGATTTTCCAGGAAGCTGAGGCCTTGGGCTGTGCCATTCCTGGGTGGTGGAATTTGCGATACTCCTGCATGCAGATAACTGAGTTCAGAGGGGTTTCCCATGATAACAGCTCAGAAGTCTCACACACTGGAAGTGAGCATTTGTAAAAAGTGAGGTGCATGTGCAGATAATTGAGTTTTTCTTGGCAGTCAGGATCAAATGGTCACTTTATGAACAGTGTCTTCATAGCATTTGAAAATGATAAACACTGAAGTGTAAACAGAGAAAAAGAAAACTAGCATGTTGTTGTGCTTTTGTTTTTGTTTCTTCTCTTAGACTGTGTATTCTGCCAATTGTATCGGGACCCAAGGTTTGGGTAAGATAGAAAATGTGGATGTTTTGTCATGAATCTAATGTAGAGGTTCTATATTGTATTAAACTTTATACCGCATAACCTGTTTTCAAACAATAGTGGATATAAAAGAGAAACATTTTAAACTGAATCAGTGGGGTTGTGTTTTCTGTGTCTAAGTGTATTCAATGACAAAGAGGGTATAGAGTTACAGGGAAAAGCCCCAGTGTATCAAAAGAGGTAACCCATTTTACCACGGGTGGTAAAACAGGAGATGAACGTTGGTGCCCTTAACAAGTATGTTTAAAAGCGTGTGATGCATGTGTGACTGGTGAATAATTCACAATGACACATTTTTGATGACAAATATGCCAAAGACAGTAATCCAGTCTCATAGATAAGTGACTGGAGTGACAGCACTGTCGAGTTTCCACATGTACAAAGCCCATTGTTCTGTATTTAAAGTTGACCCTAAGTAGAATACAGGTATTAGAGGGGAGTCTAGTAACATCATATAGGGCATTACCATAACCACGCTATACAACCATTTTACCACTATTTTATCACGATAATAAAATACCACCAAATTAGGTATAACCCATTGACAAAATCCCTAACAGCCTGTTGGGCTGGCAATGTGGTTTGTATATGTGGTGGGGGTTGGGGGTTCACGTTGCCACTTGGCCTTTCACAGCACACATGGGTGTTTCTCATGGATGCATGGGCTATTTCCCCTAAAGTGTATGTGCACAGTCTCCCACCCTCCTTTGCACATGTATGTGGTGGCATTGCCTTGTTCTCATTCCCCTGTTTCACATTCCCCTGTCCATTGGGCCCACCTATGCTGTGCGACACATGCATGGGTTGGGCATTTGGTGTGACGAATCCTTGGATGTTATTCCTTCTCCCCTAAGGGGAGCCGCTTTCCATGAGGTCAGGGACATGAGGCTGATACCCGACAGTCCCCCTGGGAGTGGTACTCAGCGGGTGGATCTCATGGGGCGGGATCCCCCCTATGGGACTAAGGGGGAAATGTGGTATTCCACACCCCAAAACACCTCCCCTAATATACCCCTACCTTGTTATCCCATGTATCTCTGTCATATTCAGAAGGGACCAAGTACTTGGAAGAAGAAGAACCGAATAGATCTCAGGGAGATTAATGAGATAGGTACTGGGACAAGAAGGAGGTGCAGAGCCATGAAGAGCACCTCAGACAAGAACATTGAGCCTTCTAGTGGTTCGAGAATGCTCATTGGAGAAACCACAGTAGAAATCGAAGGAGGACTCCGGAAGACAGAGCTGAGCCCACCCTGGAGGAACCAAGAAATTTAAAGTCGGCAAGAAGGAAGAACGCCAGAATCTTCACTGGACGCTGCCCAGGAGTCGGAAGCGTCCCCTGTCGGTCTGCGGGGGAAGGACTGAACAGAGCGCACCAGAAGCAGGTGAACCAGTGGAAGAAGCATGCTGACCACGTGCCTTGGAGAGGATGCGCATCCTGCACAGCAGGACACTGCAGAGCAGCTGCAGCACCCACAGAGGGACGAGAGCGCAAGAGAAGCCCAAAAGAGAGTTCCCTGCATGGCAAGACATGCTGCGAAGGCACATGTCCCCACAGAGACACAGGAGACCAAGAGAAACCTGCAAGATGATTTTGGAGAGCTGGAAAAGAACTGCCAGTCACAGGTACCTGGGTTACTGAGACGGCTGGTCAGGTCATGGGAGGGTCAAAGAGAACATTTGACCCATGCAACAGGTGTACAGAGTACACCCACCCCTGAACAATATACAAGTAGAAGTAATGAAGACCCGCACCCACAGGAAAAGAAAACATTAAGTTATCTTCTTCAATGCAGTACCTGGCAGGTGAGTGAACCAGGTCTGCTTGAGCAGAAGAGAAACATCCGGGTCTGTGACCCATAGTCACTGAAATGTGCGAACAATAGCGAGACGCCCGGGGAAGAGAGGCATTTCCCCTAGTGTGTTATGCTGACTTCAGAAGCTTAAGAGCAGTACATGGCAGGGAAGTATTCCAGGTTTGCCTACCCGAGCCACTGGAGAGGCTCACAACAAGTAGACTATTTGAGAAAGACCAGGGGAAGGGAAATATTCCCGCTGGCATTTTGAGCTGCATTGGAAAGACTGAGATGGGCTTGGGGAAGGGAATCATCCCTCCTAGTGTTGTGAACTGCCTCAGGAAGCTTGAGGAGGGCTTGTGGAAGGGAGTCAATCCCTCAACCTCTGTGAACATTGACAAAGAGCCTCAAAGAGACCAGGGGAAGGAAGTCATACCCCCTGGTGTTGTGTATTGCGAAACCCAGAGAGATCAGGTAAAGGCAGCCATACCCCTTGACTGTGTGTACCATGAACCAAAACCAAGAAAGGTCCAGGGAAGGGAGACATTCCCTGGGTACTGTGAAAGCAAAAAGGCCTAGAAACCTGGAGAAGGGAGGCATTCTCCAGGGAGCCAATAGTGGAGTTAACTATGGGTAATAAGGAATGATGTTTGAGTTGGAACTTTTAACTTTTTCATTTAAACTGAGAAATTTACAACACCACAAGCTGAGACTTTGTTTTGCATCCTGGAAAGGAACAGAGACCTGGAGAAGGAAGCCGTTCTTGAGGGCGAAGTTCCCACCTGCAACTAGAACATTGTCCAGAGAAAGTGAGTCATTCCTCTGGAACAAGAAGACCCTTTTACCTCTTTCGCATCAGTGCGATCAAGTGGCACAGCGAGTAGAGCGCTCGCTTTGGCATCTGTGCTGAGCCTGCTAACCTTCCTTCCGAGGTACCCCGTGGGTAATAATAAGCAGTCCTCAGATACCTGAGGGTTCATAGCGCTATATAAATGCAAAATTATTATTATTATTATTAGTTACAAGTGTGAGGTATAGAAGTAGGCATTTGTCACACGACAGTGACTCTTCATTCACTTGGACATTCTGACAGCATCATGTCTCACACCAGTGTTTCGACAGGAGGCTTTGGACCCAAGACTTGAGGTCATTCCAGCATTTGGGTTTCCTCACTGTCCTGTGGGACTGTGTCCACTGCTGCGACCTTCTCCCTAATGCTGGCCCAGATGGCAGACATCCTCTGCCCATATGTCCTCCTGTGCATTTACCCATATAGCTCATTTGCATGAGCCACAACCTCATCTGTCAGTATCTACAGCTCAGCCTCACTAAACTACTTTCGCCATCTCATGTCAGGCATTGTACCTTTGGCTTTCTGCTGTGACATCTTTTCAGGCTCCTGAGTTTGGATGGCACCAAGAAATGGCGGATTCAAAGGACAATGGATGTTTAAAGACGCCGCTGCAGGTCTTCCATCACAAATTGAAGTTATTTCCCTCTGGCAGTAATTCTGCTGGCAGTATTAGTGCCGATTTGCCCAGCGGTAACAGTAATTCTGCCATGAGTTGGCAGAATTACCATCCAAAATTGCTTTTCGGTGGTAATTATGCCAGACGGAATTAATGTTACCGCCGATGGTCTTTGTGCGCTCCTGTTACCTTGTAATACAGCGGTAATTGAGCTGGACTCAACCGCGGTAACAGTAATACTGCAGTGTTCACTGGCAAACTTGTAAATAGGCCCAATGTGTTCTTTAGTGACAGAGCAAGACTGATTGAAGTCTTGTAGCATTTCAGTCTACCTTTTACACAGACAATATCGCCTGTTCATTGTCTTATATATTAAGCGATGGGCAAGAATTTCTGGCGTGCCTAAACAATTTGCACTAAACCTTTAAACAGTGATTCTCTAATCTAAAGATATAAGCCTGATCAGGTATTTCTGAGGTTTGCCTCTGATTGGGAAGACTTCCAAGTACTTTGTGAACAATTTCTTACTTTGAAGATGTTCAAAGTTATTTAATGCTTCCCATTTATAGCTGTTATTTGCATTTTGTTCATGTGAATATCCTCCTTCATCTCATTTGATTCTGTCTTCCTACCGTAGCCAATATCATTCAGGAAGCCTGAGCAGTCCTCCTTGAATTGGTTAATATATACTTCAGCAGAGTCACACATTCGTTCATTTAACCAAAAGAAGAGATTATTATCATTTGCCTTCCAGACCTTAATGAAAAGGCCTACCTTTCTAAGCCAAAAGGATGTGTCAAAGGATATCAAATTAAACTCTGTCCCAATCCATTGCATCAGGATTAAATTTGGAAGTCTTAGAGCCAAACCCCATCAATTGACCCCTAACCCAAATAGTCATGTATAGGTTACCTCAACTCCAGCTTCCAACCCCATAGAGTATTAACAGCGTAACTTTGATTTTATATGCTTCAATTAGGAGTCCAAGAGTAAATCCCCCCGCCCCCCGATATCTATGATCAAAGCCTCGGAGAGAGGACTTTGCTTTCATGCATATTTTCCTTTCCTGCCACTTTACAGATTCTTGAGAAGTAATCCAAACACCAAGATATAGAAACTCGGACACTACCTCCACCCCTTAGGACCCATTGAAAACTCACTGGTTTTTTTTTCTATTAGTTTCCCATGACATGTCTTTACAGTAAGATTAAAAACAAGCTTTTTCTGGGTCAGTGTATCTCCCAACGCATGGAGACTTCTCTGTAAGCCTTTCTTGGTGACATCAAAAACCACCACATTATCCAAATACGCTAACCAGTTAATGTATTTATAGCCCAACCCAGGGGGAGACTTGATTGTGTCTTGCATTTCCAGGTCTAAATCAGCCACATACAAATTGAATAGACACATGGCCAAAACCCAGTCCTCTTTCAGCCCACAACTAGTGCTGATCTTTTCAGTAAAGACCCCGTCCATATTCAATCTTATACAAATCGATGTATTAGTATGTAATAGTATCATTAATTATAGTAAGCCCTTGTCAATGCCCAATCGAGTTACTATTTGCCATACGATTGGTCTGCTTGCTCTATCAAAGGCAGCAGCAAAGTCTAAGAATGTGATATGAAGGGGGTGTGTGGGTGTTAACTCCCTTCCCATACTTTTTCTTTAGTGCATTTACTATGATGATGTTAAAATATATCCTCATTCCTGTCCCAAACCCTGCTTGAAAGATTGGAAGAAGAAGAATGTTCTTTGTTAATGAATATAGAAGTTAAGTTCATATAGCAAGATACCTACAAAAACCTTACTAAAGGCATCTAATAAGGCTATCAGGTGATATGATCTAGGGTCCTCTCTTTTTCCTTTTTTCATAAATAGGAACGACTATGGAGGCCTTCCAAGTATTAGACATGGATTGCCTTGTTCTTATTTCCTCAAACATAATATGGAGCACCTGAGCCCAGGCCTCTGTTTTTTAGCACTGAATTCTTTAGGCCATAGGTGATCTAGAGGCTTTCAAGGTGCCAATATTGCGAAGAATGTCTTCAGAATAGACAGTGTCCTCTCATATGTCTAAGGTGTCCTTTGTGGGACACACATTTCCTATCTCTGTGGCATAAAATGCATTGATAATATAGTTTGCCAGTCCCCTGCCTAATCACAGTCACTTGTGGTGGCCCTTTTGTATCCAAAAGGATCTGACCAGAATTCCTCATTACCCTTAAGGACAGTCTCCAAGATTTTAATCCAGCCCCACTAGCATTATTGAATTTTTGATGGTTCCACCAATTTCTACATCTATGCTTTATGTGATTACATTTCCTTTCAGATTACCCATCTGCCTATTTGGCACATGTTACGAAGATCTTTTGTTTTTTAAATATTCTTTATTGCTTTCGTAATAGAAGAATAACAGGAATTTATTTACAAAAGGCTGCCATATAAGAACACAATAAATACATAAAAGCATCAAATCCACCACCATACAACTACAGACAAAAAAGAAGGGAAAACAAGAGAGATAAAAAAACAAGGGGGAGAGAATGAGAGCTAGTCGTATAAGTCATGGCAAGCACCCCAAATGTCCTTGTACTTATCATATTGTCGTCAACAGTGGATTTAACATCACTCCTCCAATGCTTCAAAATATGTTTTTGGCCACCAAAAGGGCTCTATAAACCAAAAAGAGTTTACCAGCAGGCAAATTAATCTCAGCCGGGGTCAGACCCAACACACAGACCATAGGCGTACGAGGGAAAGAAAGACCCAACACAAGATCTATACATGTTGAAGGAACCCCCCAAAACGAATGAACTTTCTGGCATACCCAAAAATATGCAGAGTGGTACCCACTTCCCTTTGGCAGTTCCAACAAACATCATCCTGACTCAACCTTGAGAGACATTGTCCATGGGGACCAGTAAACATAATGAGTGATCCTTTGTGGTGTGTACCGCAACTCCAAGTCAAACTTAAATCTGCTAGGACCAGTGCATATATGATTTCACTCGATATCAGATATTTTACACCCTACATCTGAATCCCAACACTCCCTGCCATGTGGTGAAGCCATCTTGAGTGCACAAGGTGTACGAAGTTTATAGAGCAAGGAGGCAGAGAACGGCATTCTTTTAGCTAAATGTAAAATCGCAGACGAGTTATGCAAACTAGCAGTTGGGGCAAAAATAATACTTTGAAAATGTTCCTCAGAGCCATATAGCGACGGGTCTCAGTCAACCGCAGCTTATATTTAAAACGTAAAAGCTAAAAATCAAACAGATTGGCCATCGTAGACTTGCCCTAATCTCCAAATACCCACCCTTTGCCAAGAAATACAAGAGAGTGCAATTATCAATTCCAAAGACAGGAATCTGCATTAAATAAACACTTCTCACCTCATTACTCTTCTCCCATTCCTTTATGAAGTGTGTTGGGGTGGTCAGGAAGGGTCCCCACAAGCACGAGAGGTTCATATTGCACGTGCCATATTAATGACGGGGTGCAGCGAACTGGGCGCTGTGTTGCAATTTCATATAAATCGATTGTAGTTAATTATGGATGAATATGTTACTTTTGGTGTTACTTTTTGTTAGAAATGGTACATATTAGATTTGCATGTGCTTCGAAAGATCAAATGATCAAACCACCAAATGTAGCATGAACACGATTTCCACACGGGATGCTCTGAAGCATGTAGAAACTGGGAGACAGAGAGGGGTTTAATGCGCATACGAAGGGGGGCCTGTCCTGAAATTCCGCGGTAAAGAAGGAACAATATTTATAAGACCTGCACACAGGGAACACATATAAAAGGAGTTATATGCGTGTAGTGGGGTTTTGTGAATTTATTCAGACTTTGCAGTTAGCAGTTGCACGATGAATTTGAGGTAACTGGGAAATTCTGGGTTGACGGGAGGAATAATGAGTTATCCAGCCATTGAACAGGGCACAGTGGTTTATGACTTAAGAGTTCCTCAAGGAACAGATGTAATTTTGCCAATTTCATCAAAGTCTCTCAGAGGGGGTTGGCCATTTGCTTGTGCCGGCAATACAGATGGGGTAAAATGGTGCCCGAAGCCATGGTGTACAGTGGTCCATTGTTGTCTCAGGGTGGAACTAGAGGACATACATGCTGGGGTGGTAGTTGCATAAATTAGAATTAATTAAGCAGAGCCACTAAACTAGGGTAGATGAGATAGCAATCAGTAGTTCAAAGACTTCTATTTGTTCAGCTTTTCCTCATGTTGCCAAGATATCTGTGTGGACCATATGCAATCACACTTAAGGTTAAAGGGCTTTAGGCCAGTTGTTGCTAGAAATGAATTATGTATGTATGTGAATCTTTTATTATATCATGATGTCACGTCCTACCAGCCCAAGAGAAAGGAATTAACCAAGAAAACTGGATAAGAGGCTGAAGAGTTACCCCCTGACGACAACCAGAAGGGGATGCTACGATTTTTATTGACACTCCAAGTAACATTACACCGAGAACAAAAAGATTTCTGGACTCTGTGGTAGTATAAGAGGTTTCTAAATCCGAGAAAGCTCGGTCATCTGTTGGTGACACCCTTCACTAGGTGCAGGAAGTCCATCAACACTCATTTCTGTGGGAGCTGATGTGGCAGGGATTTCCCATTGTGCTATTGGTGACCTTTCTCAGCAGGCGGATGAGAACCTGTGCCATCATCCTCCTTCGGTTTACTTTTATCTGATGCCTTCTCATCTGGTTTAGATGTTTTCACCTTAGCCTTTATCTGAACGCTAGTACTCGCATACATGTCAGTCGCTTTTGCATGCGACCTAGGGTCTGTGATATTCTTGTCCACTAAATGGTCATGTAACTCCATTTCATAATTTCAACTTATGCCCACTATATGGCAGATCAGCCATTCGCTGATCCAGTCTTGGATGTCCAGTGTAAGCTCAACCGCTCCAAGACCGAATTCCTACTCCTCACCAACACCGAACACAGACATACAGACCTGGCTATCACCCATGAACTCTGAGGGCTTCACACCCAAACTCACCTACTGCGCCAACTCCCTTGGGTTCCACATCGACAAACACCTCTCCTTCAAGACACACATAGCTGATTTGTGAATGTAGTGGAAGCCAGTGAAGGCCGATGAGGGCCGGGGTGATGTGGTTCTATATGCGTAGACCCTTGATGAGGCATGCAGCTCCATGTAGGACACTTCTAAGGGGCATAAGGGAAGATGACGGAAGGCCTTTGAGGCATGCATTGCCCCCATCCAGGTGAGATAGGACCAGTGCTTGAACAGTTGATCTAAAGCTAAATGGAGGGAGGAAGGGCTTGAATTTTCACAGGAGAGAGAGCTGATACCAAGCTGTCTGAATATTCTTAGCTATGTGTGTCTTGAAGGAGAGGTGTTTGTCGATGTGGAACCCAAGGGAGTTGGCGCAGTAGGTGAGTTTGGGTGTGAAGCCCCCAGAGTTCATGGTGATAGCCAGGTCTGTATGTCTGTGTTCGGTGTTGGTGAGGAGTAGGAATTCGGACTTGGAGCGGTTGAGCTTACACTGGACATCCAAGACTGGATCAATGAATGGCAGGTTTTGAGCCTATGGATGTCTGTGTCATCAGCGTATTGGTGGATGTGTATGTTGTGGGCTCCTAGCGGCTCCATGTACAGATTGAAGACCACTGGAGGGAGGATGGCGATCTAGAGTGGTCCATACCCGATGTAGGGTGCCCGGAAGCGCCTGGTGGTCTACCGAAATCGGCACAGAGGTCGAGTAGAACCAGGATGCAGGGGTGGCCATCATCAAGGATGTCGAGGGCATTGTTGACCACCTGTATGGTTGCTGTCGCCATGCTTGTGATGCTGGAAATGCATTGGAGGGACAGGGCCTCCGTGACCTTGTCCTATACTCCCTTATGTGTGTTCTGTGTTATTTTATGCACACAGGTCCAGTGGGACCCCTGGCAGTGCAGCTTGTCCTCTTTTTGGTTGTGGTGAAGCAAGACCTTTGGAGTACCATTATGACACTCATGGGTGGAGATACA
The DNA here is from genome assembly GCF_040938575.1 of Ambystoma mexicanum. NCBI lineage: Eukaryota > Metazoa > Chordata > Amphibia > Caudata > Ambystomatidae > Ambystoma > Ambystoma mexicanum. The sequence goes on along the minus strand of NC_090927.1, from coordinate 220,992,194 downwards.
ACCCTGTACCCATAGTGTATGTTTTTGGGCACCTGTGTGTTGCCCAAAGAGCAGGGTATGGGCTGGTGCCAGCTTCATGCTGATGTGACAGGAGCTCCGAGTATCCTCCATTTTGGGATTCCCAGGCCCTGCCATAGGAATCAGTGGATTCCTGATAGAGGGCAAGATGGCCCCTGGGGCCTCTTGATTTCTATTGCCTGTTACCTTGTTTCCCAAAGTACTGGGAAGCACTGACTCTGTCCCTTCCCCTGACTCACTGTTGGGTTGAAGAACCATATATGTATTTTGGGGAAGTCCAGGCCAGACTGGCTGGAGCCTTCCCAGGGACTGTATGTTGTGGGTACTTCCTTGGGGTGGGACCTGTGCGAATAGAGTGTGTGACCAATATGAAGTGTATGTTATGGGTGTCTGGTATATGTGTAGTGTGCTGAACGACTGGGTGCTTTGCCCAATCCACATTCATTGTTGTGTGTCTGGGTGGAAGTGAATTGCCTGAATGCCTGTGAGCCTGATTGGCTGCCTGCCTGCATGAATGCCCTTGTTTGTGATTGGCTGAATGAGCCTGGCTCAGCCAGAGTGCATGAGGGACAGATGTGTATATCTGGGGACCTCTCCCTTACCAATTTGTTCAGAAACTGAAGTAGAAACTTGAAGATCATCCTTGAAGCCCAGCAGGAAGAAGCAGATTGCTGCTGCATTTCCTTCGATGTAATCTAAAATCTGTTGCGGACTGATCCAAGAGAGGACCTGGCTAGTAGACCTCTCCCCGAGCTACGAGGGACCATTGTGCAAAAACTGCTGTTCTTCATCGCGGCACCCTGGAAGCCAGTTCTATGAGTCTGACGTCCGGAGAAAGGGTCTGCTGAGAAACCAGAAGAGAGCGCCTGGACATCAAAGTCCATTGACGTCGACCAGGGCTCAAAGGATTTCCGTGACCACTGGAAGCCAGTTGTATTGTGTCGCTCAGAAGCGGAGACACCTGCTGCTTAATGCCCAGAGCCAAGAAAGCTCCACTCTTGCCTAAGAACACTCAACAGAGGGTTCCCTTGCCATCAACGTTGACCACTTTGTCCCACTGGAGAAAGTCGAGGTCGCAGAGGAAGGTCTGCTGACAAAGATGTCCCAGGGACACTGACAGAGTGAAGATCTGAGGTCCAGCCCGTGGTAGAGTCCTGATAGCTGAAGCTATCCGAGGTACGTGCTGCAGCTGAAGCACCGACAGGCCAGAGGACCGCTGAACAAGACTCCTGACACCCACTGCCGGGCCTGCATCCATCACTGAGTCTTATTTGTGGCACTGAACACTTTGCATCAAGGTGTACCATACACCTCATCTTTCCATGACTTCCAAGATCGATCGTCGAAGAGCACCGCAAAGGTTGAAGCTGCAGCTTCACGGTAAGTGTTCCATTTTTTTCTATGCCCAGTGGATCCTGCTTCAATGGGAGTACGCCCTCGAGGATCCTGTCGACAAACGTCAAAGAAACTCTTCCACTTCAGGTAATACGAAGCAAGGCTTATTGAACATTTATTGACTGGTCTTGTTAATTCGTTTATTACAGCTTGCCCAGGTGGGGGGATCCTCACATAGAATTGTGTATCTATACCAAAAGAAAGCATTCTGACATTGTTTAAACTTAACCTGCTTTTTTTCCGTATTATCTATGCTGATAGACCTTCCTGAATGATTTGTATGCTCCATTATACCTGCCAGCAGTTGATGCATTTTAAAGGAATCTAAAGTCTAAGTATGGTACCACATAGACCTGTGAAAATATGTCATTATAAAATCAGAATACAAGGTGTGATATTAAATTGAGTATATATCTCTGAACCTTATTTTTATATAAATAACTGTGTTAGCACATAACATAGTGTGTGGACATTCCTTTGTGGGGGCTTGGGGACTCACTGTACTTAAGAACCAGTCTGCATCACCTCCTGAGAGCTTAAGCCTTGGTTGCTCGTCCATAGCTACCATATAGAGAACCTTGGCTGGGGTGCTCTGTGCCTTTACTCTGCCATATAGTGGGCATAAGTACTGATACCCCCTCCAGTCTTTACAGTGCCGAATATGGGTCTGAATCGGATTGGTGGATTTGGAGGAGATTATTGGTGATGTGTTGCTGCAGTTGTGTGGCTACCACTTTCTCGATCTTACCTAGGTATTGAAGATGGGTGATGGGGTGATAGTTACCTAGGTTGTCAGGATCCAGAGTGGGTTTCTTTATAAGAGGATTTGTCCTGTTTTTAGGGTCGATGGGAAGGTGCCTTGAGTTAGGGAGTTTTTTATTATCTCCAAGTAGGGAAGGAGCGCTTCTGCGGGGAGGGTCTTGAGGATGGATGCAGGGAGGATGTCATCTGTATACAATGTGGCTTTGAGGGTGGCCAGGGTGTGGAGATTTTGCTAGGAGGGACGTGTGGTGGGTCTGTGGATGCAGAGCTAGAAACTATGTGCTGACAAATTTTGCTGATTTTTTGGATGAAGGTGTTGATGGTGGTGGATTTTTTGATGGAGTGTGGTATGGCAGGGTTGGATAGCGGGTCGACGCACTGCTTGACCGCTGTGTTTTTGCTGTTGGCTTCTGCTATGATGTTCTGCTAGTAGGAGGCCATGGCTGAGTTGATTAGTTGTTGGCCGGTTTTTCCGAGTTCCTTGAGGAGCACTAGGTCGGATGCAGTCCTGGAACAGTGCCAGGTTTTCTTTTGTTTTCTGATGACTCTTTTGCTGAGGTTGAGTTCTTGTGTGTACCAGAGTTCTGACTGTTTCGGTTTGCAGTTGCGCTGTTCCAGAGGCACGCGTTGGTCGATGGAGGCTGAGAGGGTGGTGTTGAGTGCTTCCAGTAGAGAGTCGCAGTTCGGTTGCGGGTGTTTGGTCCATGTAAGGTTTTGGTTGACAAGGTCTTTTTTGAGGGCTTCCACTGGGAAGTTCTTGAAGGAGCTGAAGGTTTGTCTGCTGGGAGTGCTTGACCCAGGTGGTCTGCATGATATTGAAAGGCACGGCTTGGTGGTCAGACCTGTCAAGCGGGAGACGAGAGCTGTAGTAGAAAGAAGACAGTGCAGTGATGATTAGGTCGATGGTTACCTTTCTTGTGTGTTGGGTCTTGTGTGCTTTGTGAGGCTGAGGGTGTTGAGAAGGCTGAGGAGAGCTTCCTTCATGGGTTTGGTGGCCTTGTTGCCTGGGAGGTTGAAATCTCCTAGGAAAATGTTTGTGCGCATGAGGGACATGGTGGCAACCAGGTTGGTGAAGTCTCAGATGAAGGCAGTGTTGGATTTGGGTGGACGGTAGATGAGATGGAAGGTGACTGTGTCCATCAGGGAGAGTGGGAAGTGGCAGGATAGGAGTTCGAAGGAGCCAATGTTTTTTGTTTGTATAATCTGTTAGCGCTCTGAGACCGAGTTGGTGCTTTACAAATATTCTATAGTACAGAATGTTGTGGACGTAAAGTCTGGCGCAGGGCCACGAGGTCTTGTGTATGACTGAAAGGCCTCTGCCTGTCTTGTTAGGCTGGTCTCTGTGTTATATGCTGTAGCTGTCGGGGACAAGGATGTCTAGCAGATGTTGGCAAGCATCAACTTCTGTGTTGTGGTTGGTGAAGGGGTGTTGATGGGCTTGCGGCAGATGTGGGTGAGGTTGCTGCATTGGGGAGACCATGCCTTAGAGGATGGCCTGTGGGGGCAGAGGGAAAAAACGCATGTCAGCACCTGCTCACCAACTTCAAAGGAAAAGAGGCTGGAGGGCTGCTTAAGTAGGGGAAAAGGGTGGGAAAACAGGACGGCCAACAGTTTGAGGTGATTGGCAGGTGGGCAGGGCTTAGGCCAGGTGTCCTAGATCCACTTGCACCTGCTCACCAACTGCAATGGTGACCAACTATGAATTCAAAATGTTCTGGGTCATCTTCAGAGGCCTTGTTTCCATGAATATTCAGATATTTTTAGAACATGTCTTTATATGTTATGTACTTACGTTATGGAAATGTATTGAGCGCAGCTGTCACCGACAAGGGCATCATGGAGCTGAGAACTGGCAGAGTAGTAGATATGGAGAAACCAGGAAATCCTAGAACAAAAACATTTTTAGCAGCTGATGAAAAGTCTGATCAAACGTGGCCCTAATGGTGCGAGGGAGCTTGTTCCATAGCACACCACCTGCAACAGAAAAAGGCCAGCACCCTCGTTCTCTCAGTTTAAACCGCAGCGCCAAGATAAAGAGTGCATCTCCAGAACGGAGAACACACAAATGTACATAGGACCGATATTTGGCCTGTCGCTATTTGGGAAGAGTGCAATGGAAGGCACAGTGCACTATACACAAGGCTTTGAAATCAATAGGCTTCAAAACAGGAAGCCAGTGAAGAGTGCGAAGAACTGGCTGATATGAGAGTGTAAGGGAGTAGACGTGGCTGTGCGAGCGGCACAGTTTTGAAGGATTTGAAAGAGGTGGAGAAGATAGAGAGGTTGGGCAATATAAAGAGAATTACAGTAGTCCAATGTCCCCAAAAGAAAAAGACAACAGAATGAATTTGAGTTGGAGGAAACGGCAGAATTTTCCTCAATAACTTCAAGTGCCCTGCATGTCAGACGGGGCTTACCTGTGCCTCGGCAGAAAGAGATGAGGAGAACTTAAAATCAAGATTTTTTTACCACATTGACTGGAGTGGGCAGAGAGCCCAAAGAAGGAGGCCAAAAGGCTGGGGTCCAGAGAGCAGCAGCGGAAGGGGGACCCAACACAGCCAATTGTCACTAATGTGACAATTACCCTTAAATAATATCAATAAAAGTCTGAGCCAATGAGTAGCTTGCATGGATTACAAAGGGAACCCAAATCTTTTATAAACAATTTCTTTCTTTTTGTTTTTGTTTATAGCAAAGGATATATCTTCTTTAACCGATGGTCAGCTCTGGATACATGAAGCTAAGGATTAATTCAAATGTTTTTTTCTTCGTTTCCTTTTCTCTTTCTTCTTTTCTGGCTTAAAAGTCAATTTCTGAATCTAGATATGTTCTCTCTCTCAATGGTCTGTACTCTTCTTTTTCTTTTCCTCACTTTGGTCTCTCCATCTTTTCCAGTTTTTCCCTATTATTTCTTTAATCTTTACTTCATATAAGTTCTATATCCTAGGTAAGGAAATAGCGTTGGTTTCAGATGGTTCACCTTTTGTTGACATGTGCTTCTTCAAAACATATATATGTATATTTATGAAGTCTGGATAATAATTTGTTATAGACCTCGGTCTTTTTTTTTTTCTTTGGCACTTCTCTAATATCCTCAAAGACCCCTTCCTCTTACTTCACGTTTAACCAGTTCAAAAATAATCCAAGTCAGGCATTCTGACTAAGTACAGTCTTTGATGTACAGCATATCCAAACTCCCACACTCGCCGTCATCTCAATAACCGTCCTTCAGTTCAACGCAGAAAAAAGGACTTGAGTTGCCATTATACGCTGTTCTGTTGGTCGTATGTAGATTCATTCACTCGACACTGAGACCACTTGACACGCCTGCTGTATCACAACAGCGTAACGTTCACAGTTCGTCATACGATATCTTATCTCTCTTTCATGGATAAGTTATTCAGTCGGACATCGATCGGGAGCCCCTCCTTCAATTGTTTCACTCACGGAGCTCCTGCGTGACGGCGCAGACTTCCTCCCTCTTCAATTAGCGATCACGATCGCTTGTCTCCCTTCCAAACCGGCAGCCTTCTTTTCTTGTAGCACTCACTCCACAGCCCTCATAAGCGACAACGATCGCTCCATAGTAAAACAAACCTCTTGACACGGCGCAACATCTTGTCACGGCGCCAACTCTTCAGCTCTCTCACAAGCGATAACGATCGCTTTCATAATACAACAAAACAAATCTTTTATCAAAGCGCAACGGCGCAATTGGGTAACTGTTTCAACTTGCAATCATTAGACTATTCATGAGGCGTCTCTCCCTCAATACGCCCAGCTGTAACCGTCGTTCTCAGGCTCCTGCCCACCGACCCTTGTCTCTTAGGTAACGCAAAGCACAGCAATCAATTAGAGGAAAGTCCATACATGCAGGACTTCCTGTATTATAACCTAGGCTTTTATTATTATGACTACAACACCATGCATGTAGGAATTTACATTGTCACACCCCCTCTACTAAACCCTTACGCTCGGGAAGGGTTTCAGCTCTGGATAAATAATCAGCTTGTGTTAGCAACTTTCCAGGTTTATGAATAGTTTTAAACGAGAAGGGCTGGAGGGAAAGAAACCACCTGAGTACTCTCTGGTTCGAGTCTTTGTTACGGGCCAACCAGACTAAGGGAGCATGGTCTGTTATTAATGTAAACTCTCTGACAAGTATATAATACCTCAGAGCATCAATGGCCCATTTGACTGCCAAACACTCTTTTTCTATTGTTGGATAGCTTAACTCGTGAGGTAGTAATTTCCTACTTATGAATAGTATCGGTCTTTCATTCTCTCCCTGATTTTGGAATATTACTGCTCCGATGCTTGTACCCGAGGCATCAGTATGAAGGAAAAATGGGGCCCTAAAGTCTGGAAAATGTAAAACAGACCTATTGGTCAGGGCCTCTTTTCAATCGTTGAAGGCTTTTAGTGTTTCAAATGTTTGCCAAGCTTTCTTTGCCAAAGAGGGTTTTTTCAACAAATCTGTTAGCGGGCCGGCCAATGTAGAAAAATGTGGGATAAACCTCCTGTAATATCCTACAAATCCCAAAAAGGCTTGTACTTGTTTTGGAGTTTCCGGGAACTTCAACTGCTTGATGGCTTTTACTTTCTCCTTTTGGGGTTTAATAGTTCCCTGCCCCACATAATGTCCAAAGTATTTAGTGTGAAAGTTTGCAACATGGGTTTTCTTGGGATTTATGTGTAACCCCGCTCCTGTTAGTTTTTCAAGTACATTCCCTAAATGCTCCAGATGTTCCGGCCAGGTGTGACTATAAATTATGATGTCATCTAGATAGGCTCAGACATAATCTTCATGACCTTTTATAAGGTAGTTCATTAATCTTTGAAATGTTGCTGGAGCCCCATGTAGACCAAAGGGTAACACCGTGAACTGATATAGTCCAGTAGGAGTGGCAAACGCCGTCTTTTCCTTATCTGCGGGTAACAATGGGATCTGCCAATAACCCTTGGTTAAGTCAATAGTGGTCAGGAACCTGGCTTTTCCTAGATTATTTAGAAGATCCTCTATTCTTGCCATTGGGTAAGCATCGAATTTAGAAATTTCATTTAATTTCCGGAAGTCCATGCAGAACCTCACACTGCCATCTGGCTTTGGAACTAAGACTACAGGTGAACTCCATTCACTATGGGACGGTTCAATGATCCCTAAATCCAGCATTTCTTGAACCTCTTGATAAATGGCCTTTGTCTTTGTCTCAGGTATTCGGTAAGGTCTGAGTCTTACTATAGTCTCAGGCTTGGTAACTATACGGTGATAAGTTAGCTTAGTTCTTCCTGGTAGAGAAGAGAATATTTCCGCAAAACCTTGTAACAGGTGAGATAATTCAGTTTTTTGGACAGACGTTAACTCGGAGTTGATGTTTAAACTCTCCAGTCCTATTTCATCCTTAAATTGTGGAAAATATTCTTCTGGCGGTACATCAAGAGTTATCATGGCGACAGATTGAACTGGAGGTATCCACTTTTTAAGTAGATTTACATGATACGTTTGACAAGTTACCTTACTTCCAGGTTGTTTTACTTTATATGTTAAAGGACCTAGTACTTCTTGAATTTCATACGGTCCCTTCCAAGCTGCTAACATTTTGTTTTCTGACGTGGGCAGTAACACTAATACTTGTTCTCCTGTTTTGAAAGTACGTAACTGGGTTTTTTGATTGTAATAGCTCTCCTGGTTTATTTGAGCTTGAAGATTATCTCTAGCTATGGCCTGTAGTTTCTCAACTTGTTCCTGTAATTGAGAGGCATACTCCGTCAGGGTTATCTCACAATCCGGTTGCTCCTCCCAATTCTCTTTTAGTATATCTAACAGAGTTCGTACTGGCCTTCCGAACAGTAGCTCAAAAGGGGAAAAGCCTGTTGATGATTGAGGAGTGTTTCTTAGAGTCATCAGTATCCATGGCAAGACTCTATCCCAGTCTTTATTTTCTGGAGAGGTAGTTTTCTTTAACATTTGCTTAATGGTTTGATTGTAGCGTTCCACTAAACCATCAGTCTGTGGGTGGTAGACTGCTGTCTTTAGATGTTCAATTTTCAGCGTTTCACAGACTTGCTTAAGGACATTGGACATGAAACTTGAACCACGATCAGTAACGATCTCCCATGGAATTCCAACTCGACCAATAAAGGGAATTAACACATCACAAATCTGTTGAGTATTTGTGGCTTTTAAGGGAAAAGCCACTGGGTATCTGGTGGCATAGTCTACAATCACAAGGATATATTTATGTCCTCTCCTCGTTGGATCTATTGGTCCCACAATATCGATTCCTACTCTGCTAAAAGGTTCTAGGACAAGTGACATAGGCTGCAGTGGGGCCTTCTTTACATTGGCTCTATTCTTCTTTTGACACTCCTCACATGATTGACAAAATCTAACTACTTGTTTATATACTCCTGGCCAGTAGAACCTGTCTAGAATGTTTTTAGACGTCTTCTCTGATCCCAGGTGTCCTTCCCCAACTTGTAAGTGAGCGACTTCTAGCACTGTCTTGTAGTATTTCTTAGGAATTAACAGCTGCTTCAGTTCTTCTCCGTTCTGAGACTTACTAAACCTTATAATAACCCATTCTGTTTTATGAAATCAGGTCCTTGCCCAGTCGGGTCATCTAAGGCACGTTCTCTGGCATATTGTAGTAACGGATCCAGGTCTTCAGCGGACCTAAAACTATCTCCGTCCTCGTCTAATTTCCGGTCAACAGCTAAAGGGAACACATTCTTGGTTTTCCATTCTTGCTTCAACAATCTTTTTATCTTTTTACTCTTCTGTGCCTTAAGGGACGGGGTAGATATTTCTTCTTCATGAAAAGGGGCCATTTCCAACTAGCTCTTCTCAATTTCATGGACTAATTTAGAAAATTTCGGTATGACCGAACCAATTAGTAAGGGTTTTGGTAAACTGGGTAATACGGCAGCTCTCACCCCCATTGTTTCCCTGGCCAGCTTAATCTGTATTTTCTTTGAAGGATAAGCCTTTATATCCCCATGGACACTTTGAATAGGTATTTCCCCTGAAGAATAATAACCTTCACCTACCGGCTCTGATGTTACAGCTGTCTGTAGGCTTCCTGAATCGACCAACGCAGTGGTGGGTTTTCCATCTACTTCAGCCTCACAAGTATATAGATATTGTGATTGCCTTCCCGGTATTTGTTCAGAAAATTAATTTTCCTTTATGGATTCAAGAACCCCCACATCCATTGGTTCAGTTTTCAGCTTCTTCGGGCAAAATCTAGCGAGGTGTCCCCAATCTCCCCAATCAAAACCTTGTGGTCCTCAAACTGCTGTTGGAGATTGACGATAGTTGACTGGACCCTCGCTGTTAGGTCTGGAACGTATATTTTCTCCTTCGGGTTTTCTCAGCATTGAATGTGGCCATCTTGGTTGATACACAGTTTTATTCAGAAAGGTATGAGGTCTAGAATTTGCCGTATAAAACATCGCCTTGCCTTGTCCAGCCTTCTGATAAGCTGAGGCTACATCTACAGCTTCAGATAGTGATAGTCTATGATGCTGCTTGAGCCATCTTTGTACAGGACCAGGAAGAGCTTCGATAAACTGTTCCAAGATCACTTTTTCTGTTATCTCACCAGGAGAAGACATATTAGGTTGTAGCCACTTCTCTGCCAGTTCTTTTACTCTGTAGAATAATTGTCTCAGAGTCTCTTCTCCAACCAATTTAACTTCCCTGAATTTAATTCGATATGTTTCCTCATCGTGTCCCATTCGTTCCAGCACAACTTTCTTCATGTCCCCATAGCTGGTGTCTCCCGCCTGATAAGCAGATTGCATTTCACCGGTCATCAATGGTGCGATGTAATGACACCATCGCTCGGTGGGCCACTGTGCATTTCGAGCTACTCTCTCAAAATTTACAAAAAAAAGTGCGGGGTCCTCACCGGCCAAGTATTTTTGCAAAACAGAAGTAGGGACTTGGGGGTTATTTCTAACATTAGTAACTTCCAGTAATTGAGCCTGTTGCATTTGTAATGCTTGCTGGAACGCTAATCTGTCTGCCTGGGCTTGTTGGCTCTGAATTTGTAAAGCTTGTTGTAATAGTTGCTGCCCCTCACTATGAGTCTTAATAAAGGTCCTCCATGACGTTCTCGGTATCCCACTCTGACACCAAATGTGACAATTACACTTAAATAATATCAATAAAAGTCTGAGCCAATGAGTAGTTTGTATGGATTACGATGAGAACCCACATCTTTTATTAACAACTTCTTTCTTTTTCTTTTTGTTTATAGTAAAGGATATGTCTTCTTTAACCGATGGTCAGCTCCAGATACATGAAGGTAAGGATTAATTGAAATGTTTTTTTCTTCGTTTCCTTTTCTCTTTCTTCTTTTCTGGCTTAAAAGTCAATTTCTGAATCTAGATCTGTTCTCTCTCTCAATGGTCTCTACTCTTGTTTTTCTTTTCCTCACTTTGGTCTCTCCATCTTTTCCAGTTTTTCCCTATTATTTCTTTAATCTTTACTTCATATAAGTTCTATTTCCTAGGTAAGGAAATAACGTTGGTTTCAGATGGTTCACCTTTTGTTGACATGTGCTTCATCAAAACATATATATGTATATTTATGAAGTCAGGATAATAATTCGTTATAGACCTCTGTCTTTTTTTTTTCCCTTTGGCACTTCTCTAATATCCTCTAAGACCCCTTCCTCTTACTTCACATTTAACCAGTTCAAAAATAATCCAAGTCAAGCGTTCTGACTAAGTACAGTCTTTGATGTACAACATATCCAATCTCACACACTCACCGTCATCTCAATAACCGTCCTTCAGTTCAACGCAGATAAAAGGACTTGCGTTGCCGTTATACGCTGTTCTGTCGGTCGTATGTAGATTCATTCACTCGACACTGAGACCACTTGTCATGCCTGCTGTATCACAACAGCGTAACATTCACAGTTCGTCATACGATATCTTATCCCTCTTTCATGGATAAGTTATTCAGTCGGACATCGATCGGAAGCCCCACCTTCAAATGTTTCACTCACGGAGCTCCTGCGTGACGGCGCCGACTTCCTCCCTCTTCAATTAGCAATCATGATCGCTTGTCTCCCTTCCAAACCGGCAGCCTTCTTTTCTTGTAGCACTCACTCCTCAGCCCTCACAAGCGACAACGATCGCTTTGTAGTAAAACGAACCTCTAGACACGGCGCAACAGCTTGTCACAGCGCCAACTCTTCAGCTCTCTCACAAGCGATAACGATCGCTTTCATAATACAACAAAACAAATCTTTTATCAAAGCGCAATGGCGCAATTGGGTAACTGTTTCAACGTGCAATCATTAGACTCTTCATGCGGCGTCTCTCCCCCAATACGCCCAGCTGTAACCGTTGTTCTCCATCTCCTGCTCACCGACTCTTGTCTCCTAGGTAACACAAAGCACAGCAATCAATTAGAGGAAAGTCCATACATGCAGGACTTCCTGTATTATAACCTAGACTTTTATTATTATGACTACAACACCATGCATGTAGGAATTCACATTGTCACACACTCATCCAGATATTAACAGCATGAAAATAAGTGCGGCAGCACTCTGCTCTGTCAAGATGGGCCAGGTCATGACACATGATGATTTGGGTATCATCATCAGCATTTGATTAACAGCGGAAGTCAAAAGAGTGAATACATTTCACCAAAAGTTGGATATATTTATATTAACCAAAACAGGGGACAGTGCAGAACCCTGGTGAACCCCACAAAGAATAAAAACAGGTAAAGACGGATAGGTGGGAGGGTGTGTTGAAAGAGTTTGGGAACAGTCAGAAAGAAATTAGTGAAACCAGGCAAGGACAGAGCCAGAAATGGCAGCTAAGGTCAAACTGCTGAACAAGATGGAACGATCAATGTTGTCGAAGGCAGCCGACAGATCTAAAAGAAATCGGCGCTCCGACACCATGTTGATCAGCAAGCCACTGCAGGTCATCCTGTGCAGAGACCAGAACAGTCTCAGTACCACGACCCGGCCAAAAGCCAAATTGAAAGGAATCAAACCAATTCGAATTTTCGAGAAAGATGCTCAACAGAGGAGAGACCAGAGATTCAAGAAGTTTCATAAAAAAGGGAGGAAAGAAATAGGGTGGAAATTAGAGGGGAGGGAAGGATCAAGAGAATGTTTTTCCAACAGAGGTATCACCAAAGCATGTTTCAGAACCAAAGGAATAGACCCAAACAGGAAAGAGTGATTTACTGCAGAGACAACTGTAGAAACAATATCGGACATAGCAGATTTTAGCACAATAAGCGAAATGGCATCAGCCGGAGACGCAGATTGAGCTTGTCACTGGCAATGATAATATCGGAGGGTCCAAAAATAGGAAAGACATCGGAGAATGTTCCCGACTTGCCACCACCACCACAGAAGAATAAAAACATAACAAAGTTCCAGCGCTAAAAGTTTCACTGCTGTTCGTCAACATTGGGTGCCAGAAGACCAGATAATTCCTAGTCCAGACAAGTTAGTCAGGGGGATGAACAGCGTTACCTGATACCTACTTGCAATCATGGAGTTTAGCTACAGAGGGGAGGCCTCTCACTACCCGGTCGCTGTAAAAGACGCAATTCCAGTAGACTGTGTTGGGGAATGAGATGCCAGATGAAGAAATCATTGTCCCAGTCTCTAGATCTTGGGCCAAGGAAGCAGCCCTTTAGGCCATGGGTGCAAGAGACTCATCAAGCTGGAGTCGGCGAAATACTGGTTACCCCAGTGCTGCCCGGTCAAGATCACATGTCCACAGAGGCCCCTGCTCCTGCCAGAGGGGGGGGATCTCAGGGTTGCCCACAGGCATAGAACCGGAGATGGAGGACACAGTAGCTTCAGACTTCGAGGGTCTGCCAGAACTGAATGAGTAGGCTGATCTTTGCAGGGCGCAGAGGGACAGCCCCACTCTGGTTGATCTGTGTGAGCAGGCAGGTAAACAGGCTCATGGAATGAATGTTACGGTTGTACTAGGAGAACAGTCTTCTGTATAGTGAGCCCAAGAATTGTGAGGCAATGTCAAACCGGGGTTTCCTGCTGCCACAATGCCACAGGAAACTCCTAACAGTCATGGCCCATGGAACATACATGCCAGCCCTCCCTACTTAGGCGCGAGACTCCCAATTTTTTCATTAGATATAGTGCCCTTTTTTTTTTACTGTCTGCCATCTAAAATAACTATATCCTCAATGCAATCCTATGGGAAAAATGCATTCTCCTGATTTCTGTGGGGAAATCTCCATCTCAGGGGCTCCAGAATTTTGGCATGTCTGCATGGCATTCCATTGGCAGGTCACTGAGGTGTGGCCAAGAAGCTGACAATCTTCTGCTCATTTGTAGTGGCTGCAGATGGGCTAAAAAATAAAGGGGTTTGTAAGGTTGTCATATTTATTTATTTGTTTCTACTGCGCCATAGACCTTGGGCATCAGGGTGCCACACAGACACATGGACATTTCTGAGATGGGACAAACATGTAGCTGGTAAGCAAATAGCCAGCAGTTTATTTAAATAGCAGTGTTTTCAACTGTTTCTGGAAAGTGTCCTGTTTTCTCTCCTGCCTTAATTCTACCAGCAATTCATTCCACTCCTTTGCCACTAGAACAGGAAATGATCTTCCATTTCCCCTTGTTCTTTTTACTCTTGGGATCGAGAGTTGTTGTGTAGTTCTTAAGCATAATGATCTGCCCGTTTTCTGGTGGGCTAGTCTTTGCTTCCCCGCAAATACATTTGTCGGTTAGTGCGAGGACTTTGAAATATACCCTAGCAGTCACAGGGAGCCAATGCAGTTCCTTTCACGTCTTTGTGATGTGATCTCTTCTTCAAATGTTACATACAATTCTCACAGCATCATTTTGCACTACCTGTAGTCTCTGCAGACATTCTTTGCAAGCCTGTACAAACAGAGCATTGCAGTAGTACAAATGAAAGAGAGAGGATTCTACCTATGAATCCTCGCGTCCCCTGCACACTTTCAATTGTTTGGACAAAGATCTAATAATGAAATTCGCCAGAAAATATACACAGAAATGTTTAGAAATAGAGTCTATATTTCAGTGAAGAAAAATATTCTTTTAGTTTACTAATAGGTAAACAGTCCAACATCCTAGTGTACATAAAAGAATAGAAAAAGTGAAGTCCGTTTGATTCGGTATCGCGTTTCGAGGAAACTTTCCTCTTCTTCAAATAGCCAGTACGGACTCTTTAGAAAAAAGACAATAGTGTACAGAGTTATGTACGGATTATTATACAAGATATACACATATCCAAATGCATTAACTTAAACCCCTGGATAGTAAGGGCTATTGATATTTTGGAATTTTAACATTCTAACATTTTTTTTATATCATTAAGTGATTCAAAAACAACAATATGGTGTTCAATTTAGATATAATAGTGGCTTTCAACTTTATCGGCCCAACATTTTCTCTTAGGATCAACTTATAGTATAGGGAATCACCTAAAGTGACTAAAACACAAGTAGGTTGACTGACGCTATTCCAAATGGTCCCAAAGGATTGCGCTGTATTAGGTTAACGAAAAGTTAAAACTGATTAAGGCTTCTCCTATGCGAGGGAGACTCAAGGAGAAAAGGAAGTATAATTACCATATATAGTGCGTGAAAAGGTCACAGTGTCAGAGGATATACAACGATGTGCCTTGATCATAAGGGTGCGGCCGGTGTTTGTCCCAGCAGCCTCTCGAATGGTCAAAAGAATCGTCCAAAAGCGAACTAAAACCTGGAAAAATAATGGTATGTAAATCGATGTAGGTAGAAGAGAACGACCAAAGTTCCTCTTTAATATCTCTCAAGATGTTTCTGGAATGCGAGTATCGGGACCTGCCCGGAAAATGTCTAACAATTTAACGATGTTCCTCAATAAACCCATTCAGGAAGTGTTCCTAAATGTATAGATCGATTTCCACATGCTCATATAGTAAGTTACCGAGTTCCGCGGCAATTACTACTTAATCTATAGAGTACTAGACATAAATGGCAGTCACAGAGTAAGTATATAAAAATATCCACGTCACGAACGGCAAGGCCGATAAGTGCAACATAAGGACAGAAGTATCTACATACCAGTAGTTACATTACAAAATGCACCGAGATGTGCGTGGATTCAGTTACTCCTGGTTTTCTAACTATAGCAGTTCATCAAGCGCGTAGAAGCGCTATTGCACTATGCAAATTCTATGGAAGATACAAGAAACATTGTTAAAAACCTTGTAGTTTGTAGAGGGTCCCTATTGGGCAAATAAGTATTTGTGAAAGCGCGCACCTTAAGCTCGAGTGAGCGCGATGTAGAAGGTCAACGTTTACTGTCGGCGTCTATGTCAGTTGCTATGGAAACCATCCGCGCCATTTTGAAGGCGGTTATATAATGCATAGAAAGTCGCAATAGAAAGCGGACTAATGACATGAAAATACCAGGTCGTCCATGATGGAAGTACTGCAGATGTATCAAGCGTGTATGAATGATAGATACAAAATGCCGCAGCAAAAGTTTAAACACGTTTAAACCATTCCAAGTCGAATATTGCACAAGGCGTGTACCCTTCTGAATACAATTACTAAGGTATAGATGTAACTACCAAAAAACACGAGAACATTCAATGATAGTGATGAGCTCATATGAAAAGGCTCATGTTGGTTCGAGTTTTAAAAGCAAAAATGAGATGGACACGGATGTCCATGAAATAATTTTAAGATAGTCGTTATGAGGTGTCATGAAACTCCCTTATTGAGAGTGTTAATTGGAAAAAATCGCTAAGCGCTGCGTTATGATAGATAGTATGATGTACTGAAGTAAAGGTAGTATAGGGAAAGCCAAATATCTAGAACCAGATAAGGTAGGTAGGTTCACAGTGTGTCAGATTAGATCAACTCAAGCAAGCCTGCACCCCCTCTACCCAAAAAGGACCTGCATACAGGTTGAAGGGAGCTGGTGTTTGATTATGCCACTGGGGCAATGACTCAAACAAGCATACAGACATAATGCAAAATGGATGCCTGCAAGATTTTAAAACATCACATTAGGTTGTTTATTCTGATTTCATTCATTACTTGCAACATTCAGACTCTAAAATTAAGGTATGTTTTCCTGTGTTCAAATGACCCCAAGCAGTAGCATACCGAGTGGGAGGCCAGACCGGGACATTTGTCAGTGGACACCACTCCCGTTCAGCACCTCAAAGTGGGTGCTCAACGGGAAAGGTGTCCCAATGGCAGGACAATGTGTGCCAAGCAATTCCTACTCAGCACGCTTATTGTCCTGGCAGCAAGACACCTTACCCTTTCCGAACGGTAGAGGTGTCCCACTGCCAGGACAATGTCCCAAGGAGCTCCGTAAAGCAGAGGGTCCTCATGTTGCTCTGTGTTAACAGAGCATTACATTGTGAGCCATTAGGCACTGATGGG
Source organism: Ambystoma mexicanum (assembly GCF_040938575.1). Taxonomy (NCBI): domain Eukaryota; kingdom Metazoa; phylum Chordata; class Amphibia; order Caudata; family Ambystomatidae; genus Ambystoma; species Ambystoma mexicanum. The sequence continues at coordinate 220,975,588 of NC_090927.1, read as the reverse complement.
GGGGAGTGACTGGTAGCAAGGACTTTTGTCCCTTTAGAAATGTGTATGGGAGGGAGTGATCAGAAGTGAAAAGGGTGCATAATGTTGCATGTTTTATGAAACATTGCCTATGGCTTTAAAACCCAAGGAGGATTTGTTAGGCTTGCGTTAATCTGCATGATGCTGTTGTGACTTTGCATGCAGAATGGGGAGAATAAAACTAAAGCCATGCTCTCATTTCTCAGCATATTTCTATGACAATGTATATAATGTACAGTTATTTTACTATGAAAGGCTAGTTTAGGAAGTAATGTGGTTTGCTTCCAAAGCTTTGCCAGAAATAAATATTTAAGCACATGATATGTAAACCTTAATAAATATATCAACTAAACCTGGGAAGATGTGCACAATTGCTTAAATTGCCCACATCCCAGTTTCACCATTTAAACAAAGTGTGTGATCCTGGGCAATTCATTTAATCACATTGTCTTATCTGAAGTGCTGTACATGATTCTCATTAATTTCAAAGCTTATGTTAACATATCATGCTATTATAATTTTTAAAAAACTAATGACTAGAGTTGCTCCATATATAACAATAGTGCAATTTATGTATTTTGCACCACAAACTTATTTGCCACTTGGCTTATTTTTGGCAACTTATTCTAAAGTCATTTCCATGGTGATGCCACGTATTAAAGACTGATGATGCACCTTGCAATGTCCTTTTCTGTAAAGCCACTTCTGTTGGTGCAATCCATATGCAAATTAGGAAGTTTCAATGTATTTTGCCCCAGAGCGCCTGGACAGAGCTCTAATAGATGAGTTTCCTGCAATGATCCTGCAGTTTTATTTATTTTTCTATGTGTAAAAATGCCATCTTCCACTTATGTTACCAAAAAGGTAGATTGGGGCGGGGTGGCCAGTTTGGGGGTGTGAATGAGACTATTACACACACTGCATTTCGTAGCTAACTTCACCCCCCCTCCCAATGTTGCAATGCTGGATACTCTCCTCTGTCCCCAAATGTGATTGTACAAATGTGACCCCTCACTAGGGTCAGCCAGCAGCCCAGCCCTACAACAAACATACACGCAGCTGAGCTCAGCCCAGCATTATGTAATGAGACAGAGCAAGCCTGGCTGGGCACCCCAGCCAGGCTTGCACTGTCAAATTACATGATATTGAATGTGGCAGCCAAAGTGTGCCCCCCTGAACCTACCACCAAAAGATGGGGGGGGGACAAAAAGGCATGCCACATAAGTTGGGGGGACTCATCCCCCACTATTACACCCATGGGTTAAGATACATCCAGTTGTTCTGCATGCAATTCTTAATAAAGCCATATATGTTATTCAGCTTTTCCGTGACTTTTTCATACAATCCACTAAGGTCCATTACCAGTTGGATGTCGTCTGCATAATTAGTAAAGACGAGGCCCCTGTTCCATCTGGTCACATAATGCCTTTAAATAGATGTTAAAAAGCGTGGTGACAAACATGCACCCTATGGTACACCATATTCAATTTAAATTGGTTACGAGGTAGCATCACGCCATCCAATCCTTAAAGTTCTGTCTCTCAGAAATGAATTCAGCGATTCAGTGGTGTTTCTGAACAGTTTCCTGCATCTGACAATTTTTGTAGTAGGCATCTGCGGTCAAGCAAATGCCGCAGATAAATCCAAGAGGATTAGCATCTCAGCTTTACTTTCCTCACATCTGTGTTTGCAGATCCAGGAGTGCGATTTCCGTTGCATGTTTTTTTGCCTGAACCCCGACTGTTTTGCATGCAGAGATTCTGATATTTCAAGATGGTCCTGCATTTTTGTAGCCACTATTTTGTGTACAATTTTAAGTAGGAACGGAGTGTTAGTAATCAGTCTCAAATTAGAGCGCACTGTTGGATTCAGTCCTGGTTTTTTAACAAGAGGCATTACTACCCCATCTTTGATCTCTTCTTTAAGCACTAGACTGTAAAGACACAATGTTCTCTAGGATGATTTTTGATGGCAGGAAATCACCGGGACACGAGGTGGGTTGCATGGTTTTTAGCATCATCTCCATGTCTAAGATAGTTGTTGGCTTAAAATGAAGGCATATATTTCATTGGGCCCAGTGCACACCTGTTATTCTTGGAGAATTTAATTGCTTATGGAAAGGTAATGGAAAGGTAATGGGGTGCCCGGGGAGAAAACCAACCCTGATTGATATTGATATTGTATAGACAATCAACTTTTATAGAATATTGGTACTTTGGATTAAATAATAACATTCATACACAGATTTTTGATGAAACAAATTAAATGCTTTTACTTCATCAAATTGTATCTAGACCATTGATTCATATGGCATCATATTTACTTTCCAACAAATTCAAACTTGTAACTTCTCGTCATGAAGCTAATTGTTCACTTTTTAGCAAACAAAGACAATTTTCTAATCTTTACATCATAGGTAGACAATTTCATCCATAGAATATGATACAATCTCACATATGGCTAAAACGAACAAGTCAACATTGTGTGATGTGTTCAATCCTTGTAGGCTTCAATTTTCTAATCTTTACATCATAGGCAAACAATTTCATCCATAGAATATGATACAATCTCACATATGGCTAGAACCAACAAGTCAACATTCTGTGATGTGTTCAATCCTTGTAGGCTTCTCTACATGTTTCGGGGTGTATAATCCCCCTTCCTCAGGAGTTGTCTACATGTGTAGCCAGTTGGACATGTTTTCATTGTGGCATGCCATTTTTAATAGCAAAGCATTATATTAAAGCATTAATGTTCCTGTACACTGTTGGTGATCTGCATGTATTGGATTTTTAGATTGGTTTTACCCTACAAAACAATTGCAAACGCTCTGGCCTTTTAGCCAATTTTCCTCAGTAAGTGTGCTGTATAATGAATGAAATATATCCTTTTTCTAGAGCAGTGTGCGGCGTACCCCTGCAGCAGCATGTTTGTGCGTATTGCTCAAGTGTGATAATCTAGGCCCGCCCACAGTGTGGCGCAACCCGTGATTTGTTGCCGAGTTGGGCAGGGGGGCCCCCCTCAGCATGACTCACAGTGGGAGGGCACACATTTTGTATTATGCCACTGGGTTTCTCTAGCTGTTTAAAAATATTCAAAGGTTTCCTTGTATTGTTACCAGCCTTCTCCATTTGATTATAGTAAAACCCTTCTTTTGTTTCTAAATTTCAATTTCGTATTATGTCTCTGAGTCTCTTCCATGCCTATTTGTTTTAGCTAGTTTTGTTTTTTGCTGATATTCTTTCAGCTTTTCTTTTAGCTTTTATGAGGGTGGGCAGATCTGCCATAAACCTGTTTTGGTGTTCTGGTTTATCCCGAACAGTTTCAGTTTTAATAGGGGCAACTCTATTCAGAAGTGGCTTTATGTGCTACCTTATATTTCCACCAACTTTGAGGGCATGTCTTGATCAGAAGAGCCCGTCATGATTGTATCTAAACAATCCGCTAAATCCTCTGCCTTAAACCTCTTTAAGTTTCTGCTCTCTACTTTCTTGGGGGGATTATAATTTAAACTAACTTTTCCTCTAGGTCGGATGCTGCACTCTGTAAGGGGGTGGTATGATCAAATACTTGCCAAGCATTTGGTTAGTCTGGCGGGACGACAAGTAACTCCCTTATTTCCACTACTAATAGTTGGGCAGCCTTTCGCGAGAATAGGCATTTACATTGGGGGTTCTTTGACCCATTGGTACATCTTGGCCATGGTATACTATGCCAGCCGGTACCTAGAGGAAGTACCCTTGAGAAGCATCAAAGCTACAGCGTTGGTGAAGGCTTTGAAAGTGATATTTCCTAAAGAGGTTATTTCTGACTGGGGCTCTGTAAAGATGCCGGTGGGGGGTGTTTGTACTTCCGCTCTCTATATGGTAGAGGAGAGGCACAGAGTACCCCAGCCAGGATTCTCTATTATTGGTATTGTGGTCGAGCAATCAAAGCCTAGCTTCTGAGGAGGCGATGCGGGCTGGTTCTTAAGTACAGTGTAGTCCCCAAGCACCCACAAAGGAATGTCCACACACTGTATCGGTTAAAACACAGTCTTTATATAATTAATATTCAAAGGTAAATACACTATCACAATAACTCACTTTGTACTCCGAAAATCAACATTGGTAAATATATACAGTTGTAAAGTGGCACCACTAATGTTATTAGATCTCATTAAAGTGTATATGGTCAGAATGACACACAGATCAAAATAAAGAGGAAACCACCAGTAGAGAGAGCAAGATGGTTGAACAATTGGCAGAATACTGGTCACGCTACCTAGACGCAGTTCTGTGTGGAGATCCCCCACCCGGGCAACCTGTAAAGCAAAGATGTATCACAAGCCCAGTCCATATATTGTTCACACTAGACTTTCCAATAGTTCTGCAACCCCAAAGTACCTTGGTGTTGTAGCATTCCTCGTCGGGGAATCGACGACCCTTCTTGAGTGCCCTTTAAGGCAGGAGTCACGGGTCGTCGAACGTCCGACGGAGAACAGGTCGAGCTACGACGTTGAAGTGGCCGCGTCGTTCCTAGCGGTGCTTGTTGATGGGGAAGCATAAACGTCCTGCAAGGAAGAGGCGTGCGGGGCACCTCGGTGTCGATAGTTCTGGACCGCAAAGAGTTTGAAGAACTGTGGCCCAGCAAGGGCGTCGAGTCGTTGGATCAATGAAGTTCTTAGGCAAACGGGAGCACGGCGGCTCCAGTCAGCGACGGCGGTCGTCGACAGAGGTCGACAATAGTCCAGGCGCTTCGATTTGGAGTGCCGCAGCAGTCCCCATATCGGGTCGGCAGCCTGTCGAAGGTCTGTCTACCAGGGACTTTGGCAAAGATCTGCTAGTGCACGATGGTCCCTCGTAGCTCGGGAAGAGGGTGCCTTACCGGGTCCTTTCAAGGTCAAGCGTCAGTTTCACTCCAGTTACTCTTTGTAGTTTGGACTTCAACTCTGAACACTTCTGAACACACTCCTAGCAGTGAAAGGTCCCCAGATATACTGATGATCTCCCATTCATTCCGCTGGGTCACACTGAAACATCCAATAACTACGAAGGGCATTCATGCAGGCAGGCAACCAATCAGGCACACAGTGCTTTCAGGTCATTCACTTCTCTCCAGACACTCGCAACAAGTTTTTTTTTTTTTTTAATATCTTTATTGTTTTTCAAGAAGAGACAGAAAGAAAATAGAAAGAAAAAAAAAACCACAAATACAACATACAAACACATAACATAACTGGCATGTTGGCATTTCTACAAATTTCTTTTAGTGAGTTCATTTCTTCGGCGCTTGCTGGCAGCCTTGCTATCTTGTCGCCGGCTGTCTATGTGGGCAGGTTCTACCCCCCATTTATGCTGTCCATTTGTTAAGTGCCCGTGCTTGACTGTCTTAACTCCATCATTGTTCTCGCGCCTCCTCCAGGCCTTCATCTCCCCCACCCTCCTCCTCTTGGCCAAATAAGTCCTGAACCAGAGAGTTCCATGCTGCTATTTTCTCTGCTGTTTCCCCTTCCCCTCTTTGCACTGCTCTTATCCACACCGCGGTTTCCGCCAAAGTCCACTTGTGGAGATCCGACCACCATGACTCTACGGTCGGACCTTCCTTTGTTTTCCAGGCCATTGCTATCCTTCTTTTGGCCAATATGCATATCAAGTCTTTCATTTTAGCTAGATGTGTTCCGTGTCTGCCCCCTGTTGGGAAGAGACCCAGCAAGTACCTCTCTGGGTGCTCCATCTGTATCTGGAATCCACTGTCTATTATTCTGGCTCTACTGCCCTCCCAGAAGGCTTGTATGGTTGGGCAGGCCCAGAACATGTGGAGCATGTCTGCTTCGTCAGCCGAGCATCGGGGGCATTTATTCTGATCTCCCTCATACATTTTATTCATCCTCTTGGGTGTGAGGTACGCCCTGTGAGTCACGTACAGCTGTGCCTGTCTGAATCTTGCGTTCCTGGACACTTTCTTTGGATATTTTAATGCTCTGCTCCATTCCTGGTCGCTAAAGGGCCTGTGGAGTTCCGCTTCCCAGCTCCGTCTTATTTGAAGTTCTTTCTTGTTACTGGCTTTTAGCATCTAGTCATATAACCTGGAGGTCGCGTGCGTTCCCTCAGATATATCATACCACGTGTCTAGCTCCCTTATGGTGTCCTCCTGGTCCTCCCATCCCGGCCATCTTTTCTTGATTTTGAGGATCATACTGTTATGGAGGATGAATTGGCCTTCATGTATATCAAATTCCTCTGCCATTTCTTGGAAGTCCGCCCACCTCCCTTCTTTCCGCAGATCCCCAATTTGTGCCACGTCTTTTCCTTCCCACTCAGTTCGGTAGATTGCTAATGTGTTTGTGTCCGTTCCCACCAGTCCCGCGAGAGGGAGCTGCGCCGACTGGGGGTCCTGTACCCCCTGTAGCTTCCACGCTCTGTTCCACAACCCCACTGCGAGACCAAGTAGGCGTGGCAGGGTCTTAAGTAGGGATTTGTCCAGCCATAGTATTTCTCTCAAGTAATATATTTTTAGTGTTGGCTGCAAAATAATTGTGTCGATCGCCTCATCCTTCCCTAGCCACTTGACTGCGAACTGGAGCTGCCCTGCTAGATAATACATCTCAAAGTCTGGCAGTCTAATGCCCCCTTCTTCGTAGTCTCTCTGTAGGGTTTTCAGCGCGATTCTACGTCTGCCCCCAGCCCACAAGAAGCGCCCTGCTATTGAGTTTAACTTGCTGAAGAAGGTCTTGGGGTTCCTATGTGGGATGTTCGTAAGGTAATACAGTAGGCGTGGAAGTACCACCATTTTCAAGAGGGCCGCTCTACCCATCATCTCCAGTGGTAGCGTTCCCCAGAATTTCATAGACCTCTGTGTCCTTTCCAGGGCTGCCTGCATGTTATGTTGGTAGGAGTCTGCGGTGTCATGATGTATCACTATTCCTAAGTATCAGAAGGAGCGTGGTGCCCAGGTTAGGCCCAGGTCTGGAAGCTCTGCAAGGGGAACCCGCTGCAGGCCAGCGAGGGGAAAGATCAGGGATTTTTCTTTATTGATTGCTATGCCGGAGAGTCTGGTGTATGCCCCGATTGCTTCCAGGAGGCAGGGCAGGTTGGCAAGCGGATTTCCCACATAAAGCAGCATGTCGTCTGCATATAACGAGATTTGATGCAGTACTCCATCTATGTCTATGCCTGTGTCTCCATATTCTGCCCTGAGAAAGACCGCCAGCGGTTCCAGGGCCAGAATATACAGCATTGGTGACAGTGGGCACCCCTGCTTGGTTCCCCTGTGTATTCTCCATTCTCCCGAAATATTACGCCCTGTCTTTACCCTCGCTCTGGTGTCCCTGTACAATAACCCAATCCATCTTAGAAACCCTTCACCAATGCCGAAATGAGCGAGGACCCTCAGCAGCCACCCCCAATTCACTGAATCGAATGCCTTAATGGCATCCAGGGACACTATCGCGCATTCCCCCTGTTTCTGGTTTGTCCTATCTATCACATGATGTAATCTACGGAGGTTCCACGACGTGTTCCTCCCTGCGACGTAACCCGTCTGGTCAGAGTGTATTAAGGCGGGGATTGCCTGCTTCAGGCGGTTGGCCAGAACAGTCGTGAGTATCTTGGCATCCTGGTTGATGAGGGAGATCGGCCTGTACGAGGCGCATTTCGTGGGCGGTTTACCTGGTTTAAGGATCGGTACAATTATTGATTCCGACATGCTAGTCGGTAAATGTCCACTTTCATACGCGTCTTGGAATGTCTCTAATAGTTTCGGGGTGATGGTACACTTGTATGTTTTATAAAACTCTCCCGGGAGTCCGTCTGGGCCTGCGGATTTGCCAGTGGGGAGCTCAGCGATTACGCTCTCTATCTCCTCCTCCGTGAGTGGGGCATCAAGCATTTGCGCTTGCTCTTCTGCTAGCTTTGGCAGCCTTATCTCTGCCAGCGCATCTGTGATGTCCTCTGGGTCAATTTCTGGGTTAGGGGCGTACAGTTGCTCGTAAAAGCGGGCGAATGATTGATTGATATGCTGCTGGTCCCTGACCTCTCTCCCCGTTTCGTCTTCTATGACTATTATGGGGTCTCTTTTGGTCTCTTGCTTGGTGAGCCATGCTAGGAGCCTACCCGGCTTATCCCCTTCTGCGTGCAATCGTTGTAGATATCTCGCATAATTCAACTTTCCCAGTTTCTCCCACAGTTCTATACATCTCATCCTCAACTCCATCTGTTCCCTAGGCTCTTCCCCCACCGCCTCCGCTCTGAGCTCCTCTGTTTCTATCTGCCTCTCCAGTTTGTTGAGTTCTTCCAAGGCTGCGCCTTTCAGTCCCCCCATCCTGCCAATAGCCGCCCCCTGTGTGACCACTTTCAATGCGTCCCAGAGTGTAGCGCTGCTTCCCACACTTCCCTCATTATTTTCGAAGTAGTCTTCGATCACCTCCCGAAGGTGTTCCTCAAACTCACCCTCTCCCAACGCCTCTGCCCGGAGCCGCCATGTTGGTATCGGGGCTCTCCGGTGTGTATGTGCCCGTGTTGCTAGCTCCGGGGCATGGTCTGAAAGTGTTCGGGCTTTAATATCAATCGTTGTAAATTCCTGTAGTGTCTCAATGCCCGTGAATATATAGTCTATTAGTGTAAATATTCCATGGGGTGCGCTGTAGTGTGTGTACCCTCTTTTCCCCTCATGTACCTGTCTCCAGACATCCTCCAGCTCCAGACGGTCGAGGGTCCTGTGCAGTTCCCTGGCAGGGGACGCTGGTTTCTTGTGCTTGTCGTCCGACCTGTCCAGGAGCGGGTCCAGGGTGCAGTTGAAATCTCCCGCCCAAACAAACGTGGCTTCTCTGTATTGGGCTAGCTTGGGTGCCAGCTTCCTGAAGAATTTGGTTGCGTCGTGGTTTGGGGCATAGGTATTAACTAGACACACCACCTTGTTCTCCAACATGCCGTGTACCAGCACCAGCCTGCCGTCTGAATCAGTCTCTTGTTTTATAAGCTGAAATGGGACCCCTGGAGCGATCCATATTAGCACTCCTCGCGCATAGTTTGAATATGTTGCACTATATACTTGTCCTCCCCATTTCTGATCAACCTTAGTCTGTTTTTCTGGTGTCAGATGTGTCTCCTGAAGAATGGCTATCTTTACCTTCATCTTGTTCAGCCAGGCATAGACTCGCAGCCTCTTAACATATGCGTTCAGCCCTCTCACATTCCAGGTCGCGATTACCAGCTCATCTGGACCCATGTGTGATTATTCAGTCCGGCTCCATAGTCCCATAGCCTCTTGCTCTTCCACTGCCTCCTGCGCCCGCACCTGGTGTTTCTGAAATTCCCCCTTCATATTTTATCCCCCCGACCTTGCTGCAAATGCCTTTCATATGCCATTTAAACAAGTCCATAACTCGAACTAGAACTGTAACTAAAGAACTAACGCCCAGCCACCCTCCTCCTGCTCGGGCCTCGCCGCTTCTCTTGTCTTGCTCCTTTGAATGGGGCAGACTCGCCGCAGCATGATGCCTTGGAACTGACATCCGAACTAGCTTACACTTCTTCTCGGGGATAGGTTGCTCTCGGCTTGACGCGACTGGGCAGGGTTGATTGCTCCTTCGCATTCCCATTCATCCTGACTCGTGCATTTCTCAGGTGCTTTTTGTCATTGGTTCTTACAGCCCGAGGGGCTCTTCACCGGGGCCGATTTGCCTCGTTGTTGCCATTTCTCCGCTCCAGCTGGGGGATCCCCTGCGCGTCCATCCACTCGTGGGCCTCTACTGTGGACTCAAAGAAGGATGTCTTGCCCTTATGCAGCACCTTCAGCTTAGCCGGAAACAGGAGCATATATCGAATATCCGCTTTCTGAGGCGTTCTTTTGTAGGCCCAAACTGCGCTCTTTGTTTTTGGACAGTGGCTGTATAGTCCGGATATATGGTGACCCTGGAGGAGCCCCTGATGATCTCTCCTTCCCCCCTGGAGAATGCTAGTATCTTTTCTCTGTCCTTAAAGTTCATGATCTTGGCAATCATCGCTCTCGGGGGGGCACCGGGCCGGGGTCTCCTAGTTAGGGCTCTATGCGCCCTTTCCACCACAAAATTTTGGGACAGTGTTCCAGCTCCGACCTCCTGGAGGAGCATGTTTTCGACATATTCTGTGGGGTCGTTTCCTTCCTCCCCCTCCGGAACCCCTATTGTGCGAACGTTGTTCCTCCTTGCCCTGCCTTCCGCATCTTCAGCTCTTCGCTCTAGGATCTTGACTCTCTGCATCACTTCCGACATTTGGGTTTGTGCAACGGTAGCGTCCGTCTGTCAGATTCCTTGCGTCCTGGCGAAGGAGGCCGACATCCGCCATGACCGTATCTAGTTTCTGTTCTAGGGATGCCTTCAGGGCTCCTATAGCGGTGTCCACTTTGTTTTCCAAGGATGTCTTTAGAGAGGCGATCGCCTCGAGGATATGGCCATCCTTCCCATGGTCTGGCTGGTGAGGTGTACTCATCCCCGCCATTGCTGTGTCCGGTGGGTTCTGCTGTTTGTCCCCCGGTGTTTTGGTAAAAGTGTCCATGCTGCTTTGTTTGGATTTCCCCTCTGTTCTCTTGTTAGACATGGCCTCTGTGCGTATTATACTGTTCGTACGTGCTTGCGTGTGGCCTGTCATGAGGGGTATGTGTCCGGCTGCAGTTCGTTTCTGCCTTCCTTGACCCTGGGGGTTTATATGTCTTATTATTCCGGCATGTCTGTGTCTCCCAGGGTGTGTTGGGCGCCTCTCAGGCTCCTCCTCGGCCTCCCCTCCTCCCTCTATCTTCTTTGGGGCCGCACCGCCCGCCGATTTTGTAAAATGTCTCCCGTCTGTGGCAGGGATGCCCTGACCCATGTGCGGGGTCGCGGTGGTACTGGGGGCAGGAGAGGAGCGGGGCGGGCCCCCGTCTCGGCTCACCTTCTCATGTGCGGGCCGGCAGCGCTTCGCCCCGGGAGCCCTTATTCTCGTCCCGGAGGCGAAGCGGGCCCTCGTCTGCTGTGTTGGCCGGCGGCGCTTCGCCTCGGTCGCCTCTCCTCTACTTCAGAGCGACCAGGTCTCTGCCGTGGCTTCTGCGGAGGTCTTCCTGGCCCTAGATTAGCTTTCGCACCTCCTGTTCTGCATCCTGCTGGGGCGCGGCTTCACTTCAAATCTCCACGCTGAGGAGATCACCCCATCTTGTTTCTCGCGAGACGCTTCTTCTTCGGGCCGTTTCCCCTCGATCCCCGGTGCGGTTCTGTTCCAGGATCAGGACGAGTGGTCCACAGGTGTTCCGATGCCTTTCAGTCAAATTTGAGCTGATTTTGGTCAGTTTATACGGATCTTAGTCAGGATCGCAGCAGAGCTCCCCAGTAACGCATCTTACCGCATGGCCGCTTAGCCACGCCCCTCACACTCACAACAAGTTATGTGTATTGGGACAAGTACCAAGCCATTCAACACTTCATACTACATTCATACCGGTTTCTGGCAGGGCTGTCTCAGTCATTGTGTCAACCACCAGATACTAGACACCCACAACATAGAATGCATATTCGTCACACACTCCATTCACCCAGGTCCCACCCACAGGCGTACCCACAACATACAGTTGTTGGGAAGGCTCCAGCCAGTCTGGTCAGCACTTCCCCACAATACCATATATGGAACTTCCACCCAACAGCCAGTCAGGGGGAAGGGACAGAGGCAGGGCTTCCCGGGACTTCGGGAAGATCAAGGTAACAGGCGATGGAAGGCAAGAGGCCATGGGGGCCATTTTGTCTCCATCAGGAATCTACCGATTCCAATGACAGGGCCTGGGCATCCCAAAATGGAGGACACTCAGGGCACCAATCATTTCAGCACGGAGCTGCCACCAGTCCGTACCCTGCTCTGTGGGCCACCCACAGGTGCCCAGAAACATACACTAGGGGCACAGGGTTGCAACCCTACCCATGGGTGCCATAAGGGTATCCCATGGGTCTGTTCACCAAACCAAGAGAGAGAGCTGCACCGCCAGGAGTCCCACATGAACTCCTGCGTGGAAAACACGACAGAACACGATAAAAAGCAGTAAAGGACAAGGATCCGGAGGCCCTGTCCCTCGGATGCATTTCCAGCATCACAGGCTCCAACTCTATATCTGCATATAGGAAGACAATGTGGGAGGAGAGTGATGTAACTTAAACATTCTCCACAGCTCAATGGGCTTGTTGAAAGGTTTAACAAAACCCTTAAGGGCATGATACATTGCTTGGAGGAGCACCTGAGGAGAAAATGGAATATTCTTCTGCCATGCTTTGATAAATAATAGAGTGGGGTTCAGTCCCTTTTAGCTTCTGTTATCCATTCTGTTAGTGGTCCACTAAGTCTGGTGCCTGAAGGATGGGAGGGCAATCCACAAATGTCTTCCCACGTCATAGTGGATTATGTACTTGGGCTCAGATACAAAATGGCCAAGTCCTGAGGACAGAGCACAAAACATGAATTAAAATAGTTTTTAAAAATGGATTAGTCAAAATTGCTCAATATCTTTTTTTTTATAAGCATCCCTTTATACAAGTAGCTAATTTGTACATCCTTTCTTTCAATCAGGGCCAGCACAAGACATGTAACCCCTGTGCAGCAGTACATGGCCTAGGAGCCTTGCCTCAACAATAGAGCTATGAGAGGATGCCTTTGTTAGACATCTTACCAGGCGCTGCTACCCTTGCAAATTCAACACTAGAGGCATTGCAAATACTTAACACTCTCTAAGCTATCAGCAAAGCATTTAAATGGATGCTCTTTATTAGGGATGGTCCATTGGTGTAACCATGGTTTCTGACAAGTGTACGCTTCACAGAATATATAACAGTAAGCAACATGATTGTGTCAAACATTTACTACAAGGAGGTCTTATCATGCAGTACCTCTTGTTGTGTGTCTATCTTGAAGGTACATTAGAGGATATTTGTTTGCCTCATCTCGTACTTGTAGGTTTCCATTCAGAAATGGGCAATAAAAGATACAACCATACTCTAACATATGTCAATAGGGATTTACATATTTCTCAGGTAGGCCTATCATTTTTCCACTGTACAAGACAGATTATTCTTCAAATAAAGACTCTTCAGCTCGATAATTATAAGCTTAAGTCTTGCAATAATAACCCAGACAAATCCATCCTAGTCAACAAAGTATTTGAGGCCCCCCCCTCAAAGGTGCGCTTCTCAATGCAAGATCGCTTGTCGCCCATGCCAACGACATCGCAGACCTAATCACTGAAGGCAAGTTGGATCTCCTCGCAATCAAGGAAACATGGCTCCATAATGCAGCAGTACCCGCACTTATGTTAGCTATCCCTGATGGCTACACCATAGTGAGACAAGACCAAGACAACGCCCGAGGTGGCGGTATTGCCATTATTGCTAAAACTACCCTTGGCCTTAGACTAGCCCCTACCCATCTATCACAATCATGTGAAGATCTCACGACCAAATTCCAGATAAATAATTCACAATCACTCACTATTCATCTGATATACAGAAAGCCTGGTCCTCTTGGTACCTTTGAGGAAGATCTGCATAACATAATCTCGAATAACCTTAAACCTACCTCGGAACTACTCCTATTGGGGGACTTCAACTTATGTTTTAATGACCATATGGACAAAAATGAAACAAATATAGTCAATACGATCAACGCACTAGGCCTTTCCCAAAAGGTTAACAAACCTACCCACCTAAAAGGGAGAACACTGGACTGGATAGTGGACTTTAACTGCTCAGTTACTATCTCCTCCATCCTGCTACTATCATGGACAGACCACTTTCTGGTGTCCTTCCACCTATCTACTATAAGACCCACTAAACTGGTTCAGCCTTTAGCACCACCATGCTCAACTAGAAGTAATAAAAGCATCACTGTAGAGAAGGTTATCCCCGCCATCCTGCCCACCCTCAATGCACTGCCAGATGATCTTGACCCTAGCATACTAGTTCAGGGATTTAACAATATTATGCTCTCTACACTGGACAAACTTGCCCCTGTCAAACTCATGCCCAGCAAACCAATAGCCCATTTAAACAAATGGTTCACACCACAACTTAAAGACCTTTGGATCTTAAAGAATAAAAGTGAAACCAAGTGGAGACTTTGCCCCTCCAGTGAGAACAAAGCTAACTTAACCTCACTTTCCTCACACTATAAGAAGGAAATCTGCCAAGCAAAACGCAACTCCTGCGATGAGCGTATTGCTAACTCTAACTCGAGTATGAAAGAACTCTTCTCCATACTCAAAGCACTAGAGTCCCTGATTGCTATACCTGATGTCTGCACTAAGGACAAATCCTGGTGTAAAGACATTCAACAAGCCCTAGCTAATAATATTAACACGCTCCAGAAGTACTGAACCTACAGCACTCGTCCAATACCCTCTTGCCCAATGTCTCACCACCGGCACACAATACTACCTTCCACTTCTCCAAAATGTCTATCCTTGAGGTAGAAATAATTATCCTGTCACTGAAGCCTTCGAACTGTAAAGGCGATATTTGCCCAGCACAACTAATAAAAGATGCTGCCTGAGAACTATCCCCATTCATCACTAAACTGATAAATGCCTCATTTGCCACAGGTACCATCCCTGCTAACCTCAAAAAATCATGGGTGCTCCCCCTCCTCAAGAAACAGACATTAGACCCTCTTATTCTCACTAATTACCGGCCTATCACTACGGTCCCATTTCTACTCAAAATATTGGATAAAGCTGCCTATATCCAAATTCAAAAACACCTAGAACTGCACAAACCCCTAGGCAACAGAGAATCTGGTTTCCGTCCACTACACGGAACAGAGACAGCCTTAATCGACCTAAAGTCCCAAATAGACGAGCAGAGAGACAAGGGTAGGACTTTACTCCTGCTCCTACTTGATCTCTCCGCCGCATTTGATCTGGTCAATCACAAGGTCCTATGCCGACACCTCGATTCTGCGGGTCACTTCTCCACGGAAGCCATCAAATGGATTGAGTCCTTCCTGAGTGAGCGAATGTCATGATGCCTACCCCCAGGCATCCAGACCAAGTCCAGCAACCCCGGAAGCAGGCATCATGTTACTCAGAGAAAGCCCAGCAACCCTTGTTAGGGGCTATATGGGTACAGTCCTGGCGTCTATGGTGCCAGGCTCATATGGGGGAACAGTCCTGGTGCCATAGGCGCCAGGCTCCTATGTTAAAACGTACCTGATGCAGACCATGCTGCAAGAGATCCAAGCCCATGTGAGGCTTGGAAGGGACTACTTTACCTAGGGACTATTTTGTTACTCGGTAGTGGTTGTGGAGGAATACTTACCTGGGACTACTTTGGAGGCTATTTAAACCACGCCCGAAGGGCAGCACACGCTTCGCATTAATCTGCATCCAGCAGCGTAACGCTCACCGTGCCTGCAGTCAGCATCCAGCCTCGTGCCACGCCCGCCTCGAGTCCAGAGCGCCTAGAAAGAAGGGAAAGAACAAGAAAGGTTAAAACAAGAACATTATTGGGTTTCTTACCTGATTCCGGATTCATCGCACCTTTAAACGAGAAAAAGACTTTATTTTAAGCACGGCCCTTCGCCAGCAGCAGCGCCGCGCCATAATCACCGTTCCTCGCAACATCTCTACGATCCGGCGCTGTCTCCATCATTAAGTTGCCGCATTCCAGCACCTAAGGGGGACAAGAAAACAACAAGGTGAGCCGAGGGGAAACAAATAAGGACAATCTCTTGCCACCATATTTACCTGATTTTACCGACAGAGGTATTATTCACCAGCACGCCAAATCTTCTTACGCCGCACCTGTAATAAAAGAGACAGCAGCGAGTTAAACTTTGGCATCATTTAACGGACAGTGTGGGATAGCACAGACTCTTATCAGAACGCTTTCAGCTGCCACAGAACTATCTTCATTTGGGTCTAAGCTGCAAGATAAACAAAGGAATTGGACAAGAGTGATTATTCAGACATTTTTTAACTCTTTAGAACTATATACTTACGGCCCTTCGCCAGGAGTTTTGGAGCCAAGATTTGTCTAGAACTCTTCCAATATCCTCAAGCCAGTGAAGTAACTGGCCATCAACGCGCCCCTGCGTTCCTCGCAGGATGGAGAGCTCATCATTCAAAACTATAAGGAGACTACTTCTATGGGTCAAGCAGACGAAGCTAGGTGGGCCAGTCCAGTCAGTCATCTCTGCACTACGCATCACGTTGGAGAGACCGCGGCTGTCCAGTTCCGCCCGACACCCCTGTGGGAAACAGGTGAGCGTAACAGCGAACTATGAGAGTCTTCTCCCCTTCGGCAGCTGCTGATCCAACACCCATCCTATGCAGTGTTCCCCAAGGTTCTTGTGTTTCGCCAACCCTTTATAATATCTTCACTAAACCACTGTTTGACGATCTGGACCATCTAGGTATCACCTACACTAATTACACAGATGATACTCAGATTCTCCTCCCGCTTTCTGGGATTACAGTACAGACACGGGATTAGTGAACAAAGTATACCTTATCATCCAAGCACGGATGGCCACTCATGGCCTGCGCTTAAACCGTGATAAGACCGAGTTTATAATTCTAGGGTCACAGGCCAACATCAAAAAACTAGGCCAAGAATTTTCCTCTTTCAACATTGACGGGAACACTATCAAAGTCTCTAAGGAGGTAAAAACCCTTGGATTCTACTTGGAGTCGACATTGTCCTTGGATAATCAGGTCAAATCCCTCACCTCATCTACAGCCTACACCTGCAAGTTACTCAGAGCTGGTAAGCCATTCCTCTCTGACAATAGCTGCCTGATCCTGCCCGAGCCTTAATACTCTCCAGAATTGACTACTGTAATGCCCTATACAGTGGTGCTAATAAATCCACCATCCAAAAGCTCCAAACATTACAGAACAATGCCCTAAGTGCAGCTTTAGGCATAAATAAAAAACTCACATCTCCTCTCTGAGACGCCAGCACAAATGGCTATCCACATCCAATAAAATACAACTAAAAATGCTCTCCTTGACCTACAAAGCTCTCAATAACGCAGCCCCTAGCTACCTTATAGATAAACTCCAGAGAAGAACCACTCTCAGACCTACTAGAACAGGGAATGTTAACTGTCTGACCATACCTAAATATAAGCTCACCATGATTGGTGGTAACAGCTTTACTGTAAAGGCAGCTAAATTCTGGAACTCACTGCCTCAAGATCTGATAGCCAACCAACCTTATCCACACTTCAGAAAAAATGTAATAAAACACATCATCGCTACCAACCCCTAGTCTCCTAGTACCTGCCATTATTAGGGTACTACTGTGTCTACATCTGATGTACATGTGACCATGTGTAATCGTTTCTACCTGCGAGCCTAAGTGATACACTAAGGGCTTCACCTTTGTAATATATATTTGTATAGTGTTCATTGTCTATTTTTGTAATTACATAGGCCATTTTAGTCTTTGCCCATACTCTGTACATTGTTTATTTTCTGTAAGCATGTAAATATTGTATCCTGTGCATTTTTGTAAATCCTGTGCATATTTGTAACTTTGTAAGCTTTGCATCTCCATACTGCTGCACCCTTTTACTTAAGAGTCTGGTGCGCTTAACAAATGAATAAACAAACAAACAACCTATGTCTATCAAATACAGCTGTGACACTATGTGGTTAAGGCTACACATAGGTACAAGAGAGAGCAACCCTAAGTAGTTCAATATCTGTTTGTACTGTCAATAATTTGGAGCTCCTAAGGCTCTCTGAAGTGTTAATGGAAGTAAAGGGTGCGGGGGAGAAAATAATGACTCTGGTATCACAAGTCAATACAATAATGAAAACTATAGAGTACCCACAATCAAATGGGAACGCCCATCCCCTCACACCTGTATATACTGGAACCAATTTCCAATAAAAAAGAATGTGTATTTTTATGATCTTCTGACGAATCTAGTAATAATTTAAGAAACACAATTTATTAGTTTATGAAATTGTCTCACATATTTACGTTATAAATGCTTCAAAATAAATTATTCATGATAACTGTGTTATTTTCCACAATTCAATATCATAGATTTACAAACTAAAAATAAACATTTTCTTAATCACTATAATAAGGAGCTCTACGCGTTCGAGAGTGAGTTTCTCTTCTTCAGGAGCAAAAGTAAAGTTTCAAATTCAAAATCAATTTTACATATTCAAAAGAATGATTAGGATGAACTATTAACCATAACCACAAACGATTGTTTCAAAGAGTTTTTTCTTCAATTTTGTTGTGCAGTAATACAAACTTCATCTCTTGTCATCACAGATTGAATTAATGTTCTATGTTTCAATTGGTGCTGTACACCTGTGCACCTATACATTGTACATAAAGTGTGTATTAGTGATATTGAAAATAATAATTCTAACACTAGAGAGGCAAGATGGATATACGGCTGCTGACGGTTGCCTGTCTATGAGTGAAGTGTTTCTCTCTCCTAGCTTGACTCTGTAGAGTGTTAGAATTATTAGAAGTCTTTACAAACCATTCATTTGACATTGGTACTACACAAAAAAGCTTCACTCAAGGTACTGCTTCATATTTAAATAATGACAGTCACACTGATATATAGCACATCACTTATTTGTCTCTGAGTTCACTTATAGCATATTCTTGTAATGCAACTAACCATGATCCACTTAAGTGCAAGTATCTACTTTGCAATGCCAGGTTCCCATTGAACGTCGGAGACCATGCATGTCTTTTGTCACACAGCCATGAAAATCATAAACTGGCCCTGCTTTCAATGGAAAGCAGATTTGACGTTTGACCTGAGGGTCAGACATCAGCATGCACATTGTCTAGCCTGTGCTCTGCACGTTTGGTCCGGACTGTACACACCTGGCCATTCAGGATTACCCATAATGGTAGATGTTGGTGAGTTGGTTGACTTGAATCACTGCCGCCTCACATACCCGTGCAATGCACACTTACACGTACCTCGGCCGAAATGTGCACTTCACTTTTCACTTGCCCCACATCTTTTCTCTCACATACACACAACCTTTCACATGCATGCACACGCAGGGTCGGCGCCAGGGTTTTTCAAATAAAATGGGCCTCGAGTCTCACAGGCGCCCCCCAGCAACTGCCCCATGTTGCCAGTCAGCAGGCTTGTAACACGATAATATATTCATTTCTCTATTTTTGTTGCATGCCTTAAAATGTGCGCTTTGCAGCGCTCACATTACAAGCTGCGTTTTCTCTTGCCTCGGGATATACAGAAGTGTTATCACCTCACTGCTTCCAACACTGGTCACTCCACATCAGCTCCTAAATAGCTTTTCTGACAAATGAGGGTTTAGAGCTATTCAGTGTTTAAGCTCCATGCTGGCTGGCCGTCTCGTGATAAATCAGCACCTCATCTTTGTCGCTACGGTAATATATGCACTCCACAGGTGCCTCAGCCTGTTTCAGCTCTAAACCAGGGCTCCCCCACCCCCGCGGGGACGACATTTAGGTGTTGCACTTGCAACACCAGTTTCCCTTGCTACTCCTGTGGTCTCCCTTGCTACCCCTAAAAAGAAAAACTTTTATTTTTTTTATTTTTATTTATTAAATTGAGGCTCCTGGGCTGTGGCCAGCAGCATGTGGTGCTTTGTTTCTGGAGTGGCTGGTTTTCTGATAGCTATAGCCGTTAAGATAACTCTGTGGGTTGAGCGCTCACTGCTGCAACTGGTGTGATCTGCAGGTTGGACTGCCGGCAAGGTCAACTCAGCCTTTCATCCTGCTGGGGTTGATAAATGAGTACCAACACAGGTTGGGTTATATTGTATGTATATTTGTTCTATATGAAAAACACATCACTATCGTTAGGCCTTGGGCGTCTGCTTGCATTCACAGTAATTTGGTAATATGGGTCTATACGCACTGATATTAATGATACAAATGGTGATCCATTCTTTTATACATGTATATATCACTTTACAGTGATTTCGTACCTATATTTGTTGTAGCATACTTAGAAAAAATGCTATGTGATGCCACTTCCTGTTTTGTCAAGGGGTGAAGGTCATGGACCATCGATTCCCGTGATGTCACTTTGGGGTGGGGTCAAATGACATCACTTCCTGTGATGTCGTCAAAGGTTGTGCGATGTCACTTCCGCTACCCCTGGCATTTTGGTGAAATGACGTCCTTGAACCGCCCCCCCCCCCTCCCATCCCATCATGTTGAAATGAGCCAACTCACATCTTCAGATGGGCATGTGCACTCGATAGACCTTTGCGTGCCCATATGACAGCCTATCACTTCCAGGACCACTGCAGTCTGAGCGGAATGCAGAGTTTGGAAAAGGTGGACAGGGAAGAAAGGCAAAATAGAATACAATTGATTTCGGCAACAGCAGAGAGGTGTGAAAGGAATAGATAAAAGGGTTACTGAGAAGCGAACTGGAGAGAGGAGCATGAAAAGATGGAGAAAGTTACGAGAGTCAGAGGGGGATAAATGAGAGAAAAGACAACTCGGAGGGTGTAAAAAAGGAAGAAAGGTAGCAAACGAGCAGAAAAGTAATGAAAGAGGAAAATGCAGGGGGCAAAGACAATTGAGAGTGGCTATCTCATTTGATCACATCATGCCAGTAGTCTCCTCGCAATATTGACTTGGGGCAGTACTTACTTAGAAGCAAGGAGCTGATGACAGACTGGCTCCTACACTCATCTGTCTGTCAGCGTTTGAGGTCGACTTGCAGACGGGGACTCTGCTTTTCTCTTTGTGTAGTCCCTGTATGCCGCCCTCGTGCTAGGTCAGTGGAATAATAACAAATGCGTTCATCGTCTCTGAAATCATGATGCAGTTAGTGCAACATGATTTTACAAAATAAAAATCCATTTCCTCATTACTGCATCTTGAATTGCGAATCAATGCTGCCTATTTAATAGCTTTCGGCACCCAGATAACGGAACCTGTCAAGCTCAGCACCCTTCGGGATAAGTGGACTGGGTCTTAGGTCGTCCTGGAGAAAAATCAGTGAGGTGAACTACCTCAGTGATACAAAGGCTGATGCAGGACAGGTCCTTTAATGGCAACCGGTTGGAACCACATTACAACCGTGATCACTTGGTGTTTTTGCTCTCATGACCTATCCCAATTAGTAGTCTAAGTGGTTTAGGGATGGTGCCTTCTTCTGCCCACGTCTGACCCTTCACTAAACTGGGCTTATAAGAAGTTCTCCCACCATGTTACTATCTCTCCGTTCTCTCACTCTGCCTTTCCACCTCCACCCTTTGATCTTACTTCCCTTCTTACTCTTGTTCTTACTTTCGCTTGTACCTCCAACTACCCCTCTAAACCGGTTATCTTCACTTCCCTCCTTCCTACCATTCTACTTCCTTGCTGCTTGCTATTCTTCTGTTTTAATCAGTCTCACTCTACTCTATTAGTCACTCCTAATCTCCCACTCACTGTCACTCTTACTATTCTGTTGCTCCAACTATTTTTACTGCATTCTTAACTCTCGCTATCGCCCTCTGCTACCTACTATCACTCTACTGCTTCTTCTACTCACTAATGCTACCTTCTCCACTTCCCGTATTATCCTTTATCCCCACTACCACTACTACTTACTCCCTTTCACTTTGCTACCTACCGTCTACTCCCAACTACTACCTCTGCCACTACCACCCTGCTGCTCCTACTCTACCTTAATCCTCACACTCTCACACACAAATACTCCTGTTGTCATGACCCTTGCCCTTGGCCTTCACTGGCAAGGCAGCCTTCCAGTTAGGGGCAGGTCAAAGGCCTTAAAACCTCATCCAAGACTCTCTTGGAGTCCGTCCTGGTGCCTTTGGCGCCAGGCTCATAACCATCATGAAGACCAACATTAGAATGGAACTATTTACTTGGGACTATTCAACTTGGGGGGGGGGTCAGCCAATATGGAGGCACACCCATAGCTCAGTTACAAGGAACTGAGCAATGCTGTCTAGTCTTTTGGGTGTGGCAGGCCTGGGACTACTTTACCTGGACTACTTTGGGTGTGGCAGGCCTGGGACTACTTTACCTGGACTACTTTGGGTGTGGCAGGCCTGGGACTATTTTACCTGGACTACTTTACCTGAGACTATTTAAACCACACCCAAACAGCAGAACATGCTTTGCGTTATTCTGCTGTGGGCAGCGTAACGCTCACCGTGTCCAGTTCTTTCATGCCAGCTTACCTGAAACCAAGGACCTGCAGTGAGAGAAAGACCACTACAAAACTTATCTGGAACAGTATCCTGTCTTCAATCCATCACTGATTTCAGTTCCACTCACCTGAAGGTACGAACTCCATCATCCGGCACCGCATGCATCCTGGAATACCATAACCTGGAAAGAAGAGAAAGAAAGACAGCATTAGTAAGCGTTTGCTCACGTTTCCTCCCGAATGAAGAAAGCCACACAATTCTTACCTGGATATTCATCTCCTGGTCAGTATCATTGCTGGGACATTACGGTGCTCAGCGAGGAACATCGCAACCTGCAAGGAGAGATAAGACACAGGTTAGCAATATGAAAGGTGAAACAGCGCGGCGCATCGCGCATTACTCACCAGACAGCATCGCGCACACTGCGCTTTCGCCTACCGGCCCATGCTCATCTTCAAACTGCATGACAACACCAAAATACCTTTCCATACCTAAAAGGAAAGAAGGAAGACATTATTATACAAACTAAGAGGAACATAAGAACTGCATATAAAGACTGTAAAGCAGCAAACCTACGGTATCGCAGCAGGCCTGGATTCCCACAGGGGGGCTTGCACCAGTGAAGTAACTTGGTCGCTGCTTGCCCCCACATTTTTGCGCCCCTGCCACGAGGGGCAGGACAGAGAATACACCTTTAAATATATTAAGGTGAGAAGAAGGCCCAAGGGGGAGGAAGGAGTTGAGTCCAAGGGAGGTGGGAAAACAGACAATCTGGTATTGAATCCAGCTCTCCTATACTGCAGACCCATCTTTAACCAGCGGCATTACCAAGGGACCGGGAGAGGGTTTGAGAGTGCAAATCATCCAACCAGGGCTGGGTGGCGTCCCTGTGGATACCAGGTGAGCGTAACACCTGCAGAGCCCCTCCTTATAATAACCTCTGCGCTGCTTTTGCTCTTGCCTCCTCTTGTCTTTCAGACACCCACCACCACCTTATGTCCTCACCCAACTAACAACCTGAATCCTTCACATGCACCTACTTAAATACCCCACCTCCTCCCAGGATTGGATACTTACCATATACAATAGACTTACCTATCTCCAGGATGTGTGTCAGCGGAAGGCCATGGGAGGGCTTAAGAGGGCTTGTAAGCTTTGCCCCTTCCAACATGGACCCTGATGGGGTCCCAGGACGTTATGTTTTAAGGACTTTCTGTAGGCCTAAGCTTGCCCCAAATCATTGATGGTGTAGTTGTAAAGGCTTTAGTGGAGACCTGTTTATATAAACCAATCCCTGGTGGTGTAGTTGGTGAGGGCTTCCTGGCCTTTAATGAATAAACCTTCCCTGCTGGGCTAGTAGAGGATCCCTGTGGGCGTGGGCTCCAGTAGACAGTCTGCTGGAGCCACACCAGTGTTGTTGATGTGGCACCCCTTGCTGACGCGTCAATCATTGCTGCATCTTGCGACCTGGGTTGCCGCGTTCCCGGAACCCCTTGGCAGGTTTGATGATCCAGCAAAGTCCTCACAAAGCCCCTACCTAAAGTCACCTCCCAGGTGGCCAGGGGAAGGCAGCCGCTACCTGATCCTGACCCTGGGGGAGGTATTAGCCCGGAGGATCACCTGGGAGAAGGGACCCAAGGGAATAGAGGCACTCCGTATTTGTCTTCCTCAGAAGAGAGATTTCAGTGATGCCAGAATTGGTCTGGCTTGTTGTCAGAGTGAGGTTTCCTTTTCCAAAGGTATCCATCTTGTTGGTTGTGGAAATTGTCATAAACATAGGAAACTGGTCATTTATCAAGAGCAAGACTTCCCGTCACAAACATGCCCAAATTTATGATAGTGAAAACACTTGTAATCAACAGGAGAATAATAGATGTGGACATCAGAACATTAATAGCTACATTTCTGATGAAGCTAACTTAAGTCTCACAATGTCCAAAGTACTGGGATGGGGAAGAGGGGCTTGGAGGCACTAGACTGCAAAGATCAGTCTAGTGGGTCTAATGACCCACACCCGAGTTGGCCCTTTGAGTATATAAGACCCACTCAAGTGCAGACCAATATTGGGTAACATCTGGTATGCTCAGTTATCACCCACTGACCATAAATAGTAGTTTTGAATACCAAGCTGATATAAAGAAGTTAAAGTCCAGAATATGAACTTTGTGAAAAGACAAGAAGGTTATAATCTATATTTATAAAAGTGAAAATGTGTTGGTTTCTTTCTGGCATGGTGAAGCATTTGTCCTTATATAATTCCACACAGTTTCATCAATCTGCACCACATTTTGCATAATTACCTGTTAGAACCCTCCGGACATTACTGCCTCCATGACATTTAGACACCCCACCCCTTTTCCTGGATTTCAGCACCTTTGCCTGAATTCGGCGAAACATCATTGTGGTCGCAGAAGGACTGGTCCTCAACCCTAGCATGCACGGTTTCTGGGACATTTGCAGCGCAACAAACTGCACAACACCAGAGTGAGGCAACAGGTGGGGAGAGAGCACAGTAGGTCCCTGTATGCAACAGCATACCAACTGTCACCTCCCTCCCCACCCCAACATCTGCTACGGTGTAGGTCAGCCAGCCACACACGCTCATCCTCCCTGCAGTGTACTTCAGAGTGGAAAGCACATCAAGCGATAAGCAAATCGGAACAGCGACCTACATGATCAATGATTTTCAACAATTGATGAGTGTTGTCATGTCTGTCCATAGAATTCCGTTCGAAAAACAAGTATTTTTTTCTTGTTGTACTTATAAAAGTCAAAATCATTGCCAAAGCCAAAACGCAGCAATAATAAAATACTAAAAGAATTTAATAACCAAAATTGCCAAAGTCAAGAGAGGGCAATACTAAAAGAACGTAACAAGAACCACCATTGCCAAAGCCAAGAGAGGGCAATTCTGAAGCAAGTTAATTATAACCCCTATTGCCAGAGTGAGAAAGAGGCAATATTTGGAAAAGACCTCAACCAGCATTGTCTAAGCCAAAGAAGAGCAAGTGTGATAGAGAGCCATTATCAGGGTTTAGTTGATGTAAAAGTGGAAAAACACAAGTGACGGGAAAGGAGCCCTCCTGAATGAAAGCATTAAGGAGGAGAGGAGCATAACCTGCATTTCATGCGGCAATCACAAGCGTGGAATAAACAGCACTAATGTGTATCATGTCTTCCCAGAATAAGTCGATTTTGATGTTTTTGAAAGTCAAAAGACTTTACCAAACTGTTGAAATAAACTTTAACACAGACGTACTTGTAGTTATGTTAAGAGTTTTTAGTCGTGGGAGGCGAGTATACCAGGGCAGGGACTTTGTAGTGGTAGTCCTGGCAGGTTAGTGGACCAGGAAGAATCATTTAAGTACGGTGTTAAGGCTGTGAAGAAGAAGTGGCAAGACAACTTAAATATTTTGTGAACTGTTGTGGAATCATCCTGACAAAACATTGATACAGATGAATTGTGGAAGTGTTTTTGTTTCCCAAGAAGTGTGTTGAGCTCTTTGCTATAAGTGGGGAGATAACGACTTGTCTTCTAGTTGAACTGTTGGTCAAAGTCCAAGTCTCAAAGACTTTTGGAGCAAGGGGAACTTTAAAAACATTTGCAATGGTTTTTTCGTCGCATTCAAAACAGAACTTTCCTTTTTTGAACTTTTGATTGCAAATCCTGCTTTGAATCCGGGGAAGTGGAACTAACCCAGGTTGCAAGAATATACAGTTATCAGGTTTATGTTGGATATAACTTATGCATGTTATTTTTTTTGAATTGCCATATATTTCCTTTATGAGTTTGCTGTACATAAGCGTGAGAGACAGATTCTTTTTTGTTAGAATGTTTCATTTAGTTTATTTTAATAGGCAGGGAAATCCTCATCAGGGTAGGGATAGTGAGGCATTTAAAGTAAATAAAATGGCATCTTATGAAAAACCTTCACCAAGTTGTCCACCTCACATTTCTGACCCCTCACACAGGGATGTGCACTGCTGCCTTACGCTCTACAGTGTCTTCTCTCTCTGTGGCGGGGTCCTTCCTGGCCCTACCGCCCTCATTCCTCAGGTAAGGTAGGGTAAGAGAAGGTCCACCCTCAATCCAGCACCGGTCAGGATGTTGGGTTGGGGTGGACTCCACCCTCGCTCCCTTGACAGGGCCCAATTGCACATCCCCTGAATGATGTGACAACCAAGAAAATGCCAAAGAAGGTCACAGGATGGTTTGTGCAGGAACCCAGTCCTAAAGATTATGGCCAGTAAATAATTATACATACAGACGCTTGAGAAATCAGAATTGGTGCAGTGTTAGCACAGCTAAACTCTGCAGCAGTCAAATAACACGCGCCTACCTTAGCAGACCCTTGACAAAGAGAGTGCACAAGTGGGTCAACATTTATAAATACCATTTGCAATGGTTTTTCGTTGCATGTAAGTTGAAAGCCTACATTATTTGGTCTCACTTTACGATCCAAACTGACCACAGCCACGTTAGGTGGTTGATGGCAATGCAGTTGGTGTTGGGCCATATCCATACAGAAACTAATATTGACATCCAGCATAAACCTAGGTTGCAGTACTCCAATGCAGATGGCCTCAGTAGGTATTTTCAACTTGCGGATGAGCTAGACCCTTAGAAGGGACAGGCTCAACTTGTGTGGCAGTGGGGCATGAGAGGATTGCCATCTTCTTAGAGTGTTAAGTTGGATTTTCACAATCAGCTCGGACAGATTCTGAGAGGCCACCCTATTGTGATGAGCAAGTCAAACAGTCTAGGCAAACTCTATTTGGGTAGTGCAACGACTTAAGAGGGTGCAAGATTGGTGAAGGGTTCAGTTAAGACCATAGAGCGCTCTTAGTAAGAGAAGTTAATTTAAACAGAATGTATACAAATACAGGTATTGATTTAGGCCTTGGACAGCTCTTAACAATGAAAAACCACAGGTAAGTAATAAGCTAAAACCTTAACTACTTACATATATATTCATCTTGGCGTGCTCGAATAAGAGCACTAACACTTCACTTTTAAATTCAGTTAGAATTACTTTCCAGTATACTGTTAGTGTAGCAAAGCACGTGAATAACAGAACTAAAGCCAGGCAAGTAATCAAGACTTTGAGAACCAATAGGTTGGGAATAAAGAAGTTCGCAAACACCATATAAAAGCTTAGACTTAAGGTTCTAACCTTCAAATGTACTTCCCCTGCTAGAAAAGAAGGGACCTAGTGCCCATAGAGGCACAGGTCCCAATAAAGTTATTTTCCAGAGGGTAAGAGTCTCTTTAAGCAATATCAAGTGTTGGCTTGAGCAAAGAAGCTGTTTCAAGGTTTAATCAACCTCTTTAACATACGTTCTCCCAATCCAGTCACCTTAGGGGAGACCCAGGTGAGGATTCCAGGCCAGAACACCACCGGTCAAGGCTAGGCAAGTGAGAGATGGGCTAGGACTTTACGCCCATACAACCCTATAGAGACAGGGCAGCAAAACAAGTATGTTTACTTACCCCTTGTACTCAGATTCACTCAGGGACCACCGTAGAAGTTCCTGAAATCGCTGGGCCTTGGTTCCACTGGGGGAAGCCCACAGGTCACGGCTGCAGAGGTCACTTCAGGAGTCTGGGTAATGAGTCCGGCTGGTTCATGGTTCAGTGCTCTGATGGACCAGATTCCAGACAACAGGACACCCAGAACACATCAACTTCAGGACCACCACTCCAGTGACAGCTTCCACTCTCAAAATGTAATGCAGGCCGCAAACAGTGATTGAAATTTGAAGAAAATGGTGGCAAAAACAAAGAATCAGGTCCTACAAAGTGCCTCTTCCTGATGGGAGTGCTGCAACTTCAGGGAAATGCTTCTTGTGCCATGAGGCGAGCATCTGATTTACCTGTATTCCATCCACAGATGGATGTATTCCTATTGATTTATCTCAATGTGTTATTTGTAAAGCATCTGGGGAGATTTTTGGATTCTACAGTAGTTCATACTAAGAATGTGTAATTATATCGTATCTCTAATGAGCAATAGAGACGAGAGCTTTTGATTTTGTTCAAGATCTGGTGCTTGCACCATGTCCTTTTACCCACTGAATACCATGTACTAATATACATCAATGTTCTGCTGTGTTTACGAAAAATGTCACTTACACAATGTAGTCAACAAGTGAGACACTGATATTTTTCCAATACACTTTTTCCCTGCATGGGTGGCTTTGCAACCTCCATAACATTAAACTATTATGTGATGACTCTTTGGAGATGTATTGAGGTGCTTTAAAGATTGCTTTTCATATCATTTCTTGGTGAATTGTTTAGCTTTTATTTCTTCACAACATAGTCACCTATTACATACTTTGCTTGTTTCAGTCACTTTGGGGCTTTATTTCCATACATATTAAGTGCTTATTTAAGTTTACTTTTATCATTATAGACATTTTTGATGAACATGGACTACATCTCCCATAGTTCTTGTAGTCACATTTGAGCTATTACCATATTGCCACGGCGCCACATGGTGGCCATCTTTTGCTATCCATGCAATTATATACATTATGATATGATTGGTTATTTATAACGCGCTTAATCAGGGCCGGTCTTACACCTGATTGCACCGCAGGCGGGAAGGATCGTTGGCGCCCCACCCATTAATCAGAATGCACCCCTCCTTCCCCGACTGGCTCACGTCACTCCCAAACTACACCTCTGTTGAGCGACAAAACCCCTCCTCAATATGAATAAATAATTGCTATATAAATGAAACTAGTTTCATTTCATTACATTGCAATTCAAGTACTTTACAGAAGAATTCTAATGTGAAAACACTGCTGTTGCTGCCCAAGTAAATAGTTTTTCTGTCACCTGCTCTTAGGGAAGGCCTTGCCTGAATGCAGTTTCAAACTGTCCGTACTGACACACTGCGGTGTGACCAGCCTGCAGGGGTCTGAGGGCCCACTGACCACTGGCCCTGTGTTGCAACAAGGTGTTCTGTTCGTACCACCTCACATGTATTTCACAAGGGGCAATACTAGACTAACCATATGAATAATTTTCTGATAGTAGGTTATCATTCCAAGATGGACAGTCTGGTACACTCTTATTCTACCCTTTCAAAATACATCTCTGAGAGTGGGAAAGCAATACAAATAAAATATATCATATCAACGGGGACAAATAGCACCAATGAGGGTTCCTGTATGCTTTGCATTAAATCACAGAGCATTTCAGGACTATACCAGTGATCAGAGATCTCTACATTTGATAAACAAGTCTGTGATAAAAGGATTGTATGTGTGAATCTCTAAATGCATAACCGATGCATGGCTTGGAGCTCACATCACCGTTCACAAATACTCACCCTAACATTACATACATGCTCATTTGGACAGCTTAAATTGTTGGCGGCGAGTATTAAATGACTGCAACATCTGCCAATCAAATGGATTATAAGGGCTCCTTTGCTTCTTGTTTCTGAAGAATTTTAGAGAAGGAAGGGCTGGGTCTCACTGTGGGCATGCCCAACCCAATAAAGAAACATCTTTTGGGAATTATATCTACAGACAGGACAGGATACCGCACAAAAGAGACCCATTAAACAATGCACAGAAAGGCTACACAGAAAGGATTGTACCTCTTACAAACTTTAGCCTGACCAGTAATAAGCTGATGAAGCGTTTTAAACAAAAATGGTTTCTAAAAGGGTCCACACAGTTCCTCAACCGCTACTTCCCCACTATTATACAGGCCTCAGGGGTTATTTCAGCAAAAAAAGAGCAGGCCTATGATCAAACAGAGCTGGAATTCGCATCTTGTTAGTGCTGACATGCAGCAAGTGAAAATTATGGTGTGGCGTTGTAGAAAGGGTGTTTGGCCTAGTGGATGTACAATTTGAGGCAACTTCTTTGATTGCTTTGTGTTTAAATGTGGGCACAGTATGGCATGCTCATCAGAGTCACATACACAAAACATTCCAGTCTGCTATAGTATGGACATTGGGCACATCAGACAATAGGTATATGTGCTGTTACATACAGGAGGGCCACATAGACGCCATTAACCAACAGGGTAGTGACTTGGGCACACATATCACTGCAATGATTCGCCACGGTCTATGGCCTGCACAGTGACACAAAAAAAACCTGCTTTCCTAATTAAGGTGCCATGTCACATTGGGTTGCCATCTGGTGTGTGTGCTAGGCAGTGGCTAGCTCTGCCTCTGGCTGGTTTAGAAATTTAAAATACCTTTGATGCTAAGCTGTTGCATTTAGTCCAAAGCAACAAAAAAAAATGTTCTCTATATGCATGTGAGACTGTTTACATATGTTATTTAAACATTTGAGTAATCTGTTTTCACCAACGTAGGATAGTGTGCAGGGGACGTGAGGATTCCTAGGCTGAATCCTCTCTTGCTTCTCGTCTTTTGTAGGGGTCTTGTGCCAAAACCTCAATTCCTCCCCCGCACCTTAAAAAATTCCTAATTAATAGCCATCTATCTAAAGAATTATCCAATACTTCAACTTACAAGGTGTGCACGCTTATCTTTTTTCCTTATTTAGTCCAAAGCATACACTAGAATACGTAAGCAAGACAATGTCAGTTAACCTTCCCAGCTACATATACTGGGGACTGGAGGACAAAGCAATAGTTTTAACATTGAGAACCAGAGGCCAATAATTTACATATTTGCAATACCAAGCAAAATTGACTCTCAAAGTTTTTAACTTTTTTATTGTTGCAAAATGTCTGCCCATCCTACTTCACCTTCCTGTTGTTATGTATTCGTGTGCACTCCCTGCAATATATAATCTATGGATACTCATCAATGACTTGAGTAAACTGTGTAACCCACTGAGTAGCGTTTTACCAATTGCTCCATATGTGGGGTGTTCCATGCGAGTATATAGGCACACAATAAAGTGAATACATACATGGCTCGGGTAGAAATCCAGCAAAGACCCTAAAACGTCCATCTTTCTCCCTCCCTCTTTTGAAATGAATAGCTCAACCAGCACTCACAGGGTGTATCGCATTACCCAGCTTGGTAGGCCTGTATTGAGAGGCCGAGCACAACAGCAAAGCAGCCAGACTGAATTACAGACCCATAACCCCTGAAAGCTGGGAAAACTATTTGCCTTTTTTCCTTTTCCTGTCTCCTTTGAAGCTGGCGACTATGACAATATGCATAGCACCCGTTTTCTTTGGCAATTGAAATCCACCCGTTAAAGGCTTGACATAATAACTCACAGTGGAATTGTGCAGCCCAGTACTTTAACAATGCACCCTACACGGCCGCAACCCATTCCAGACACACTTTTAAGAATGGCCTAATAGTACCACATAACCAGAATAAACCATTCTGGTGTTGGAGGGTTCCATTGTGTAAAAATAAAACACAATGGGTGACTTTTAAGAACCCAGTACAGCGGCCCACCGTGATTTGGCTGCCTGCAAAATGCTATCCAGTAGCTTTAATTCTCTGCAAACTGATATTAATACAACCTTTCTCGGGAATGAACTCTTAGACGCAGGTGCCCTTCTCAAGTAAGTTAGTGTGTCTGGGACAAGAGAAGGATGTTTGGGATGCACTAAATCTACCGAAAGGGGTGGGAGGGGGAGTGAGAGGCAGAGAAGGGAAATACTACTGGAGGAAAAATTCAGAGCGAGAAAACACGCCTGAGGGAACAACAGACTTGCTCGCGACGGCTACAGCCGCCCGATGGAGGAGCAACCCTGACATCTCTCTATAAGGGCCCCTGACAAAGCCTCATCGCTCCGAGCATGAAAACGAAGGTCAGTGGTGGGTGGGAAACCTCGACCCAAAAGACAAAAGGGGTCGCTTTGAACGCGCCGTTCCCCAGAGAATTTCACATTACATGTGCCCCAGTGCTGAAGTGTCCGCAGCTTTGCGTATTTAGCCAAATGGTTGACGTTGAAATACTGTCCACTGAGGTAATGAGCGGGTGATGTTGCGCACACACAGAAACAGCACCAGCTGTGACCCGCATGTAGCACATTTAACGCCTGGCGGGGAGGGAGTCACGAGGTGGCATCCTTGGTGCTAAGGGGATAGTTTACTTTAGCACCCCAGGTCTGTTGCAGTGCGTCATGAGCAGAGGTCATACAAACGATAACGCTGCATTTCGATGACCTGGAGTCACTAGTGTTGGAGAACGAAGGGGGTGCAGGGCATGGGCGTGAGCTGGCACAGACTGTGGAGAGGGGGGATGGCTACTCTTCCACTCTCGAACATAAATGTGGAATTCACTGCACGCGCGCGCACACATTGATTTGTGAGGGACAAGAAAACAGCATCTTTCAGGAATGTTTCTGTGGGCCGCAGAAGGGGGAGGCTGTGGCCGCTTGCCCACAGTCTAATAGAGTACTAGCAAATAAGAGCAGTGGGGAACACACGACATCAAAGGCCCAAACACTTACCTGATGCGCACCCACTCGCTCCTCTTTTCGTAATGGAGGGGCCCCGTCAACACAGCCAGCCAGCCCCAATCAATCTGTCAGTGCGCACGCGCATAGCCTGAGGGCACGCTGCACGTGCACCCATGGGCCAGGCTGGCGCCAGTGCCACCCTGGTCCCGGGGCCGGGGGGTGGGTTGGGGGGGGGGTGATAAAGCAACAAATGTTGCTAATTTATTTGCTAATTGCTGCCCTGCCCTGCCTGAGGGCCTAGACTGCAGCCTGCAGCAGTGAATACACGGACGTAGCATTCGCTTTGTGACAATATAAAAATGAATGTGGCAGGCCTTGCTGGTGAGTGCGACCTGGCCTGGCTTGCAGGAGCACGTGCGGTGCCCCCTAGAGGCTGACTGATGTCAGGTAGCCGCCTGAGCTGCCTGTTGCAAAGACCGGCCCTGCGCTTAATGCCCAGAGGTTTCTAAGCGTGGACCCTGGGATCGAATCTGTGTTGCTCCATGTCATCTTGCTTCAAAGGCGAGCACATTGCCCCTGAGCTTTCCTCCCAAGACAATTGGTAGTTTGTAGATCGTTATGTACATTGGAGCGAACATTTGCAAGTTTAATTCTAGGCCTTAGTATATACCATTGCTGTCTATTAGATTAAGGACAGAGATGTCTAATCAGAGGTAAAAGTGGGTGGGAACCAAAGGGTATGACGTTCCCTAACTTTTCGGGGGAAACTTTTTAAAATAATTATCTCTCAGGTGCTGGAAAAGGATTATTTAGTTCAAAAGGCTGCTTGGGATACAAAACCCAGGTTGATCGTTATCTGCAAAAGAATGGCTTTAGGCTCAGACTTATTTGCAGGCAATGGGAGGGTTGTGCCTGTGGCTGGCCATGTTCTTTATGAGGTGCAAATGGTGGGTGGCGAAGGGGAGGCTGTACGAAGATGCATGCTGAGTTGGACAATGACACACTAATGGTTACAATTTAAAGGAATGGTGCAGTCAGAAATATTATTATCCCTATGGTTCAGCCATGTGTTTTTAACCATCGATCATACAAACATTTCCTAAGCACCTTCCCCAAGTTTTCGTCTCTTGAACACAAGCGAAATCAGGCAACAGGGCACGGCTATCTTGTGATAATCTTATCACTTGTCGCATCGCCCTGGGTGACCTGCGTTTGCGGCACCAAATCATATCCCCCGCCCCTGAGCCTGACATCACTAGACGCGTACCGCCCATTTCACAACACCAAAGCACGTCTCGTGTCAACATTCTCTGCGCTTCAGCTAATGACATGTCGCCATGGAAATGACAGGACGCCTCTTTCCTCAATAAGTATAAACAGACCGTTTCACAACACACAACAGCAGATTTTCTTTTCCATTCCTCTCACTGTATTTCTTTGAGTATTCTGTGTCTCGTTTCTGTGCTCTGGTCAGCTCCCTTCGTTGCTTGTAGACCGTATGAACAGATACCAGTACCACCCCTATAAATTATTTTCGTTTGTTTACCACGCAATGGCAACAATAATGCCCTACCTGTACGAGCCCGAGTATTCCGAGGTGGAATTACTGGAAAGACCAAGCTGCATAAACGATGGGGCTTTGAACGACAGTTGGGTGGACTAGTTAGCATTTGTCCTGGCAAAAATGCCATTGCATACAAGAATTGTCATTGACAACTAAGGTTTAATACACTTATCTTGCTCATTTAAAAACAGTTTGTATCTTTCTCTTTCACAGGTGGTACCGGCTAGTGGCCTATCGTTCGTACACATGGTGGCTTCATGGGAGGCTTGGACACCGCGTTTGACGAGTAATACCCACCTGTGTCGTTGGTGCGATTAGACACATTTTCCGCAGTGACAACGGTCAGTACAGGGAATTTTCCCTCGCTGAGCTGCAAACAAGCCTTTACAATGTGTAGTATTTTTGTGCCATCAAAATAAGAAACCAAATAAAACACAACATATTTTTTATCAATGGTTGTTTCAGTTTTAAGTGAAACAAGTGTGTTTCCATTCAGCAGTGTTCCGGTGCCTTGTCTGCACGCCTCCCGGCCCATCCATCCCACCCCCCACTACCAAAGGTAGTTCGTACCAGTGGATGTGCGCTGCCATGGCATGCTGTCAGGGGCGCGAACGGCCAAGGTGCCAAACACCATGTACACTTCAAAGGCTATCTCACGCACAGGGGTCATTGTTCACATGGCCTCCTCAGACCCTGTGTCTCCAGGCAGGCTCCTCTTGAAGCAGGCTGCTCCCCTGCAATACACATAAGTGTGTCTCCATTCAGCAGTGTTCCGGTTCCTTGTCTGCATGCCTCCCGGCCCATCCATCCAACCCCCACTATCAAAGGCAGTTCGCACCAGTGGATGTGCGCTGCCATGGGGTGCTGTCAGGGGCACGAACGGCCAAGGTGCCAAACAACATGTAGATTTCAAAAGGTATCTTACGCTCAGGGGCCATTGTTCACATGGCCTCTCCAGACCCAGTATCTCCAGGCAGGCTCCCCTGAAGCAGGCCGTGCCCCTACAATCCACATAAGTGTGTCTCTCCCTTCAGCGCTGTTCCAGGCCTTGTCTGCACGCCTCCCGGCCCATCCATCCCACCCCCCACTATCAAAGGTAGTTTGTACCAGTGTATGTACGCTGCCATGGGGTGCTGTCAGGGGCGCGAATGGCGAAGGTGCCAAACACCATGTACACTTCAAAAGCTATCTTACGCCCAGGGGTCATTGTTCACATGGCCTCCTCAGACCCCGTGTCTCCAGGCAGGCTCCCGTTGAAGCAGACCACTCCCCTGCAATACACATAAGTGTGTCTCCATTCAGCAGTGTTCCGGTGACTTGTCTGCACGCCTCCCGGCCCATCCATCCCACCCCCCACTATCAAAGGCAGTTCGCACCTGTGGCCGTGCCCTCCCAAGGGGGGCTGGCAGAGGTGGGAACGGCCAAGGTGCCAAACACCATGGCCACTTCAAAGGTATCTTATGTGCAGGGGCCATTGTACACATGGCCTAGCCAGAACCCTGTGTTTCCATGCAGACTCCCTTGAAGCAGGCCGTGCCCCTACAATCCACATAAGTGTGTCTCTCCCTTCAGCGCTGTTCCAGGCCTTGGCTGCACGCCTCCCGGCCCATCCATCCCACCCCCCCACTATCAAAGGCAGTTTGCACCAGTGGATGTGCGCTGCCATGGGGTGCTGTCAGGGGCGTGAACGGCCAAGGTGCCAAACACCATGTACACTTCAAAAGCTATCTTACGCCCAGGGGTCATTGTTCACATGGCCTCCTCAGACCCCGTGTCTCCAGGCAGGCTCCCCTTGAAGCAGGCCGCTCCCCTGCAATACACATAATACCACAACATATACACGTCATTCTTTCACAAACACACCCCTTTTTGTTATTCTTTATAAACCACTTGATATTTACCATGAGAACATCTTTGAGCACTGCAAGTCAACTCGTGAACGTACTACTCTGTGACCGCTTCGATTGAAGTGTGCTACCTGTGAACATCTCCCTGTCCTCCTTCCACTAACTACTCTGCTTGCTGAATCTAACTGTTTGTTGGTCAAGGTAAGGGCATGTATCCTAATCACATCTCCTTCATTTGTAAATTTATATCTATTTCGAAGTAACATACTCAGTAGTTCTATGTTAATTTGTATCATTGCTATTGACTTGAGTTTCTTTTGTTATGTTATCGATATATCAATTTTTATCAGTGTCAATTGGCATCGTATTGCATCCCTCGTGGACCGTGTCTATAGTATAAGCATGTTTCCTTTTCATGCACGATAGAACATTCAAGGGACGAGTAACATGTTCTGATTTTCAACAAATCAATGAATAGTTTGCGAAATTTATCCTATAACACAGCCGCACACGCTGCACTGGTTTTGCTGTAGTGCCCAAAAGAAAGCGTGCAATGAACAATGTATGGTCCAATTCATTCTTTCTCACATTTTTATGCAAAATAATTTTCTAATAATGTTGACCTTTATTTTGCAGAATTTATAAGAATTCCTGCATGTTCTATTTTCGGTTGCCCTTCGAAGACCCATGACGAATCCGAAGGCATTACAATGCATGTATTCTCTAAGACTGTTGATCGAATAAGAGAATGGGTCAGATATTGCAGATATCCTCCGGAAGAGCTTGAAAGTAGAGTCAAACAAGTCTTGGGGGACAAGAGGGGTCATCGATACCGCATCTGCAGCCTACACTTCAACCCGGATATGTATGACAAATCCTTGTACACAAAGAGGAATCAACTGAGAACAACTCGAAAATTGCTCCCAAGCGCTATTCCAACTTTATTCGTGAAAATGCCGCCACAGGTGAGACACGCTTCCGGATTTAGCTTTACGCCTGTATTTTCGGTGGAAATGTCACTTATAATACTTTTGATCTTTATGTGATTGAATAGCAGTTTAAATAATGACTATTTTGCTAAACATCAAAAAACCCACATAGAAAATTGAGAACCCACATAGAAAATTGATTTATGGGGACAGATAACTATGCTATATTATGCATTTACATAAGCATAATTTTCTCGTATTCAGTCTCCTTACATTCCATTTTTTAATGTTGGAATTTCTAAATC
This sequence comes from Ambystoma mexicanum, assembly GCF_040938575.1. NCBI lineage: Eukaryota > Metazoa > Chordata > Amphibia > Caudata > Ambystomatidae > Ambystoma > Ambystoma mexicanum. The sequence goes on along the minus strand of NC_090927.1, from coordinate 220,938,440 downwards.
GAATAATACTTTCCCTTTACAACTCCATGACTATCCACCGAATATGAAGCAACAAGATTCAACATCCATGTCTTGCCTGGAGTCATCAACCACTTTGAGCGCGTATCAGGTAATCTTACCTAGCTATTCTGTTCCAGACTGGTTTTATGCACGGAATTCTAGATAATGTGATCATATGTACATATCGTGTAATTATTTTACACAATGTTTCATTCGTACATTACTATTGATATGTACCTTCGTCGTCTTTCCAAATTGTGTGTTCAGTTTCCAATATTTTCATCCTTAGTAATGCAAGTACTGTGTTTCAGGGAGATGCTGAAGCGTCCACTACAATTACAACATCCCTCGAAGTAGATCTGGTGCCAGAGGTATGGGTCTTCACAGTTCAATTGGACGAGATAATCTGATCATATTTATATATCGTGTAATTGTTTTACACAATGTTTCATTCTTGCTTTACTATTGATATGTACCTTTGTTGTCTTTCCAAATTATGTGTCTAGTTTCCAATATTTTCGTCCTTGCTAATGCAAGTACTGTGTTTCAGGGAGATGCTGAAGCGACCACTACAATTACAACATCCCTCGAAGTAGATCCGGTGCCAGAGGTATGGGTCTTCACAGTTCAATTGGACGAGATAATCTGATCATATTTACATATTGTGTAATTGTTTTAAGCAAAGTTTCATTTGTGCTTTACTATTGATATGTACCTTTGTCGTCTTTCCAAATTGTGTGTCCAGTTTCCAATGTTTTCGTCCTTACTAATGCAAGCATTGTGTTTCAGTGAGATGCTGGAGCGTCCCCTACAGTTACATTATCCCTTGTAGTTGTTCCGGAACCAGACCTTGCAGTTTATCCGGAGCCAGAGGTACGCGTACTGACAGTACCATCTAATGAAAGAAAGTCGGTCTAATTATATGTGTGATGCAAATTACTTATTTAAAATGGATACTATTTTTTGTAGGGATGTATACAAGATTCGTATATTGAACAGGAGGCATGTGGATCTGAGTTGGTGGGCCAGCTTGCTGATGGTGAGTAAAGAAGGTTTCACAGAAAAGAAATAAAAATAAGGTTAGTTATAAACACTTTATATTTTTGGCAATTGTTTTGTGATGAGGCCTTCAATATATGCTTTTTTTTAATGTAAATTGTACAACACTGTATGTTGGATTTACACTGAACATCCCTTTTCCCATCTGTCCTGTAGTTGCCCGATGGAGTACAGACTATGCAGACACAGACAGCGATACAAATGACAGATGCTGCTTGCCAAACTGTTTTCATCATGGAGGAACTATTAATTGAGGCGCGGCGTGTTCACACTCGAGATGCCTATGTCCAATGGCTAGAAAATGAATTTAATATGACGGGCGAATCCAGCAAAGTGTTTTTGGACCATTGCTACAATGCGCCTGGTCCGCCAGATGAAGGTGAAAGTGAATTTATAGAAGATAGTTTTACATTACTCGATGAGCACTTAACACAATCGGCACCCGCCAAAAAAATGCACCCCAAAAAAACAGTCCACATTGATGTTTTCTCTTATCCATGGTTAAGTAACAGATGTTGAAATGACAGAGACTGAAGCATCAACATTATTGACCGACGAACCAGACAAAGATATCGACTATAGTATGTCCAGTTTGGCTGATATGTCCACACCGGTTCAGTCCGAAACAACAGTGTTGCCGGATGACACTCTAATAAAAGAGGACAAATACATTGTATTCGACAGCTGCTTGATGGAGATTATAAAAATGCTGAAATGTGTGCATTCAGTGGGAGGGGAAGTATGTGGGAAGCCATTGGTGAGCGTGACTCGTCTAACACAAGGCAGTAACCTCAAAATACATGCCACCTGTGAAAAGTTCCATAAAACATTTTCATGGTCCGCTCAACCGATGCTGGGGAAACTGCCAGCTGGCAATCTACCATGTGCAGCAGTTTTACTTTTCAGTGGCTCTAGTTTCACAACGTTATCCAGTTTCTTTCAGCTTGTGGGACTCCATTTCATTTCTAAAATGCAATACTACAAATACCAACGTGATTATCTATTCCCTGCCATTAGTGAAGTTTGGGAAATTGAACAATTGGCTATTCAAACTACATTCTCCGGTAAACGGTTCAGGCTAGCCGGCGATGGACAGTGTGACAGCCCCGGATTTTCTGCTAAGTACTGCACCTACCATTTTCAGGACATCATGGAAAGTAAGAAAATTGTGAGTTCGGTGGTCGTGCAGGTGTCCCAATGTAAATCCTCAGTGGCCATGGAGAAACTTGGTTTTATAAAATCACTGGAAGATCTACAATCGAGGGGAATGCAAATTGACCTCATAGCCACGGACAGACATGTTTCAATAGCCAAGACAATGATAGAGCAGTATCCAAATATTAAACATCAATTTGATGTATGGCATGTTGCCAAATCAATCAATAAAAAAATCTCGGCGGCAGGGAAAAAAAGGTTTTGCAAGTATTTCACAATGGTCCCAGTCTTTCAGCAACCATCTTTGGTGGAGCTCCAAAACATGTGATGGGTCTGAGGAAATTCTACTGGAAAAATGGCGGTCACTAATGCACCAATGTTCCAACGTTCACCACTGGACAGAAAACGAACATTTACACCAATGTGAACATGGCCCTTTGTCCCCAGAGCAGGCACAGAAGAAGACGTGGTTGATCCCATCTTCACCTCCACACAAAGCCCTTGAGAAGATTGTGTTTGATAAAACTCTATCAAGAGATCTGAAGGGACTCACCGAATTCTATCACACAGGAGATTTGGAGGTGTTCCACAATAAGTGCCCAAAGTACAGGCCAAAGAGATTGCATTTCGGCATCCAAGGGATGAAATCTAGGACTTTACTAGCGATATTAGCGCATAACGAGAATGTAGGCCGGGAACAATCAAGGACTGCAGGAAACATAGGGATGCTTCGCTACACCATGGCCTTTACGAAAAGAAGCAAAAAATGGGTTGTCAAACCAGTAAATGAGAAAATGGAATTCGATTTTGTGAAAGATCTTATTGTTAATGTCGTAGAGATGCATAGTCATGGAATTGCGCACAAATCTGTTCAGAGCACACATACATTGCCACAAAACATTGCCAACGTGCCATGTCCACCCAAAGCAGAGCTCGTTCAACTCGCTCAAATCCCGGTTCAAATGATTACCATCTGTTTTTATTTTTGCCAAATCTATCCCCTTAGTCCTTTTCTTAAAAAAATAGTACAATTATTGCAATTGCTTTCACATTTCACAGTTTAGTCGAGCTACTGTGGGACCTTCATTTTACGTGTAAATGGATAACAGTGTGTAAGAATCTTTGGGTTTTGGCAGTTTTCTTGCCATAAAGTTCCCCAAACAGCTGAATATCTGCTCATCTCACAAAAGGGATTAGACCTAGGCTACAAAACATTCTAGGCACGCAAGAAGTACTGACTGTGAAAACATGCCATGGGGTAGGAGGCCATGAGATAAGCAGAGGTGGGCCTATTAATATGAAACATTTCGACTCAGTTTTTGTGTTAGATCGACTATAATTTAGGAGTAGGGGGCATTCTGTCATTGGCAGTTTCCCCTACACCTCAGCAGCGCCACGAACAACGAGCAGTGACAGCCCCCAATTTTTTCATCCTGCGCCCGTGCTTCAAAAAAACATGTTCTCATGGATGCGTTGACATTGGATGTGGCAAAGTAAGAAAGTATGTTAATTTTCAGTGAAGGCCAACAACTTTGAATTTTTGCTTCGGAGCTGGGAGGCCCACGCGTCCCGCGCACAGTACAAGGTTCTATTGTTTTTTTACCTTGAGAGGCAGGGACCTTTCCGAAAGGGATTGAAATGAAGGGGGGGGGGGGGTGTAATAATGTATGATATGATAAGGTTGCCCATTCCGAAACTGGACCTTTACATATATGTTCAGTTTATGAAAAATCGTTGACACGAACGGAGGAGTCTGTATTACGGTCTGCATTACGCCAAGAGAATGGAAACGCCGAATATAATATAAGTTTCTCTTTAGACGATTTTATACCAGAACTAGTTGAAATACGAATAGCTGACCGGTATTGCTGGGTCACATTGTACTTGTTCGTTCTGTGTGGCATATTGCAATGAAGTGCTAGTACAACCTTTCTGTGCTGGGCTATCTACCGGGCACCTGGGCAGGCCAGCATCGAGACGCATGTAGACCACCACTCGTTTCTCCCTGGTTCTACGCTAATAAATCATTACATTGTTTGTCGACCTCGAATTGTTGCCCCAGTTTACGCATTACGTTTAGAGCTCAACATACTCCATTGCACTATCCTTGGAAGCAAATCGCAGAGTACTTTGATATTCCACGTTGTATTCTCTCGGTTCACATTGTGTCACCTCTGCGCTAATAAAGAAAATGATTAATTGTAATAAAGATCGGCTACTGAGACACATTTCTATTTTTATGTTTTGCAAACAGGTACATCGTGCCATTCTGCGATTGTCATCTATTCCAGACCCCGACCGATGGATTCTTCAACCGCCAGCTGCAGCTACATGTCAATCACTGGATCTACTTAACCGTCATTTGAGACAACAGACAAGCTCCAATATGCCCGTACGTGGAACCGGCGATTAGGAGAAACATAACCTTTACGGTGGTCTAGTGCCAAGTTCATGCACCAGCTCTGCAATTCACCGTGCGACCGAAGTGCTTCATTTAGACAAAACGAACACCCTGTGTACCAAAAAGGAACATTGCGTGACTTACGATAAACATTTGCGGATTTGCAGATCGAGAGCAAAGAAAAAAAGTCCCATTTTGATTGATTATGTCAGACGCCGAACGTTATGGAAACATTTAATGTGAAATAAATGTACTTTACCAACTGTACAGTCTTGCTGTTTCCTTTTAAAGTACAGTTTTATATTCCTAATTGTGACGCGCTGTGCTGTGAGACGATGTGTGTTGTTTTCCGGGTTCCGCGTCTAGTCGCGTAGGTGACCACTGGGCGCGTTTGGCTATGCTGCCCAGTAACGTCACAGAGAGAGGCGGAGAATATAAATTATTTGGTGATGTCAGGCACAGGGGCGGGGGATATGATTTAGTGTCGCAAACGCAGGTCACCCAGGGCGATGCGGCAAGTGATAAGATTATCACAAGATGGCCGCGCCCTGCTGCCTGATTTCGCTTGTGTTCAAGAGACGAAAACTCCGGTAAGGTGCATAGGAAATGTTTGTACGATCGATTGACTTATGGTTAAAAACACATGGACGAACCATAGGGGCAATAATATTTTCTGACCGAACCATTCCTTTAAATCAATTTTCTTTCATTGTGTTTTCTTTGGTCTTACTAGAACTGTTATAAAACACAAAGTTGCAGGGTGTACAGGAGGAAAGGAAGGACCCAGGTATGGGGTTTGAATGGAGGGGTGACAGAGAGAATGGGGGAGTGGGCAGAAAAGGGGGCAAGGTAAAGGGAACATGGTTCCACTATTTTTTCTTTATCACTTCGACCGCCGTCTGGAATAATGGCGATTTAGATACGAAAACAACATTACTGATAAGCGGACAGGTCCCAGTTTGAAGGGACACACGTTTCCCATACCGCATGAATTCATCAACGCACTGACCAGTTTTCAAATCGCACGGACCGGCTTAAGTTTAATTAATGATCGAGGAAGCAGGTATGACAGCTATTCTGTTGTCGGATGCATGTGTACTACATTACTTATTATCAGACTATATACTGATGCGATGGTACTACCTTTACTTGCAGCCGGCTTTTGGACTTTACTATACGTGTGTGTTTTATTGAATACGTAGAACACCAAGGTAATTATGTTTGATTTGTACCAATACTCTGCCCCCCAAGCACTTTATGCACTCTCTACTCTGCCCTGCACTTACCCTTTCTCACCCTTGCTTTATCCCATTCCGCTCCAACATGCACTGCACCCCACCCCACCTCCTCTCCAATTCTTGCGACTGCAGTTGCACAATCTGAATGACACAAGGAACATCATTACAAGTCTGCCAGAAATAAGGGTGCCGGTAGCAACGTACCAGCACCCTTTCCAGACCGGCAGACATCTGTTTTCCGGCGCCTGACATCCCTGCCCACCGGGTCTTGTAATGTCCCGGTGGTACTGCGATAACAGGCACCGGAAACAGTGTTACAGTTTGGCGGCAACCCGCTGGTAGCACCGGCAGATTTGTAATGAGGCCCAACGTCTAGTAGGACCATTATTTTTTATTCCTGTTGTGCCCCCCTTTTTCTTGTGGCGCCTTGAAATAACATTTGTTGTATAGACGCTTTAAAAATACCCAATAAAAAAAAAGAGAGATTCTAGAACGCTTCCTTCTTTATTATTGCTAGCTGTGTGCTTAGCAGCGTTAGCAACATCATCTGGTGAAACATTGTTGCAGTTTCAGGTATTTATCATTATTACACTTTGATCAATTTCCTTTTCCTTACTGGAGTTGCATACATTTCAACAGTGGACACTTACCTATATATGTGGCCTCTGCACAGGATTGCCTTCCTAATTGCGGTATATTGAGACATAATCCATGTATGCTTTCTCCGCACATGGGTGCTTCCTTAACTACAAGACCTAGGCACATACCACCACAGCTCACTGTTACAAGTGAAATCAGTTTAATTTTATTCATGGTTCTCCACAACATGGATATTTGACATTAGAAGTATTATGCATGATATGAGCCGGTAAGATAGCTCAGCGGGTTGAGCGCTCGCTGCTGCGATCTGAGCGTGATCTGCAGGTCTCAGGTTTGAATCCCGGCAAGGCCATCTCTGCCTTTCATCCTTCCGAGGTCGATAAATGAGTACCAATTTGGGTTGGGTGATATTGTATGTAAATATGTGCTCTGCAATGTGCTTTGGATTAAGGCGCTATATAAATAACACATCTTTATCATTATAATTTGCTTTGTAGACACGGTTACATATTATGTTGACATGGATGTATAACATTGTAGGCTTTGAATTGCACCTGTTGAAGGGACCCTGGATTCTGAAACGCACTGTGCTGATGATTTTTTTATTTTATCTATTTGTTTTTATAACGCCGAAAACCCATAGGCATCAGGGTGCACAAAATCACAAAGCTACAAACACTAAAGACAGGACCAGAGAAAAAGAGAAAAAGAAAATCTGTAAGGATCGAGTTCAGCCGCTTTAACTGAAAAGCAAGGTCTTTAGTGATTTATGGAAGAAAGTCAACTTCACCTTCCTGTTTTAATTCCACAGGTAGGGTGTTCCAGGAACGAACCGCCATAATACCAAAGAATCTGCCTAAGCAGTTCGTCCACTTATATCTGGGGCAGTAAACAAGGGCTAGGTTACCTGAACGTAATGCTCTTTTGGGCTCTCATATGACCAGTCGAGTCTTCAAGTAGGTTGGAGCTTTACTGCAGAGGCATCTGTGGACCGGTAGAGCAGCCTTAAATTGTATACAGGACTTAACTGGGAACCAGTGCGCAGCATGTCTGCTAGTGGATCTGTGATCTCTCTGAAAAATCCTTTTTATGAGTATAGCATCATTTTGCAGAACTTGGGAGAACTTCTCAACTGTCTCCGTGATTATCTGGGTATCACCGATCAGGCCCTGGCTTGGCTGACTTCTTTCCTCTCCGATCGACCCTCCCAGGTCCAACTTGGGTCCTTCCCCTCCTCTATCTCTACCTGTGGTGTTCCCCAGGGGTCTAACCTCTCTCCCTGGCTGTTCAGCCAATACTTGGCCCTTATTGCCCACTGCATTGCCGCTCTCTGCCCCAACTTTCAGTGCTATGCAGATGACACTCGACTCATTTTCAGGCTCCCTTCAGCCACCTCTTCCTCTTTTTACTCGGACTGTCTGCTATCCAGGAGTGGTGCGCCGTCAATGATCTCTGCCTTAGTGTCAGTAAGACTGAGATACTCCTCATCGGCACACCCGCTTCCTCCTTTCCTGTCACTCTCTGGCCGGCCTCTTGTGGACCTCTTCCTGCTCCCACCTGTGAGGCCAAAAACCTCGGGGTCACCTTTGACTCCACACTCTCCTTCTCTCCTCACATCTCTGATGTCTCTAAGAAGTCACACTACCAGCTGCACCTCCTCAGAGGTATTCTTCCTTTCCTCTCCTTCCCCCAGAAGCTCACTGTCTCCAGAGCTCCGGTTCTCTCTAGGCTGCATTACTGCAACAGCCTCTTTCTAAGTCTGCTTGCCTCTACTCTCTGACCTCTGCAACTCATCCAAAACAGGACTGCGAGGCTTGTCATTGGCCTCAAGCCCAGGGATCGTATCTCACCAGGACTGAAATCTTTGCACTGGCTCCCAGTAGCTGCGAGGATTAAGTTCAAAACCCTCTGCATTGTCCACAAGGCCTTTTGGGGCCTGGGGCCCCAATACCTTCCCCTCTCTCTTCCTAAATATTTTCCTTCTCGAGCCCTTCGCTCATCCACCTCCAACTCCCTCAGGGTCAGTCGCTTCTCTAAGCAACGAGTTGGTGGTAGATCTCTTTCTTCGGCTGGGGCCTCCCTCTGGAACAGCCTCTCTGAAAATTGAGGAGAACCATCTCCGGTTCCGGAACCACCTCAAGACCTTCCTCTTTGCTTATGCTTTCTCTCCTCCTCCCCCCTGCTGAACCCCTGACTGAAACTGAAACTGCACTGGTCACCTGGCTACCCTCTGTTCTTGGGCGCAGGTCCCCTTCTCGCCAGTTGCACACCTGCACTGCCCCCCTGGCAACCCTTGCACTTTGGGGCTGTTTCTGTATCCCTACAGCCCTGTGCCAGCATTTGACACCTGATGTCTGCACTTACCAATGCAACTGCCACCAGCTGGCCGCACTTCTATTTATTGTTCTTATTTATTTACTGTTTATCCTATGTACGGCACTTCCCCTCCCCTTTCCCCTTGCACTTTTCCGCTTCTCCCCATCCCCTGCACTTGCGCGATCTCAATGTCACCTGGCCTAGTAAGATCGTTGTTCCCCTCCCTTGCCTCATCGCGCCTTGAAACACTTGTGTATAGACGCGTTATAAATGCCACATAATAATGTCATATCATATGGAGGCATCCTTTGCATCAAGAGGGTATTCAAGTAGTCTAATCTTGACAATATGATTGCACACGCAATAGTTGTGCAGTTGCCTCGAAGATTAATGGTTATGTTGTTTAATAATCTGAGATAGTATTGCTGTATTCGTTGTGACTGATATTTGCCTTAGCGCCTGGGTAATGTTTTAACACATCCCAATTATTGATTCTCAGAATATGCAATGGACGAAATGAGATTGCCATTTTCAATATACTGTTCTTTAAACTTGATGAAAACAAATATTTCAATGATTTCTCAGTGTGTACTGATTAAATTCTATCTCAGTTATTGGTTCTAGCAGGGTTTTTTTCCTGTACTCTCCCAAGTTTTTTGTACACAAAAATATATGGATGACTTTCAATTGTTTAGTCATTGATGCTTTCAATATTGCAATTTTGAGTCCTCAATATGTATTTCACCACATAATGTGGATCTTCAGGATCTACTTTTTATTTACACATTAGGACATTACTATTCTATAAATAAAAGCTGAAAAAAGCACCATTATCAAAAGTGCAATAACTAAATTCAGCAAGTTTATGTAGTAATTGGTGTTCTGTATTAATCTAACACTCACACATACCCAGCCTTTGTTGTTATACGGTCATAATTTGCAGATTTGTTCTCTCTGCTTTCTAATCTAATGTTTAGCCAATACCAAATTGGGCTGGTGGTTTGCTAGAGAAACAAAGTAAAAGTAAAACTGTGGAGGTGACCTACAAACATTTGCAGCTAATTCGTGGACACTCTCAGGAATCTGCTGCAATTAATGGTAGTTGCAGATCTATGCATTGAAAAAAGATTTTGTTTGGAAAATGCACCAGACTTCTCTTGGCTGCGCTCGTATGCTCATTGATGCACCCAAATTGCCCTAGTAAGTCTGTTAAGCCCCTGTTCGTTCGTGCCTCAGTACTCGGCTGGTGGCCTCCAGAGGTCGGGCTTGCCACGGTGGGGTGCGTTTGGGCTGAGCATTGTAAAGGAGCCGGACATCGCAGACAGTTTGTTGCTTGCTGTGTGCTGTTTGTTTCCTTTGGAAAAGGAAAATAAAATGACTTCCGGCAGGAAGATGCTTCTCGTCACCACTCAGAAGTGTGGAATGTAGAAATTTCAGTAATCGCAGTATTTAAATAATTGGAACTTGGCTACCCGGCCTCTTGGATATACCCCACTCCCCCGATCGACATTGCCCTGTGTTTTGCGATTGCTTGCACCGGTTGGTGGTCAGTTTTGCAAAGACGGTGACATCCCGTGACTTTCTCCTATATTTTGCTAATTGCTATTGGGCAGTGTCGGGGGTTCGTGGTGACTATCGAACCAAGTGGAGCCTAGGGGGATTGAGAGTGAGTCAACTCAGAGTCTTCCTGAGTCCATCGGGCTACGTTACCCACTGCGCTCTGCTGATGTGTTAAAGGAAAAACACAAAGGAAAAACAAAAGGATTTGTGAGCCAGAACTGTTGGAAGCACAAAAATTCCTTCCAAGCAGGAACGCACTTGAACAGGCACCTTCTTATATTGACACTGAAGCGCTGTGCTGGTAGCCCCTTTGCAGCACGCATTGTGACGCATGCTGCTCTAAAACAACCGGGCACAATGGAAGATCCGACAGCACAGGTGTCCGCTCTTGACGTTTGGAATACCATGCCGATCTATCATTGGACATGCCGGCCAAGAATACCAGACGTACGATTCGTGTATGCCCCAGAGAACTACGAAGTTGGGGGGCATTTGAAGGGATCTGTGGATAACACAAAATTACTTGTTCTCCTACGAATAATGGGACTCTCCCAAAGCATGATGAACTTAGCGAGGAACTTTCGATATCTTTTGCTTGACTGGAAACCATTGCAAGAGTAGTGAATGCACTCACCAATACTAGGTTGGGACCTTTAGGTGCACTTCCTGCTGCGCCCCAGGCAAGCACAATTGCCTCTTCTCCACCATGTACTTTTGGTAGGCGTGCGCTGTGCGCTGTGTACAGGAGTGAACTCTGACGGGCCCAGAGGATCAGAGCTCACCCTCGAGTACTTTAAGATGAGATAGCTGCACCTTGAGGTGGATGGGGTGCGAGATTCTCTTACTCCAACACGAATCAGTAAGGACAACTCAATGGTTTGGCAAAGGGAAGTCGGTTTAATGACAAGTACAAAAAATGGGGAAACTTGGAAATCAACAGTGATGCAATCACCTGTCTCGCTTCAACTCCCGACAATCTTCATTCAACAGCAATAGTTATAGCAAAAATGTGTCATCATTAAAGTCTAATACTCATAAGTTTGTCATGCAATTCTATTGGTTGGAAAAGGTAACTTTACTATAGGTACTAGATCTGTATATGGTAACGGAGTATGGGGATTGGATAACTCTTATCGGGTAGGCGTCTATGCCCTTTCCTTCTACATTACTCATGCAAACGTCACTAAACATACGACGTCTCATTGGTTCTACTATCAATAGGACCTTAGATTATTTGGCCCTCTGTGATTGGTCTGGCTACAACCCTAAGCATAAATCTCCACTTTAATTAGCAGCATGCAGAATGGTCACCCAGATGCAGTATGCCCCAAGATTCACCCTGCCTCCCTTCCATCAATCAGCACTTTAGGGCTATGTCTCAATTAGTTGGGTGAGGATGGCCTCGAAACTGTAGCTTCTTGTCAGGAAAAGTTATGGTATCCTCTGTCTTTGGGTGACATCAGATGTTGGTACCTCTTCGCGCTTGGCTGGTCACGTGTTGGCACACCGTGGAATCTGCTTCTTTTTCCTTCTATTTGTGCATTTAATTCTCCGTTCGGACCGCCACCTGCATGGGCCTCCTTAGCTCGACCTTCGCAGGGCAGGCTGCTCTGTTCTTAAGTTTCGATTCTCCGAAGTTACTGTCTGCCTCCCTCACTTGGTTTGACCTCGACTTCCCAAGCACAAGCTGCCTCTTGCTGTGTTTTGATTCCGCTCTTTCGTCTGGCTTTGTGCTAGCATATGAAACCTGGCCTGTTTGACCCCTAGCAACCTGGGTTTAATTCTGCTATTGTATAAAGTGGACTCGCTCTCATATAATGTGGTTCGTTGAGGCAGATATATAGTTGCGCTTGCCGCCCTATTCTTCTACTAAGCATAGCAAGCAGCACTGTCTTCTTAGCTTCTTGCGTTCCAAGCCTATTTACAGGCGTTAGCTAGTTGCACATTTTCATCCTGCTTTATAGTTACGTTTATTTATTATTTCAACATCGTCTCTTCTTCTAGGTCCATTACGTCATTATTTGTAACATTTCGTCTTTGTTTATCACCTTTTTGGTTTGTTTCTTTCATCTGTGAGTCTGTCCAGGCCCTTTTGTCATCACCATTCGCCTTCAATTAAGGCCCTTTGGGTCTCTTCTGGGACAGTTTGCAAGTAGTCTTCATTTTGTGTCAGCTGCTGGTACGGTTGTCTCACTAGATACCGTACTGCCCATGGTTGTCTAGTTATTGGCACTTCAATGGGCATTGCACTTCTGATGGGCACTGGGCAGAGCCCTAGTGCAGCTCTCTGCTGGTTTATTAGCTCATCATACGTCGCATATCTTGGCATGTACGTTCCTGGTACTTCAAAATGGGTGGCTGGAGTGCAGGCCATATCTGGGACCTCCTCTACATTCCCCCCTCTGGTCTGTTTATCGACCACTTCTGCTTCCTCCTTTGGATTCGTCTTACTTGGTTCTTCTGTATCCTTTTCTTCATCTTCTCGGTTTGTACATGATGGTTTGAAGGAGTGTGTCTTTGGAGTCCATATTTTTATCATTCCTTTCAAACTTCCTGCTGTTTTTACATGTTCGTCTTTGTTCCAGGTCATTAGCTAGCACTACCCGTTTGGGCTGCAATAGATCCATTTCCCTTCATAATTTCTTCGTTTCCTGGGATACATAAACTTTCTTCTTTCTGGCGCATATTCACCGGCCTTCACAAAGTCTCTTATTTCATCATCAGTCAGCTTGTTGGGCTTCCATCCTGGTTTGACATCGATCATGATCTTCATCCCTATGGCTTTTTTTGCAGTTTTCTGGCATTGCGAGATAATTGTTTTGATAACACAAAATCCTAGTAGTATCATCAAGCAGGGCTCCCAGAAGCTTGAATATGTCTGCCGTCCATTGTGGGACCCATGAGAATAGTGATCCAAACCAGCTGTCATCATCAACTTCGTCAGCTTCGTCAATCATCTGGGTCTGCAGATTTGTTAGCATACCTATGGCTTCTGTTAAAGTTCAATTTTCTTTGTCATGAGAAGGTATAAATGTGCAACATGATTCTCCGATTTTTGCACAAACTTCTCCATCCATCGCTGTGATCATGTCAAGTACATATCTGTTTTGGAGAGTCATCAGTCGGATCACTCTCAACTCTTCCTTGATCGCATTGAATCCTTTTATGGTCGTGCTCATGGTCTGTAATAACTCCCATCTGGTTATTTGCAACCATTTAGTGTTTGCTCCAACCTGGAATCTTGGCATGAGGATTGTTGTGAACACTGATGAGGTGAGGCTGAACAACCTGCGTTCATATGGGATTGCATGAAATGCTTCTTCCGATTTGGCAGAAAAGTAATTCTCTCTCTTCATTCGGGATATCAGTTCTACAGATCTCCTTTTCCTCAGGTGAGCATCTGCTTTCGGGAAACTGTCAATATTCAGGTCACTTATCGGGATAACTAGTGCTAGAATGTGGATGTTACCTATAGTGCATATGCCTCCCCAGTTTCTCGGCAGCCTTATGTATGATCCACACACCTAATAAAGATCCATAATTACTGCAGTTCCGTGAGTCATTCCTGGAGCTTCAAAAATGTGTCCGCAGTTCTGATACTCTCCCATCTTCCTTGTGCCATTGTTCCTGAAGCACAATTTTGGGCTTTCCAGTGGCACTATCTGCAAGGGTCCTCCTCTGCCTTTGACCCATGTCAGTAATCTTGTGAGTCTCGGCCATAGAGGTTTGCACAACCTCTGTGAGTTTTCTATTGCTTCCTTGCCGGCTCCAAGGACCATCCATGCTCGGCAGATCACCACTCCTCCTTCCCATCCGTTGGGGAAAGCACTGTTCCCCAAATCTGCATTTGGCCTCTTTTCTTCCAAATTTGAGCCACTTCCGGGGTTCTCCCTTGGACGTTCAGTCTCAGGTTCATTTCCCATCTTATTCCTGCTATTTTAACTTCAGGTTTCTCATACCTGATCACGTGATTCCTAGTATGGGCTCTATTTCTCGTCTTAATGTCCTGAACATAATCATCTTCATCAGGGTAATCTGTCTCGGTTGCTGATATCAATGAGGCATCCCTCCCCATGAACTGGCCTCTGGTGTTGCATATTGCTACGTGTGACAGACAGTGTGCTGTCAGGACATCAATTTCTACAGCCACAAAGATCTTGGATTTCCCCTTGCTGTACAGTAGAAGTGCGCAAACAAATCATTCTCCTTCTGAATTTCATATTCCAACTTCTTTCATGTGCTGGTACCAAATGTTGTTCCCTAGATGTGCTGTGCTGTCCAGGTAGTCGTTCAGTTCATTGTTATCTTCATTCAGGCTTCTCTTGATCCTTAGTGTCTTTCTGTAGTTTGCTATAACTACATCCCTAAATGCCTCTGTGTGGCTTTTTCTTGCTGGAGGACTCTCGGGCATTCTGGTCCACGGTGCAGGTCTCTTTATCTGCATCGATGAGGTAGGTGGAGGTTTTGCAGTTCTCCCCTTCTCTTCTTGCATTCTTTTTCTGCCCTCTATAAGTGCCTTTATCAATCACCAGCCTGTTGCTGGCCCAGTGTATGGCTGCATCGTAGGCCTGGTACTTGTCCCTTGTGTTGGAACTCGGGTGCTTGTCAATACGGTCTCTGTGGTTTTATTTTTCAGTTCCTCATGCAGTTTCCTCGCTCTAGCTATGTACAGGAATAAGAAATCTATTAACATTTGTGTCTTTGCAGTGAGTTTTTCAGCAGCCGCTTCGGTCTTCTTGAGGGCTTCTGATATGACTGCTTTTGTTGGCCTTTCTCTTAACTCTTTTCGGTTTCTCTCATTTTCTGGGACTGGTTTTTCGGTAGGCAGTCTCATCTTCTCTGTTGCTTTCGTTTGCGGTTCTGCTGCTCTTGCCATCTGGCCTGGTTCGTGTGCATTCAGTGTGTGTGTGTGTGTGTGCGTGTAATTGTTAGTACCTTGTCTTCATTTTTTCCGAGCCGACCCGGTCTCCGGTTTTCCTGCTGCTTTGTTACCACAAGTGTGTGCATATCATTATCAATCACGTTCATTTCAATTTCATTTACTTTACCATCAGATTTTCTTGGCACTGGAATAACTATATACGGTCTGGGTGCTTTTGTGGGACTCATGCGTACATCATCAGGTGGGTGCACTGAAATTGGAACGCTCCGTGCACCAATAAAAAATGCAGTTCTGATCATCAAAGACAATGCATAAGTACATAATGGTGCGGTAAGTGAGGCGGAAGCATTTTCTTCCAGTGATGCAAGAGTGCCCCTCTACTTGTGGGAGGACCAGGTTGCTGTTCTGGGCCCCCATTTCGATCATTTACCAAATGTCAATGTTGAGGATCTCCTCAATTCAATATTGTTCGTGAACAGTTTGTATCATAAAGTGTCTGGTGCTTCACAAGTGTCCCCCCTCTTGCGGGTGACGATTGTCTCTTGATACAGCATATAGTTCCCTTGCTAGACTATGGAAAAAATAGATTAGACTAAGACTTCAGTAAGTCACTTTTACTGTGCATGTTCAAAATACGTGAGTTCCCAGTTCACCCCCCGAATCTGCTTCAGTCCTGAGGACATGCTGGATGCTGGTCAGTGCGAAGAAAGGGAAAAAGTGTCAACAAATACAACAATTACGGTTATATTCTGTTCCCTCGATCTGTCCCTCGGTGGAAAGTTTCTCTAGAACCTCCTTCGATACTCTCTCTGAAAGTTAGAAAGCTCCACTTGCAGCATTATTCCACGGAGGAGCATACCCATCTGTGCGACATTAGCTGGATTTCTGATGAAGGTGAGGACGTCTACTTCAATAGGTCTCCCCACCATCTCTGGAAAGTCAGTGACTAGGCGAAAAAGGACATTGTGTGCCAGTCTGCTGTCTTCGGGTGACAGGGACATTTGCCCTGCTTTGCTGGGTTCAGGATTGCAGGTTGTTCTCTTGTTGGGAACAGTGCTTGCACTGTCCGGCTGCGTGGAGTGCGACTAAATAGCTAATTTTGTTCAGCAATTGGCTCAAGTGTTCAGTGTTTGCTGGATCTCGAATGAAGGTCAGAGTGTCAGTTGTTCTCCCGATAATAGCTGGACAGTCTTCGATTATGCGAAAGAAAAGCGTATTGATGAGTTAATCTAGTATCGTCTGTGGTGGAAGCATTTGTGTCCTTTTCGCTGTCTCTGGTAGTACAATGAAGGCTTCTGCGATGACAGTAAGCAGTTGCCAGATTACATTCTTGTTGGCAGGAGCTTGTATAAAGTCTGTGACACTGGTGACCCTCCCTATCAGCGACAGATATGATACCAATACTAAATGGAAGTATTTAAGCACGTCCTTGGTGATGTCTGTACTGGGGGACACCATAAGTGCTGTCGAACAAAGTCTTGATACTGGATGATTCAGGATACTGTATTTTGTTCTCAATGTAAAAGTCCTTGATCAATGTTTGTTGTAGTCTTTTCCTCAACAAGGCTTAAGTGTGACTTGGTTCAAAAGTTTGTGTCAGCAAACATGCTGTGGCTTACATGCACAATTTTCTTCTTCACCGTGCAACTAGGATGCACAGAGTGTCTGTTTGTCTTTGTCCTCTTTTTGCTTAGAGGAAATGCCCAATTTTAAGCCACAATTTGCAAAAGGGTTCTCTGTCTTGCTGTACTGCTCATGCGTCCTTCTTCCTCGTCATGGATCTTGTATGCACGTGCTGTGGTTCTTCCCCCTTGTCTGTAGTTTCTTCGCAGTGGGGTGCAGCAAGATGGCTTTCTCCTATATAGGGCTTATTGTCATTGAGAAAAAGCCATGCTCTCCTGCCCTGCAGTTTCACTGCTGATGGAGTGCAGTCCTCCACGATGAAAGAACCATTGAATCTTGGCTCGTCCCACCTCTTCCTCGTGTGGTTTTTTACCAACACAGCATCTCCAGGAAAGACGAGTGGAACACGTAGACCTTGAACTGGGTCTGTTACAGTGTCTCCTGCTGTGTTTTGTGCTGCGCTGCACCCTTTTAGTTGTTGTTGCAGTGGGTCTGAAATTACAGTAAGGCTGGATGTCATGCAGTTCAGGTACTTTTGCATTTGGGATCCCAGGATCACTTGGGTTGACTGGGCATCACATCTAGCTCTGTCTCAAGGGGTTAGGGGAGTATTCATTCTCCTTCCTGTGACTCGTGCGGCGTAAAATGATGGCCAGAGCCTGGTTGGTTCTGAATAGCATACAATGCCAATGGAAGGCAGTGCAACCATTCCCTCTTTAGAGTGAGCTTCAACTTGGCTATCCTTTCCTTTAACAAGCCGTGAGCCTCTCACAAATCCCATTACCTTCTGGATGATACGCCGATGAGAACTTGTGCTTTATACCAAGCAACAAGCTAATCTGCTCAAAGACTGCATTTACAAAATGAGCCGCACAGGTAGAGTCTGAGTGTGTACATGGACCTGCTTCTATCCATCTAGAGAATGGACACACCATGACGATTAAGTATCATGTCGATATGTAAGTGCTGAAAAGTCCTGTTTGGCCGGGGGATGACTCCTCTCACCACTTTTAATGTGTGCCCATCAGTGAATTGCTGGCAGATTATGCAGTTCACCATAAAGAATGCAACATGCTCAGCTAAATTCGGTATAAACCAGTCTTCTGCGAGCGTGCTGCTAGATTTTCTTTTGACATGTGTATCAGGTAGTGTAGCTGTTCCAATGCTATTTTTAGTAGGGCTACAGGCATTACTGGTTTACCAGTGCTGTCCTGCCGCCACAATCCGTCAGAGGGGTTTAAAGAACACCCTTGACGTTTCCACAGGTTCTTCTCATCCTGTGGTACCTCCCCTTGAAGCTCCATCAGTTGTGTCTGCCCCAGATTGCTATAGGCTTCAGGTTTGGTTCGTGCCACCATCATTCTCTCATGTGCACGCCACTTCCACGACTGTCTCACTTTTGGATGCCATACGCTTGGCTTCCATGTCTGCTGCATGGTTTCCGCGTGACACAAAGTCTGTCCCCTTCATGTGAGTGGTGCATTTCACGACCGCTAAGCCCACTGGGAGTTGTAGTGCCTTAATCAGCCTGTCCAATAAGGCTGCGTGCTGCACTGGCATGTCGTCCTCTCGGAGGTAGCCCCTCCCTTTTCCAGCATGCTAGTCCTGCGTGCACCGTGGACGTCACATGGGCGGAGTCACTGTACACCTTTACTTCCTGGTCTGCGTGATTCTCAATGGCGAGTATCAACGCCAATAATTCTGCAGCCTGTGCTGAATAATGAGATGGTATTAGTGCACTGACGAGTACTCTAAATTCTGCGTTTGCTATGTGTTTCATTATGGCAACGCCTGTATATCTTTGTCCGTCTTCTTGATCGATTCTTGAAGATCCGTCAATAAAAACAATCTCCCCTCCCGCCAGGGCATTTTCTTTCACCCTGTGGATTTCATCATAGAATTCTTCATAGTTTGCACAGTCATGTATCGGCTCTCCTTCAGTGACTGGCTGAGCTATGAACGTGGCTGGGTTCACTGTTTTACATAGAACTATTTTGATTGATGGATTATATATGATCACCTCATATGCAGAAGCTCTCTGAGATGTCAATGTACCCTTTAGTTTCTCTAAAATGGCAAATAATGAGTGCTCGACGTATAACGTTATGGAACACCCCATTACAATGGTTGTCACCTTCTCTATGGCGAACGCTGCAGCAGCTAAGCTTTGTTCACATGGGAAGTGGCCTCTCATTGCTGGGTCCAGGTTCCCACTGTAATATGCCAGTGGCTTGTACCCCAACAAGGTTTTTTGAGCGAGCACTGCCGTCATCACACTGCCATCTGTGTGTGAAAACAGGTAGAATTCCTCTGCATAATAATTAGGAATCCCGAGAACTGGAGCCGTACAAATCGCTCTCTTGATTTCTGCAAACCCTTTTTCCATCGCCTCAGTCCATTCAATCTTTTCCTTTGCCACCTGTGCATTCTTTAGAGCCTGAAGCAAAGGCCTGGTATACGAGCTGTAATCGAAAACCCATGCTCTTACATAGTTGCACAGGCCGAGAAAGCTCTGCATTTGCTTTATCGTGTGTGGCTTAGCCGTGTTCAAGATGGCTTCAGCCCTTTCTGGGGTTACCTTCTTGCCTTCATGTGAGATTAGCTGGCCTATGTATAGGACCTCCTGTTGACAATATTGTAACTTTTCCTTGTCAACCTTATAACCCTTCTCAGCCAGTATAGTCAATAGCTGAACAGAATCGCGCCTGCATTGTTCTTCTGTGGTGCTGCAGATCAAGATGTCGTCCACATACTGCAAGACGACAATTTCTAATGCAATATTGCTTAGGTCCATCTGCAGGACTCTGTTGAAAATGGACGGGGACTCACAGTAACCCTGTGGCAACCTCATGCTTTTCAGACGCATTTGTCTGAACGTAAATGACGTCAGATCTTGTGAGTCACAGAGCAACGGGATTGAGAAAAAGGCGTTTTTCAAGTCAATCACCGTGAAATATTTTGCCTCGATGGGTATATTACATAGGATTGTAGACGGGTTAGGGACTAGAGGGAACTCGGCTTCAACAGTATCGTTTAATGCTTTCAAATCCTGGATCAAACGCCAAGACCCTCCCTTTGATTTCTTGACAGGATATACCGCCGTATTACATGGTGACTCTGATGTCACTAAGATGCCCGGGTCCATCAGGGCGGAAATTGTCTTCGCGATCCCTTCCTCCGTCTCTCTGGACATGGGATATTGTCGGGCTCTCTGTAAAATTGCTCCTGGTTTCAGTTTAATTTTCACTTCTCCCATCCCTTTCAGGAGGCCTACGTCATAGGGTCCCGTAGTCCATACTGAGACAGGCACCTGGGCCATGTCGTCATCAAAATATTCTGGACGTATCAGCGCCAACATCATTCTCTGAGGCACTTCTCTTTTGATCATTATTACCCAAAAGATGAGACTCACTTCCACCCTTATCTCTTCTGAGTCTGGTTGCTCTTCAAACAGATCATCATCGGTGACGTCAGTCACTCGATACCCTTCTTCAATGGCGATAATCGCGCACCATGGTCTGCCTTCATCATCGTAGCCTTCGACCAATACTACTTTCCCTCGTACTACTGCAGCATGTATCATCAAGGGAAATACTTGTCCCTCCTCTTCATGCATAGGTATTCTTGGTCTGAATAAAAACTCATCAGGGGTCCTCTTGACCTTGTCTGCAAGGCCTGGCAATCCCGCCATAAGTACACATATGCCATATGCAAACATTTCTGGCTCCAGTGGTATAGCTCTCATGGCTATGTGTCCTGAATATGCTCTAATCATTTCGCACACGTTTGAATAAATCATTCCTGGAGTGGAGCATACTATGCCCTCCTCTGTGAACAAGATTGTCATTTTCAATTTTGTCATTAAATCTCGACCCAAAATGTTTACTGGGGTCTGACGTGAATACAACAAAGGTACATTCATTTCACACTCTCCTGCGGAGACTGGGAGTGCGTCTTTAAAGGGAACTTGACTGTGAGCTCCTGTAAAACCCTGAGTATCTATGGCCTCGCCGGAGAAGGAAAACTTGCCTTCTCGTATGCACGAGCGTGTTGCACCCATGTCAACTAGGAAGGAATATTCTTTACCCCCTATGATGACATTCACCGTAGGTTCCCTATTAGGGTCTGGTGTCACTGATTGGATAGAGCACATCAGGGTTCCCAGTGAACTGTCCTAGTTCATATACAGGTTCGGCCCACTGTACACTTGAGGATTTTCTCCATTCCCAGGGTTCCCTCCCCTTCCGGAGTTTGTGCACTGAAAGGGTTGGGGTGGTGCCTGTTGGGATTGTCCTTGTGGCAAATTTCCCTTGTTCAGTGGTTGATCCCCTTGTTGCGCACCTTGCTTCACGCCTGGCGCTTGTTGCTGCACCGTGTGATTCTGTGCATTCCTTGGCTCCCATTCCTTGGCTGATCTGCCACGCGCCTTGGCTTCTGCACGTGCGTGCCAAATGCCCTGTCATTCCACACAGCCAACATACTGGCAGTGGTTGGATTTATTTTGCACAAGCTTCGCTTCCTCACCCTTTCGAGGTGCCTCCTTTTTTCAATTTTTTTCTTGCAACAATCTACAGTAATATGCGATAGTTAGCTGCATTTCAGCCCAAGGTTTAGCCTCAACTCCTCAAAATTTCTTGAGCTGTTTCTGCACTGGTTCTGGCACCCCTTGGCACAATATGTGGTAAAACACCGGTATTGATTGCATCCAAGATTCATGCGTTTCGAGTATCCACGCATCTTGGAAATTCTGGATATAAATTAACAGATCTTCTGACTCCTTCATTTTTCGAGTCATTATAGCTCCCATATCAGAAGTATCTGGGTAAAGTATTCGTAGCACTTTCCATACTGCAGCTCTGCAATTGTCGTTCCGTTGTGCGCAGTGTTAATTGTGGTTACACAAGGGTACCCTGCCCATGTCCACACATCGTCTGCTCTCTCACCAAGTATGGCGATCAGGAGACCTTTAATGTCCCCTATTGCGAGCGTGACTCCCCCCGTCATTTTTTCTAACTCATGTATCCACTTTCCGGCTCCCGATGTCAGCATTGGAAGCTTATTTTTCAGGTTTTCTCGATCCATGTGTGGCCATGGAATATATTGTGGTCTTGCTCCCCCCTTTTCTAGTATCGGAAATTGGAATGCGCATCCTTCTTTCTCTTCTCTCATAGCTCTCCTGTCTATCGCAGGTGTAATATTCCCGCATTGCCGTCTGCCTGGCAATGTCCTGAACCTGTCTACATAGGTGGGTGCTGACACCCCCCTCTGTCCATGGGGTGTTCCTTCATGCTGGTCAGACTGTGTGACAGACTCTGATGTCCTTGGTGCGGGCTCGCTAGCATCTGACCATGGCACCCCTTTGTCCCTTGGGAGCTGCTTTTCGCGCTGTCTCCCTTATTCATTTGTCTCGCACTCCGTCTCCTCTCCGGAGTCGGACATTGATTGTTCCCAATTCACGCAACTCCTTGTGTCATCGTCATTTTTACTAATTTCTAATCTGTCCAGGGTCAGTTTCCTTCTCCCACTACTTCGGGTGACATCCTCAGTGTCATATAGCTGAGTGCTTTCCCCCTCCCCTTGGGATATTTGTTCTAGCCCCATTTCATCATATATCTTATTGATCATTTTCCTGATGCTTCTGGTGTCGACGTCATCTTCAATATTTGCCCTAGTCATTTCTGGTACTGAGTCTTATGCAGGAAAGAATTCCTCAATGTCTTCCCAGTCTACCGTTGGATCCGGTTTTTTAACTTCCCTCTCCAGATATTCGAAATTACGTGCCATCTGTCTATGATTACCTTCGATATCATCATCAAATTCTTTGCGTTTCCTCGCCTCTTCTCTGACCTTATCTTCTTCCCTTCTCCTTTCATTTCTACGTTCATCTGCTCTTTGAACTTCCTCATCTGTTCGTCTCCTTATCCTTTTTTCACTTACCCTTTGCTCTTCTTCCAACCTTTGCTGTTTCTGTATGTCTTGGTCATAGGCCACTCTCTGTTTGCGATCGAGCTGCATTTCTTGCTCATCACGATATAGTTCTCGCCTCAGCCTATCTTTCCTTCTTATCCTTTCAACCCTTAACTCCTTCTCTTTCTCCCTTCTCTGTGCCTCATCTAACCTCTCTTTAGGTCTCACATCGCCACTTTCTTTTCCATCGATTTTCAATAGTATTTGTCCTCCCATCCATTCATCTTTTGCGCTTCCTTCTCATCAGTTCTGTCTCCACTTCCTTTCCATTTCTTTCCCTCTTCTTATCGAGAGATGCACTTGTCTGTGTCTGGTCCTTCCTTTCATCATCCCGTCTCTCCTTGTCCCTCGGGACTGCGGAGGTAGGATTCTTGTCCTGATCCTTCCCTCGATTTTTGTCACTACTGTATGTAGGAGACTCATATGCTGGGTTGCTGTACCCTGTAGCCGCTTTAAGCTCCCTTCATGGGTAGAGTCCCTCAGGCTTACTTCACTCGGTTTCTGTTTCAGGTGGGGAAGGTGGCGTGGTAGGCGTCTCACCCCCCTCCGTGCATACATTTAATATCCAGTCTGCAGGTGGCACTTCCTCCTTCGACTGTTCGAACATTTTCCAAAGTACTAGAACAGCAAGGCGTTTTTCTAGCTTCTTGTCTGTATATGTGGCATGCAAGTAAATCGTCATATGCTGTAAGACAGCTTTAGATAAAGACCCGTTTTGTGGCCATGCCATAAACATCTTGTGGCCAGTACCCTTAACCCACTCAGTGCTATATTTCTTAAGCTTGGGTGCATGTTTCGGCAGTTGCTTGCATAAGTGTGCTAATGGAGTAATGTCTTCCATGCTTAAACCTGTTCCATTTTCCTCTTATACGACACTTTTCAATGCTTTCATGCAACTTTAACACTGCCAACAATATGAGCGAGCACCAAACACTGCAAGCTCCAATCCAATTTTTTTCCCGCCAAAACTTTTATACCACCAATTTACTCAAAACATCAATTTGTGTGCGATTCCCTCTCAACTATAGAATCGCGTAAAATCCTAATCAGTTCTAAACAACAAAATTCCTTACATGTGACACACACAGAACACGTACGACAGACACTTGACAGACTAGACAGGCACCAGCTGGACACAAATATCTCTGCCTCTAATTTGTACCCCGACATGGAGCTTAAACGAACCCCGTTCACGACGTCTTTAAACGTGGCGGTAGCCTAGTCGTCCCATAGTATATGGGGCTCTGAGTTCACGTTTCTTATTACCGCTATATTAAAGCGCAGGAATGAGGCATATCCTCTCTCTTTCTCAGGTGTCTGCCCTGGTATCCTCTCTGTTCTCGGGTGTCTACCCCGGTAACCTCTCTCTTCTCGGGTGTCTACCCCGGTAACCTCCATTTATTTAATTATTCTCGAGTCATTATCCGCTTATATATATGTATATATATACAGTCTTTTCTACTTATGATTATTTTGGTTTTTCCACCTCCCTCCGTTATCTTTTCCCTTACTTGTTCTAAAGCCTATAACATTTGCCAAAACATTCAATTTTTGTTTCACTCACCGTTCGCATCATTCCTCTCTGGACCCTCGGGATGACCGCCTTCATTACCGCCTCCTTCAGTCTTTCGCCTGATCCGCTGCTCACAGGAATAGGAAGGGATATGTTTATAAAACGTTTTTAGGTCTCACATCGCCACTTTCTTTTCCATCGATTTTCAATAGTATTTGTCCTCCCATCCATTCATCTTTTGCGCTTCCTTCTCATCAGTTCTGTCTCCACTTCCTTTCCATTTCTTTCCCTCTCCTTATCGAGAGATGCACTTGTCTGTGCCTGGTCCTTCCTTTCATCACCCCGTCTCTCCTTGTCCCTCCGGACTGCGGAGGTAGGATTCTTGTCCTGATCCTTCCCTCGATTTTTGTCACTACTGTATGTAGGAGACTCATATGCTGGGTTGCTGTACCCTGTAGCCGCTTTAAGCTCCCTTCATGGGTAGAGTCCCTCAGGCTTACTTCACTCGGTTTCTGTTTCAGGTGGGGAAGGTGGCGTGGTAGGCGTCTCACCCCCCTCCGTGCATACATTTAATATCCAGTCTGCAGGTGGCATTTCCTCCTTCGACTGTTCGAACATTTTCCAAAGTACTAGAACAGCAAGGCGTTTTTCTAGCTTCTTGTCTGTATATGTGGCATTCAAGTAAATCGTCATATGCTGTAAGACAGCTTTAGATAAAGACCCGTTTTGTGGCCATGCCATAAACATCTTGTGGCCAGTACCCTTAACCCACTCAGTGCTATATTTCTTAAGCTTGGGTGCATGTTTCGGCAGTTGCTTGCATAAGTGTGCTAATGGAGTAATGTCTTCCATGCTTAAACCTGTTCCATTTTCCTCTTATACGACACTTTTCAATGCTTTCATGCAACTTTAACACTGCCAACAATATGAGCGAGCACCAAACACTGCAAGCTCCAATCCATTTTTTTCCTGCCAAAACTTTTATATCACCAATTTACTCAAAACATCAATTTGTGTGCGATTCCCTCTCAACTATAGAATCGCGTAAAATCCTAATCAGTTCTAAACAACAAAATTCCTTACATGTGACACACACAGAACACGTACGACAGACACTTGACAGACTAGACAGGCACCAGCTGGACACAAATATCTCTGCCTCTAATTTGTACCCCGACATGGAGCTTAAACGAACCCCGTTCACGACGTCTTTAAACGTGGCGGTAGCCTAGTCGTCCCATAGTATATGGGGCTCTGAGTTCACGTTTCTTATTACCGCTATATTAAAGCGCAGGAATGAGGCATATCCTCTCTCTTTCTCAGGTATCTGCCCTGGTATCCTCTCTGTTCTCGGGTGTCTACCCCGGTAACCTCTCTCTTCTCGGGTGTCTACCCCGGTAACCTCCATTTATTTAATTATTCTCGAGTCATTATCCGCTTATATATATGTATATATATACAGTCTTTTCTACTTATGATTATTTTGGTTTTTCCACCTCCCTCCGTTATCTTTTCCCTTACTTGTTCTAAAGCCTATAACATTTGCCAAAACATTCAATTTTTGTTTCACTCACCGTTCGCATCGTTCCTCTCTGGACCCTCGGGATGACCGCCTTCATTACCGCCTCCTTCAGTCTTTCGCCTGATCCGCTGCTCGCAGGAATAGGAAGGGATATGTTTTTAAAACGGGTCCCTTCAGGCCCACTGCAGTTTTGGATCAATTTATACTACCATTGTCCACGGGAAGCTTCACAGTCTACTCAGCCAAATGGCGAAGGACTCATGATATTGCCGAAGACCTAGAGTTACTTCGTGTCAACGGTCAATAGTGGTCTTATTTTTATCAATAATCAATAATTGATGGTCAAAACCATCCTTTGCTACCAAGTGTACAGGAGGGCGGAGTGACCTCTGATGGGCCCATAGGATCAGAGCTCACCCTCAAGTACTTTAAGACGAGATAGCTGCACCTTGAGGTGGATGGGGTGCAGGATTCTCTTACTCAAACACCAATCAGTAAGGACAACTCAATGGTTTGGCAAAGGGAAGTCCGTTTAATGACAAGTACAAAAAACAGGGAAACATGGAAATCAACAGTGATGCGATCGCCCGTCTCGCTTCAACTCTCAACAATCTTCATTCAACAGCAGTAGTTATAGCAAAGATTTGTCATCATTGACGTGTAACACTCATAAGTTTGTCATGCAGTTCTATTGGTTGGAAAAGGTAACTTTACTATGGGTACTATATCTGTATATGGTAACTGAGTGAGGGGATTGGATAACTTATCGGGTAGGCGTCTACGCCCGTTCCTTCTACATTACTCATGCAAACGTCACTAAACGTACAATGTCTCATTGGTTCTACTATCTATAGGACCTTAGATTATTTGGCCCTCTGTGATTGGGCTGGCTACAACCCTAAGCATAAATCTCCACTTTAATTAGCAGCATGCAGAATGGTCACCCAGATGTGATATGCCCCAAGATTCACCCTGCCTCCCTTCCATCAATCAGCACTTTAGGGCTATGTGTCAATTAGTTGGCCGAGGATGGACTCGAAACTGTAGCTTCTTGTCAGGAAAAGTTATGCTATCTTCTGCTTTTGGGTGACATCAGACCTTGGTACCACTTTGCGCTCGGCTGGTCACGTGTTTGCACACCGTGAATCTGCTTGTTTTTCCTTTTATTTGTGCATTTAATTCTCCGTTAGGCCCGCCACCTGCATGGGCCTTCTTATCTCGATCTTCGCAGGGTAGGCTGCTCTGTTCTTAAGTTTTGATTCTCCGAAGTTACTGTCTGCCTCCCTCACTTGGTTTGACCTCGACTTTCCAAGCACAAGCTGCTTCTTGCTGACTTTTGATTCCGCTCTTTCGTCGGCTTTGTGCTAGTATATGAATCCTGACCTGTTTGACCCCTAGCAACGTGGGTTTAATTCTGCTATTGTATAAAGTGGACTTGCACTCATAATGTGCTTCGTTGAGGTAGATATATAGTTGGCGCTTGCCGCTCTATTCTTCTACTAAGCATAGCAAGCAGCACTGTCTTTTTAGCTTCTTCCGTTCCAAGCCTATTTACAGGCGTTAGCAAGTTGCATATTTTCGTCCTGCTTCATAGTTACGTTTCTTTATTATTTCAACATTGTCTCTTCTTCTAGGTCTATTACGTCATTATTCGTAACATTTCGTCTTTGTTTATCACCTTTTTGGTTTTCGTTTCATCTGTGAGTCTGTCCGGGCCCTTTTATCATCACCATTCGCCTTCAATTAGGGCCATTTGGGTCTCTTCTGGGACAGTTTGCAAGTAGTCTTCATTTCGTGTCAGCTGCTGGTACGGTTGTCTCAATGAATACCGTACTGCCAATGGTTGTCTGGTTATTGGCACTTCAATGGGCATTGCTCTTCTGATCGGCACTAGGCAGTGCCCTAGTGAAGCTCTCTTCTGGTTTATTTGCTCATCATACATCACATATCTTGGCGTGTACGTTCCTGGTACTTCAAAATGGGTGGCTGGAGTGCAGGCCATATCTGGGACATCCTCTACAGCTGCCCAGCATCCAGCAAAAGGGATCCCTACCCACGGAGGTGGTTTTTGAAAATGGGTCCCAAGCATTGAATGTGGCGAGCTCGACACCTTACACTGTCTTTCCAGCAATTCTGATATTATTCTTGTTGGCTCACTTAACCATGTTTTTGCAATACCTGAAAATCCAAAAGGAAAAGGAGATACCACTAGTCCTTATGGGTGCATCACCTCCAATTGATCTCCATCCAGTAACATTGCTTTGCACAAACGGCTTAACCTCTTCGCTGCTTTTACATTCTTTGGCTGAGTTGGACATAGAGACAAAAGTGGGTCATCAGCAGTGACATTTAACATTTTAGAGAAACTGCTAACAAGGCAATTTTGAAAAAGCTGGACATCCAAGGCAAACAAATAATAAACGTCATGGCGTCGGTGGATACTCATAGTTCAGATACTCAGATGTCATCACTCATGGTTTCCTGTGACTGGCAGGCCAGGGCTACGCATAGGCCCATCACACAGGCTCTGATGTACGAGCCACTGGTCGAAAAAACAAAAGAAATTTTTAAAAGGGAACTCGAGGCTGGTAGGGCTGTAGCTAGTGAACCAGCTGTGCCACTCTACCATCTTTCAAGCTTGCAAAAACAGTGACCCAAAGCAAAAGGTAAACCAGGGGCCCCTTCCATCTACTAATTGTGCTGTCTAGTCGGGGAAGCCTTCAGGAATTTCAAAACTTGGGTTCCAATAGTGATGGCCATCCAGATATATTTGCTCCTTACCTATATCACCAGGAGTTATGACCACCTTCGCTCCGAAGAGGATTTCAACTAAGATCTGAAAGGGTACAACCTAATTTGACTAAGAAAAAAAACATTTGTTTTTCCAAAAGCCATCAGCTTAGGCTGACATCTGGAAAGGGCATGGGGAACTTGAATGTGACCATAACCTGGAATCCCTGCCTGATAACCAATTAGCCTCTGTTGGACCCATCACCAACGCCTCCCGGAAAACTGACTGCGGGTTTGGAATTAGTTCTAATGTACCCATTAACCCACAATCTGTTGCTGCACCCTTGAACACTGCAAGATCTGATTTACAGGCACATAGTCTAAATGCAGAGGTACACTTACACGGCATTACAAATCCAGAACCTCTTCTGTGAGTATAGTGGACTGGCTTTGAATCATGCCCATATATTGGACCTGTTTCATGGCATTACTCTCTTGTGACATATTCAGAGTAGTGACATAAAAACTCTTGACATCTGTGAGCAAGTTCATAACCCTACATCAATAGTATGTTTTTTTGTAAATAGTACTCTATCTTATATTTTGGAACACGCTGGGTTATGAATGCATTGCTGTGGAAACAGAGTATGGCAAGAGATTCTGCCCCACAAAATTGGGTTTGCGCCGATGGTAGTAATCGTTCTGTTGCCCCACGCTTGCCAAGTGACGATAAACGGGGGGAAGAATCCCACTGGGCTTGGTTGGCCGATTTGGTCGCGCAGCATGGGATGTTGGAACTTTAGCCTCGAGTACGAGGTCTTGTCCCCAACTTATTAGCTGCAACACGCATGGTCATCATCATCCAGTGGAAGGTGGTGGTTTGATGGAACAAATTGATTATTCTGTGGTAGCATTGCAGGAGACATGGCTTACCCACAAACTGCTCCTAGATGGATGCCAAGTTATCCATAATTGGGTGATCCAGGCACCCCGTGGGCACCTCAGGGGAGGTTTGCTGTTGGGCCTTACATACCCTAAATTCTTGGTGGAATTAACTTCAAACTCTAACATCTTAGTGGGTGAAATTACTTTCCCACCCAATATTGCAGGAGTTCGGAAGTAAGGAAAGCATAGCGAATGTATATGATCCTCCCTATAGGCTTTCCCATGATTTGGTACTAATGGAAATGGAAGCATTGCTTGCTCATCAAATTGGACACCTTTCATGCATCTTATGTGCAGATTTGAACTCTAACATACCAAGGGAACTGGCCCCCTGGACTGGGATGCCGTTCCTTTGTCTGCCTTAGTGGATGAGGATTTGCTTTCATGCTCCTGTAAGAAGGGCCTTGAGTGGGAAAACACCCTTCTTTCCTTTGGCTTTACGATGATTAACTGTGTCTTCCCGTTGGACACTCCTCCTCAATATACTTGAATTGGACAAAAGTCCTGTAGTATCTTGGATTACGTTTTCGTGGACAACGGCCGTTCTTTGGTTACCAACATGGGTATCATCCTGTGGGATGTTTTAACCCACTCTGCTTTGTGGCATCACTGTGTGCTGGTGGCACCAGAACCATCAAAATGGCTGTGAAAGCCCCATGCGCACCAAAACCTAAGGAAATTGCACTCTACCGAGGATAAAAAGATGGCTGCCAAATCTACCATGTATGTTGTCAGGGGTGGAATGGAGACCGCACTTCTGACACATGTCATTGGGCTGCCCAACACGTAAAAATTGAGCACAGATGAAAAGCAGTGCTTGCTGAAAGAAATCCAAAATCTTGCAGTTAAATCTTTTCTTGTTTGCTAAAAATACAGAATGCTGGTCCCAAACACCCACAAACATCCAATTTTCTTGTTGGGTGTCCCATTTTACTGACGTCAAGAAAGCATTGCGGAATTGCATAAACCTGGAAAGCTGAATTGGTCCCAAAAATATCCACAGCCAGTTTGCCTGCCTGTGAAAGCTGTCAAAAACTTGGGGGCAGTACTAGCGGCCACCTGTGACTATTTCAAAAGCCTGTTTTAAAACTAAATTTGTACCATTAAGATCTAATGTCTAAAATCTAAGTGACCTGTTATCAATAGCAAACTAGGTTGTAACTATTTAAACTTCATGGTTATGGGCCTGGAATCAGTGTTCTAGATGATTGTTTTAAAATTGTAAGTTTATTTTCAACAAAGAAAAATGTCACAAAGTGACTTTTAAAGTAAGCCTGATTCAAGCCAAAACTACAAACAACTTCCTCCACTGGGCAAGACACCTCCCTTCTGCTCTCTAGGCCAGGAACTCACATTCATGTGTTGATTAAGAGCGGAGGGGCACTGGGGCTGCTCTGGGATGAGCACAATGGGCTTCCTCCCAGGCATGGAGATGCTAATCAGGAAGGATTGTAAAGGGCCTCTGCCAGAAATAAGTGGGCGGAGATTGCTGCTGAAGCTGCAAGAAGGAAAAGGAGGCGGGGACAGACAATTGTGTTGATTCACAATGGACAAAAAGCAGATTTCTAATAAGACTGATAATTTACTGTGGACAATTGTAGAAAATATGTAAACCCCGGACTTCTGAACCTAAATTTTTGCTGCACATTTTAAGAGGAGCCAGAACTCTGTGCTATGTTCTGGGACATAAATGTAGAAATGGTGGTTTTATACCGAATGTATTGATGTCAGAAGCATGAAACTTCACACACTTATGCCCATAGACAATGCGCACATGTGTACCAATTTTGGAGAAACTAGGTATTGTGTCCCGGACAAAGAGTGCGAAATTCTGTCAAATCCAGACCCAAGATCCTACAGAGACGGGGCTTGGAAGAATATTTGCTCCACAAAATATGTGATCTAGACATGTTATTGATATAAAGTTTGTAAAATTGTAAATATGTATTATATGAAAAGTAGATTTCATGGTCAAAAGCCAAGAGGAGGATTCCCTGGCTCATAAAACCACATCATCATGATGACACACTGTTTTCTCCTCCAATCAAGGGAGAGGAAAGATTCTAGCCTATGGCCAACCAAGGGGGGCGCACTTAGGATAATCCAGCATACCCACCCCTTCAGCAAATGCATAAATAGAGACAGCTGAGGACTTAGAAAGACACACACACACACACACATACACACACACACACAGACACACATATTCACCCACCAACCGATTGCTGGCAGAGCACTTTGCAAGAGAACTATCCATATTCCAGACTCCAGAAACTTGGCAAGCAGAAAGGCCCATTCTAAAGCTGAACCATTCTCAGCTTGGCCTTAAAATTCCAGAAACCACAATTTACCCCAGATCTCTAAGGGGAACTAAAGAACTGCCTGGCTGTGCTGTACTGCTTTCCTGCTAAGAATTTGTGCCAGAATCCAAAGACACAACCCAGAAGAGCCGTGCTGTGACCAGATAGCTGTGAACCAGAGCCATCGCAGATCCAGTCCAGTCCTACCGTGCGGTGACCAGTGTGCCTTGCTGATTGCAGACCAGAGCGCCTTGCTGTCCAGTCCGGTGTGCCCGCAGAATTCCTGTCCAGAAATCTTGACTGACCTGAATCCCTGACGGTTCTGTCCAAACCTATATAGTGAGTATTCTTAGAATAAGACTGTCACTAGCCTATGTACTGTCCATAGTCATCCCTATCCAAACCCATCCTCTATTATACTCAGAAGTGCATTGTTAGAATATTTTTGAACTGCCCGAACTCTCTATTCTTATGTACTAGTAGTATTAAACCAATCTTTGTGCCGATAAATATTCATCTGAAGAAGGCGAGCGTCTCGGCAGGCAAAAACCATCCAGAGAAGTCCTGGGCTGGTGGCTGGGCTGTTGTGTAGTTTGCATCTTCATAGTCCATCCCTAGTATAAAGAAATCCTGTTTGTCTTTTTAAAAGTGCATCCTTGTTTTACAAATGTGCCTCTATCTAAAAAAGCGACCTCCATGAAAACGTCCATAACTTCAATTTTCATGCTAGAAACGAAATTTCGAGTGTCTGCTTGTAGCTAACATCCTGAGCTTTCCAGAAAACCCAGACAGGCTTCAAAAAGGGCTTGAGTATGACCACTAATTGTCTTGCCTTGTCTACGGTTATTCAGCACACCTGGAATGTTTGCAGAATGTGTGGCTTTCATGGACTACAGCACTGACTTCAATTCTGTTGACAGGGCCAGGCTTTGGCGTAAACTCAAACCGGAATATTCCATCTGGACTCCTCACCATGATTATTGCCCTCCCTGATGAGACCAGAGTAAAGATTTGGCATGATCAATCGGGTAGGACACAACCTGGATCTCTACCCAGCAGGGACTTAAACAGGGGTGTAATTCTTGCACCTCTTCTTCATAACCTGTACATGGCAGATATGTGAGCGACCCTGATTAACCCAATATCAAGTACTCCAAAATTGGGAAATCTTCTTCTTCAGTGGATGGGGTAAGCAAACTATATAGTCCTGCGAGGCCTCAGTCCGGCTAGACTCCAGGTAACCTTAAATCAACTTGGGAAGTTTTCTGATTCTAACTCCCTGACTATTAACATCAATAAGACTAAGGTTAGGATCTTTACTCCTCCTCACTGTAAAGTGCCATCCTTAAATGGAGTTAAGATGGAAATGCCCTGGAGGTAGTCTATGAATATAAATATCTTGGTGTCTTGTTGGATTACAAATTATTGGGCAATAGACATCTTGAATTCCTTGAGTGGAAATGTTCACAGGTTTTGGGTGGCCTGGCCAAGCTGACCCGTAGAGGAGGGGGCAATTCCTTGGGTATTTTGGCCCAATTATATTTATATATCGCGAGGATATTGCCTATTCTAATTTATGGCGCCACAAATTGGGTGTTCAGCAATATCACAGAACTAAACAAGCTGGAGTCCACTCTGCTGAAAAAACAATTCCACCTACCAGTGTATACCCCAGTGGAAATTATTTGCCTTGAAATTGATATGGCCCCATGTGAGGCAATATTAAAGTTATCCTGTCTTAACACCTATTGGAAACTGGTAAATGCCCCTAGTGGTAGTCTAAATCATTACATCTTTGACGCTGGACTAAGGTACGCTATATTCCAAACAGTACCTTGGCTAACATTACCTTGGCTGTCGATCGATGATATGCTGTGGCTTCTGGTAGCACCTCGAGCTCCTGCTTCCATCGTCATAAAACCATTGTGAGAACTACAATCTTTGCACACTATCGTGGACAAGAGATATCGAAGATCAGTACTAAGAGTAATAGTGGTCTATTCCAGGATTATATATTGGCATGTGAACGTTATCCAGCCTATATCCATCAGTTTGTGGGTAATTCCCTGGTTTGGGATTACTTTAAAACAAAAATGAATGCGCTTAAAACCCTTGAAATTCTTTGAGCCTGGTCCAATATTCCACGGCCTCTTCGCTACTGTAGATTGTGGAAATCTCCAACTTGAAACTGCTAAACACTTTGTTGCAGTGGGGGGCCAGTAGCCATACCCTCACCAGCTATGGGAGGCCCCAACACCTCCCATATGGCCCCCAGAAATGCAACAGAGTCCCAAGCAGGCAGCAGCATGTTTCAAACTGCATTTATTTCTAGGCAAAGAAAAAGAAAAAAACAAAAGAAAAGCACAGAGCATCGTGCATCGCGAGTTCAGGCGCCGTCTCCCCCGGGGCTGTCTTGCAAGTCAGCTTTATAATCACACTGCAGGCTGACCTCACAGAATTGGATCAGCTCCCAGAAACCTATCTCCTCCTGCTATTGGCTGCAAAGTGGTAGGTTACCTATGTAGCCTTTATAGAGAGCCTGATAATTGGATATTAACCTCTTGCGTCAGTGGGTTGATTTAGCTGTGCCATCCCCCATTACCTAATTCTAATCTTGTTGCAATGTGACTTTGTTCCCATAACTTTTTAGCTGAACAAGCAGTTCGCACCTGGGCTCTGGCTTGTTACAATTCATGTTTCAATGTTGTGCGAGTCCTTGAGAAAATGTCTTTCTTTCCCGGAAAGAAAAAAAAGCACACTGGGTTGCCGTGATTTATTCGCATTTGTGGATAATTAAAAAATGTCTGTCTGCAGAAAGCAATTTTATCTTGAATTTGCGGCCTTGGCAGGTCAGATGTTTTGCGAGGAATGTTGATGAGGCTCCCGCAGCCAGTGTTCAGTGAGTGAAATGAACTGTCTGTGCATTTAGACAATGTTAATTCATATAGGCATTTGCAAGCCTTTAAACAGGGATTTTTGTGTTTGTAGATTCTGATATTGCAGCATTGATTCTAATGTAGCATGGAAGTTGCACTGTTGGTGAAGTGGGTGTGTTTCAGCATATTTGTCACCCATGGGTGCGCTGGGGCCTGGTTCAAATGATAAGTGCGCTCCTTGTTCTTCCTGCTGTTCTTCTATGTATGCGCTTGGGGTGAGGGGGCATGGGTTTGGTCTCGATTTTCCCTCTTCAGTCCCCCCTCTGGTCGACTTTGTCGACCACACCACCAAGCAACATTCACCTCCTTCCGGTCTGCATATCTTTGTCAATTCCTTGAAGTGTCCATAATTTTATGCATTGTTGTTGATGAACAGTACATATAGGAGTGTTCTCCTTCTGTGTTCCACCACACTCACTTCCCTTCGTACTTCCTCTGATCACAGGGAGTGGCCACCTTTATTACTGCTGGAACCATGTTGCACACCACTATCTTAGTCCGGCTCTTCCTTTCACCATGTCTTTTATTTGAATTCCGATGTCTTCTTCTGTTGTTCTCTTGCAATGTATCTCTATCTTGCACAATGGTGCTGTGCTCGGTACTCGTCCTTCCGTTATCACCTTCAATCAACCAGGCAGTCATGATGTCATCCATTACTATGCAAGCACTAGCTAGTTCTTTGCTTTCTTTTTTCAGATGCATGTTTTGCTGATCATTTTTTGGTATGCTGGTACTGCACCCACTCATTCTTCTTTCTCGCTCGAGAAGTAATTCCCCCCTCTTTTTACTTCTCTGTCTGTTTCTCTTCTTCCGTTGTTTTCCATCTTGGTGAATGTGTCACTTTTCACATCTTCCTTGGTCATCACCAACAAGGGCATGCTGATGCGCACCAATGAACACTCTCCTCCCCAATTCAGTGGTAGTTTCTCTTGATCTTTGGATGCATGTGCTCAATAGTAGTCCATAAGCAGTGATGTTCCTGCTCTCATCTCAAAACTTCTCTCAACCTTCTTGCATCCAGAATGATTGTCCACTTCTTGTCACTGTTGTGCTGGTAACATAACGTTGCTACCTTAACAGTATACGTCCTTCTTCAGTGACAATCTTTGCTCTTTTCTCTCACTCTATTAGGCACTTATCATATTTTTGTCTTACATTTTATTTTTTCTTCTCTCTTTTTGTTTTTCTTTCTTCTTTTATTATTTATTTATTTATTTATTTTTCAATCTCAATGTTGCTGTCTTCCCTTGCAATCTTCTTCGCACCTTGGGATACATGGGCGTCATGCTCTGCTATAGTAATTTCTGCTGTAATCAATTCTCTTCCGGCATATGTTAAAGAACAGTCAGGACAGCTCTCTCCAGTGGTGTCCCTACCAATTTTGTACATGTGTGCATGTTGTTGGTCACTTCTGATATGTGTGTTATGTGTATGTTTTACTCCCCTTGTGTCTGCCTTTAACTCTCCTTACTTTAGCAGCAGCTTTTCCTCACCCACTGACGCCGTAACTCTTCCTGCTTAGGTTAGGGAATGTTAGCAGGGGATACAGCGGTAATGCTCACTATTACATATAATTTTCAAAGTACCACCCCCATAATTTCGTTCATCATTAATAGTCCCATCGTGAAGGTAAAAGTCCTTATTTGCGTGCCCATAACCACTTACGCTGCTGGGTCCTTGCAGCTGATGAGATGATAAAGTTGCCCGCCTGAAAATCGCAAGAAAGGCGTTAATACGTTAGTACTTGTTAGTAACCTTAAGCTCCGCAAACTAAACAATCACTAAGGGCAAAAATCAAACCTTCCCCTGGACATTTCGTGTTTTCGAAATTTCTCAATATGGGTAGGGAAAATCTTGGGCTGTTTATTCAATGGAAGCAAGGAAATATACTTCAGGGAAACATGCTCTAAGGGGTCTGAGGTTCTTGATAGGGTGGGCAATTGAGTGGGGAATGCTTCACAATGTTTTACTCAGTAGAACTCACAATTTCTAATGGAAGATAACATTAAGGAAATTTCCCACACATTTCTAACAGCATACATACGCAACAACCTGCATGTGCGGGGAAAAGAGAAGAAACAAAACAGTGTTACAGCTGTAGGTGCAAAAAATGTAATATGAAACTCAATTAAACTTTGGAAATGCGTGTGTCAGTCCCTATTCTAGTTGCTAGTGTGCGTTGGACCATGGGATGGCCATGTTTCCCTAACTCGGGAGTGTTCGTACTATTTTGCAGTTCATGAAAATCTCTTGCGTTGGCCCTGTTGATCGTTGCTCCCTCGTTGCCACCGCTTTGTAGGGCTTGACACCTTACACTTCTAACAAAGTCTGTCAGGAGGGGAAAATGTCCCACTGTAGTCCATAGCCATTGGGTGTTGGTTGTCCGTTGTCTTCAGGCCTGCCCTGGGTCCTTTATATCTGGCGAGAAATGAAATGGAAGCGCTTGAGACCTGAGAATTTACATATTCTTCAATTTCTTGACCTAACCTCTTTGCACTACTCTCACACTATTCAGTGTCCTAGTGGGAGGAGCCAATGGTACACCTATGCACCATCCTGTCACCACCTGGTGGCGTTCAATGGCGGTCTGACTGTAAATTATTACACAATTCGGAATGTACCCAGAAAATGGGTAGGCACTTAATTTATGTGAAGATACTCATTACACACTTGGATCATATATATGCAATTTGGGTGCTAGTGTACAAATGGGCCTTTGGATCTTTGTATTTACTGTGCTTTTGTTATAAGTTATTTATAGTGCGTGCCTTTGCCCCGTGGGGCATCAGGCACTGACAAGCTAAATAGGGAAACATCAGGGTGGTAAATTTGTCATATAGGGTGGCTGTGTTTCTAAATTAGTGCACCATGTTACTTAGTTAAGATAATCGCAGGGTTTTTAAATCTTTTTTTTTTTTTTTTTTTCTTCTATGGCTCCTCTCACACTTCTCAGGGCGTGCCTCGCAGTGAACTGCAAGCACTTTAAGCTGGTACTAATGAAATCCGCTTCCAATTTACTCCCATTCTCTCTATCCCACCCCATGTCCACTTTTTGAACCCTACCTACTCTGTTAATTACTCATTTAGTCTAGTATTTTATTACTCCACTACTGTAATTACTGTTACATTTAAACAATATATATTTCTAATTACTGTTACATTTAAACAATATATATTTCTCCCCCCAATATCTGCTCTCAAATTTTAATACAACCATTATTCTCCAGTTCGTGCAGCAATGACCTCTTTCCCTATGTGTGTTGGCTAATGCATTTGTGCCAGTGTTATTTTCAAAAGCGCTAGTAGCAGTACCACTTGCACTGTTATTGTGTCGCCAAATTAATTCTGTTGGGAACATGGATCATCCACCCTTTACCCCTATTTCTCTCCTCCGGTGGTGAACTGTCAATGAAATGTAGTCCTCCCCCCTCAAGTGCACCTTCTTCCACCTTGTGTGTCTCATTTAATTGTTCTGTGTTAATCGTGTATTCATGAGCCCAGTCTCCTCACTGAAAGATGTGTGCTCAAAATGTAGCTAAATGTACTCTCTTGTGATGCGCTATCATTATGCACCCCCCTCTGTACCGTGCACCCCCATTATTCTTAAACAATCTTCCTTACTTTCAACATGTGTATGCCTGGTGTTTAACAAGTTATGGATTTCTCTGTTAATAAGGTGGTCATATCCACATTGCTTGTGATGTCACAAATGTCTCTTCCCTAATGCATGGCCTAGTCGCCCCACTGTCACCCAGAAAAGAAAATGTTTTGATACCTATCACCACCCCTATGCAATTGTCCTCTGCATTATTAAGTGTGCGTGAGTGTGTGTGTCGGCGCGCGTCTCGCCCGCTCTGTCGGGGAGGTGGAGCATGAGTGTGTGTGGCAGAGTGAGTCAAATCAAGTTTGTCTTGGGCTGTCCTATTAGCGGTATAATGTCAATCTATGTCCTTTGAAAGATTTGTTCCCCATCAGGAAGACCCCACCCAGTCATGTAACCAGTACCATTGCTATTGTGTCAGTGTTCTGTATGGGTGCTGGCTGCTGTGCAGTGCCCCTGTGTTGTTATTCTAGTCAGTCCTGGGGTAGTGGTGCTGTCATTTGTTGTGTCTGTACATGTAGTGGTGACAGTACCTGCGTTGGTGCTTGTGGGGTCTGCTGAAATGATCCCATCCTGCCCCATGTATCCTCCCCACATGGGCGGTGCATATTGTGGTGATTGTTGACACTGCTATTGTCATTCTTGTGCGTGTGTGTTGAAGCTGTTTTTAACTGCCCCTCCCATCGCATGCTTTAATGATTTATTTTGTGCCTACTTGTCCTCATCTGCCTTTCTCTGCCCCTGTGTCATCAAATATTACACTCCCAGAGGTTCAGAAGGGTGAGTCCCCTCTTCCCTTTGTTCGTGCTGGTTCAGCATGAGCTGACCCCTCGCATCTTCCCTTTCCTTCGTGCACACAGTTCAACTGTAGCCATGTGCTTTTAAAGCTATTCCCATGTAAGTGCTGTGCATGTGTGTCCTTAGCGATTGCTGCACGCTTCTGGAGAAGCCGCCTATGAGCAGCCATGGTCTTTTTAATTTACCTTCAGTACTTTTGAATCTTTGCACACTATGTTTTACTGACTTATTTCGGCATGGAAGCTGTGTGCTACACAACAGGTGAAGGGGAGTCATTTCTGTATTGTGTGATACATTTTACCTCTATTCAATTCGAAAATTTCGATAGTCCGCTGTTCAGGGAGCAAAAGTTAGAAGATAATTGAACATTTTTCAACTTCTGTGAGCCTTCTTGGCTCCGCACCTTAGCCAGTGCACTCCACGTGCAGCCCATCTTCACCAAACCATTGCCTTCTCCGGCACACCCCCACAATCTTGCGCATGTGTCTTCCACACACCGCCTCTGGGTCACCTATTCTCCAAATCCAAAACCACACCACTATCTCCTCACCATCAAAACTTGTCTCCTTATGCATCAATCTGAAGGTGACGTCACCAAACAAAAAACACAATGCAAATGAACAGACAAATGTGCATACACAGAACAATAACCCATTTCTCCCAACCCCACAAAAATCCCAAAATAAAACCCCACAATCCCCACAGCTGTCTTCCTGTCTCAACTGGAACAAGGTAAACCACAATAAACTCTTATAATTGGACTGCACACGCTGCGTCGCCTAGCGTGTGATACGCTCCTCACCAGGGGACCTTAACCAGCCAACTATCTTCCACTCACTGAACTAAACGCTCAATTAGCAGGGAACCTCATCTACTCATTGATCTATAACGTCAATTCATAGGAAATCCAGACCCCGTACATGAAATCACCATCCAGACCAATCAGCGCGGCACCCCTGTTCTATGTGTAGGGAGTCACTACCCCACCCAATACGCTCAAAAACACAAGAAGGGACCACTGCCACCACCCCAGTCCCAACTACAATTCACGTGCCGATCACCACCAATGCGCTGAATTTTGCGACAATGTACAATCACCCACCACCCAATTTACAATCCCTCCCTCAGTTTCTACCCAAACAAAACACTTTAACATTTCTACTTTAAACGGGGGGGCGTGGCTTGACGGCCATGTGAGGAGACGTGCTCTCGGAAGAGCTCCCGGAGATCCTTCATCTATCCTTGGAAAAAGTGCACTTGTGCTGACCTTCCTACGCCAGGAACGCAGGCATTTGCTCATGGAGGCATGTGGACTAATTGCTAATAATACGGGATTCGAGCAACCCAGGGAACGGTAGATCTGAGCGTGCGAAGTCCCCGGAGCTGCGGACTGGCATCGACAAAACGGCGGCTGCGCCGAACAAAGGGCCATAAACTGGGGAAAGCGCTCTGTGTGCGGACGACCGCGGGGCGGGCCGTGTGGGACATCCGCGCACCTCTGGGGTGCGTTGCCGTGTCTCCGGTGGCCTCCGTCGCCCGGTGCGGGCCCGTGAAGGTGAGCGGCCGGCACTAGGGCCCAATCGTGCTGGCGGGCGAGGCGGACCTCGCAACGAAAACAACGAGGTGCCCTGCATTTCTCGGGGGCGGACGGCGTGCGCGGGGCCGGAGCGGGCACTGGAGACGGCGGACTGCAGCGCCGGAGCCGCTAAGTCGCATGTGAGTCCCTCAGCCCGCAGAGGCGGGTGTTCAAAAGCAGCTCAGGGGCGAGAGGTAAGCTCCCGGGCCACGACTTGATCCGAATGCATGATCAGGACTACACAAGTGGAAAGCTTCACAGTGGTTACATGGGCAACTGCAATCCCCTCTGCACTGACATCGCTAGCATCTGAAACCCGGATGAGTGGTGGGAGAGACTGCTACAAAGGGACACTTGAGGCGTGAAGAAGAACACGCTCCATTGGGGGCGGAAAGTAGGCCTCTCTCCCCCTTGGTGGTGGTGAGGTGGGAGTGAACGGGCCCACGGCATACAGTGGCTGCGGGATGTCGAACAAGCCCATCAGACAGAGAGTGAAACAGCCCACGTTGGATGAGTTTACTAAGACACCGACGGGCCCAGAGAGTGCTCGGAGTAAGGAGAAGCCATCCATATGTGGCATGGCCACCGCCAGTCCAAACCAGGATGTGCTAGTCGCGATCGCTGAACTGAAAGCTGACCTGAAAACCGCCTGGGAGGCCAAGCTTGAAATGGTGGTGGCGGACCTGAAAACAGTACTCGACCTCAAAGTGGGAGAGGTTCGGGAGGAGGTGAATCTACTTCGACAGGATGTGAAGACCCTATCGGAGCGCACGGAGAGCCTAGAAAAGGAGGGGAGCGCCAACACGGCGGATTGTGCCTCACATAAGGCCGACCTGCATGTCTTGGCGCAGAAAGTGCGCAACCTGGAGAACAGAGCCGAAGAAGCAGAAGGGCGCGCCCGGAGGAACAATATCCGTATTGTGGGCATTCCGGAAGGATTGGAGGGTCATAACCCCACGGAGTTTATCGAGAATATGCTGCTCCAAGAGATCACCGGGGGTGCGCTGTCGCAGGGTTTTGCGGTGGAGCGAGCGCATAGGGCATTGGCCAGGAGGCCTCCACCGGGCGGTCCGCCCAGGCCTATGATAGCCAAAATCCTTAATTACCGAGACCGTGAGAGGATTTTGGAGCATTTCCGCAAAGGGGGAACCATCAAGAGAGGGGAGGCAACTATAACGGCCTACCCAGACTACACCATGATGGTGCAAAGGAGTCGGATGAACTTTGGGGCGGCCAAAAGAAGACTGAGAGAGGCGGGAAAGAAATATATGCTCCTCTACCCCGCCAAATTGAAGGTGATCCACAACAACAGATCCTTGTTTTTCGAGTCGCCCGAGGAAGCCATGGGGTGGCTGGACATGCAGGGCAGCCCCCAGGAGCCGGAGGTCCAGGCGGATAAAGGTGGAAATGAGAGATAAGTGATTGACGATGGGAGAGGGTGCAGCTGGAGACTATGGGACTTGACTATAGTTATTGCTATGGCCTGGGGAAGTCGGGCCTGGAACTGGGTGGTTAGTACACTGTTTGCACTGGAACTGTTGTCTTATAAGGGAGCCTTTCGGGGCTAATCCATTCACCCCCGTTTAGTGTTGTTTAGTTAAGTGGCCGTTAGGGCGACTTTACCCTACTGGGCTCTGGGTGTAACAGCCGGAACTAGATGTGGGGGGGCCTGAGATCCAGGGATGGAGCTGGGCAACAGTTGGGGGGGGGAGTTGGGGGAGGGGGATGGGAGGGGAGAGTTGGGGGTGTGGGGACAGTTGGGGTGTATATAGTGTTGGGAAGTTTGAGTTTGATCGCGAGCACTAAGGTAGTATTGTGGATGAGATACCCGGACGGCATGGATGAGCGGGGATGGTCGGAGGGGAGAGGGCAGGATACCAGTGAATTATGGGGGAGCTAAAATTGTTGACATGGAACGTCAGAGGCCTAAATAGTTATCTGAAACGGAACAAAGTCATGCTATACTTGAGAAGACAGAAGATAGACATCGCATTATTACAAGAAACGCATCTGACCCGAGATAAACTAGAGCTGGTAAAGAAAAAGTGGAGAGGAACGGTGGTGGGATCCACGTACTCAGCTTATGCTAGGGGTGTGCTGATCTGGGTGGCGCCGCATGTCCCGTTCCAACTGAGGCAGGAAATGTTGGATACTGAGGGGCGCC
Organism: Ambystoma mexicanum; assembly: GCF_040938575.1. Lineage (NCBI taxonomy): Eukaryota > Metazoa > Chordata > Amphibia > Caudata > Ambystomatidae > Ambystoma > Ambystoma mexicanum. The sequence continues at coordinate 220,895,554 of NC_090927.1, read as the reverse complement.
TGGTTATGGTAAGAGGGGTGGTTGAGAATAAAGAGATGTGTATAGTAAATACGTATGCCCCCAACCAGGGCACGGCAGAGTACTTCCGGACCATGAGTACCAACTTGAGCTGGTGTGTTGGGAGTGCGGTGTTGTGGGGAGGGGATTTTAACTGTGTGTTGGACCCGGGGTTGGACAGATCCGACGACAAGGTGATTAGGCCCGCCCCGGAAGCCCGGGCGTTGCGGGCGCTGCTGCGGGACTTCGAGTTCGAAGATGTATGGAGGGCTAGGCACCCCAACGAGAGACAGTATTCCCACTACTCGGCCCCACAGCAGTTGCACACTAGGCTTGATTATTTTTTTGCCACGTCAGATGTATTGGTAGAGGTGTCTAGTGCGGAATATAAAGCGAGGGTCCTATCAGACCACTCGCCTATGGTGGTGGGATGGCAATATGGCCGCCCCAGGGCGCGGATCCCGACGTGGCGTCTGCGCGCAGAGGCGCTTAAAGACCATGTATTTAGAGAGGACATGCGGGAAGAAATAGTTAGCTATTTCGATACAAACACTGGCAGCGTTGACTCGGCGGGAACTCTGTGGGAGGCTTTTAAGGTGGTGGTACGGGGGGTAGCGATTGCCAAATCGAAAGGCTTGCAGAATGGGGTCCTGGCTGATTTACAGAGAGCAGAAAGTGAGCTGGAACGGGCGTTGAAAAGCGAGCACATAGACAACGAGCTGGTGCTTAAACTACAACAGCAGTGTACGGAATATTGGGGGAGGCTCTGTAACCTAAATTACAAAAAGTATGTTGAGAGACAACACGCGGGAGGAGATAAAACGGGCCGTCTTCTGGCATGGTTGTATAAAAGGGAAACTCCGAGACCCCCGATTAGGACGATAACTAGAGAGGATGGAAAGCAGATAGACACCCAAGAGGGCGTAAATGAGGAATTTGTGAATTACTACAGGGAACTATACGCGGATCCAGGCGGTGGTGACCGGGAGGAAGTGTTAGAGACCCTGCAGGATATAGGGCTGCCCAAGATAAGCACGGCAGAGAGAGAGGAGCTAGATGCCCCGATAACACTGGGAGAGTTGGAGGCGGTCGTCCGGCAGTTACCCACTTGCAAGACCCCGGGAACGGACGGCCTGCCCAGCGAATTTTATAAAACCTTTGGGGCGGAGGTTCTCCCCCCGATGCTTGATATGCTTAATGAGGCGTTTGAGACGGGGAGGCTGCCGGAATCGCTCAGGGAGGCGGTCATCGTACCGCTCCCTAAGCCCAATAAACCTGGGCATAACTGTGGGTCGTACAGGCCACTATCTATGCTGAATCAGGACAGCAAGATACTAACGGCTGTCCTGGCAAACAGACTGCGGAGGGTGATAAGCAATTTGATTCACCCGGACCAAACGGGGTATGTCCCGGATAGAAACATCACCCAAAATCACAGGCGACTCCATCGAGTGATCGAAATGGGATGCAATACTGAAGGGGAAATGGCGATAGTGTCGTTGGACGCTGTAAAAGCCTTCGATTCGGTTAATTGGGGGTGGCTGCTGGCGGCCTTAGGAGAATATGGACTGGGACCGGGATACATCAGATGGGCGGAATTGCTATATAGTGCTCCTCTGGCCAGAGTCCGGACGGGCACAATCATATCCGAGAGATGGCAACTTAGCAGAGGCACGAGGCAGGGGTGTCCCTGGTCCCCGATGTTGTACATCTTAGCCCTGGAACCTCTGGCACTGTACCTGCGTCAGCAGTATGACATTGTGGGTATTGAGGTTGGGGGGGAAAAGCATCTGATATCCCTGTATGCGGACGACTTGTTATTGTACTTGAGTCATCCGGAAGAGAATTTACAGCATATCCTGGACGTGATGGAGAGGTATGCGAGGTTGTCAGGCATAGCGGTAAACCCCCAGAAATCGTGCATCTTCCCGTTGGGTGACTATAGGGGCGTTCCCATAGAAAGGCTGCCGGTGTTACAGGTGCCCTGGTCAGTTGACACATTTCGTTACCTGGGGATAGATGTCTGCCACACGGTTGAGAAAGAACATAAGTGTAACACTGAGATGGCTGTTGAGAAAATACGAGCATGTATGAGTTTTTGGAAAAAGTTGCCCCTAGCGATGATGGGGCGTGGAGCAATGATTAAAATGGTGGTTCTGCCTAGGCTGCTACATTACTTTAGCAACATCCCATATATGATCCCTAAGAGTTTCTTTGCCAAAATAAATGGGGTTTGCAGAGAGTTCTTGTGGCATGGTACTCGAAACAGAATAGCGCTTTGGAAGTTACAGAACTTTCATGAAAAGGGGGGAGTCAGACTCCCAAACTTTGAGGCTTATTATATAGCGAGCCAATTACAGTTTGTGTCCAAGTGGCTTTCCGACGAAGAGACCCCAGAACTTAGACTGTTTGGGCAAGATTGTGCCCCGTTTTATCTAAAGGAAGTTATCTGGTTGCCTGAGGCTGTCACGGGGAAGAATCCGGCGATGGTGAGGCTGGGGTGGAAGATGTGGAGACGTGCATGCAAAATGATGGGAGACCCACTCCCGCGTTCTCCGCAGGTGCCACTAATTGCCCTGGCGGGGGTAGATGGTCAGCTGAGGGGGATTGTCAGGACCCACTGGGAGCCGGTGGGGTTGGTGACATTGGGTGACGTGTGGCAGGAAGGCGCCATAAAGGGGTTTGAAGAACTTAGCGAGGAGGTTGGTTTACATGGAGGTCAATTTGTCACATATCATAGATTGGGGAAGAGAATTCGGGAACTATGGCCTGAGACTACCTTGGCAGATGAACTGAATGTTACTATGGAAGGGATATATGATACAACGGAAGGGGGACATGAAATCTCTAGGCTATATGAGATGGTGATGTCAAAGGTTGGGAAGGAACCGACATATCTACGATCAGAATGGGAGAGCGAGGTTGGGACCCAGATGGGAGACGAGATGTGGGAGCGGGCTCTAGGATATCATGGGAGGGTGTCTCGGAATGCTAGGTTACAGCAAATACAGTTGTATGTCACCCATAGGGCGTATATGACCCCGTTGAGGATATCCAAATTCCGGAATGCAGGCAGACAGGCATGCCCCAAATGTGACGAAGAGAATGCGGACATGACGCATATGTTCTGGGCGTGCCCAGTGATTGAGGGGTTCTGGAGGGAGGTGGCGCGCAAGCTGGAAGAGAGAGGGGTCACGCTTGCTGTAGACACTGCCTGGGCATGTCTGCTGGGTGGGTTCTCCAGACCCCGGAAGCAGAAACATGTTAGTAAATTAAAAGATTTAGCGTATGTGCTGGCCAAACGAAGAATAGCCATGGGTTGGAAGAAATGTCACAAGCCACGGGTTGGGGTGTGGTGGAATGACCTGCAGAAATGGGCGGAGGCTGAGACAGCGGTGTGGCAGGAGGCAAGTTGTATGTCTTGGGAGGAGGAACTGGGCTCTCTGATGGCATGGAAGACATTGATATCCTGCATATTTGGGACAGGGGTGGATTCGGAAGAATCGGATGATAACGATGCCCGCTCATGTGCGCCAGATACAGGAAACGACATGGAAACCGGCTCGCGAGGGGGGAGGGATCAGGGAAGCAGTGCGTACTGATGGTTGAATGTAAAATGTAACAATGCTAATTGCACTGCGGTTTGGTTTGTATTGTTGGTTGTGTTGAAAAATCAATAAAATAAATTAAAAAAAAAAAAAAATAATGCAAAATAAAGTAAAGTCTTCCACCAGGAAAAAAAAAAAAAAAAACATTTCTACTTTAAACATTTCCCCCCCTCAAAACCCATGTTGCTGGTTGACTTACATTTTCCTATGCTGCACTGGCAGTTGCACCGCTGCTGGCCACCCCCTCAATGCGCTTCACCGGACCCCTTCTCCTGCAGGGCTCTCACCTGCCCTCAAGCGGGGTATTTCCAAGTGGCCCCCGAAGCCTTTAGCCGGTTACGCGTTTTCCGGTGGTCTTCAGGTGCAGGCGAGGGTCCCACAGCTTCCTTGAGTCGGCGGCAGGGTGCTCAGTCCACCGCAGGGCTTGCGCAGGCAGAGCTCATTCACCCATGTTACAATGAGCAATGAGCCTCACAGAGGGCACCAACTTGTTGGGGAGAAGCTGGATCCCCCCCAGGGCAGTGGGGGGGCCAGCAGCCATACCCTCACCAGCTATGGGAGGCCCCAACACCTCCCATATGGCCCCCAGAAATGCAACAGAGTCCCAAGCAGGCAGCAGCATGTTTCAAACTGCATTTATTTCTAGGCAAAGAAAAAAGAAAAAAACAAAAGAAAAGCACAGAGCATCGTGCATCGCGAGTTCAGGCGCCGTCTCCCCCGGGGCTGTCTTGCAAGTCAGCTTTATAATCACACTGCAGGCTGACCTCACAGAATTGGATCAGCTCCCAGAAACCTATCTCCTCCTGCTATTGGCTGCAAAGTGGTAGGTTACCTATGTAGCCTTTATAGAGAGCCTGATAATTGGATATTAACCTCTTGCGTCAGTGGGTTGATTTAGCTGTGCCAGCCCCCATTACCTAATTCTAATCTTGTTGCAATGTGACTTTGTTCCCATAACTTTTTAGCTGAACAAGCAGTTCGCACCTGGGCTCTGGCTTGTTACAATTCATGTTTCAATGTTGTGCGAGTCCTTGAGAAAATGTCTTTCTTTCCCAGAAAGAAAATAAAGCACACTGGGTTGCTGTGATTTATTCGCATTTGTGGATAATTAAAAAATGTCTGTCTGCAGAAAGCAATTTTATCTTGAATTTGCAGCCTTGGCAGGTCGGATGTTTTGCGAGGAATGTTGATGAGGCTCCCGCAGCCAGTGTTCAGTGAGTGAAATGAACTGTCTGTGCATTTAGACAATGTTAATTCATATAGGCATTTGCAAGCCTTTAAACAGGGATTTCTGTGTTTGTAGATTCTGATATTGCAGCATTGATTCTAATGTAGCATGGAAGTTGCACTGTTGGTGAAGTGGGTGTGTTTCAGCATATTTGTCACCCATGGGTGCGCTGGGGCCTGGTTCAAATGATAAGTGCGCTCCTTGTTCTTCCTGCTGTTCTTCTATGTATGCACTTGGGGTGAGGGGGCATGGGTTTGGTCTCGATTTTCCCTCTTCAACTTACTAATGAGTTGTGAAGCAGTAGCAGCATTGCAGATGGTTGCCTAGAAGGCAGCTGGAATTGAGCCCAGTGCTTTAAATGAGGGGATGCGGACACGTATGAATGGTAATAATGAATCTTGCATCATCTTCTTCACAATTATGTGGAGGAAGATGGTGCTGATTCTAGATGATCTCATTCATATTGAGTGGGGTTGCAATTACTTGGGGATTAGCCTATGGGGCGATCTGGGACATCGGGGGGAGGGGATTGTCCTTTTGATTTTTACCTTTATTTTACCTTTTTACTTGGATTGTGTTTTTTCTCATGCGTTGAAAAGTTGTCATTTTGTATAACTATGTAACACGTTAAATAAAAGAAAATAAAAAAATAATAAAACCTCAAATGGTACTCATACAACCTCACTTAAACATTGTGGGGATAAATTGGAAAATTAATCCATGAAGAAACTTTCCGAATGGTGGGAAAACAATACTTGAAAAATGTATTTACAATTTGGACAAACACCAATGGGTTTCTGAATATGCATCTTCCTAACATTTGAAGATAATGCCAAGCAAGCACTAAATGAATGGGAACAAATGTTAACATGATCATCACAAGAGATGATTCAAAGGGTGATAGAGCAACATGAACATACACTAAAAGAAATAGAATCTCTAAAGGATGAAAAAAGTCACTAAATCTGCCTGAAATCACCTTTAAGAACTACCAAATACTAGATGAATACCTACAGCATTTTACTTCTGAACAAAAAATTAAAAACCAGAAAAAATCCAAATTATAAAGATTATAAAAACAAAAAGAATGTTACATTCCAAATAACCTTTGACCAAAATAAGAACATAAAATGTGTTAAATCGATGAAAACAGTGACTCCAATAGTCAGATTCATCATGCTCTTCATAATATATAGAATCTTCAGCCAACAGTGACCTAGAATCCAACATACAACAGGGAACCATTAAAACCACATCCGATTGTCCTTTTTTAAAAGAACTAAAAAAGGTACAAACCAGGTATGAAAAAGATGTTTCAAATTAAAAACACAAATTCATGTTTAGAAGAGTAAATTTCTCAACCACATCACGCCGCCCAGAAGAGGAAAAAGGCCGGTGAAAAAATGTAGAAGACGACCAAACCGAGGTCACAAGAAGATAACGCATGAACCAAATGAACAAGTAGATCTAGTAGTAATGGAAGCATGGAACCATCAAGTAAACTCATCTCAGCTCTTAATAAAGGAATGCCGTATTGCCCAAACACCACTTATGACTATGTTGGAATTAAAGTAGATGTGTACAAAATCTGCAGAGGTCTCAAACGGAAAATGTTTTTTGATACACAGGTGAATTCAGAATCCCCCAAATAGCATCATCGAGATTAACACTAGATTTGGCAGAAAAAAAAAGAAAACAAAAAAAAAAAATCACACTGCTAAATTTAGAGGGGGTAGATGAATACACATTTGAAAGATATCAACATCTTCCTACTGTAGAAGGCAATTTGAAGCCAAAATCCAAATGCATTACACAATTACCAGTAGACAATGCAATAGATCTATTTAACCAGGCAGTCACGGAGGACTTAAGAAATCTATATTTGAAAAAAAACAAAAGTTAAATTAAACATAACCTTACATTGGCAGAAAACAAAGCCCTGGATTCATTAAGAACTAATACAGACATCATCACGAAATCTGTAGATAAAGGCGGTAAAATAGTAATTATGCAAAGGGCGGACTACATCAGAGAGGCCAATAAAGACCTGAACAGCACAAAATGTTATCAGAAGTTAACGCCAAACCCTTCAATGCAAACCAAAAATGAATGGCAAAATCTCAACTTAAATTGACATCAGATGAGCCTGTTGAATGATGACGAACATAACTACATGAACACACTACACCCAATAATGGCAACAATATATTTTTGCCCAAAAATTTCTAAAAATATTTGAAATTGCCATTTTGCAGACCAATCAAATAGGATCGGATCAATCACTGAAAGACTCGGAGTTTATTGCCTCACATCTTAATCCTTTGGTACAGAACTTTGCTTCATAAATAAAAGATAGGAAGCATGTTATCCAACCAATGGAATACATCATTCGACAAAAAAGCTATAGTTTGTTACAATGAATGTGACCATTTTATTAAACATGAGACAGGAATTGAGGGAGTAGAATACTTTTTGAAATCCAGATCAATCTCCTACTTGGAACAAAACAAAATGATAATTGAAATACTAAAGTTAACCCTCTATAATATCTTCTGCTTCAACAACCCAAAATACAACAGGAACAAAGCACAGCGATGCGTGCCAAATACGCACCACCTGTGCCAATCTCTTCATAGGCCATTTTCAATGGGAATATGCTTGGACACACAGAATTTACTGAAACAGACTACACTGTATATTGGGGTCAATTTATCGACAATATTCTAATAAATTTGGAATGGACACTCAAATTTACTTTTGGAATGCACACATTATCTAAACCTGAATCAATATAACATCAAATTAACAATGCAAGAAAGTACTTCTAGAATCAATGTTTTGGACTTGGAAATGTATGTGCAAAACAATTAAATATAACAAACCAACGGCGTGCAACAGCACCTTGCATGCCTGCAGCAATCACCCTTCACACAATAACAAATATTCCATATGGAGAATTTGTCACAATAAAAAGAAATTGCAGTAGCGACATTGAATATAAGAAACATCTGAACAACAGTATAAAGAAGTTTAAAGCCACAGGTTATCAAGGATCGCTGCTTAGGAAAGCCAAAACAAGAGCAGCACTGAAAGACCAAGCGCAACTGCTTGTGGACAAATCAAAATCAGCATAAATGTCCAATGTTGAAAGGAAAACCAGGCCGGTGATGACCTACAGCACAGACCCTCAACTGAGAGAAATCTTACACAAACATTGGTACATTCGGGACCTTGACATCACAATATCTAAATATCTTGATAATGGTCCCAAAATCACCTTCAGAAGAGCACCAACAATAAAGAGTCTTGTACGTCCCGGCTTTATGGTTTCGGAAAAGGAGAACATAAGAGGCACTCTACACTATCTGCGGAAAATAGCAGCCATAGTAGGAAACCAGAGATGCTGGAAATGATAGAAAATGTGGACTCCATCTATCTACCGAATGGAAAAAGGCAAAAAATCCCCAACTTCATTAATTGCAACACAAAATATGTTGTATATTGTGTGAAATGTCATTGTGACAAATGGTACGTTGGCAGTACCATAAGAAAATTGAAACTGAGAATCATGGAAAACATGCGAGCGACTAAAAATAGAGACACAAAATATCCACTTGCCAACCACTACAACATAGATCACCCAGATCAAAAAATGTAAGATCTCAGATTCAAGGGTCTCACAGTAGTTGTAACATCCATGCGAGGAGGCTATAGAGAATTAAAATTAAGAGAAATCGAATCAAAATGGATCCCATTAATGGACACTTGCCATACTGGCCTAAACAAAGACAATGAGTACTGCTCTATAAAGAACAATTAAGTGTAATGTGATCATCCATAGTAATACCTAGTCAATCAAATATATGACCTGTGATGTCTCAAACAAACCCGTCACATCATGGCACTAGTTTGTTAGTTTCAAACATGGTCTCTTCATTTTCAGAGAACAGCAGTTATCGTGGTGTGTTCACCTGAGTTCCAATCTCCATGGCCACATCAAGTGGTGTCGAAGCAACAACATTCTGGTATCCGTACAAAGTCATTCAAATATTGACATATTGTCATCATACATTAACTATTGTATCAACAAATGCACCAAAAATTGTGCCATAAATGATAACATGAAAAATATTGAATTTGGAAAAATGAATGCGCAAAACCTTTTTCTTTTAGAATACAACTTTAATAAATGTTGCAGCCGCCAAATAAGGGCAGGCATGCAGTAACATCATTGTGCATTGGTATTGCGTACATAAAAAGCAATGTGTGCCATTTTTTAAATCCCGAAAAAAAACTCAGGAGGACAATCGCATCCATCCGGTCCAGAAGGTAATGTTTCTGAAATTATTTTTCTTTGCTCTTATACCATAGTTATTTTGTAAGCATGACACTGCAGTAGATCTTACAGTAAAGTGAAGGAACATGCTGCAAATCATTTTCCAAACAAAAGCTTTTTTCAATGCATAGTTCTGCAACTACCATTAACTGCAGCAGATTCCTAAGAGTGTCAACGAATTAGCAGCAGATGTTTGGAGGTCACCTTGAGTTTTACTTTTCCTTTGTTTTTTAGCAAACCACCTGCCCAATTTGGTACTGGCTAAACATTAGATTAGAAAGCAGAGAGGACAAATCTGCGGATGACCGCCTAACAACAAAGGCTGCGTAAGTGTGACTAGATTAATACAGAACACCAATTACTGCATAACATTTCCCAATTTAGATTTTCGCTTTTGACAATGTTGCTTTTTTCTTTTGTTTTTATTTATAGAATAGTATTGTCATAATGTGTAAATAAAACGTATATCCTCCTGAAGATCCACAAGTATGTGGTCAAACACGTGTTGAGGACTAAACATTAAAAGGATCAATGACTAAACAATTGGAAGTCACCCATATATTTTTCTGTACATAAATCTTGGGAGTGTACAGAAAAAAATGTAAACTTGCCAAGAACCAACAACTGAAATAGAATTTCATCTGTACATTCTGAGAAACCATTGGAATTTTTTTTCTCATCAAGAATACAGAGACTTGTATTCGAAATTTCAATCGAGGTTCGTCTATTGCATACTTTGATAATCAATAATTGTGATTTGTTAAAACGTTACCCAGGCGCTAAGGCAAATAACAATCACAACAAATATAGACATATTCCCTTAACTCTTGGGCAGACACAAGAGTGGTGATTGGAAGACAATCGACGGCTTTGTAATATTTATAGGGTTGTCACCCTGAGAATAAGTGAATGCCAGCAACATCCATAAATCATTAATCAGAGATAGTATTGGCAATTTGTGGTGGTCTGGTTCTCGCGTGCTTAAGCATGGAGAGGATTTTAGGTAGGTGCCGAAGGTTTTAACTTTCCCTAGTGTGGGGATGTTACTGTCCTTTATGTTAAAGCTAGAGTAACTGGCATCCAATTTAGCCTGGGACTGTGTAGATCCAGGGATCAATAATTATGAATTCCAGCTGCTAAAATGCATCCAATTGGCAGTCAATTATTCAATCATGTTATAGACATGTAAAAGGTTAGCTGCATCAGTATCATTCTCTCCATTGATCTCAAGAATTAACTCAGTATCACAGCATAATTTCTGAAGAACACCCCATTTTCAGCAGGGAGATCCGAGTGGTCTGATATAAACATTGAACAATGTAGGGGATAGACAAGCTCTTTGGAGTATGCCTCAGAGGATGGGAGCAGTGTTACGCTCACCTGGTCTCCACAGGGGTGCCGAACGGAACTGGATGGTCCGATGTTGAATGGCTCCATGTGCCCCCTCTGATTGCCCCTTCCGTCACGAAAGTAGATTTGCCTAAAATGTTAAAACGAAATGTTACCTAACCGTAAGGAGGAGGACCAACTCCCAACTACCGTGGCCTCCTTGTGCACCCCTCTGCTATGTCTCAACTTAGTGTTATGAATGGTGGACTCTCTATCCTGCGACTGTATGCAGGGGTGCGTAGCAGTTCAAGGATCTAGTTACTTCACTGATCCTGAAGAGTTCCAGACAACTATGACTCAATGGGGTAAGTCTTTATACCAATGGTATGGATTGCTTTAGAGTTCAAGTTGCCAAACGTTCACTCCTGTGCCTCTTTGCAGGTTTCCCCTTGGTGCATAAAATGAAGCGGACTCCTACCCAGAAATGTTGAACTGAATTCCAAGGTACCTCATGGGCGGATATCACACAATGATGTCTTGAGGGACTGCAAGGAAATGCAGCATTCAGGTGAGTAGTAGCGCTGCATAAGAGTTAAGTGTCTTTAATGAGGCCGTTCCTCATTGCGCAGCTAACCTTATGCCTTCTTTTGAGTTCGACAGGTGCGGCAGCTCCGGAGCAGCGATCGAGTAATGGTGCTTCGATGGATCACAAGGGTGAGCAGCCTTCTGGTAAGTATTAGCGTTGCGCAATGTGGCAATGTCTTTAATGTGGTCTGCGCGGCTAACCTGGTGTTTTCCTTTTCAGCTCAGCAGAAGAGGAGACTCCAGAGCGGTCGAGATGGAGCATCAGGTAAGAGTCTTGTTCTGTTTTCTCCCCTCTCTCCCTTTCCTTGCAGGCAGCTCATGAAAACCTGGACGGGCATGGCTGAAGACTGACCTGCAGTTAGCAGACACGGTGAGAGTTACGCTGCAGGAGTGCAGAATAACGCGAAGCGTGTTCTGTTCTGAGGGTGTGGTTTATATAGCTTTCAAGAAGTAGTCCCCAGGTAAAGTAGTCCCTCCAACCACACCCTATCAAGTAGTCCCCAGGTAAAGTAGTCCCTCCAGCCTGCCTCAGACTGGTCTGCACGTGGTTCCCCTTCCTTGTAACCTGCTTTGCTTGAGAGGGCAGTATGAACCTGGCACCAATGGCGCCAGGACCGAGTCCAGGAAGCCCTTAGGCAATCCTTTGGGGCCTTGAAGGTCCCCATGGGTGCCGGTACCCTGGGCCGGCTGGTCTGCTCCTGATGTCTGGGGGCAAGCACCGTGACAAACAGGCTCTGAGGTGGACTTACGGTGGGATAGGAATGACTGAACCCAATTGACTGTGTCTTGTGAGCAGTTCCCTATATCGGCAAGTGTGTTAAGAAGGCATTTGTGATCTCGAGCATGTGGGTCTGGAGGTCAAGCAGAGCGTCTCTATATCATGCCCCGACCAGAAACCCGACTGCCTAGTGTGTAGTATGAAAGTGGAATCCAAGTAAGCCTGAAGTTGTAAGGTGGCCCTTATATCTACAATCTTCAGCAAGAAGTTGGAGTTGGTGATGGGCCTTAGATTCTTGACGTCTTTAGGGTCCAGACCCGCTTTCTTCACTAGGGGGATGACAGCGAGTTCCTAGATGATGCCTGAGACAGGATTGTGATGGAAAGACACATTCACGAATCTGGCAAGAAAAGGTGAGATTTTGTTGTTGTTGTTGTCCAGGATAAGCTTAGCAGGCATAACGTCTTCAGGACAGGAGGCTGGGCACATTATAGCCAACGTTTTTTCCACGTCCATTATTGCAATGAATTTAAAATTTAATTTTAAGTGGTTTTGATTAGGTGGCAGTTTATTAGTCGTGTTTAGTAAATTAGGCACAGAAGCATATGGTCCTGAGTTTAATAGCTAGTATTTATTGGTCTTATCACGGGCCATGGTAAGTTTATCAGCAAAGGCTTGCTGAGCATTGGCAGAGTCTTGGTTAGCAGGGAGATGGATGGATCTTGCACCCTAGGTTTTCCCCAGTAGTCTTAGTATTTCAAAGGGCTTTTGGTATTGTTGTTTGCCCGATTGATTTGCTCATTGAAATAGTTTTTTTTGTCTAGAGTATGGCTAGTCTGTAGAGGTGTTCAAGTTTCTTCCAAATTTCTTTATTTATATTGGAAGGATTTTTCAGCCATTTTCGCTCAGCTAATCTCCTTTCTTTAGTGAGCTGAGGTGTGCACCACTTGTTGTGCATGTTGTTTTCTCTGGCTGTTTTCATTTTGAACAGTGCTACCTGGTCCAACATGCATGTCATGGTGGAATTGTATGTAGACATCAGTTGATCTGGAAGGGCAAGGGGGAGGTGATGCCGGCAGTAGAAGTCATGATTTCATTCAGGCACTCCTGTAGGTTGGAGGTTTGTAACTCTTTAAAGTTACGACTAGTGACACTCTCTAGGCCATTTGTTTCCCTGTGATGTCTTGGAGATAAATGTTGAAGTCAATGATAAAATGATCAGACCAAATACATGGACTGGCATTTTTAATGCATAAATTCAGATTTCTGGATACTACCCAGTCTAGGATGTTCAATGTTGTTAAGGCATTGTTCTAGTGAGACTGCATCTATCAGTAGTATTGTTGCACCAGTGGTTTAGGTCTCCCAGAAACAGGGTGGCACAATTGGGTCCTTCCAAGGATCTCTGGAGTTGTATATGTCCTCGTTGAAGTTTGGCATATCTTCAGGAAGTCAATATAACAGGGCAATATTAACGCAATGCAATAAGTTGTATTACATTTCAAGTGAAGAATTGCACAGTAGTTGCAACGACTAAGTGACTTGAAGAAATTTTATTTCTTCTTAGCAAGGATGGCTACTCCTCCCCTGTGGCCCTGCTCCCGGTTTTTACAGGAGATGGTTTATACCTCCGGGGTGGCCAGTTTAATCATAGGGTCGCTAGAGTCCGTGAATCAGGTCTCTGTTAGGCACAGAATTTCAATGTTATGGTCGATGATATAATCTGTTTATCAATCACATGTTTGTCAAGTGATCTGGTGTTGAGCAATGCAACTTTAATATTCTTGGTAGTCAATTAAATTGGGGTGGTTTAACGTCATGTTTATTCTTAAGGTAGAGGGATGGGTTCCTTGTTTCGGTCTCTTCTACTAGATTGGTAGGTGGTGGTCTGGGGTTCCAAGTTTGACTGTCAGTGCTGTCAGGCTGTTTGATATCAATATTGTTGTCTCTACAAGGAACAGTAAACAAAATTATGTTTTTAATGGCGGATTGTTTTCCAACACTTGTATACGAGCGCAATAGAAATAAAATATCAATATACAAGTTCACATTTAGCAAGTTCCTGTCATCGTGACAGTAGTTGTCAACCGAGGATGGAGTCTGTTCTGTGGCCAGGTTCGGCAAGGTGTGTATTCTTCATAGCAAGGGAAGGTATATGGCCCTCATTAGAGATGGGAGTTTCCAGAGCAGCTACATCAACATAAACGTTAGGTATTATTGGTAGATTACACGGTGGGACAAGTACAGGCTAGTCGACTTGGTCTAAAGTACTTGGTTGCATATGAGCTTGAGCAGGGAGTTCAAGTGGGGATGGGGTAACCACAATCCAATGTCATCAAAAGGCATTTGTTGACAATCATACAAGCAACTTTCTGAGCTTCCAACACAAGACCAAGTTCACTTGAGTAGCCAATAATGTAGGGACTAGAAGATTGTGATATCAGAAGGATGGAAGAATACTCTAGAAAGCCAAAAGAGCTTAAAACAGCCCCTATTGTCTATTAACTGTGCGTTCTAAGGGCAGTTCAGCAACAGGCAGGGTAAATCAAAGAATGTAAAGTTAGGTTTAGCGCAGCTGGGAAATAAAGCATGAATACTTAAGAATCAGGTAATAATCCCAGAGTGGGTGGTACCAGGATAAGCAGGCCTGAAACCACTAGAAGAGGTAGTAGAGCGCGAGGGTCACAGAAATGGGAAAAGGGGTACAACAGCACAAAGATACAACAAGCTGCACACTTATGAGATATAGGAAAAGATAATAGAGCGCCTGGACGACGTGTCTGCCAAGGACTGACTAAGAACGGTTTGTTGCTGAATCGCACGACGTTTCCAGATATAGCTGTAGAATGCTGGGAAATGTAGTTTCCAGTAGAACCCAGAGAAACTACAGGGTCGGTGAAAATGTAATACTCCAATTAATGAGAGTGATTTTCTCTCTGCTTAGGTCAACATAGGCTGGGCACAGTTTGTACAAAATGATAACAGTTAAATACAAATTCACAATTCTTAAACCTATTTTTGATTTCCTGAAATAACGCAAAGCGGGCAATAGGTGAAACTGAAAGAAAATCTAAGTACTCAGCCGTTTCAGACCAAGTGAAGGTGTAATAAAAATGATGCTACATCTAAAGACATGTTGCCTACTGAATTGCTCTAAACTGAAACATTTCTTTTTACCCTCATTCTTACATATCGGAAAACTAATGGACACTTTAAACATATTTGTATAACTACAATTTTCTACCTATCTTGGCTGACTTTTCAGTATTAAGGTGTGCAGGGGTAGGGAGTATCCGGGAACTTTGGATACTTTTCTGTACCAGTTGTATTTCCAACCTTGTGTCAGGGTTGAGTTACTTCCCACGCACCCAAGCTTTCTTTACTCTGTGATGTGTCCTAAAATCTTTGTATGCAAGGTGTGCACGAACACTATATTTTTGTACATGGAGATAATTTATTCCCCAGAAACATGTAGACAGTGGAATGTGACCTTCCACATTACACAAGTCTGTCTGAGCATGGAAAGATAAGGGACTACAGAGATTTTACACTTAGCACAATTTTTATTAAATAGAATCAATTTCCTCAGCATGCATTATTGTTGCACAAACACCTCATATAGGACTATCATTCTATACAATGGTATTTCACAGTGATCATATTTTATTTATTTATTTGTACCGTGCCAGGGCTCGCAGGCATCAGGGCACGAACACAAAGCACAGACCTACAGAAGGAAGACAGGACAGCAGGTTACATTTTATTACAATAGGCTGATCATTTATTTGAATAGGAGCGTTTTTAGCTTCTTTCTGAAGATTTGGTAGTTTGACTCTAATCAGAGTACCCATTCCATTTTCAGCTGCTTTTGCGGCAAACAAGTGTCCAAGACCATTTGCTTTTTTGACACATGGAATTCCCACCAGACCTTGAGTTTCTGATCTCAAGGACTGACCTGGTTTATACAGAGATATTTGTTCTTTCAGAGAGTCTGGGACTGAATCGTATATGCAGTGACTTGAACACAATGCACTCTCCTATCCAGTGAAGTGAATTTCTGTCCTCGGAGATATGCTGTCTTCTTGTTTTCATTTTAATGGTTCTTACTGGGTTATTTTGAATAGTCTGGCAATGCAGCCCTTGTTGGCTCCAATCAGTAGGGCATTAGCGTAGTCCAGCCTAGAGAGGATTGTGGCCCTAGCAATAGTGGCAGTTTTTTCACTCAAAACTGGTCTAATACATTTAAGCAGCCTTTGGTAATATTGGCAATTTTTCTTCAAGTAAGACAGTTGTGCCTCAGCTCCCAGGGATGCCTCAATGTAAACACCTAAGGTGTTGACCTTGTCAGAGACCAGGATATTGGAGTCTCTAATAGTGAAGGATGTATAGTCAGCGTGAAGATTGGCTCTAGCCTGCGGTGACCCAAAGATCATAAGTTCAGTCTTGCTACCATTTAAACAGACAGTTTATTGTCATCCAAACCTCAATGATGTTGTAAATATTAGCAATCTTGATGTTATCTACATTGTGGCACCTGCTCAGTTCAATTACTAATTGGGTGTTGGCGAAATTGGTGAAAAACACCCCCAAGTTGGTGAGGAGGGTGCAGAGACACTGCAAGTAGAAGTTGAATAGTAACGGGGACAGACTTGGAATATGACCTAACGGACTCCAAAGTGGTTCAAGCAACTCATTACAGCTTAAATAGTACTTAATTTTACAAAGATAATTCCACATTAAAGTGGCACCCAAAAGCATTCCGTTTTATATTTCGTTTCCCAGTACACACAAAGTGCATTGGGCCTTAATGGAGTAACTCACTTTGTGTTCAATGTAGAGAAGGGAAACACAGGGCAATCAAAACAAGCACCTGTGTTTCTTTTCTCAAAATGTCATTCCCTGGTGTCCCCTTTCCTTTGTCTAGCCAGATTTGACTCTGATCCAGCTATAAGGACAGATTGGGGTTTAATTTACCTTTTGAGAATCATTCCTCCAGCCAACCCTCTCTTCAGATGGCTAATTGGAAATCAATCTGCAAACAAAATGGTCATCCTCTCAATGGACTGGTCTCCAATCTGTCTGGGGTCAGTCGTTCAAGCTCTGTTCTCCCATCTCCAGTTCGTCCAACTCCCCATATTACATAATCATCCTCTTAATAATCCCTTGTTGTGTGTGCATGCAGACATATTTCTGACTCCACTTCTAACTGTGACTGAGGTGTGGTTTTCCCAATTCCATGGAGGGTAAAAGGGTAAAACACTATTGAAGAAAAGCCTATTTTGTTTTAGGACTCTAATTTCTCATTAAACTATGCAAAATTAATAAAACTAATAGATTCTGCAGGTGGCTGAACAGAGATTTGACTGATGTGCTACAATAAAATTGGGCAGTTACGCGTTATTGCATTTTTCACTATTCAAAACATGCCATGGTATATATTACTTTCCATATACTATTCCTTTTATCTACAAACTGTCAAAATGTTGTGTCGATCAGAGCTTCTGCTGTGATTACTTCACCGATTGAGCACTTGATTTAAGATTTTCCTCATGTTAATATTAATCAAGTTTTCTAGTGTGGAGTTGCACACGTTTTCCAGAAGGTAGCAGGGGCGGTGCATCACCTACATACTTCTTTTGAATGCTATTAATGTGGTTCAGGGCAGAATGTCGTTTGCTGTGCATAGTTCCATGACCTTTCCCTTACCCCCTCTTGCTAATTCATTTTTTATGGGCTGACTAGTCTTGACAAATTATGACAAGCCCTTTGAAGCTGCAACCCCAAATCCATTGGTGACATCTGGCACTGGATTTATTGATCCACTCTTTGGATCCAGCTTGAAAGGCCATCCAGGCACTTAATGTGTGGTCTCCATTTTTTGTTATTGTGAATTCCTGGGCTGGCTCAGGCTTTTTATGTGAATATATACAAAGTGTTTCAGTTCCCCTCTTTCAACAGTTTTGAACTTCCCTTTTCAATCACCAGACTCAAGCAGGTTACTTTGAATCTCAATACAAGGATTCTGAATGGAAAATATATGGTATACATTACTCCCCGTATTTGTATTTCTGATGCTTGTATCTGCTTAGATTCACATGCTGTGCATAGGCCGACATCTAGTGGAAGCTGCAGAGTATTACAGTTTGTTTTTCAAAACTCGAAAAGGGACATCGAACAGGGCATGCCAGTAATACTATCCCTAGTGTGACGTCCCTGTACCTCATGCGTGTAGGACCCTCAGATTGTATTTTTTCTGACATGAGGTAGCATGAGAAGTAGCGTGAGTACAGAGTATCCAAGCAGATAGATAAGACTACAAGCATCCATGCGCCTTCTCTCAGAGGGGAGGAAGGGCGGGCACATGTGAATCTAAGCAGATACAAGCATCAGAAATATGATTACGGTGAGTAATGTATCCCTTCTGATGTTTGTGAAAACTGCTTAGATCACATGCTTTGTATAGATTAGCGAGCAGTGTTAGAAGGAGGTGGGATGTGAGATGGGTCATGAGCGAACAAATGTCTTAGAACTGCTTGTCCCACTTGTGTATCTGTCTTGGAATGAGTGTCAATGCAGTAGTGCTGAGTAAAGGTGTGAATAGAGCTCATGTAGCTGCTTTGCAAATACTGTCTAATGGGACATTTGCAACGAAAGCCAGAGTGGCTCCAGTACCTCTTGTAGAGTGGGCCCTTGGCTTAAAAGGCAGTGTTTTGTCTGAAAGGGAATAGCACAGTTGGATACATATGACTAGCCACCTAGCGATGGCATTTTTAGAGACACGATCTTCTCTGCCTGGCGCTATGGAGACTAACAGTTCATCTGATTTCTTAGCGGTCTGGTCTTGTCTATGTAGTAGAGGACCGCCCTCCTCACATCTAGTGTGTGGAGTTTCACCTCAGCAGAGCTTTTGGGTTCCTGGAAGAAAGCCGGTAGCTCAATAGACTGGTTAACATGGAATTTGGAAATGAACTTGGGTGAGAACCTAGGGTGAGTTTGTAAAACCAGTTTGTCCTTATGTATAGTAAAGAAAGGATCCTGCACCGACAGAGCTTGGATTTCACTGACCCTTATAGAAGTAATGGCTTCTAAGAAGGTTGTTTTGTAAGTCAGGTGTTTGAGACTAGACTTGTGCATGGGATCAAAGGGTGGTCCCATGAGCTTAGCAAGCACCACATTAAGGTCCCAACCTGGTGGTGGGTTAGAAATTTGAGGGTGGAGTCTCTGTACCCCTTCCATAAATGCTTTAACAACTGGCCCCTTCCACCATGGCACCTTGTTATGGGAAGTGGTGTAGGCTGACAAGGCTTCCAGGTGTACTTTTAGTGAGTTAAACACTAACCCTGCATCCAGTAAATGGAGCATATAGGTTACAACATTAGAAGGAGTACAATCAACAGGTCTGATTTGTTTATTCTGGCACCAAATTACGAATAGTTTCCATTTGTCATAGTAACAGTGTCTCGTGTTTGGTTTTCTTGACTCTTTCAAGATATCCATACATCTTTGCGGTAAATCAAAATGTCCGAACTCTTTGACTTCCGGAGCCATGCTGCCAAGTTCATCGAGTTGGGCTGAGGATGCACCGTTAACCTCTCGTGCTGGGAGAGTAGGTTGTACCGGCACGGGAATTTGATGGGGTCGCACAACGCCAGTTTGCGCAGATGTGGATACCATGTGGGCGAGACAACCATAGGAGCAACCAGGGTGAGCGTCATCGGTTCCCTGTGGATCTTGTTCACCACTTTCCTCATCAGAGGGGTTGGTGGGAAAGCATAGGCAAATATCCCTGATCAGTTCATCCATAGAGCGTTCCCGATTGGAGCATGGCTGGGGGAACCTGGATGCGAAGTTTGGGCATTGTCTGTTTTCGCTTGTGGCGAATAGGTCTATAGTGGGGAAACCCCACTGAGAGAAGAGGTCTCCTACGACCTCTTTGTGTAGTCGCCAATCGTGTTGCTCTGGGAGGGGGATCTCTGCTCAGAGCATCTGCTAGTGAGTCGAGTTCTCCTGGAACATGTTGGGATGACCGGTAAATCTTCCATTTGAGTGCCCATTTCCAGATTTTCTGGGCAAGCTTGGACAGATTTTGAGAACAAGTGCACCATTGTTTAAGTAAAACATAACAGTCGTGCTGGGATCTGCACTGACTGGTTGGATAGGAGGGGTTTGAATGCTCGAAGCGCTCTGAAGACTGCCAGACGTTCTAGCAGATTGATGTGGTTCTGAGCCACTGTGAGAGACCAGAGATCCTGAGCTGTGTGGTGAAGGTAGTGAGCTCCCCACCCTTATTTATTTTATTTATTCGGATTTATTTAAAGCGCACGTCAGCCCGGGGGCATCGTGGCGCTGTTACATGAAGACATACATAATCTGGTTACAGTGGAAGGAAGATGGTTACAAAGCAATTTTCATTACAGGACACATTTCGTATCAGACCTATGCGAGCTAGTGTAGGTGAAGGGGGGGATGAATTTAGTTGAATAGAGTGGTTTTGAGGGATTTGCGAAAGGAGTACAGCGATGGTTCTGCTCTGAGTGAGTTGGGGAGGGCATTCCAGAGCTTAGGTGCTATGTGTGGGAAGCCAATGCCGCCGGCTTTGTCTCTTCTTACAGTGGGTCCTGGGAGTTGGTTGGCGTGATGGCTTCTTCTGGGACGGAAGGAGGAGTTCTTTGTTATAGTTTCAGATAGGTAGAGGGGTGCTGTGTGATTGATGCACTTGTATGTGAGAGTGAGGATTTTAAAGTTGATTCTTTCCTTGACTGGGAGCCAATGAACGAGTCTTCTGGCCTGTGAAATATGGTCAGTTTTGGGGATGTGTAGTGCAGCACGGAGGGCGTTATTTTGCACTATTTGGAGCCTGTTTAGGTTTTTTGTCGATGTGCCTGCCAGGAGGGCGTTGCAGTAGTCCAGTCTGGCTCCTATAGTAGCTCTGGCTATGGAGAGGCAGTTGGGTGTGGTAAGGTAGGGTTTTATGGCATAAATGAGTTTGGTGGTCAGAGCAGAAGCTGAGGTGATGGCGCAGGTTTGTCTGGTCATAGAGTGTGGCGTCAATGTAGACTCCTAATGTCTTGACAGCAGATGAGACAGGTATGCTAATACTCTCGATAATCATGTGAGAATAATCGGGGCTGAGTTTAGTTAGTGTTTCGCTGGGGGCTAGGATGATGATTTCGGTTTTGTCTCCGTTTAGGCAGAGACCATTGATAGCCATCCAGGTTTGGATAGTGGAGTAGATTTTGAGGAGGGCTTCTGAGTCTAGGTCGTAGTCTCCGGAGAGGGGGATGAGAACTTGCGTGTCATCTGCGTAGTTTGTGTAGGCTATGTTGAGGGAGTCCAAAAAGTCAAAGAGGGGTTTGGTGAATAGGTCATAAAGGGTCGGTGCAGTTTAAGTCCCTTGTGGGACTCCACAATTTATAGTGGTTGGGGGGGCGCTGTCCTGGTCAGAGAACACTTTCATGGCCCTACCTTCAAGGAAGGATGTGATCCAAGTGGTTGCCTTGTGAGAGAAGTGCACAGCATTGAAGAGGTGAGATGTGAGAATGCTGTGGTCGACCAGGTCAAATACAGCAGAGAGGTCGAGCAGTAGAAGGAGAGCAGGTTTGCCTGTGTCCATTATTTTGGTAATTTGATTCTTTAGATCTAGAAGGGCAGTTTCAGTCCCATGGCCTTTGCGGAAACCTGTCTTTTGCCTAGGATGGTGTTGGTTTCCAGGTAGTGTTGGATTTGATTGTGTGCAGCTTTGTTTAGGATTTTGAGGAGAAAGGGGACGGTGGTGATGGGGCGATAGTTATTAGGGGAGGAAGGGTTGAGAGAGGATTTTTTCGGGAGCGGGAGAATCCAAGCTTCTTTTAGGCATTGTGGTATAGTTCCAGATGCGAAAGAAGCATTGATGAAAGCCGTGATGATGGGGGTGAGAGATTCTGAGCACTCTTTGATTAAGGAGGGTGGGCAGATATCCCCTTTGCAGGTGGAAGGTTTGATTTTTTTGAGGAGGTCCTTGACTTCCGTCTCTGAGATTTCTCTGAAAGCAAAAAGAGGTGTTTGTGAGAGAGAGTGGTTAGTGGGAGGTGTGGGCAAGCAGGTGGGGGTGTTGAGAGCTTTGCGTTGGGAGGCTATTTTGTCTTGGAGTGTTTTAACTTTATTGAGGAGGGCAGTCTGGATGCCTGTGCACCATGCTTCATCCTTGATGATTTCGTCTGGGCTGGAGGCAGGTGTGGTGAGTTCTTTGAATATGGAGAATATTTCTCTTGATTTGGAGCTGGCATTAGTGACTCTCTGGTTGTAGGATTCGGATTTAGCGTGGAATATGGCTTTTTTGTAACTCAATGAGATCTCTTTGAAATCTTTAAGCGAGGATTGGTTAGGCGCTGCTTGCCATCTGGATAGAGCTTTGCGTTTCTTGGTGCGAAGGTCAGAAAGTTGCAGTGCATTGATTTTTTCCCTTTTTTTTCTTCTAGAAGGGCAATGAGTTCGATGGTTTGAGTGAATGTGCTGGAGTAGATGTTGGCTAGAGAGGTAGGGTCATGGGTAAATGGAGGCTTGAGCTCAGGGATATCGAGGAGAGGGGCTAGGTTGGAAGCAGTGAGTTTTTTGGAGCTTCTTACTTTTACGGGGGGGGCATGAGTTAAGGTTTTACTGGTGGGCGTGGTAGGAATGGAGACTTGAATGAAGTAATGATCCGTCTATGGGAGGGCCGAGATGGAGGTAATTGCAGATGAGCAGTTGTGATCAGCTAGCTAGTCAATGGATCTGCCTTTGTTATGAGTGGGTGCAGTAATTTTGTGTTCGAACCCCATGTTTGATAGTTCTTTGGCTAAATTTGCGGCTGCTTTGTCCTTCGGGTCAGATAAGCTAAGGTTAATTTCCCCTAGAAGGATGCTTTTGGTGGTGCTTTTGAGGTTGTTGCCTATGTTTTGGAGGTGTTGCTTTTGGTAGTCAAGGGGTGATCCTGGTGGCCTGTAGGTGATAAAGAAGTTTATGGTGCAGTTAGGTGAGAGGGCTAGTTTAGCAGTGAGGAGATCAGCGTTGTTGTCCCATTGTTGATTACACATTCTTATGGCCAGGGTATCTTTGAAGATGAGGGCGACGCCGCCACCACCTTTAGAGTTTTTACGGTCCTGTCTGAGGATGGTATAGTTTTCAGGGAGTGCAAGGTGGATGGATGGACTGGAGCCTTCATGGAGCCAGGTTTCGGATATGGCAAGTAGGTCAAGATTATGGGTGGTGATAAGATCATTGATTTCAATGGCGTGGGCGTGGAGAGAGCGCGCATTGATGAGAGCATATCTTAAATCTGGTCGTAGAGTGTGTGTGTTGGCGTTGGGGGTGCTGGTGGTGGACGGTGCATGTTTGGGTGTGTGAGGCAGGGGCATGATAGATGCAGCGTGATGGGTGCTAGGGTAATGAGCGTGGTCAGAGAGGTGAGGCTGGGCGGCTGATGTATGGGTGCGAGAGCGGAGTCTGTTGTTCCTAAGGAGTGTGGAGGGTGGGGTGCTGCGGCGAGCTAGGAGGCGTTTGGTGCGTGTTCTTAGTCTACAGAGCCTGAGGTGGAGTGGGTGATGTCCGATCGGAATGGTATGGTGGTTGAGTGTGGATTGGGGTGCGGACGATGGTGTGGTGTGTATGAGGTCAGATGGTGGGGTAGGGCATGGGTGAGCATGCTGGTCTGGGTGCGCAGGCGGCATGCTGCAGATGGCCAGAAGGGGGAGGGATATGAAGATGGATGAAGAGGAAGGTAGGTGCTTTGGGGTGTGTGCCAAGGGGCTGCATTTGTAGACAGCAGATGTACAGGCAGGTAGACAATAACACCGTTGGTCAGGGCTGCTAGGGGCAGGCAATAACAGGCAATAACACAATAGATCAGGGCCGCTAGGGGCAGACAGTTGACACAATAGATCAGGGCCGCTAGGGGCAGGCAGTTAACACAATAGATCAGGGCCGATAGGGACAGGCCATGTAGTATGGTAGTCAATTATAGTTTTCGGGCTGTTGAAAGTTAGACTTGAGCTCAAGGGCAGCGCGGGAGAGGTGGCGTGAGAAGCTACACCTGAGATGCAAAAGGGTCAGGGGGGCCATTAGCTTGCTAGCTGGAGGCTGCATGCGGAAAGAGTTTTGTTGTGGTGTGTGTAGAACTCACCTAAATTCCTTTGCGAGAGGAGGAGCATGCGTGGGCAGCATGACGGCCCCAGATGACCTGTCAGCTCAGTCAGCTGTTGGCCTTCTTCCTAGGCCTTACTCCGCCCGCTGGCTACCGCCTGACAGTGATTGGGCGTGAGTAATGTGGATGGCCTCAACCAATGGGGATATTCCTGGATGCCTAGAGCCTTGGGGACAGTGTCATGATGCCTGCTCCCGGGGAGCCGGTTGAAGCCCTGCGTCCCCGAAAGCGAACATCCAGTCCCCAAGGAAGGACCCAGCAACCCCATATAGGGGCCCTTTGGACAGTGTCCTGGCGCCATATGTGCCAGGCTCATTATGAGAGTGCTTGGGTGCACTTACCTGATGCAGACCATGCTGCAGGATCCCGGCCTCCTTGAGGCCTGAAAGGAACTACTTTACCTGTGGGACTAATTTACCATCCGGGCGTGGTCGGGGAAGGATACATACCTGATTGGAGGAAGGATACATACCTGGAACTTCTTCCAAGGCTATTTAAACCCCACCCGAACAGCCACACGTGCTTCGCGTTGTTCTGCTTCTAGCAGCTGGACGCTCACCGTGTCTGCTCCTGCATCCTGACTTCTGCCACGCCTGCCAGCATCCTGGATCACCTGCAAAGGAAGAGAAGAAGAGAACAGAAGAAGGAAAAGTCCTTACCTGCTAAATCCACATCCCGGAGACATCTCGCCGACAATCCTGAAAAGGAAGACTTATTTAAAAGCACATCGCGTCGATCGCTGCAGCGCCGCATTCCACTCACCTTTACAGGGCGCCTCCATGTTCAGCAGCGATCATCCGGATTCGCAGTCACGCCCCAGCACCTAGGGAGAAAAAGACAAGAACAAAAGGTGAGAGAGAGAAGGGAATAAGGAAAGCTAAATCTACATGTTATTAAGACTTACCAGTTGGTTCATTCCCTCTTCATTTCGGGTCAGCGCCGCATCCTGGCATTTCCGGACCCTGGCCCCTAAGGGGAAAAAGAGACATCAGCGCTAATGAGCGAATGAAAAACATTACCAAAACGCTCATTAAAGACTTACCTGATTTCTACAAGGATTTCACCTTTCATCTCGGGTCGGTGCCTTTTCCCCGGCATTCCGTACCCCGGCCCCTATGGGGAAAAAGACACTAGCATTAGCGCATTAATGCATGGACACAAGGGGAATCTCTCATCAAAAAACTTACCTGGAAGTCAAGCAAGTTTGGTTCTCACCAATCCGAAAATCCAGTGAAGTAACTGGATACCAACGCGCCCCTGCATCAGAAGCAGGATGGAGAGCTCGTCCTTCCAGACCCTAAGGTGAGACACTACGGGGAGTCACAGAAGGGTTTCGAGGAGGGTGAGAGGGGAAAGTGGGAGGCCGATTGTATTACCCCGCAGACAGTTAATCCCCTATTTTCGTCTACAGAAGGGTACCTCTGCGAGCCAGACAGCAAGATTTGGGGGGCCCGGGTCAGTCCATCTTCCGAACCCTGCGCATCACCTTAGAAGAGGTCACAGCACCGCAAACCAGGTCAGCGCCTCCGTGGGAGTCAGTTGAGCGTTACAGACAGGGTCAGGCAGATCTGGGCATCACGGCGGCGGCCATCTTGGAATTTCGTTCGGCACTCGAACGCTGAGCGGAACGGCACCGCAATCCATGAGGAATTAAGAGGGGCAAAGCGGCCTTTGCAGGTCCGGAGGCTGGTGGTGGTGGGGGGTAGGCAGTGGGCATAGAGGGGCTGCGTGGCTGCACGTGGAGGGCCTGGCCTTACCTCTACCTCCCAGACCTTTCTGCTTAGGATCCTGCTGGTGGGCACCTGCAACAAGAGGCAGGGCATGGAGCACCTGCTCCGGCAGATGGGATGAGAGAACAGGCGTCTGTTGCGACTATGGCCTGTATTTCTGGATCATAGAAGGGTTTCCCTTTGTAAGATTTTCTCTTTTCCACCAGACTCTGACCCAGTGTTGGCGAAACAACCACTAGATCGTCCCACTGACCACTTGCCTAAGACCACTTTTTCGCCAACCATTCCTGTATGTGTCGGATGCGCAGGCACGCGTGGGGAACCAGGTAAATGCAAGATGCCATCATGCCTAGAAAATGCATAGCTTTGCGCACCCTTATCTGGTGACCGGTCTGATATTGAGGAATTTGCAGCAACACATTTCGAATTCTTTCCTCCGATGTAAAGGCCAACCCCTCTTGGGTATTTAGGACAGCTCCTAGGAACTGTTTTGAGGTGTTTGGCACCAGACTTGACTTTTTCTCATTGATTGAGAAGCCCAATTGGAAGGGGAGGTCAATAGTTCTTTGGATGTTTATTCTGCAAATTAGGGAGGACTCCCCTGTGATGAGCCAGCCTGTGATGAGCCAGTCTTCCAGGTAAGGGTACACTGGGATTGCCTCCCTGCATAGGTGCGCCGCCACCAACGCCTGTACCTTGGTGACTACCCTTGAAGCCGAGGCTATTCCGAAGGGCAGCACCTTGAATTGGTAGTGCTGGTTGTGTATCTTGAAATGCAAGAATCTTCTGTGTGCTGGGAACATTGAAATATGAAAATAGGCATCTTTCATAGCCAATGTTGCCATGTAATCCCCTTTTTTAGTAGAGGGATTACCTCTTGTAGTGTAGTCATGCAGAATTTTTGTGGCTCGACATACTTGTTTGCAGGGCGCAAATCTAATACTGGGCGCATTGTCAGATATTTGTTTGGCACAAGGAAGTAGGTTGAATAAATACCCCTGTTTACCTGGCTGGCTGGGACGACTTCGATGGCGTCCTTTGCTAGCAGAACAGCAATCTCATTGAGGAGTATCCTTTGATGTTCCAGCGAGTGTACTCTGTCGCAGAGGATGGTCGTAGGGGCGTCCCAACAACTCTATGCAGTATCCTCCGGACACTGGACAGCACCCATCTATCTGAAGTTATCCCCTCCCATGCGTGGGTAAAGGTGGAAATGCGCCCCCCCTACTGGAGATGCATGGGAGGGGACCTGAAGCAGAACGTCACTGCTTGTTGGGTGGCGTACCACCTCTGACGGGGCTGCCTCTACCCCTAGTGCGACCCCTGCGCTGCCCTCTGGGGTAGCCCTGTGAGAATTGGGATTGGTTGTTACCCCATGAGGTTCCCTGGTTTTGGTAATAATTTGAACCCCTTTGGGAACCTTGGCCCCAAAAGCAGCGAAAAGAACAAGTTACTTCCTTACCTGGTAATGTTCTTTCGATGGGATGTTCCGACGATGTATTCCACATCTATGACAGGTAATCACCACACCTGTGCTGCTTCGGAAAATTGTCTGCATCCTGCGTCGATACGCTGTCCTCGCGGGCCTCCGTCGAGCCGACGTCACCAGATGTTATAAGTAGGACGCACAACGCTCGTAGCCTCAGTTGTAGTTTTTCCCCAGAACGTGTGGCACCAGTCTTCTGCCAGTATGACCACTGAAAGCCTTGCGGAAACGTAATCTGCAATCGCATAAGAAATTCTGGAGCGGTGCAGGTTGGGAGGGTACGATGTGGAACATCCCATCGAAAGAAAGTTACCAGGTAAGAAAGTAACTTGTTCTTCGAAGGGATTGGTTCCTACGACGTATTCCACATCTAGGACAGACTCCCAAAGCAGTACCAACATATGGAGGTGGGAAAAGAATTTAGAAAGTAGGAATTAAAAATGCCCAATTAAATTGCAGAATAAAGGACCGCATTGCCAAAGGCCAAATCTTGCCCATGGATAGAATCCAGGAAATAATGTTTTACAAAAGTACGGACACAGGCCCATGTGGCTGCTTCACACATGTTATGAATGGGAACACCCCTCTGCAGAGCAGTAGAGGCAGCCACACCCCTGGTAGAATGGGCTCTTAAACCTACCGGAGGTGTCATGATGCCTACCTCCAAGGAGCCAGGTCCGACCCAGCAACCCCAGAGGCAGACATCATTCCCCCCAGGGAAGTGCCAGCGGGCCCAAGCTGGGGCCCTTTGGACACAGTCCTGGCGCCTTAGTCGCCAGGCTCATGTTGGACCCCTGTCCTGGCGCCATAGGCGCCAGGCTCATAAAGCTAGACATGTGTTCAAGTGTTTTAATGTGCACTTACCTGATGAAGACCATGCTGCTACATCCAGGCCCTCTTGAGGCCTGAATGGAACTACTTTACCTGTGGGACTACTTTCCACCAAGGTGTGGTCGGGGAAGGATACATACCTGATCGGTGGAAGGATACATACCTGGAACTTCTTCCAAAGCTATTTAAAACACGCCCGATCAGCAACTCACGCTTTGCGTTGTTCTGCTCCTCGCAGCTGGACGCTCACCCTGTCAGCTCCTGCATCTGGACTTCAGCCACGCCTGTCAGCATCCTGGGTCACCTGCTAAGAGAGAATTGGAGAGAAAGAAGACCTTACCTGCTAAAGCTGCATCACGGAGACATCACACCGACGATCCTGAAAGGGAAGACATCATTTTTAAAAGCATTTCGCTTCGATCGCTGCAGCGCTGCATTTCACTCACCTTTCCTGGGCACCTCCATCTTCAGCAGCGATCATCCGGATCCGCAGCCACTTCCCAGAGCCTAGAGAGAAAAAGACAAGAACACAAGGTGAGAGAAGGAAGGGAATAGGAAAAGCTCAGTTTCGTTCTAAGACTTACCTGTTGGGTCATTCCCATTTCATTTCGGGTCCTGCCGCTTCCTGGCATTCCGGACCCCAGCCCCTATGGGGAAAAAAGACAGACATTGAATGAGCGAATGCAAAGACATTACCCGAACGCTCATCCAGAACTTAGCTGTCATTTACTGGAACTGCACTTTTCACTTCGGGTCGGTGCCAAAATCTCCGGCTTTCCGAACCCCGGCCCCTAAGGGGAAAAAGACATAAGCGTTAGCGCTTGCTGCAATAAGACAATGAACATTATTATTAAGCTTGAACTTTTGAACTTGCTACAGAACTCTTACAGCGCCTTACCTGAATAGTCAAGCTTATTTGAACTCCCATCAAACCTCAATCCAGTGAAGTAACTGGATTTCAACGCGCCCCTGCATCAGAAGCAGGATGGAGAACTCATCCTTCCAGACCCTAAGGTGAGACTTCACGGGGAATCGTGGAAGGGTATCGTGGAGGGTTGGAAGGGAGTGGGAGGCTTGAGCATTATTCCGTCAATAGGTAATACTCCCTTTTCACGCACAGGGGAATATTCCTGCGAGCCAGAGAAGCCAGAGTAGAGGGGCCCTACCTGTCCATCCTCAGAGTCCTGCGCTTCACCATTGAAGAAGCATCAGCACTCGAAGCCAGACCTGCGCCTCCGTGGGAATCAGGTGAGCGTGACAGGAGGGTCCTTACCTGCCAAGCGGTAACATTCAGAAATTGTCAAGATAATCCATCTAGACAAAGTCTGTTTAGTAACTGCTTGTCCCAAACGCCTTCCAGCATATCCTATAAGGAGATGATCGTCCACTCTGACCCGGGACATGCGAGAGATGTAGAAACTTAAAGCTCTCCTAGGATCCAACCTATGGAGCCTCTCCTCTTCCTTACCAGGATGCGGAGGAGGATAAAACGCCGGAAGAATAACTTTCTGGCTTAAATGAAATTCCGACACCACTTTCGGAAGAAAAGAAGGACGAACCCTAAGGACAACCCTGTCCTTATGGAACACCGTGAAGGGTGGCTTAACGGAAAGTGCCTGCAACTCACTCACTCTGCGAGCAGAAGTGACAGCAACTAAGAATACAGTTTTCAAAGTCAACAGTCTCAAAGGACAAGAATCTAAAGGCTCAAACGGAGCTCCCATTAGGAATTTTAGAACTAGGTTCAAATCCCAACCGGGCACCTGGAAAGGTGACGGTGGGAACACATCAGTGAGCCCTTTCAGAAACTGAGAAATCAAAGAAATCTTAAAATAAGAACACTGCTCAGACGAGCGCTTAAATATGGACAGCGCCGCCAGGTAACCTTTAAATGGTACCCACTTGCAGGCCCTTGTGGGTTAACGAAAGCAAAAAAGACAGAACCACAGGAATGGCACATGAAAAATGATCCACATTCTTAACCCTGCACCAGTCGCAGAACTTTCTCCAATGGCAACTGTACAGGGACTTTGTTGCAGGCCTTCTGGCCGAAAGCAACACCTCCATCACGTCTTCAGGGAGGTCCCAATCCTTATACCTCAACTGTTCAGAAGCCAAGCATGAAGGTTGAGGGACTTGACCTCTGGATGGAGAACCTGACCCCCCCCCCCATCCCGTAAGAGCAGATCTTCTTGGTAGGGAAGACTGCGTGGAGGGCAGATGGACATGTCGAGAAGGTCCGAGTACCATGTTCTCCGGGCCCATGCCAGAGCAATGAGGATCATTCGGGAACCAAACCTCCGTAACCTCCTCAGCACTTGCGGAATGACAGGGACAGGAGGAAACGCGTACAACAGTGGGAATGACCACTCCACCACGAACGCGTCCCCCAAGGCTCCTCTTGGAGGAAATTCCCGCAAGCAGAATCTTTCGCACTTCCGGTTGACACTGGTGGCGAAGAGATCCACTTGAGGGTCCCCCAAGGGCAAAGATCTCCAGCAGAATCTCCTGAGCCAGCTCCCACTCATGAGAGACTGTGCTCTGCCTGCTCAGAGCGTCCACCGCCTCGTTTTTTTCGTCTCCGGCCAGATGAACTGCCGAGATCGAAATTTCCTGCTGGATGGCCCAGAACCAGAGCTGCATCGCCTCTCGGCACAGAGGAAGTGACCCTGCCCCCCAGCCCCCTTTTTGTTGAGGTAGTGCATGGCCACTGTGCTGTCTGTCAGAATCGGGACATTCTTCCCTCGCACAGTCGGCAGAAAAGCCTTCAGAGCTAGCCTGATGGCCCTCAGCTCCAACAGATTGATATGGAGTCTGGACTCTGACGGAGACCAACGACCGCTGACTCAACTCGTTGGCATGAGCTCCCCATCCCGTTAGGGATGCGTCCGTCACGATCGTCACCTCCGGCCAGGGTAGCCAAAATGGAGCCCCCTTCATCAGATTGCCTTCGACGGCCCACCACAGAAGATCCTGGGCGACCCAGGGCGGCACCTGAATGGGATCCGATATCCTGCCGGAGGACTGCGACCACTGCATCTTGAGAGACCATGGCAGAGATCTCATCCGCAGCCTGGCCTCTGGCACCAGGAGAATGCAGGATGCCATGAGGCCGAGCAACCTCAAGAACTCGAACGCCGGGAGACTCTGGGCATGTTGAAACTTGTGCACCATCTGCAGAATGTGATGAGCCCTCACCTGGGGAGGGAAACACTGCCCCAGGGATGTGTCGAGCACTGCTCCGATGTACTGGACGCACTGGGTTGGCGTCAAGTGGGACTTCTTTAAGTTGAGGGAGAAGCCCAGCCTGTGAAGGGAGTGGCAGGTGACTGACAGATGATCCAGGACTTGCTCAGGTGAGCGCGCCCTGATCAATCGTCCAGGTAGGGGGTAGACATGAATCCCCCCCTTTCCGGAGATACGCTGCCAGCACCGTCATGAGCTTGGTGAAAACCCTTGGGGCGGAGGTCAATCCAAACGGCAGGACCCGAAACTGAAAGTGCGAGTCGCCAACTGCGAACCTGTGGTACTTCTTGTGCTTGGGATGAATCGGCACATGAAAGTAAGCGTCCTTGAGGTCGAGAGACACCAACCAGTCCTGAAGTTGAAGGGCCTGGAGGACTTGAGAGTGAGTGAGTGAGTGAGTGAGAGAGAGAGAAAGAGAGATAGAGAGAGAGAGAGAGAGAGAGAGAGAAACCATCTTGAACTTGTCCTTCCTGAGGAGCTTGTTCAAACACGCAAGTCAATGAGGGGTCTCAATCCCCCGTCTTTATTCGAAATCAAAAAATAAAGGGAATACCATCCCTTGTTCCTCTACGCTACAGGCACCAGTTCTATGGCACCTTTCTCCAGCAGGGATTTGATTTCCTGCGCAAGGAGAGGATCCGGACTCTTCAAAGAGATTCCCTGGTGGATTGTCATGAGGCCTCTGCCGGAAAGGAAGACAGTAGCCATGGGCTATGATCTCCAGAACCCACACATCTGAAGTAATGGCACGCCATTCTACAAGATTCTGCGCCAGCCTTCCCCCAACCGGTGAACCATGGGACATGGCCTCATGACTGAGCTGAAGCAGCTGCGGCAGTACCTGAGGGCAAAGAGGCAACTGCCCGAGCGGCCTTGGCACCTCGAGCACCTTGTTTTCCACCTCTGGTACTCCTACGTTGGCCGCTTTGACTTGCAGCTCCCATCGATCTACCAAAGGTAGAGTAGTATCGAAAGGAACCTCCCCCCATTGCGGTCCCCTAGGACGAAAAGGCGGAGGTTGGCAAACTGCAGCGCTCAACGACTTTGCTGCCGCTTTGGAGGTCTGCAACCTCTCAAGGCTCTCGTCAGCCTTGCTGCCAAAAAGATGGTCACCAACAAAGGGCATGTTGAGAAGCCGGGCTTGTACATCCGGAGCAAACCCCGACTTCCACAACCACGCAAATCTGTACATCACGGTGCTCGCTGCCATGGACCGGCTGACAGTCTGCCACATCCAGACCTGACTGAACGGATTCACACATGGCATCCTTGCCATCCTGTACAAGGGCAAGAAAGCCATCCCGTTCCTCCCCTTCGGTAATATGGTCAGCCGCCAATGAAACAATTCCAGAGTGTGAGTGAAACGTGCTAAGGCACACACGGAGTTGGCTGCTTTCAAAGCCATACCCCCTGAAGAAAAGACTATCTTCGCCCAACCGTCAAAACATTTGGCGTCCCTATCAGGAGGGATGGTAGGGTACGACGCCTGTTTTGCTGGGGTCGTAGCTGCCTGCACCAGCAAACTCTCCGGAGTAGAGTGCATGGACAAGTAGCTGGGGTCGCCATTGGCTGGGCGGTACGTTTTCGGCAACGACTTACCCACTGCCGGGAGACTCTCCAGAGCAGTCCAAGCCACTGCCACCCTTCGTTGCAAGGCCATATGGAATGGCAGTACCAGGTCAGTTGGTGGACCTTGGTCCAAGATATCTGTCAGGTCATCCTGCAGAAAATCTACTGGTGGCGCAGACCACCCCAAGTACTCCGTCACCCTCGACATCAGCCGCCTGTACGAAGAGTCAGCATGCGCACCAGGCTCAGGCCTGCCAAACAACCTCCGGGGAGGTATCAAGACCACTGGCGTCGTGCAAAGGCTGATGCAGGCCTTCAATCTGGCTATGACCAGACAATATTTCGTCAGGAACCTCATCCGGAACCAAACCTTCCTCAGACCCTTCCTCCACCTCAGAAATATAATCCAGAGGCTAGAACAAATCCCTGGAGGAGGGCACAGAAAAAGGCTCAAAGACAGGTCTCAGCGACTTCTTCAGGACCTTCCTCGGGGTTTCCACCGATGCACGTGGTACCTCCGATAAAGCCTCCTCGAAAGGTGTCGACAGAATTGGAGTCGAGCTGATGGCTTCGACACAGGCCTTGAGTGCGGAGCCCCGAGCGTGTCCTTCGACGGCCTCGGCGCCGATGGCATCGATGACTTCCTCGGAGGCAGAGCCTCGAGAGAGTCCAGACCCTTCCTCTACCTCAGAAATATAATCCAGAGGCTAGAACAAATCCCTGGAGGAGGGCACAGAAAAAGGCTCAAAGACAGGTCTCAGCGACTTCTTCAGGGCCTTCCTCGGGGTTTCCACCGATGCACGTGGTACCTCCGATAAAGCCTCCTCGAAAGGTGTCGACAGAATCAGAGTCGAGCTGATGGCTTCGACACAGGCCTTGAGTGTGTCCTTCGACGTCCTCGGTGCCGATGGCATCGATGACTTCCTCGGAGGCAGAGCCTCGAGAGAGTCCCTTAACGGACATGGCGCCGATGGCATCAACGTCTTCTTCGAAGACCTCACAGGCTCCGACGGTCTCAGGGTCGTCAAGGACCGGGACCTGGAGCGGGCATGACTAGAGCGATCCACCTTGTCCGATCGGGGCCTCGAAGGTGCCCGATGATCGCGCCGAGCACCCGAGCCCAAGACGTGCGAGTGTTGGCCCTAGCATGTTCCCTGCCGGCTTCTTTCGAAGGCGCGGACGGAACGGAGCCCTGCGACTGAAAAATCGCCATCATCTCTGTACGAAATGCATCCCATTCCGCAGGAGAAGAGTGCTTGTTGGGACAAGAAACCCACCGACGGGAAGAGTCCTCGGACGAGGAAGGCGACCGGTGACGGCGCTTCCGCGAGTGCCTCGAAGAGGCAGAGGAATGGCGGGAACCACTCTGGGACCGAGACCCCCTGGACTTACGCCGGCGACGTGGAGAGTCGCCTCTCGAATCGTCGGTCGAAAGCCCCGCGGATTTAGACTTTCGGGGCTTGGAAACCCTACCGACAGAAAGCTTCTTCAGCTCCCGCAAGGCCTTTGATGTGAACGACTGGAAATCGTCACAATCATCCGTGGCGTGGTCCTCAACTAGGCACCAGAGGCAGGCATCATGGGGCCCCGTAAGCGTCATCTTGGAACCGCAGTCCCAACACTTCTTGAAACCCTGCCGAGGGGTAGAAGACGAAGACATGATATCTTCACAAACAAACAAGTTCGAAGAACCGATTGAATATTACTCAGAAGAACCGAGGCGCGCTGAGATCTCCGAAGCGAACACGTTCGCAGAAAAAACAGAACTGAGGCTACGGGCGGCGTGCGTAGTACTTCTAACATCCAATGACGTCAGCTCGACGGAGGCCCTCGAGGACAGCGTATTGACATCAACGACGCAGAACATTTTCCAAAGCAGCACAGCTGTGGTGATTACATGTCTTAGATGTGGAATACGTCGGAGGAACCAATCCCTTCGAATTATTGTTACCCCTTTGTCCAGAGGGTTTATTGGTGAGTTGGCCAAGAGACTTAGGGTCTCGTACTCATCCTTTGCCGTCTTTAAAGCTTCCTTCACTGCCTTGCCGAATAGTACATTCGGCTCAATAGGAATATCTATCAGGCTTGGGTTTCGGGCTTGAACCCCGACTGCCTTACCCAAGCTTGACGCTTTATGACAGTGCCCTCAGCGATTAACCTCCCAGCATTATCTGCTGCATCAAAGTTTGTTTTTAACATTGTATGGGAGGACAGGTCAAAGAGACCCCCCCTCACCTGCAGTCCCCTCCTTGTGATGTCCATGACTCGTCAGGGTACCCCCCTGCCACCAGGGCCCAGGTGGTGGGTGGACCACTGGCCGAGACATTGACCAAACGTATTAGGCTAGGTCATGGAACCCATTTTGAAAACCAGAACGCCATCTTAAGACATGATTCCTCGTGCGCTGCAGCACGACCCCCACCTTCAGAGAGTCCTCGCCTACCCTTGTTGCCTCCGCTCCCTGGCAGATCCACTGAAAGCCTGTTCCCACGAACAGTCGGACATGAGCTAGTGTTAGAGCAAACACTGTATCTTTCACCTTCCGCAGTGCATCATTATCCTCAGCGTGACCCGGGTGGCGGGGCTGGCTTGGAAAATAACTGTAAATTGTCCTCGATGAAACAAAAGTCTCGATCCTATACCAAGAAACTGTTTATACATATATATATATATATATACATATAAATATATATTGCATTACAATGATATTCCTTCTGCACGAACCCCTTGTCAAAAATCTACAAACACTGTAAGAATAGAAGAATGTGGTATTGTGTGACAACATGGTCATGATACTCAAACCCCCTCAGGTATGTGCACACACTCAGTGCCCCTGGCCTCCTACTATGTGCTTCTCTAGGGGTAATGTAAAGAGAGTGATACCAAGTCCTTATGTCATGATTATCCTGATGCTGCTAGAGTGCAAAGGAGCACAAACGCGACAGTATTGTGAGCTCATGTAAATTGTTTAAAGAGATACATAGAATGCCATCAATTGTAAATGGACGAGTTTAACGTGTATTACTGCTGTCAACCATATTGGTCTGTTGCTCCTGCGTGCTCCACTAACCCTAATGCTACCTCACGTATCGTGTTTACCATATAAAGCAAGAGCTGCTATTTTTTGCATATACTTTCCCTTTAGTGATTAATAGAAATGTTGGTATAGTTAACATGTTTTGAAATGACTATGTAACGGTGCAAAGAATATAGACGTATAACCCTTTAGAAAATCAATAAGCATTATACTTTACACAAATCCCTTTGTTTCCAATATAATTTGCAGCATACGAGAAGAGTATCATCGTGGGCATATCCAAGGTCACTTCCCCTCCCCTCCTCTCCCATTGAAGCCTGCCAGAGAAAGCAAAGGCCCGAGCTACACCGCCTCACCTCCTCCAATTCGGCTGGAGCCGCTTCAAGCATTCATGTTCCCCCGCAGCCCACATGGCCACCTGAATTATTTATAGCCCAGCAGCAAAACCCAGCCATAACCAGAGGCGCCCCCTCATAGGTCCCACGACCCACCAGGTCACCCCAGATTAATGATGCTTGTAAAATAAGACACCTAATATTGCACCAACATTGTGTAAAAGCATCTGTCATTACTTCTAACGAGACCTAAAGTTCGGACAGCTTACCCCGGGCCCTGAGACCCGACCCCATGGCCCATGATACCTAGTCAACAGGAAAACAGTAACCATGTATTGATGTATCGTCAAAGTATTCGACCTAATGTGCATTCCTCCTGTGTTGTATTAACCCGTACAATAACCTATTGTAGGATTTACAGGACAACTGACATTGCAGCATTGAATGAATGGGGTGTGCATGGCCGTTAGGGCAGAAAGCCATGCAAGACGTCCATCAATGACACTGACCACACCTGGCCTAACAGCACCTCCCGGATGAGTAAAGCGGACATGCCCACCCCACGTTGGCACCCGGCAATGTCCACCAACCACAAAGCGACGCATCACAGCTGCACGTATAGTTAGTTGACGCCACCCAATCCCCATGTACATGTGCCCCCTATAGTGTGTAGGTGCCTATGACACTTTTTGTAAATATAAACGCCTGTCTTTGCGATTGTCAGACAGAGCGCTCTTGGAGTTTGCAGAGTTCTTTGCATGCCCTATTTGACTTAGATAAACTTCCATTAAGCTCACCCGCATTTGGTCCATTACTGCCTCTCATTGAGGGGAGGGTCGTGCTATTTGGGGATGCTCGCTTTCAGTGGTGACCCCGATTGCGTGATTACATCTCCCAATATATCCCTACCGTCCCCTCTGGCATGAAAATCTCCGGTCGAAAGGGGAGATGCACGGTACGCCTGCTCCAGAAAGCTACCCGCCTACAGCAACTGGTACGCTTAGAAGTGCGCACTCACTAGAGAAAGGGTACGGGATCCAGTTTCAAAAAAATCCCCTTTGAGTATCGCTCGCCGGAGCTGGGGTTGGCCGTTGAGCGTGTGGCAGCACCGCCTGGACGAACCCAGTTCGGAGACTCTCGGTTCAAGACGGCCAGGTGAGTATGAAGTGCGAGTGATCATAAGGGGAGTAGGGGAAGGGAGCAGGATAAAAAAAAAACAACAATGTCGTGTAAAAGGGGACACGTTTGGGACCACTAAAAGCAATCCTATACTTTCTTTACTTTTTCTTTGCATATGGCCATTAGGATCAAAAGGTGAAAAGAGATAAAGAGACGGGAACCTAGCTCTGCAAGGGGGTAGAAGGCGGCGCCGCATAGTGCTATCTTGACTAGTACTGGGAATATATGAACAAGTGGGGAATAAGATAAAGGTGTCTGGTAGAAAAGGGAGACACAGTGAATATATTAGAAACTTTTATTCAAGCAAAAGGGGACCTCATCAAATAAAGAAAGCAGAAGTCAACTAGGGAGGGAGGGAAAAGATTAAAGGTTAACTATCAATAGGGTATTGACTATCATTGTATATGCATTACATGTGTTAAAATGTAGCAATGTTATAATGATTTTAGTGAATGGTAAAATGTGCATGATTATGGTGTGGTCATGGTAAGTGTGACCAAGAGAAATTATAAGGTGGTAAGCCCAATGAATTAAGCGGTTTCTTTTGAATATTTGTGCTAAAAATATTGGTAGTGTGCAAAAGGTGGTTTGCTCTTGTATGTGCCCCCTAAGTTACGTTCAGTATAAGCTACACACACGCAGTCCCTTATTGCCCAGGTGTTGAAAACGCATTATATATATATATACACAAGCCAAGCGCATACAATGGGGACAGAAACACCCCTGGGCCATATTTGTAAAAGTTTACCCGGGTATGCTGAACGCATTAGAAAATACCACGATCAGTGGGTCACAGAGTTAAAGGGAGAAGGTCTGCCCCAAATATGGCCCGAAGGAGGATCGTTTGACAAAAATGTTCTAGATATGGTGGCTACCTGCATTTTTATGAAATATAAGGGGAAGTAGTTCCACAATAGGA
The DNA here is from genome assembly GCF_040938575.1 of Ambystoma mexicanum. Taxonomy (NCBI): domain Eukaryota; kingdom Metazoa; phylum Chordata; class Amphibia; order Caudata; family Ambystomatidae; genus Ambystoma; species Ambystoma mexicanum. Next base: position 220,857,264 of record NC_090927.1, on the reverse strand, counting down.
GGGAGATATTAGATCTCTGGCGATTGTTTGAAGAGGTGCCTCCTCTCAAAAAGAAGTAGCCAACAACCAATTTGCCATCCACCACTGATAACCCATTACTGATACCCAAAGATGATAAGGAGATGATAGAGGAAGGGAAGCCAGGTGAAGTGACACGGTTGTACCCTATACTTAATAAACCGGTGTCCGCGGAAGGATATAGCGACCTCAAATATGTGCCCCCAACTCCAGCTACAACAACACATGGCCCGACTGCACCCCCGCCGTATGAAAGCCATAGGCAGCGTGGACAGATAAGCACACCCACAGTAGACATAGAGAAGCTAACGAAAGATTTAGATTCCAGGCTCTCATTAGCAAGAGAAGAATTATCAAGAATTAAAAATATTTGTGAGCAAAGTGGGACTAATATGGCCCGGCCAGAGCAAGCACAAAGGGCACAGAGCCATGACAGGACAATTGAAGAGGGGTGGAAGAAGGGGGAAATATTGTTCAGAATACAAGAAGAGCCCACGCGAATAATAGAAATTAATGGGGCAAGTGAATATGCAGATGATGAAATAATGGTCACAGGGGGAAGAGAAGACTTGTGGTGTGATGTGGAGGACGACGAAGAAGAAGAAGGTGGGAGATTGAGTGCGGCAATGGGAGGAGAGAGCGGGAGGATGGATGGTGCATGTTTAGGGAGAACAATGGATGAGGAATGGACAGGACGATTAAGGAATAGATTGGGGAGAATGAAGAAGGGAATGAAGGTGAGTACAAGCAAAGTGACAAAGGGGAAGTTACAACTGCCAATGATACATAGGGGAGGAGGGAGACCAAACTACACACCCTGGGCTCAGATGGATAAGGCCAATTTGTTAAAGCTGTTACCACCACTATCGGGAGGGGCAAATAAGTGGATATATGCATTTGAGAAGCACACAGCTGGGGTCCCCTTGGCGGTAGGGGATGTAAAGAGCCTGCTAGTATCGGCAGTTGGGGACCAGGCAGATAGAGTGTGGGTAAAAACTGGTTTCCCGGGGGTAACACTAGATTGTGACCGTCATGATGGTGCCTCCTTCAACACAGTGTGAGCACGGGTGTGGGACGCGTTAAGAGAAACATTTCCAGACACACCAGACTTACAGTCGGTTATGCAATGTACAATGAATGAGGGGGAAGATGCTATGGATCACATTTTCCGGGTACAGGAGATGTGGAGAGTGGAAACGGGCATGCCCTGGTACCAGTCAACATCATTATTTTATTTCATACAGAGTATAATAGTCCACCACTGCAAAAGAATAAAGGAACGAGAAAAAAATAGCACAAAAAAGATTGGCAGATGAGGCCAAGTTAGTACAAACGAAACTGGTGAAGGTCGCTGCAGCAGTAGCGGCGCTCCCAGATAACAGGGAGGGAGAAGAGGAGGAGGAGGGGCTGGTAGCAATACAGGGGAGGATGGCAGCGAATTGGGCAGGAGCGGGACAACCACAGTGGAACGGACAGTAGTCGTACGGAGGTCCGCAGTGGCAAGATTGGGCCCCTCGAGGTGGACGAGGTGGGTACAGGGGCCACAGAGGAGGTGGGCAGGGGTATGGTGGTAATGGATGAAATGTGGGCAAGGTCCCAGCGGTGCACAAGGGAGCTGCTGGAATTGCGGGAGGTGGGAGCACTTCTCACGAGAATGTAGGAACAGACCAAACAATGGATTTCAGGATATGGAGCAATACGGTAACCCCCACCCAGGGAGCCCATACGGCCTTCCAATGGGAAGACAGCAGAGGCAGCACGAGCAAGGGTATGCAGACCAAAGACCAGCTCAATACAATAGAACACAGGGCCACCCACAGAACGACGAACCTATGCAATACACACCAGGAAACCCTTTCGCAACAGTTGCGAACGGGGCACCTGCCCCAGCCCCCTACAGCGGTGTAGCAGTAGTGTCAGGCAATGTCTTTAGTGAAGGGGGAGCCATGAGGCAGCCAGCATAGGACAGCCCACAGGGAACACTTGCGTGTCCCGTTCTATCTACCACCTACAATGCAGCAGAGGAATCATTAGTAGGGGGCGCAGATAGGAGACAAGCAATTCATATTTATGGTCGAATCCGAAAAATCATGCATACGTGAAGGTCGGTTTCCGCTATCTAACCGTAGGTCAGAGACGCAGGAGTTCTCAGGGGCTGTCGTTGAAGTTCCTTACACAGAAGATTTGGATGTGACAGTGGGGGGTAAAACAGTGAGAACACCCCTACGTTATAATGAACAGTCACCAATAAACCTGCTCGGAAGGGACCTTCTCAGCAAGCTCAATATGACTATATCCTTCACAATACGCGAGATAGTTTGCTCCACCCCAGGAATATGCCCGCTGCGTGTAATGCTGGTGGTACATGCGCGAGCAACAGCACCAGAGATACGTGGCATGCCGGTAGACCCAAATGTGTTCATTGAAGGGTTGAAAACACTAGCCCAAGTAGTACCTGAGCTAAAAAGGTTAGAGTGGAGGGTGCCAGCAGAATTCATCTTCCGCCCAATAGTGCACACAGATATTGCACCTGGTTCAGTGATATCTTTAGATTTGCATGCGGTACAGATATCAGCCAAAAGAATTGCAGTAATTGGTATGGACATAGATGGATGTGAATGGCGCACTCTGTTGTGCATCAATGCTGACATTGCCTTACGTGATCTGTCAGATGAGGATCTCTTTTCCGACTCAGAAAGTGACGGAGAGATAATAATGGAAATAGCAATACCATGTGATATCTTGATACAAATGAGACAAGTGCCTGTACAATTGCTGGCAGTTGTAGGAGCACCACCTTCCTTTTTTGATGACGACATGAAATTAGTGCCAAGCAACTTGTGGACTACAGGCCCCCATGATATAGGGTTGTTGCACGGAGTTACCCCAGTTACAATAAAGCTTAAACCAGGAGCAATCCTGCCCCGAGTGAAACAGCACCCATTGTCCCGTGAAGCTGAGGAAGGAATAAAGGAAACTATTAGTGCCTTATTGGCCCAGGGAATAATGATACCCTCAAATTCCCCATGTAATACTTGCATTTACCCGATCAAGAAAGCAAAGGGAGGGGCATGGAGGATGATCCAGGATCTACGCCCACTAAATGACGTCATACAAAAAGTTTCCTCTAGTCCCGAACCCTGCATCGATACTTTGCAGTATTCCAAAAAACGCATCACATTTCACAGTAGTTGATTTGAAAAATGCATTTTTCTCCATTCCCTTGGCAGCAGAGAGCAGATACTTGACAGCATTTACACTAGGGGGGAAAAGATATGAGCATTGCAGGTTGCCACAGGGTTACTGTGAGAGCCCCAGTGTATTCAATCGTATCCTCCACAAAGACTTGGGAAACTTGACAGCTGCAAGCACCATCATTCAGTACGTAGATGACCTGCTCATTTGTGCACAGAACGAGGAAGAATGCAGGAAGGACTCAGTTACACTCCTAACACTGTTGGCCCAGAAAGGCTACAAAGTGGACAGAGGGAAACTACAATACTGTCAACCAGAAGTATTATACCTTGGACAGCTGATATCAAAGGCTGGCAAAAAAATACCTGACAGAGTTGAAGCGATCACAGCAGTAGGAGAGCCAAAAACAGTAAAAGAAATGCAAACGTTTTTAGGAATGTGCAACTACTGTAGAGCATGGATACTAGATTACACAGAATACACGAGGCCCTTACTACAAGCATCAAAGAGGCCCAGCGGGAGAGCAAAGAAATAAGATGGTCAAAAGAAATGAGTGACTCATTTGCATCACTGAAACAGCTAATTTCAAGAGCTCCAGTACTCGCCAACCCGGACTATGAGCGCAAATTTGACCTGTTTTCCCACTGCAAAGGAACACTTATGACAGCTGTATTAACACAAAAGACATCCATGGGACACAAGCCATTGGCTTACTACAGTGGCACGCTAGACGCAGTAATGCAAGGCCACTTCGCGTGCGAACAGTCTCTCGCTGCCGCCGCGTTCGCCATTGAAAAAGTGCCACTATAGTAATGGGATGCTCCGTTACATTATTTGTGGAACACTCCCTTTTCGCGATACTGGAAAGATCAAAAAGCACACTAACACCACAGCGGGCAACAGCATATGAGATAATATTATCCAGCGCTAACATCCACATAGTAAGGTGCAGAACAGTAAACCCAGCGACATTCATCACAGAACCATGTACATTATTGTTATTGTTAACTTGCATTTATATAGCGCCTTATATACCATTGGTATGCTCTGAAGGCGCTGGTAGGTTGAACGCCCTTGGGACCCGAAGTTCATATCAGTAGAGAGAGAAGAGAGAGTCAAAAGGGTGCGTGTGGGCACCGGGTATGTGTGCAGCTCATGCGGTAACCGTGTAATAGCTGCATTCTAGCGGTAGGTGTGCTGGTTGTGAGGTCAGGAGTATGTGTTTGTTCTGGTAGGAATTATCCAGAACAGATGTGGCTGCGTTAGGCCTGAGGAGAACGCGTGGCTGGGGGTGTGTTACCAGCAGTAATTACTTAGAATGATGTGGAGTGAGCGGCGAGTGTTGGTATGAGAACAGTTATACCGAATGGTGTCATAGTATCACTGTGTTCTAGTTGAGTGGTGATGTAAGGAGAGAGTAAGCGTGGTGGTGGGAAAAGATGGGTTATATATCCTTTCAGAAATTCTCTGCATTCCAAATCATACTATATACGTCCGTTCCTTGCACTCCTATCCACTCCAGGCATCCTAGTCTGTTCCATATATTTTGGTCACGCTCTATACACTCCTCCGCTCTATACACTCCTGCATTCTATATACTCCTCCGCTCTACACACTCATCACACTTCCATATTCATGCGTTGTCCATATTAATGTACTCTACATACTCATCAGGTTCACATACTCGTCATTTCTACACACTTATCCCGTATACGCTCATCTGTTCTGGACATTCATCTGTTTTACACGCTTCTGCGTTCTACTTGCTTCCTCGTATTACACGCTCATCCGCTCTACACATCCAGCCGCTCTACACACTCATCCACTCAACATGTGCATCCAATCCATACACTCATCTGGTCTACATATTCATTCAAATCCCACATTCATTCAAACTATATAGTTATCTGTTCTAAGTAATTCGTCTATGTCATTCACTTTTTCACTCCGCATGCATTCTATTCGTTTCGGGAGTTTAAATCTTATTACTCCTATTAATCTTTTCACTGCTTTGATCTATATTAATTTAATTCCGTTTGGCCTTCTAGATTATTGGGGGATGTCAGTTGCCAGTTTCTTGCATCAGGTGGTTTGATGGATTGGTGTCATTGAGTTGCTGTTGGTCTGTTTGAGCTGGTTTGGTACAGGTTGATTTTAGGGGAAGAGCCAGGTTTTCAGCAGTTTGCGAAAGGCCATTAAATCCTCAGTCTGGCGGATGTGGGGTGGGAGTGAGTTCCACAGCGTGGGGGCTACGGCTGAGAATGATGATCCACCTAACCTAATTGAGTTTGTCTTCGGAATGATTAGGAGGCCGGCTGAGCTTGATCTTAAGGTGCGTGGGGGGTTGTAGGGTTTTAGCTTGGTCTTGAAGATATTGAGGCCCTGTTTTATGCAGTGCTCAATGTGAGATGCACAAGGTTTTAAAAGTCACCCTGCGGGCTACTGGAAGCCAGTGCAGTGTCTCGAGGGCTGGGGTGATGTGGTCTCTTGGGCCAAGCGCAAAAAGCAATTTGGCTGCCACGTTTTGTGCCCTTTGGAGTTTGTTCATTTGGTACGCGTGGACTCCGAGGTATAAGGTGTTTGCGTAGTCCAGTCTTGATATAACGATTGATTGGACCGCATAGAGTCTGTTGGGAAAGGAGAGATATGGAAAGATGCGCCTAAGGGTTTTAAGGTGGTAGTGGCAGGACTTTGAGACGTTGTTGTCTTGGCGCGAGAGTGTTAGGTCAGAGTCAAGGGTGCATCCAAGATTTTTCACTGAGTTGGAGGGGGTCGGAGACTTGCCCATGGCGGATGGCCAGGGTAGTGGTTGAGGGAGAAGCTCCAGGTTTCCACACACCATGATTTCAGTTTTGGAGGGCTTTAACAGGAGGTGGCTTTCGGTCATCCAGAGTTCTATGTCAAGCAGGCAGGAGGCCAGGTCAGGTCTGCAGTTGGGTTTTGAGTCCAGGAGTTTTAAAATTAGTTGAGTGTCGTCGGCGTAGTTGTAGCACAGGATGTTGTGCGAACGAATTAGTGGTGGGAGGGTGATCAAGTAGAGATTGAACAGGAGGGCGGATAGGCACGCTCCTTGTGGGACTCCCGTGTTGACTGGTCGGGCTTGGAGGTATAGTTGGAGAGTATCGTTATTTGGTACCGATCCTTGAGGAATGAAGCTATCCATTTAAGAGCGGTTCCACGGATTCCAAGGGAGTGGAGGCGGTCTAGGAGGATTGAGTGGTTGATTGTGTCGAAGGCAGCGGATAGGTCAAGAAGGATTAGTGCCCCGCATCCTGCGGAGTCTGCAGTCATTTTAAGGTCATCCCAAACTGAGGATAGAGTGGTTTCAGTTCCGTGGCGGGCTCTGAAACCTGATTGAGCGGGGTCTAGGAGATTGTTGGCTTCGACAAACGCATTTAGTTGGGAGTAGGCAGTTCGATCAATGAGTTTGGCAAGGAATCTGGTGTTTGAGATGGGGCGGTAGTTTTTGGGCTCGAGAGGGTCGAGCGAGGGTTTTTTAATTAGAGGTTAGACATAAGCTGTTTTGAATGCGTCAGGAAAGATACCAGAGGAAAGGGAGGTGTTTATGATGGATCTTGCGTGTTCACCTGCGCAGGTGGAAGTGAAGATTTCTTTGAGGGTTGTGGCTGGGCAAGGGTCCAGAGGCGAGCCTGATGGTTTGCGGGCAGATAGAAGTTTGTGAAATTGCTCAGGTGATATTGGACTAAAGGATTCAAACGTTGGTTGCGTAATGGTTGCATCTGGTGGGGTGGCCGGGATGGGGGTTGAATTGCTTTGGGGATGTAAGAGAGCTAGGTTGGTGGCTAGAGTATTTGTTCTTTCGAGAGCCATGGTGAAGAAGTGGAGGGAGAGTGAGTCACATAGTGATTGTGAGGGAGTTGGGACGGTCGTGTTGCAGGCCGGATGGGTGAATTCGGAGATGATTTTGTGGAGTTCTTTGCTTGGGTTTTTGCAGTTTTGGATTCGGGAGTTGTAGTGGGCTTTTTTTGCTTTCCGGATTTCGGCCTTGTACTGATAGAGGTGTCGGGTGAAGGTGGCCCTGTTCACCTGGGTTTTGTCTTTCTGCCATTTGCGTTCTAGGTATTTATATAGTTGTTTAGTGATCTTTAACTCAGGAGTGAACCATCTGGGGAATTGGCCGCGGCGGGTTGATGGTTTGCAAAGGGGAGTGAGCCACGTCAGAGATGCATTGAGCCATGAGTCAAAGGCGTCGGGAGTTAGTTGTTTGTTCAGTAGGCAGGTAGGCGGTGGAGACTGGAGGAGTGCGTCGGCAAGGTCAGGGAGGATTTTTAGTTTTTTCCAACATTTGCGTAGATTCGGAGGTTCAGATTGGAGTACGGGATGGCGGTCGGGTGAGTGAATGGTGAATGAGAGAATGAAGTGGTCGGACCAGAGGATAGGGGTGGTGGGTTTTAAATGAATCAGGGTGTTGGAGCTAAAGATGGCATCAAGAGTGTGTCCTTTGTAGTGAGTCGGGCCGTTTGTGTGGGGTTGGAGGTTAATTGCGTCCAAACCGTCGATCAGAGAGTGTGTCATGGGGTTGGTGGGGATGTCAAGCCATGTCTCCAAGAAGGGTGAGGTTGGGGTGGTTTAGTTGAAGGGTGGAAATAGAGTCGCAGAGGTTGTTTGCGAAATGTCTATCGTAGCCAGGGGGTCTGTACATTATTAGGAAGCTGTGTGAGAGCGATGGGGAGAGGGATAGTCTAAAGAGGAGAGATTCGCAGTGTGGAATGGAAGGTTGGCTGTCGATAATTGAGGCGTTGGAGAGACTTGAAGACTAATGCTATTCCTCCTCCTCAAGAAGGTCGGTTCAGTGGGATGAGGGAGTATTCGGGGGGAAGGCTTCACTGGCGATTGGGGCGAAGTCGTCCGAGAGCCAAGTTTCGGTGATGAATACCAGATCTGGATTGTCCGAGGTGAGGAGGTCAAAGATGCAGTATCTGTTTTTTGCTACGGAATGGGCATTAAATAGGATGCAGTTCACATCGGGAGGTGAGGTTGGTCTCGGAGCAGGAGCAGAAGGTAGAGGTGGCTGAGGGAGAGGAAGTTGGGGAGGGAGAGGGATAGGGCGGGAGACGATCGATGGGAATAGTGGGCGAGCAGTGAAGTTGGCGGGTTTCGGGTGGGAATGGGTGGCTGTGTGAGTTGGGAAGCTCGGGATTGGCTCGGGGGAATTGAAGGTAGGGTGTGCGTGGTTAGGACTTTCGGTTGTAGTTGAAGAGAAGTCGAGGGAGATGGGTTTCAGGCAGGGTGAAGCTACGGGGGAAGGAGGTGATTGGGGTACAGAGGTTGTGGGTCGAGACAGGGCAGGCGAGGAGTGGTGAGAGATTGAGGGCGACCAGGTACGGTTCCTCTTTAGTTTCTTTATTGCGATTGGAGTGTGGGAGCAAGTAGGGGGGGGTCAGAGGGGAGAGGGATGCGGCTTCGGTTCTTGCAAAGGCTCGGCGTGCAGTTTTCAGGGAGGGGAAGTGGTGTGTTCGGGGAGCGGAGGCAGAGGGTGTTTGTAGGCAAGGCGGGGGGGATGCCTGCAGGGCGGAGTGTGCTTGCTATGATAGTGAGGGAAGCGGGCATGGGTAATGTGGGCTCATCGTTGGTGATGTTCGGGGGGGTCTTCTTAGGGTGGTTGGCTCGCCATCGTGCCCCTCTGGCTTGATGTTTGGAGAGGCGAATGGTAGGGAGTGGAAAGGAGTGGTGGACGATTTGGGAGGGGGGAGACGGGAGGGGAGGCAGAATGGGGAGTGGGCGCAGATTATGGTGGTCATTTCTGACGGACTCTGGAGGAGTGGATGCACTCATGCCTAGTACGAGTTGTTAGGTGCAGTCTCAAGTGCAATTTACAGTTTATTGGACTTTATAAGTTCCGCTGCTTCATTGGCTGTGAGTCGTCTTGTACTCAAGGTTCCAAGAAGTCGGGTGATATTATTCACTTTATTCTAGGTTTTAGTGTACAATTGTACTGGCTTGCAGATATTAGGCCGTTTGAGATATTCCTAGATCCTAGGAAATTCTAACAGGGCGGCCTATTTAGTTGTAGCTACAGCACGGTTAGCACAGTTACGTTAGATCCTAGGATATACTAACTGGGCGGCCTATTTAGTTGTAGCTACAGCACAGTTACGCTGTTGGTTAGGCTTTCTTCTAGTAAACTGTAATAAAGATATGCTTATTGTTATTTTAGGCAGAGATTGCGAGGCTTTTGGGCAACCTCTAAGTTCAGTTTCAAAATGCACATTTCTAGAATTACAGAGAGGCTGTTGAGTACACTTCTAAATTCGCAGGGAGGCGATTGGGCATACTTCTAAAATGTACTAAGAGGCTATTGGGTACATTTCTAAATTCAACTTTTCACAGAGAGGCTATTGGGTACACTCCTAAATTCAACTTTCACAGAGAGGCTAATGGGCAGGGAGGCTATTGGGCACACTCCTAAATTCAACTTTCACAAAGAGGCTAATGGGCAGGGAGGCTAATGGGCACACTTCTAAATTCAACTTTCACGGAGAGGCTAATGGGCACACTTCAAAATGCAACTTTCACATAGAGGCTATTGGGCACACTTCAAATGCAGCAATCACAGAGAGGCTATTGGGCACACTTCTAAATTCAGCAATCACAGAGAGGCTATTGGGCACACTTCTAAATTCAACTTTCACAGAGAGGCTATTGGGCACACTTCTAATTCAGATTTGCACAGAGGGGCTATTGGGCACACATCTAAATTAAACTTACACAGAGAGGGTAATGGACACACTTCTAAATTGAACTTTCACAGAGAGGCTAATGGGCACACTTCTAAATTCAGCTTTCACAGAGAGGCTATTGGACACACTCTAAATGCAGCAATCACAGAGAGGCTATTGGACACACTTCTAAATTCACACTTCTAAATTCAGCAATCACAGAGAGGTTTTTGGGCACACTTCTAATGCAATTTTCACAGAGGCTATTGGACACACTTCTAGATGATATTTACACAGAGAGGCTCTTGGGCGCACTTCTAAATGCAACTTTCACAGAGAGGCTATTGGGCACACTTTTAAATTCAGCAATCACAGAGAGGTTATTGGGTACACTTCTAAATGCAACCTTCACAGAGAGGCTATTGTCTTACATTAGAAGACATGCAAGAGCACAATTGGGCAACATATACAGGAGAACAGGGAGATGGCTCAGTGGTGAGTGAAAATGCCCTAATGGAAGGAGAAGTGTACTTTGTAGATGGATCAGCATCAATTGACATGGATACAGGTGAAAAACATGTGGGAATGGCGGTAGTGAGATAAGAAGAAGGTGAGTATGAGGTGCTAGTACAATATCGCCTGCCATCGCACTTTTCAGCCTAAGCAGCAGAACTTATTGCCCTAATTGAAGCATTACGTGCAGCCAAGGGATGCAGAGTGACAATATACACAGATTCAGCATACATGACTACCACCGTACACGGTTGTCTGGCCCGGTGGGGGCGGAGAGGGTTTCGCAGGGCGGATGGGACTCCAGTACAACATGCCGAACTGTAAAAGGAATTAATTGAGGCACTGAAAGAACCTACAATGGTGGCAATCGTCAAGTAGATTAACACAATAGAAAGCTCAGGTTGATTAATTCTGTGGGGAAATTTTAATACAAATCTTTAAATTTCTTATTTTTTAGGTTCGCCCTCGAGTGAGGTACTTAAGGTTTCTTAAAAAACTGCTTCATAGATGAAAGAAATGATTTTATTGGGTTTCTCTATCCACAGGATATTAAAAAGGACAGTACAAATAGACGTCTTTTTATTATGTACTTATGTTCACTTGTCTTAGAGATAGCGTCCAGTTTTTTTCGGTTTTGCTTCGGGATTAAACTTTCCCATTTTCCTCTTCTATTCTGATCTTTATCATTGTTTCTTCAGAATTCAGTTTGGACATTTTTTTTTAAGAGTTCCTATCTGTTTTATGGGAGATCATGAATCAGGGAGTCTGGCGAGTTGTAGACTGATTGGTTATTCGTCTAAGACTCTTCCTGATATTCAAGGCCACAAAAAGCCTACCGGTTTCAGTGGCAAGAACGCCACATTCATCAGGGCTGGGCAGACGTTTTAAGAGGTTGATTTGTCTACGTCTAGAATGCTGGTCGAATGGTACCAGGGGATCCCACCTATAGATGAAGGGGGAAGAAAGAGGGAGGGGACAGAAAAAATAGCACCATTATGATCTCAGGTGTGTATTACAGCGGTGCTATCATGTGCAAAGTTAAAGACTAGGTCTAGCCTAGTTAGAGGGGTCCCCATGGATGTCCATGTGGTTGGGGAGAATAGGTATTGTACTTCCCAAAAGGCATGGAATATTTGGCATGCTCTAGAATCAGGAAAGAAGAGGCATATTTTAAACTCTTATCCAGGAAGGACGAACAATGATTGTTACTAGTAGTTAAAAAATGAGTGCTCAAAGTGTAGAGGTCATATGAAAATGACCCCCAGCAAGGCTCCAAAAGTCTCCTTCCTAAATTATGGGCAAGACTGAAAAAGCATGCCATAAAATGTACTAAAATTATATAGGTCATGGAGCATACGTGCTTGCTCCTCATTGTGTGCCAAATTCCCTGGAGTGAGTTTACCAAAATGGGTAATGCTGAAGCAGGGGGCGATTCACAACCACAACCACTAAGGGACCGGGGAAATTTCCCCGTGAAACTGCTGACACCCGGACACCGTAATCAATAGGTAGGTGAAAATTAAACACAAGCCGTGCTGGGAAACCGCTGCATGCGTGTCTGATCCGTTTTGGATCTATTTCTAATGGAGATCGTAACTCGGATTAGGCTTAGCTGCTCCGTTTCCTTCATTTTGATCGAAAATCCAAAATAGGAGGTTGGCTCTCCGTGAGTAATGCCGGGCCGTGTGTTGTGTGGCTGCGTGCAAGTCCGGTCGCATTTACATGATGTGTCTGCTACTGCGTCCGAAGATGCCTGGGAAACGGCAGCGACATCATAAAGGGACTAATACCTGGGCCGCGCCATCTTGTATGGGTGTTTGTGCACGTCTAGGTAACCAAAACAAAATCTAGGCAGGTCCGCTAGATTATAGCTAGCTATGTTTTTCACAGGTTCTGTTATAACTGAGTATGGAGCCGCAGTGCCTCAGGGACATGTGGTAAATGGAGATTATTCCAGATTATTGCTGTCATTATCAAAAAACACACAAGGAACAGGAAAAAGCCGGAAAACCTCCTAAGTGATGCTGAAATGTGTGCGTTTGGTCCTAAATCTACCTATATCATAAGGCATGTTTGTAGCTATGAATGATGCAAATTGGTTCATCAGAGCTTATTTCATAGCTGACAAAGCAAAACACAAAATTACCAATGGCATAAGCTCACATACGTGCAAATACATAACATTCACAAGAGCATAAATTTCAGACATGCGTAGGAACGGCCAGATGGTCTTTTCTTATAAAGTAGCCAGAGTCTGCCAGCTGGTTGGTTCATTTAGGCCGGACTTATCCGTTTGTAAACGAAAGATCCACAGCTGTTCTCTTTTTGGGATGTTGACTTTTTCAATAATTGTCCATTTTAGGTCCATCACATCATGTTGGTTTTGAACAAAATGGGTGACTATAGGGGCAGTGAGTTTCTTCGTGCGGATACATGACCGATGTTCCGCCGGTCTGGTTTTGATGGACCGGGTAGTCATACCCACATATCGCTTATTACAGGGGCAGGTGATTAGATAGATAACGTTCTTACTATTGAAGTTTGTGAAATTTTTCTGCAGCCATGGATAGTGCCAACCAATATTAATAGATGTAGTTCTGGTAGTTCCTGTGCATGCACTGCAAGACCCACATGGTGCATGTCCTGTGGGTTTTACCCGATTCCATAAGGTGTTCACGATGGGTTCTCTATAGGTGTGGATCAGAGAGTCTCGAAGGTTTTTCCCTTGCTTAATTGCAAATCTGGGTTTTTCAAGAGTTGACTCACCCACATTCAGGAGTGGCCACAATTTCATCACTTCTTTTTTAATTTTATTAGTTAATGGTGAGAAGCTGAAGATCGCAGTAATTTTCTCTTCTTGATCTTTCTTTCTCGTGTGTTGTTCCAGGGTGGTGTCTCGAGGAATATTTTTTGCTCTTTTTCTAGCTCTCTTTATCATGCGTTTTGGGTAACCACGATCCTGTAGTTTGCAATAGAGTTGGCCCGATTGTTGTTCATATGCTTGCAGAGTCGAGCAATTTCTGCGGTACCTCAGGAATTGTCCAAAGGGTAAATTGTTTCTCAAGCAGGATGGATGGTAGCTTGTATATTTTAGAAGAGAATTTCTATCTGTGGTTTTGTTATATACCTTGGTGTTAATTTGGTTGTTTCTTATCTCCAGGTTTAAGTCAAGGAAATGCACTGACGTCTTGATGTATGTTTCAGAAAAAGTGAGGAAAGGGATCTGCTCATTAAGCCAGGTCATGAAAGTGATGAGTTCTTGTTCATTGCCTTTAAAAATCATCAGAACGTCATCGATATATCTCTTCCACAATCGTCAAGTGCCAAGCCCATACGTCTAATACAGATATTGTATCTTTGGGAAACGCAGCAGCGGACGCTGCCGCCAAGGAGGCGTCATATTTTCAAAAGGATACTGCAGGCGAGTACCTATTGCAGCAACAAGTAAGTGAGGAACTACCAGAAGGGTACAATGCCATGTCCATATCACAAATACTGGAGGTGTAGGAAGGGGCGAGTAATGAGGAAAAAGCATTGTGGGAGAAAAGGGGTTGCAGCCAGTCAGCAACAGACTTATTGTGGCGCCAGAATAACACAGGTAAAGTGGTGATGCCCATTAAACTGATGGAGGTAGCGTTCCAGCAATTACACTTTCCAGCACACAATGCCAAACAACACACAGCAGCAGAGATACAGGAATATTGGTTTGTGCCTGGGCTTCAAGAACATATATCGAGATTAGCAATTGAGTGCACAACCTGTCAGATATACAATTCTGGGATGACTTTACGGACACTGAGAGGGACAATTCCAAAACCTACAGGGCCCTTCCGAGAACTGCATATTGATTACGCAGACATGGGGAAGAGGTGCAATGGGGCACGCTACATGATAGTAGTTGTATGTCCATTCTCTAGGTGGGTGGAGGCTGGCCCATGTGCACCCCCCGATGCTAAATGCGCCGCAGAGTTCCTAGTGAGAGAAGTGTTCCCGCGCTGGGGAATTTGCGGCGTGATTCGCTCAGACAACGGCACTCATTTTGTGAATGAGATGTTCAAAGAAGTTACTGCATTGTTGGGGATTAAACATAAGCTGTGCTCGATTTATCACCCTCAAAGTAATGGCGTTGTCGAGAAGATCAACGGCCTGTTAAAAGGGAGATTGTCTAAACTGTGTGTCTCACTCAAAAAAAACTGGGTGTATTGTTTACCCCTTGCATTATTCGAGCTGAGAAATCAGCCAAGTAACGACCACCACTTGTCCCCGCACAAGATTGTGACGGGAAGACGAATGCACACAGCACATTCCCCGCTGCGTAGACACTCAGATGCACACAGAAGCGCCACGATTTTGGGAGATGAGTTTACTGATTATCTGAAAAAACTGGCAGCGCGTGCAATCTCAAGACGACTTTTACCACCATTTACAAGAGAAGGAGGAAACACAGCTGTGTCATTTGTAGAACAGGGTCCCCAAGGACAACTAATGCCAGGGGATTTTATTTATGTTAGAAGTTTTGTGCGCAGGTGGAATGCCCCAAGGTTCCATGGCCCATACGAGGTAGTCTTTTGTACTCCCACAGCAGTAAAAGGTCAAAGGGTTATGGTACTGGATACATTTAACAGATGTACGGAGGGCGTACAATAATGGTCAGGAGGAAGCGAATGAGGAGGCACAGACAACAGCAAACAATAACAAATGAAAATGTTGAATGAAAAGTTACAAGTACAAGGAAGTGTAATAGGTATATTAATATGCTGACGAACAAATTGACCTACAGGTACAAGAAAAAGATAACTGAATAACAATGATAGAAATGAAATTATGAAAAAAGTAATCAAATGTGAATAAGAAAAATGTCTCTCTCTCTCTCTCTCTCTCTGCACCCATCCCCACCCACTCGCTCTCTCTCACACTATAATTCTCTGGTAGACGCAGTACAAGAAGAAAATGTTTACATGTATATACTTAATGCACTTTTATGTTTTAAATAGGAACAACCATGGCAACGAACGGGCAGCTCGCAACGGATAGCTATAGAATGTCCAGATGCAGAGATGATATAGTAAAAAGTTGTAGATATTCGTATGAATGTGGACATTCTGTGTGCATCGTATTATTTTTTGTGATATTGATTGGCATAAGCACTTATTGGTTCATAGCATTCATCTCTGTCGAGATGAATGAGGGGGGTGGGGGGGAACGGAAGCAATATGACAAATGAAAGTAAAACAACTGAAAGGGCAAAAGGTGGTGATTTTTTGGTATGGAACGGATACCAGCTTGTATGGGGTTATAACACGAAACCACCGAAAACAATCAACCACTCCAAGAAAAGCAGTGTTGAGATGAATATTAGCACAACTCCCCTGTCAAACGTCTCCGACTACATTGCCCATAGTCTAAATGACCGCAGCCCGTCTGTCATATCGTGGCTTTACAATACCCCCACTACCCCGCCCACAAAAGTAACCACCCCCACAATAGACAGTAAATTATATCATAAAATAAAAGAAGAGAACAAAAGGATGGCAGAAAAGTTTGAATCTCTGTATGATGAATGGAAAGAGGGGGGTGTGGGAAAAGGGGGGGTCTAGATTACACTTCGCTCACAAAGCTGCGAGATACCTTAGAAACAATAGAAGGAAAAGGGAGGTGGGGAGTAGGAAGTATGACGAGTATTATGGTCTGGGGTTAGATGACGAACAAATTACTTAACTGTAACTGTTGTTCTCCAGCATGGGTCTGGCATGGATTCACATGCTCATGAATATTCCCTGTCGTCAGGCCGGGAATCCTTGGTATAGAAAAAAATCAGTATCAGCTTCGTTTCTGATCTGTCTTTCTTAGTAGTAACCAATCACTGGTCTCTGGGTCATACTGCCCCCAGCCAATGACTGCCCTCTCCCTAAGCCCCGCCTCGGGCAGCCATCCTCAGATTTGGTAGCACGTAAAGTGGCAGTATGACCAAGTGAAGAGCCGCAGAGGGGTAGGCGGGAGGGTTCGCATGTGAATCCATGCCGGACCCATGCTGGAGAACAACAGTTACAGGTAAGTAACTTGTTCCTTCTCCAGCATGGGGTCTGGCATGGATTCACATGCTCATGAATAAGAGAATACATAGCAGTACACACATGCACAACCACGGGAGGTGGCAAAGGCTCAACATTAAGCATTACATCCAAAACTCAACATTAAGCAACTCTTACCTCCTCACCAGGCTCACCTTAGGCGAACAGGTTGCGCAGCACTGCTTGGCCGACCCTGGACTCCTCCCTGGAGTCCTGATCGACGAAGTAGAATCTTGTGAAGGTGTGCGTCCACCTCCACGTCACAGCCCTGCAGATGTCCAACAGGGGCACACCAGACAGGAACGCCATGGTAGCAGCGATCGCTCTGGTCGAATGGGCTCTCGGCTGGCCGGCCAGCGGTCGGTTTGCCAACTGGTGTCAGTGCATGATGCAGCCGGACAGCCATCTGGAAATGGAAGTCTTCGAGAGAGCCTTCCTTTGATTCACAGTCCCAAAGTTCACAAACAGCTGTGATGTCTTCCGAAAACTCTTCGTGCGGTCCACATAGAACTTCAGCGCTCTAGCTACGTCCAGCGAGTGCAGAGTCCTTTCAGCCGGCGACGAAGGAGATGGGAAGAAAACTGGCAACACCAAGGGCTCGTTGAGGTGGAAGTCCGACGGCACCTTGGGCATGAAGGAGGGGTGCGTCCTCAGCACCACCCTCGTGTCGTGAAACGTCAAGTATGGCGGCTTGCAAGATAGGGCCTGGATCTCTCCCACTTGTTGTGCGGAGGTGATGGCCACGAGAAACGCTGTCTTCCACGACAGAAACTTCAGCGGTGCCGAATGGATAGGCTCAAATGTGGCCCCCATGAGCCTGGTCAGCACCACGTTGAGCTCCCACGCCGGGGCAGGGGCCTTCACTGGCGGGAATGATCGGAACAAGCCTTTCATATATTCCTTCACCAGTCGATGAGACCACAAGGACGCCCGTCCCGTAGTTCTGGTGTATCGTGAGATGGCAGCCAGATGTATCTTGATGGAAGCGTGAGATAGTCCAGCCTTGGCCAATGACAGTAGGTACGGCAATACTTGAGGGGCTGTAATCCGCAGAGGGTTAATCTTCTGTGCACGGCACCAGACAGAGAACCTCTTCCGTAGCAATTGAGAGTTGAGGACGCCCTGGCCTTTGCAAGAACCTCTCTGCAGTCGGTCGGGATGTCGTACCCTCCAAACTCTAGTGCTGCAGGAGCCAGGCCTGCAAGTTCAGCGACTTCGGGTTGTGGTGAAGAATGGCGCCTCCTTCTCTGGAGAGAAGATCTGCGCCCATCGGCAGCTTGACTGGTGTGGACGTTGACAAGTCCAGAAGGTCCGGGAACCAGATCTGTCTCGGCCACGCCGGTGCAACGAGGATCATCCTGCACTGGGACCTCTTGAGCTGGTTGATGAGCCGCAACGGCAGCGGAGGGAACGTATAAAGAAATAGGCCGTCCCAGGGGAACGAGAAAGCATCCCCCATGCTCCTCAGCTGGGGGAACCTAATGGCGAACCTCCGGCACTTGGAATTCGTCGCAAAGAGATCGATTTGGGGTTCGCCCCATCGTCGGAAGAGTCGATCCACTTGATCCTGGCGTAGTTCCCACTCGTGGCACGAGCGCAACTCTCTGCTGAGTGAGTCGGCGATCGTGTTTTTCATTCCTGCCAGATGGAGAGGCACCAGAAACATCGTTGGGCGACGGCCCAATGCCACAGATCCTGGGCTTCCTTGGATAGGGCAGGGGATCTGGTTCCGCCCTGCTTCCGGATGTAGAACATCGTGGTGGTGTTGTCGGTGAAGATCCTCACCACCTTGCCCTTGAGGGACGGAAGAAAAGACCTGAGGGCCCAGAACACTGCGCGGAGCTCCAAGATGTTGATGTGGAGTGACTTCTCCTACGGGAGCCAAAGGCCTCTCGCGTGAAGATCTCCGGAGTGTGCTCCCCAACCTTCCAGGGAGGCATCCGTCGTCACCGTCACCTGGTGAGCTGGGGTCTGAAAGTCTGTGCCCGCCGACAGATGAGAGCGGGTACCCCACCACCGGATCGCCTGACGGAACGTCTCGTTGAGGGGGATCCTGTCCTCGAAGCTGCCCGTCGACTGGACCCAGCAGGCGTCGCGGAACTCTTGGAAGGGGCGCATCCGAAGCCTGCAAAGGCGCACCAGATAAAAGCAGGAGGACATCATCCCGAGGAGGGACTTGATAGATCTTACCCTGGCCATGTCCATGGCCAGCAGATGCTGCACCTTGCCCAGAATGGTCCTGGTCCTTTCCTCCAGCCGCGCCACTGTGCCGAGGTTGGCTCCCAGAAACAGGGCGATTTACGACGGAACCAGGTGGGATTTTGGAAAGTTGATGGAGAATAAAAGGCCCGTGAGCAGCTGGACGGTCTTCGCAGTGTGCTCCATGGCGAGCTCCCTTGTCCTTGCCAGTCGTCCAGGTAGGGGTAGACGTGGATCCCCTGTAGGCGCAGCCGCGCCGCCAGCGGTGCAAGGCACTTGGTGAACACCCTGGGTGCAGACTTCAATCTGAACGGGAGGGCCTTGAACTGGTAGTGCAGCCCTTGGACCACGAACCTGAGGAACTTTCGGTGTCTTTTTAGAATGGGGATGTGGAAGTACGCATCCTCCAAGTCCAACGACGACAGGAAATCGCCCTCCTCCAGCTGTCCAGCACGTGCTGGAGGGTGACCATCCGGAACTTCTGTGCCTTGATGTACTTGTTCAGTCATCTCAGGACCAGGATGGGGCGCCATCCTCCTGTCTTCTTTTTTACGAGGAAGTACCTTGAGTAAACTCCCGAGCCCCGAAGCCTCTTTGGGACGAGCTCGATGGCACCCTTCTTGAGCATCGCCCTTACTTCCAACAGTAGTTGAGGGACGTGATTTTCCTTCCTGGCCACGGTTGGAACGCGAGGGCACTTCTTCTAACACTCGAGGGCGTGCCCTTGGGCCAGGGCGTCCAGCACCCAACGGTCAGTGGAGATGGACTCCCACACGCTGACGAACCTCGCCAGCCGGCCTCCCACAGGGTGCTTCGGCAGGGGCCCGACCCCACGGTCGGTTCAATCTTGTTTGGAGGCCGCCTTGCCTCCTTGACCTCCCTGTCGACGACGGGCACCACCTGACTTGCCGCGTCCCCTGTAGGCTTCCTGGGACGAAGATCTTGCCGCTTGGCGGTACGTGGAGGAGCCACTGCCGGATCCTTTGAAGGCACCTTGTCTGCCTCCGGAGATCCGAAAGGACGGCCGTCGTTGGAGCACTCCCAGTGCCCGGGCAGTCTCCGTGTCTGGCTTGATGGCCTGAAGGGACTCATCAACCGACTTTCCAAACAGGTTGTTCCCGTCGAAGGGCATGTCCAAAACCTTGGTTTGTACGTCCTGGCGGAAATCCGTCGCCTTGAGCCATCCTCGTCGTCTCAGGCAAACGCTGTTGCCCAACTGACGGAAACCGGTGTCGGCGATGTCCGTTGCCACTGTGATGGCGTGGTCTGAAGCAATCTCACCTTCCTGTAGAATTTCAAGGGCCTAAGCCCTTTTGGCTTCCGAAAGGAAGTCCAACAGAGGGGCGATTTTGAACCACAACTCCCTGTCGTAGCGGGCTACGATAGCCAGGGCGTTGGCCGCCTTGATAGTCGTCGCTGCGGATAAGATGACCCATCGTCCCATTGTGTCCAGCTTCCTGCCCTCGCCGTCCGGCAGGGAAGTTGATGTTGAGGCCTATGCCCCCCCAGCCTTCTTCTTTGCCGCCGCCGAGATGACCGAATCCGGGGTAGGTTGCGCCCGAAGGCACAAGGGGGCAGTGTCGGGGACCCGTTACTTCTTCTCGTACCGGTCCCTCTTTGCCGGCGCCGTGGCAGGGTTCTTGAG
This sequence comes from Ambystoma mexicanum, assembly GCF_040938575.1. Classification (NCBI taxonomy): domain Eukaryota; kingdom Metazoa; phylum Chordata; class Amphibia; order Caudata; family Ambystomatidae; genus Ambystoma; species Ambystoma mexicanum. The sequence goes on along the minus strand of NC_090927.1, from coordinate 220,836,943 downwards.
GAGGGCGAGCCCCTCATCCCAGATGTCATCAAGAAGTGGTACGGCGAGGACCGTCTTCCTTTTAGCCTCGCGCCGTTGGTAAAGGAACCCTTCCTTCTTCTCTTCTGGGCAGAGCTGGAAGAGCTTGGATGCCTTGGAAATCATGGCATGAAAGGATCCAATCTCGTTGGGCGGGGACGCCCGAGCAGGGAGCGACGGGGGACACGTCCAGTCGTCGCCTGTGTCGTCATCTGTACCTGTCGTAGCCGTGTCCGTGCCTGTATCATCCCCGTGGGTAGTAGACCGGGGGGGAGGGCAGAGCAGGCCGCAGAGGTGGGAGAGGTGGCGTAGGATGCATCCTCCCCCTATTATGCGGTGGACTTTCCGAAGGTCCCGGCTCCGGTTCTCCTGTCGGGTCTGGCTCAGGTACCTCCGTCGGGGGGAAGGGCAAACGTGTCCTTATCTCCGAGCATAAGGACTGAATCGCTGACAAAATGGCCGCCGAAGTGTCCTGCGGCGCCGGAAACGACGGGCGCAAGGGCTCTTGAGGAACCTCGTCGGCGACACCGTCGCTCTCGTCGTCGCCCTCATCGGGATCCCTCCCGATGGGCTGGGCCTCTTCCACGACTTCAATGAGCTCTTCTTCAGAGGTCGTGTCCGTATCCACGATGGCCACCTGCCCCTCCCCCACCTTTTCCAACGAGGACTTTGCGGGGGTCTTCTCAATGGGCCTGAAAGACGACTCCCTCCGCGGTGGCAGGTAGACTCTGGGTCCTGAGGTCGCCTCCACTGGCGTAGCCTCCACAGGCTGAGCCTGGGCCGCTGCGACATCCTCAATCGAGGTCTTAGCAGGGTGAATTAAGGCCATTGTCACTTTCTGTACGCCTGGGGCCTTCACCTTGGGGGGAGGGTCCGAGCCTCGCTCCCCCTCTGCCGGAATCTTTGAGATCGACCGGGGCCTCTCCACAAGCTTCGCCGGCTTCTCGGACTTCCTCTTAACCGAGCCAGAGCATTGGCTCGTGGTTGATTGCGCCGGGGAGGATGCGCCCTGCCTGGCAGCCAAGGAGCCCGACCGTTCGGCGCTCCCGGTGCCCGCGGACTCGCGGTGCTTGGCCTTTTGTTGGGCCTACGTCGCCGGGGCGCCCTCACAGGACTTAGAAGACTGCTCAGACTTCTTTTTCTTCTTCTTGCCTGACGGGCTCTTCCCTTCCAGGCAGTTGGCGAGACGGAGGTGGCGATCCTTCATGGTCCTCTCCGACATGTTCCCACAAAACGCACAGTCCTTCTCCGTGTGCCTCTTGTCCTCATGGAGACAGTAGAGGCATAACGAATGCTCGTCCTCCTTAAAAACATTCTGAAGCTGGCATCCAGGGCAGGTCCTGAACAGCTTCCCGGGCGTCGAGCTTCCTTTATCCTGGGCCATGTCCGGGGTAGGCCTCGGAACTTCTGGAATCCTCCAAAAGCGTAACTCGACGAAATCTTCACCCTTGAGGGGCGTAGAAAACTCTGAAACGGATCCCCGTTGATCAAATGTAGAAACGGTGGAGCTTGAGGCTATATTTAACCGCAAAATGAGAAAAATCTCCTGAAAAAGCACGAAAACGCAGCAAAAGCTCGAGAGCTAAGCACGAGGACTCCCAACACTTGAACGTGCAGTAAAAATCTGAGGATGGCTGCCAGAGGCGGGGTTTAAGGAGAGGGCAATCATTGGCTGGGGGCAGTATGACCCAGAGACCAGTGATTGGTCACTACTAAGAAAGACGGATCAGAAACAAAACCGATACTGATTTTTTTCTATACCGAGGATTCCCGGGGAATATTCATGAGCATGTGAATCCATGCCAGACCCCCATGCTGGAGAAAATGGAAGACCCCAGACACCCTCACCAGACTAATAAATGGTATGCGGACATGAGTGCAACTGCCAAACAAGCAACAAATGAGAGTTGCTATGTCTGCTCCCTTATCCCCCATGCCTCGGGAACACCCAAAGTTTTGCTACCAAAAGAATTGCCTCTTATAAATGCCCAATGTCTCCTTCATCTTACGCTGTGCAGAATTAAGGACACCTTTCAGGCACATGACATAACTTTTAGCATGCTGCAGAATGAGAAAACATGCTACCCAAAAGTGGAAGGAGTAATATGCCTGAAAGAACCATTTTTTATAATAAAGGGGACATTGTTAACAGACAACAGATGGAAGGATGAAGAAGTAACATGTAAAGCTGAGGCGATGCAAGGAGTGTCACCTGAAAAGCTGCAGTGGATCGAACGAACGTGTACACCCATCTGGAAGGAGCACATCACATGGGTAACTGCCATTGAAAAATCGTTCAAACTGCAGAAAGAAATAACATATGAACTATGCTTCCAGGGGGAAGGAAAGACCGCAATGGGAATAAACAAAAACTGCAACAGGACTCTCACAATCCCAGACATGATGAAGGGGACAGCGGCACTCATGGACACCTACTGGGTGTGTGGCCGCCAAGCATACTTGCATCTCCCACAATCATGGAGCGGCAGTTGCTCACTGGCCACACTACATTCAGCACTAATGGTGATACCAGAGAGCCACATCAGTGGGGGCAGGAAAGGGCAAGATGCCCCCCGCGAAAACAAGGCCCAACCGACAGAAGAGCCGCAAAGATCAAGTTACTTCTTACCTTGTAACGTTCTTTCGATGGGATGTTCCTCTGACATATTCCTCATCTTTGATAATACGTTTCCAGGTTGCTGGCCTCGGAAATTTTTTCTGTGGAGGGCGCTGCGTGTCGACGTCCGCCGAGTCGATGTCCCTCGACGGCCACCGTATCGGCGCCGACATCACCATGCCCATAAATAGCCATGCGCGCCGTCCGTTGCTCAGTTTCGTTTTGTAGCATAAGAAAAGTCATGCCTGAATTGGTTATTGACCTTGACCTTGTAAGCTGCAACCACAAGGGAAGTATTACTGCGGGGATGGATGGGAGGGGCGATAAGGAATACGTCGGAGGAACATCCCATCGAAAGAACGTTACAAGGTAAGAAGTAACTTGTTCTTCGAAGGGATTGTGTCCTCCGACGTATTCCTTATCTTTGATAGACTCCCATAGCAGTGGCATATAATTGGAGGTGGGAGTAAGAATGTCATGTATCCCTTTAGGGATGGACCGAATGTAATACGGCTTTGCCAAATCTGGTCTCTTGACTAGTGGAGGAATCCAGGTTGTTAAATTTTGTGAATTTATGTGCGGACGACCATGTGGCAGCCGCACATATGTCTCTGACCGGTACCCCTCTTTGGAGAGCCGAAGAGGCTGCGATACCCCTGGTTGAATGAGCCCTAAGATTTTGGGGTGGCTCTTTCCCTGCCAGTTTGTAACATTCCAGAATGGCCAAAATAATACACCTGGAAATGGTTTGTTTTGTTATGGGTAATCCCAACTTGTGACCCGAGTATCCTACAAACAGTTGGTTTGCTTGCCTGATCCTAGCCATTCTGCTGATGTAAAAGCTTAGAGCTCGCCTTGAGTCCAGCCTATGTAGCCTTTCTTCCTCTTTCCCCGGATGGGGAGGAGGGTAGAACGAAGGTAAGGTAATTTTCTGAGTAATATGAAATTCAGAAACCACCTTTGGGAGGAAATTAGGCTTCACCTGTAGGACAACTTTGTCCTTGTGGAAAATTGTATGTGGGGGTTTACAGGAGAGGGCTTGTAGCTCGCTCACCCTCCTAGCAGATGTTAGTGCGACCAATAGAACAGTTTTAAGCGTGAGAAATCTCAGCGAACAAGAGTGAAGTGGTTCGAATGGAGTGCCCATTAGGAAGTTTAAGACTAAATTTAATTCCCATAAGGGAACTTGGAATGGTTTTGGAGGATAAACATTAGTTAATCCCTTGAGAAATTGGATCACTAGAGGTAGTTTGAAATATGATGGTTCCTCTGCAGTGCGCTTGAAGATTGAAAGCGATGCGAGATAGCCTTTTACAGTGCCAACTTGAAGGCCTGAGTTTGCCAAGTAGAGTAGAAACGATAACACCGTTGGTGTACCACATGAAAAAGGGTCGATATTCTCTTCTCTACACCAGCTGCAAAATTTGTTCCAACGGCAGCGGTATAAAGACTTTGTTGCCGGCTTTCTGGCCGAAAGCAACACCTCCATGATGTCATCAGGGAGATCCCAATCCTTGTACCTCACCCTTTCAGAAGCCAAGCGTGAAGGTTGAGGGTTCTGATGTCTGGATGGAGAACCTGACCTCCCTTCTGCGAGAGAAGATTCTCTTTGAGTGGAAGACTGATTGGAGGGCAGATGGACATATCTAGAAGGTCCGGGTACCACGTTCTCCTGGCCCAGTCCGGGGCAATTAGGATCATGGTTTTCCGGAATCTTCTCAACCTCCTGATCATTTGAGGAATAACGGGGACTGGTGGAAACGCGTAAAGGAGTGGAAACTCCCAGTCCACTACGAACGCGTCTCCTAGAGCTCCTCTCGGGGGAAATTCCCTTGAACAGAACAGATCGCACTTCCTGTTGGTGCTTATGGCGAACAGATCCACCTGAGGGGTTCCCCAAAGGGCGAAGATCTCTTGAAGGACTTCCTGAGCTAGCTCCCACTCGTGGGAGACTGTGCTCTGCCTGCTCAGAGCGTCCGCTGTCAAGTTCTTCTCTCCGGCTAGGTGGACTGCCGATAGAGATTCCTTCCTGAATTGCCCAAAACCAGAGCTGCATTGCCTCTCTGCACAGTGGCAGTGACCCTACGCCTCTTTTGTTGAGGTAGTGCATGGCCACCGTGTTGTCCGTCATTATTAGGACATTTCTCCCTTGTACTGATGGCAGGAAAGCTTTCAGCGCTAGTCTGATCGCTCTCAGCTCCAATAGGTTGATGTGTAGTCTGGACTCCGATGGAGACCAACGACCGCTGATGGTCAAGTCGTTGGTATGGGCTCCCCACCCCGTGAGTGAGGCGTCTGTGACTACTGTTATCTCCGGCCACGGTTGCCAAAACAGTTCTCCTTTCAAGATGTTCTCTGGATAGGCCCACCATTGAAGGTCGCGGGCTACCTTGTCCGGAATCGGGAGGAGATCTGTCATTCTCCCTGAGAATTGCGACCACTGAGTTCTCAGTGCCCACTGAAGAGATCTCATTCTCAGGCGAGCCTCTGGCACAAGGAAGATGCAGGATGCCATGAGGCCTAGCAACCTCAAAAAGTCAAAGGCTGGCAGACGTTGGGCATTTTGAAACTTGTTGACCATCTGCAGATATCTTGAGCCCTCACCTCTGGTGGCGAGGCTTTTCCCAGGGAAGTGTCCAGGACTGCTCCAATGAACTGGAGTCTCTGTGATGGTATCATCTGTGACTTCTTTAAATTGAGGGAGAAGCCCAGTTTGTGAAGGAAGTGGCAGACATAATCTAGCTGGTCTGGCTTGTTCCGAAGATACAGCCCTGATCAGCCAATCGTCCAGGTAGGGGTAGACTTGATCCCTTCCCTCCTTAGACTCGCAGCCACTACCGACATTAGCTTGGTGAAGACCCTCGGGCGGAGGTCAGCCCAAATGGCAGAACTCTAAATTGATAATGAGAGTCGCCAATTGCGAACCTCAGGTATTTCCTGTGTTTGAGATGGATTGGCACATGGAAATAAGCATCCTGAAGGTCCAGAGATACCAGCCAGTCCTGGAGCTGGAGGGCCTGAAGGATCTGAGAGAGAGTTACCATCTTGAACTTGTCCTTCCTGAGGAACTTGTTCAATTCTCGTAAGTCCAGGATGGGTCTCAGTCCTCCGTCCTTCTTCGGTATGAGAAAGTAGGGGGGAGTACCAGCCCTTGTTCCTGTCCGCTACAGGTACCGGTTCTATGGCACCTTTCTCTAACAGGTTTATAATTTCCTGCAAGAGGAGCGGATCTGGAACTTTTAGAGAGCTGTTCCCCGGTGGATGACTCTGAGGGATGTGTAGAAAGGGTAGGCAGTAACCCTGGGCAACTGTCTCCAATGCCCAAGCATCTGATGTAATAGCCTGCCATTCTGTCAGATGGTGAGTTAACCTGCCCCCTACAGGTGTCTTGTGTGGAAAGACCTCAGAGTGCAGATGCAGAGGGTAAAGAGGCACCTGCTGCTGCCTTAGTACTTTTGACCCGTCCACTTCGGGTGGATTTCCTTTGGCCTCTTTGAGCCGGATGTCCTCTGCCTTTCCCGAATGCGGAATAATAGCGAAAGGACGTTCCTCTCCCAGAGGTTCCTGAGGGGCGAAAAGGAGTTTGGCGGATAGCAGCTCCTAAAGATTTTGCTGCTGCTTTAGATGTCTGCAACTTTTCCAGACTGTCAGCAGTCTTTTTTCCGAATAATGAAGAGCCGTCAAAGGGCATATTCAAAAGTCTGGCCTGTACATCTGGACCAAAGCCAGACTTTCTCAACCACGCATGCCTGCAGATTGTTGTACTTGCCGCCATGGCCCTGCTGATACTGTCAGCGGAATCGATGCCAGTTTGAAGTGACTCGCACATGGCATCTTTGCCATCTTTAATAATGTTAAGGAAGGCTTCCTTTTCCTCTCCTTCGGGTATGCAGTCAGCCGCTGATGAAGCACACTCCCACAGTGTGTGACTGAACCTGGCGAGCGTACAGGTGGCGTTGATGGACTTAAACGCCATACTACAAGCAGAGAAGACTTTCTTTGACATAGAATCGTACCTCTTGTCATCTCTATCCTGTGAGACCGTAGGGTAAGCGGTCCTGCTGCTTGATGAAGTTGCCGCTTGGACCACCAGGCTCTCTGGAGTCGGGTGTTTCGATAAGTATTCAGGGTCAGCTGCAGCTACCCTATACTTGGCTGATAATCTTTTATTGACAGCAGGGATAACTTCAGGAGTTTCCCAGTTAGATACAATCTTTCTTTGTAAGGCTGTATGGAAGGGGACCACAGGATCCTCCTGTGGACCTTTGTCTAATATGTCTGTCAGGTCATCCTGAAACAGGCGAAGGCGCAGACCAACCCATGAATTCAATAATTCTTGCCATCAGGGTTCTATAGGGTGTTTCGGCATGTTCCCCTGGGTCTGGCTTAACAAAATCCACTTCTGGGGAAATGTCCAGCCCACTTGCCTCATGTGATAACTCCTGTAGGTCTTTCAACCTTCTTTCCTCAGAGGTGAAATCCTCTGAAACAGGTAGTGTGGTCCTCTGCAACCCGAAGGTTTCCTAGTCAGAATGTTCCCCTTCTTCATAAATTGAAGATAATCCATGGTACTCTGACCTCTGAAATGGTATTAAACCCATTTCTAAGGCAGAAGGAGCCAAACTCGTCATTATTGGGCGAGAAAACTTCGATGTCGTCGACGCCGATGTGACAGGCTTCGAAGGCGGCGAGAAAACCGGAAGAGGCCTCGAAGAACTCTCGAGAGGATCGGGATCCTCCTCGAGGATATCGACAATGGTGTCGGCTTCATGCCAGAGGCTCTTGGAATCACTGTTGGCTGTGGAGTAGCCGTGGTCTTCTCTTTCATCGGCGATGGCATTGAGTCGATCGACCGATGCGAAGAACTCTTCGACAACGGCGTCGATGGTGCTGATCCATGCGTCGAAGGGATCTGACGACGGCGCCGAAGACGGTGCCTTCTTACCCCATGGCCCGTGGCGCTCTCGGGTGGAATGTTTTGCCGGGTGCTGCGACTCGCAGCGTTTTGATTTTTTGGGTTTTTCACCTGGGGTATCACCTTCAGCTGTCTTCGAGGGGGTCGAGGCCGCTTTCTCGAAGACGCTTAACATTTTCTTCCTGAATTCCTCCCACTCAGCCTGAGAGCTGCGTTTTGTGGGGCAGGAGACCCTTTCTGGGGAAACAGAAGATGACGAGGAAGGGGATCTTCGACGTCTCTTCTTGGGGTGTCTTGATCTCGACGAACGGTGGGAGCTACTTCGAGATCTAGAATGGGAATGTTTTCGACGGCGAGGAGACGAATGCCTCGATGGAAGAAACTCGAGGAGGTTTTGACTGACTTACCTCTCGAGCTTCCCCTTGCGCCCCTTCAAGGCTTTCGCCGTCATGGACATGCAGTCCTCACACTCCGAACAACGGTGCTCGGCTCCCAAGCACCACAAGCCGATCCTGTGTGGATCCGTTATCGAATTTTTTTTACCACAGTCTCGACATTTTTTTTAATCCGGATCGCGGCGTTGTCGGTTCCGATGAAGATGCCATCGAGAACGAGTTGGTATATTCGAGTAGATGTAGATTAGATTATCTGACTGAACTGAGCAACGATGTTCCGAGGCCCCACGAAGCGCGGAAAAACTGAACTGAGCAACGGACCCCGCGCGTGGCTATTTATGGGCATGGTGACGTCGGCGCCGATACAGTGGCCGTCGAGGGACAGACTCGGCGGACGTCGACACGCAGCGCCCTCTACAGAAAAAACTTCTGAGGCCAGCAAGCTGGAAACGTATTATCAAAGATAAGGAATACGTCGGAGGACACAATCCCTTCGAATGTATGTTTTGTTCTCTGGCACCAAGGAAGAAATGCTGTCCCGAAACAGACGATCATCCAATTACATATCCAAAGCATCTTCAGAACTACTGCCGCAGATCCCAGACAGATATCGATTATTTAGCTCTGCAGAGACTTTCTTTGCCTCACTCATTCCAAGTATCCAAGCACGGGCAAATGCTAAGTGGCTCCAAATAACCCGGTGGGAGCTGATCCAGTTGGCAAATGACACTGAAGAAGGTTTCAACGTGATCAAGGTAGAGCTGAGAGCGCTGCGGCTAATGACAATGCAAAATAGGTATGTCCTAGACCTATTAACAGCAATGGACGGAGGCGTTTGCCGAAAAATTGGAAGTGCATGTTGCACTTTTGTACCTTCTGAAGACGCAGATAATGGTACATTGTCCCATGTGATCGCAGCAGTACATAATCTAGGAGAAAGAATGAAAACAGAAGGAGGGGCAGAAGCAAGCACATGGTTCGACAACCTCTTCTCCTGGGTCCCATCATGGCTAGGAATGACTGTCAAACTACTAATGCCAACAGTAGTGTTTTTGCTTCTAATTTTTTGCATGTGCCAGATGGGCCTTCGATGTTGTGCAAACGCAGTACCAAATGGTACATTGATGATGGTGACAATGGGCAATGCTCGAGGTACAGTGCAAGCTATGCAGGAGGCTCAAGTGCAAACAGGTGACGGGGCTGTGCCTAAATACCAGATGGTGCCGATATACCGCAATGGGGATATAATAGACAGATTATGGCACACAACAATTAGAGAGCCCCGGGAACTTGAGTGGTACGAGGAAGTGTGGGTGGATCTGGAGGGAGATGGGGACTGCATTTACCGGACTTGTACACCAGACGATTATGCTAGAAGGGGGGAAAGCCTGAGGGGGGTGTGCAGGGCCTGGATGCCCATAAAGGGCACCCCGGCATGGGACGAAGCGGTGGCTGATGAAAAGGAACATCAGTGGTTGGGGGAAGTTACAGTATTCGTTACTTAAGTAATGAAAGGGGGGAAATGTATGGGAGGACAGGTCAAAAAGACCCCCCTCCCCTGCAGTCCCCTCCTTGTGATGTCCATGACTCGTCAGGGGACCCCCCTCCCACCAGGGCCAAGGTGGTGGGTGGACCACTGGCAGACACATTGACCAAACGTACTGTATCAGGCTAGGTCATGGAACCCATTTTGAAAACCAGAACGCCATTTTAAGACAGGATTCCTTGTGCGCTGGAGCACGGCCCCCACCTTCAGAGAGTCCTCGCCTACCCCAGTTGCCTCCGCTCCCTGGCAGATCCGCTAAAAGCCCATTCCCACGAAAAGACATGAGCTAGTGTTAGAGCAAGCACTATCTTTCACCTTCCGCAGTGCATCATTATCCTCAGCTTGACCCGGGTGGCGGGGCTGGCTTGGAAAATAACTAAATTGTCCTCGATGAAACAAAAGCCTCGATCCTATACCAAGAAACTGTTTATACAGATATATATATATATATACACACACACACATTTCAAAAATGTATCAAACTACAAATTCCAGCCAGAGAAGTGTTTAAGGCTGAGAATATCATAGCACAATAATGCCCAAGCACTCTAGACCGCTTTGGTGAAAACATATATTTTATTTCTTCATTGCAATAATGAGCATCAGTGTTAAAAAATTCTTATTCAATTCTATGCAGACCAGGTAAAAAGCATGATGAGTACCTCACCGGGTGGAGTTCGCCGCGCGTTCCGCTCTATTCCAAGAGGTTCGTCAGGCTATTTGTAATCCATTTAGTTGCACTCCCGCTATTGTTTTTAAAAGGTAACCAAGTGGGCGTTAACGCGTTACGCGAGCGCTCCGTCACTCTCTACATTGGATCATGTGATCGCTACTGCCTTTCTGACCAAACACGTCATAGTCATGTGACTCTGAGTGAGCTGTGATCGAGATCTCTAAAGTTGCACGCAGAATAATATCCGCCATCTTTGAAGGTCTAAGAGTATACATGATCTCCCAATAAATAAGGCTGGTGCCTATATATTTGGAAAGGACCTCTCGCACTCACGCAGTTAATACCCACTTGGTTAGTTACAATCTAGATAATATTTCGCAGGAATATTCCACTAGTGTGATATTTATCGTTATGATCGGCTCGAGAGAACAGAATTACAATTTCCGCTCTCACGCCTATACAGCTCCCCGGTGATTACCATTACATGCAGAAACAAAGGAATGCAGTCTAAGTTACCTTTCCACATACTATCATGCACCTAGTGGCACTGATATGTTAATATCCTGCACTGCCATGTTATACTGAGTTCTTAAATTGCTTCCTAATTGGTTCTTATAGCCATAATCGGAAAGCTAGTGCTCTTGCTCATGTAATAATTGATTCCAACAATAAGTGGAATCCACATATGTATATGTATTTCTGAAAGTTAAATCATGTGTTTATGCATGTTCAACTGTCTATGCATAAAGCCGTGCAAAATTGCATTTAAATAAAGTGCAATAAGTTTGTGCAAATGTGCATTTATATAAAGTGCAATAAGCTTGTGCAAATTAGATATTTAAAGTGCCAGTGCATTATTCATAGTATCATATACAATGTAAAAACATAAGGTGCTGACTGTATGTTAAAAGTACTTATCTCATTCTCTAAAAAACAGGTACACAATATATTGAATTTTTAGGATACAGTTTAGATGTCCATATGTAAAGTCATATTTTCCTAATACTACATCAGAAAGAGAAGTCAAGATCATAGTTATTTTTCAATTAGCTCTGAGCAGTTTTAAAAGAGATAATAGTAGCTTCATCAATTTCATTTCTATTCATACAGGAACACGTATTATTCTGAATCAATATTCAATTCATTAGGTTTTAGTGAATCAAGTTTACAAATTAGAGTGGCTTCAAGTTGGCGTAATTTGAGTTCTCTGTTTCCCATTCTTTGATGCTGGGGAACATGTGCCAAACCCACAAAAGACATTGCTTTCACATCACTACTGTGTTTTTCTTCAAAGTGAATTGGTAGGTTTGGTCCTTGTTTTTTATGGCCCGATAGTGTTGCAAGATGTGCAGTTTTAAGGGACCTATTGTGGATCCAATGTAATGTAGTCCACAACTGCATGTAATAGCATATACTACATACTTGGTAATGCATGTTATCTTGTGTTTATATTTCCATGATATCCCTCTACTACTCACAAACGGTACTTTGGTTACACGATTACACATTTTGCAATGTTCACATTTGTTGAAGACCACCTGATCGCTCCTATTCTGAAGCCAATTAGAGTCATTCTTTTTTGTTTTGACCGTACTTGGTGCTAAAATGAAAATTAAAAATCTTCAACATCTCATCAAGAGCATTATCCCTGGGAGAAGAATCCATTTTACAACTTGGATTATCATACAGCCCCACCAATACACATGATTTCACAGCGACAAGAATTGATTTATTCAAATTTACTAGAAAGCTCAAACTGACAAAGTTTTATGCAACTCAAGTCAAAGAACGTGAACAAACCACACAAGGGGACACATTATATATATATATATTATATATGTTTTCACCAAAGCGGTCTAGAGTGCTTGGGCATTATTGTGCTATGATATGCTCAGCCTTAAACACTTCTCTGCCTGGAATTTGTAGTTTGATACATTTTTGAAATGTCAGCTTAGCCAAGCTGTTGCCCGGTAGCACCAGCTATTTGATAGAGGTAGAGCGCAGAGATCTTTGGCTAAACGTGGATTTTTGAATATATATATATATATAAATATTTATTGCATTACAAATGATATTCCTTCTGCACGGCCCCCTTGTCAAAAATCTACAAAAACTGCAAGAATAGAAGAATGTGGTATTGTGCGACAACATGGTCATGATACTCAAACCCCCTCAGGTATGTGCACACACTCAGTGCCCCTGGCCTCCTACTATGTGCTTCTCTAGGGGTAATGTAAAGCAAGTGATACCAAGTCCTTATGACATGACTACCCTGATGCTGCTAGAGTGCAAAGGAGCACAAGCGCGACAGTATTGTGAGCTCATGTAAATTGTTTAAAGAGATACATAGAATGCCATCAATTGTAAATGGACGAGTTTAACGTGTATTACTGCTGTCAACCATATTGGTCTGTTGCTCCTGCGTGCTCCACCAACCCTAATGCTACCTCACGTATCGCGTTTACCATATAATGCAAGAGCTGCTATTTTTGCATATGCTTACCTGGTAACGTTCTTTCGATGGGATGTTCCTCCGACGTATTCCTTATCTATGATATTTGTATCTCCAGCTTGCTGGCCTCGGAAAATATTTTCCCAGTAGAGGGGGCTGTGCGTCAACGTCCGTCGAGTAGGTGTTCCTCGACAGCCACCGTATCGACGCCGACGTCATCATCATGCCTATAAATGGCCACGCGCAGCGTCCGTTGTTCAGTTCCGTTTTGTAGAGTAAGGTAGTTATTGCATGAATGGTTACTACCCTTGAAGGAGCGTAAGCTGCAACCACAAGGGAAATGTTACTGCGGGGATGGATGGGAGGGGCGATAAGGAATACGTCGGAGGAACATCGCATCGAAAGAAAGTTACCAGGTAAGGAGTAACTTGTTCTTCGAAGGGATTGTGTCCTCCGACGTATTCCTTATCTATGATAGACTCCCATAGCAGTGGTATGTGATTGGAGGCGGGAGTAAGAGATGCCATATTACTCTTTAAGAATGAACAGAGTGTAACACAGCTTTGCCAAATCTAGTCTCTTGACTAGAGGAGGAATCCAGGCTATAAAATTTGGTAAAGGTATGTGCGGACGACCATGTGGCAGCCGCACATATGTCTCTAATTGGTACCCCTCTTTGAAGAGCTGAGGAGGCTGCGATACCCCTGGTCAAGATAGAGCTTGTATCTCGCTAACCCTTCTAGCAGATGTTAATGCTACCAATAAAACAGTTTTGAGGGTGAGAAACTTCAATGAACAAGAGTGGAGTGGTTCAAAAGGAGCACCCTTTAGGAAGTTTAAAACTAGATTTAAGTCCCATAAGGGAACTTGGAATGGTCTTGGAGGGTAAACATTAGTTAGACCTTTCAGGTATTGTATTACCAATGGAATTTTGAAATACAATGGCTCCTCTGCAGTGCGCGTAAAGATCGATAGCGCTGCGAGATAGCCCTTAATAGTGCCAACTTGAAGGCCTGAATTTGCCAAATAAAGTAAGAAGGATAACACTGCCGGTGTACCACATGAAAGGGTTCGATATTCTTTTCTCTGCACCAGCTGCACAATTTATTCCAACGGCAGCGGTATAAAGTTTTAGTTGCTGGCCTTCTGGCCGAAAGCAACACCTCCATGACGTCATCTGGAAGGTCCCAATCCTTGTACCGCAACCTTTCAGATACCAAGCGTGAAGGTTGAGGGTTTTGTTGGCTGGATGGAGAACCTGACCTCCCTTCTGCGAGAGAAGATCCTCTCTGTACGGTAGACGAATTGGAGGATGGATGGACATGTCCAGAAGGTCCGGGTACCACGTTCTCCTGGCCCAATCCGGGGCAATTAGGATCATGGTCTTCCGAAACCTTCTCAACCTCCTGATCATATGAGGAATGACAGGGACCGGAGGAAACGCGTACAGAAGTGGGAACTCCCAGTCCACTACGAACGCGTCTCCTAGATCTCCTCTCGGGGGAAATTCCCTTGAGCAAAATCTGTCACACTTCCTGTTGATACTGGTGGCGAACAGATCCACTTGAGGGGTTCCCCAAAGGGCGAACATCTCTTGAAGGACTTGCTGAGCTATCTCCCACTCGTGGGAGACTGTGTTCTGCCTGCTCAGAGCGTCTGCTGTCAAGTTCTTCTCTCCGGCTAGGTGAATTGCCGATAGAGAGATTCCTTCCTGAATTTCCCAAAACCAGAGCTGCATCACCTCTCTGCACAGTGGCAGTGACCCTACGCCTCCTCTTTTGTTGAGGTAGTGCATGGCCACTCTATTGTCCGTCATTTTCAGGACGTTTCTCCCCCGTACAGACGGCAGAAAAGCCTTCAGTGCCAGTCTGATGGCTCTCAGCTCCAACAGGTTGATGTGTAGTCTGGACTCCGATGGAGACCAACGACCGCTGATGGTGAAGTCGTTGGCGTGGGCTCCCCACCCCGTGAGTGAGGCGTCTGTGACTACTGTTATCTCCGGCCATGGTTGCCAAAACAGTTCTCCTTTCAAGATGTTCTCTGGAGGGGCCCACCATTGAAGGTCGTGGGCTACCTTGTCCGGAATCCGGAGGAGATCTGTCATCCTCCCTGAGAATTGTGACCACTGAGTCCTCAGTGCCCACTGAAGGGATCTCATTCTCAGGCGAGCCTCTGGCACAAGGGATATGCAGGATGCCATGAGGCCTAGCAACCTCAAAAAGTCGTAGGCTGGGAGACGTTGGGCATTTTGAAACCTGGTGACCATCTGCAGAATATCTTGAGCCCTCACCTCTGGTGGCGAGGCTTTTCCCAGGGACGTGTCCAGGACTGCTCCAATGAACTGGAGTCTCTGTGATGGTATCATCTGTGACTTCTTTAAATTGAGGGAGAAGCCCAGCTTGTGAAGGAAGTGGCAGACATAATCTAGTTGGATCCAAGCTTGTTCCGAAGAAACTGCTCTGATCAACCAATCGTTCAGGTAGGGGTAGACGTGAATCCCTTCCCTCCTTAGACTTGCAGCCACAACCGACATTAGCTTGGTGAAGACCCTCGGGGCGGAGGTCAGCCCAAATGGCAGAACTCGAAATTGATAATGAGAGTTGCCAATTGCGAACCTCAGGTACTTCCTGTGCTTGGGATGGATTGGCACATGGAAATAAGCTTCCTCAAGGTCCAGAGATACCAACCAGTCCTGAAGCTGGAGGGCCTGAAGGATCTGAGAGAGAGTTACCATCTTGAACTTGTCCTTCCTGAGGAACTTGTTCAATTCTCGTAAGTCCAGGATGGGTCTCAGTCCTCCGTCTTTCTTTGGTATGAGAAAGTAGGGGGGAGTACCAGCCCTTGTTCCTGTCCGCTACAGGTACCGGTTCTATGGCACCTTTCTCTAGCAGGTCTACAATTTTCTGCAAGAGGAGCGGATCCGGCACTTTCAGAGAGCTATTCCCCGGTGGATGGCTCTGAGGGATACGTAGAAAAGGCAGGCAGTAACCTTGGGCAACTGTCTCCAATGCCCAAGCATCTGACGTAATAGCCTGCCATTCCGTCAGATGGTGAGTTAACCTGCCCCCTACAGGTGTCTTGTGATGGGAGACCTCAGAGTGGTTTGGGAGCGGCTGATGCAGTTGCCGAAGGTGAAGCGGCTCCTGCTGATGTGGCTTTCTTTCCTTTACCCCGTCCACCACGGGTACATTTTCCTTGGCCTCTTTGAGCCGGCCGTCCTCTGCCTCTTCCACATGAGGAATAATATCGAAAGGACTTTCCTCTCCAAGAGGATCCTGAGGGACGAAAATTAGTTTGGCGGATTGCAGCTCCTAGTGACTTGGCTGCTGCTTTAGATGTTTGCAGTTTTTCCAAACTGTCATCTGCCTTTTTACCAAACAGGGAAGAGCCGTCAAAGGGCATATTTAAAAGTCTGGCCTGTACGTCAGAAGCAAAGCCGGACTTTCTCAACCACGCATGCCTGCGGATTGTGGTACTTGCCGCCATGGTCCTGCTGATCCGGTCAACAGAATCAATGCCAGTTAGAAGGGACTCACACATTGCATCTTTACCATCTCTGATGATATTTAAAAATGCGTCCCTTTCTTCTCCTTCCTGGAGGCAGTCAGCCGCTGATGAAGCACACTCCCAAAGAGTGTGGCTGAACCTAGCGAGCGTACAAGTCGCATTAATAGATTTTAAAGCCATGCTACAGGCCGAGAAGACTTTCTTAGCCATGGCATCATATTTTTTATCATCCCTATCCTGTGGAGCAGTGGGGTATGCAGATGTACTGCCTGATGAAGTTGCAGCCTGGACCACCAGACTCTCTGGAGTAGGGTGCTTAGATAGGTATTCAGGGTCAGCAGCAGATACCCTATATTTCGCTGACAACTTCTTGTTAACCGCAGGGACAACTTCAGGAGTTTCCCAGTTAGTTAAAATCTTTCTTTGTAAAGCAGAATGAAAGGGAACCACAGGATCCTCCTGTGGACCTTTATCCAGAATATCTGTGAGGTCATCCTGTTGAAAAACAGGTGAAGGCGCAGACCAACCCATGAACTCCATAATACTTGACATTAGGGTTCTATAAGGGGTTTCAGCATGTTCCCTTGGGTCTGGTTTGACAAATTCCACTTCTGGGGAAGTGTCTAGGCCACTTGCTTCCTGTAATGCATCCTGAAGGTCTTTCAACCTTCTTTCCTCAGAGGAAAAATTCTCTGGTTCAGGTGATGTGGTCCTCTGCAGCCCAAAAGGCCTTTCTTGATCAGAATCTTCCCTTTCTTCATAAATTGAAGTTAAGGGGGGATGCTCTGGCCTGTGAAATGGTATAAAACCCATGTCTAAAGCAGAGGGAGCCATAATCAGTGGCCTTGAAAAGGTCGAAGTTGTCGACGCCGATGTAAAAATCCTCGATGGCGCCGACAAAGGCGCGAGAAAACTGGAAGAGGCCTCGAAGAACTCGAGAGGATCGGAATCCTGCTCGAAGACGTCGAAGACGTTCTCGACTTCGTGTCGGAGGCTCTCGGTGTAACCGTTGGCTGTGGAGTAGCCGTGGGTTTTTCTTTTATCGGCGTCGATATCGGCGTCGACTCGATCGACGGATGCATCGAAGAACCCTTCGATAACGGCGTCGATGGCGCCGATCTATGCTTCAAAGGGGCTTTCGACGATGGCGTCGGAGATGCTTTACTTCCCGATGGCTCATGGCGCTTTCGGGTCGACTTTCGCCGGGTGCTGCGACTCGCAGTGTTTAGATTTTTTGGGCTTTTCACCCGGGGTATCACCCTCGGCTGACTTCGAGGGGGTCAAGGCCGCTTTCTCGAAGACGCTTAGCATCTTTTTTCTGAATTCCTTCCACTCAGCCTGAGAGCTGTGTTTTGTGGAGCAATTTACTATTTCAGGGGAACTAGAAGACAACGACAAAGGAGATCTTCTACGTCTCTTTCGAGTTTCTAGACCTCGACGAGTGGTGGGAGCCACTTCGAGACCTAGACAGAATGCTTTCGACGGTGAGGAGAGGAATGTCTCGACTCTGCCGCGGAAACTTTCGAGGAAGTTAAAACTGACTTACCTCTCTCGAACTTCCCCTTACGCTCCTTCCAAGGCTTTCGCCGTCATGGATAGGCATTCCTCACACTCTGAACACTGGTGTTCGATTCCCAGACACCACAAACAGATCCTGCGAGGATCCGTTAACGACATTTTCTTCCCACAGTCTCTGCATTTTTTGAAACCGGACCGAGGAGTCGTCGGGTCGGAGGAGGAAGCCATCGAGTACGAGTCGGTTTTCTCGAGGAAATATGAATATATATCGACTGATGAACTGAGCAACGGTATTCCGAGGCACACGAAGCGCAGAAAAACAGACCTGAGCAACGGACGTTGCGCGTGGCCATTTATAGGCATGATGATGTCGGCGTCGATACGGTGGCTGTCGAGGAACACCTACTCGACGGACGTCGACGCACAGCGCCCTCTACTGGGAACAATTTTTCCGAGGCCAGCAAGCTGGGAGATACAAATATCATAGATAAGGAATACGTCGGAAGACACAATCCCTTCCAAATGTTGGTATAGTTAACATGTTTTGAAATGACTATGTAACGGTGCAAAGAATTTAGAGGTATAACCCTTTAGAAAATCAATAAGCATTATACTTTATACGAATCCCTTTGTTTTCAATATAATTTGCAGCATACGAGAAGAGTATCATCGTGGGCATATCCAAGGTCACTTCCCCCTGCCCTCCCATTGAAGCATGCCAGAGAAAGCAAAGGCCCGAGCTACACCGCCTCACCTCCACCAATTCGGCTGGAGCCGCTTCAAGCATTCATGTTCCCCCGCAGCCCACATGGCCACGACCAGCCACCTGAATTATTCACAGCCCAGCAGCAAAACCTGGCCATAACCAGAGGCCAGAGGTGCCCCCTCATAGGTCCCACGACCCACCAGGTCACCCCAGATTAATGACGCTTGTAAAATAAGACACCTAATATTGCACCAACATTGTGTAAAAGCATCTGTCATTACTTCTAACGAGACCTAAAGTTCGGACAGCTTACCCCGTGCCCTGAGACCCGACCCCATGGCCCATGATACCTAGTCAACAGGAAAACAGTAACCATGTATTGATGTATCGTCAAAGTATTCGACCTAATGTGCATTCCTCCTGTGTTGTATTAACCTGTAGAATAACCTATTGTAGGATTTACAGGACAACTGACATTGCAGCATTGAATGAATGGGGTGTGCATGGCCATTAGGGCAGAAAGCCAAGATAGACGTCCATCAATGACACTGATCACGCCTGGCCTAACAGCACCTCCCGGATGAGCCCAGCGGACCTGCCCACCCCACATTGGCACCCGTCAATGTCCACCAACCACGAAGCGACGCATCACAGCTGCACGTATAGTTAGTCGACGCCACCCAATCCCCATGTACATGTGCCCCCTATAGTGTGTAGGTGCCTATGACACTTTTTGTAAATATAAACGCCCGTCTTTGCGATTGTCAGAGTGCTCTCGGAGTTTGCAGAGTTCTTTGCATGCCCTATTTGACTTAGATAAACTTCCATTAAGCTCACCCACACTTGGTCCTAGCATTATTCCCATTTTGGGAGAGTCCATTACTGCCTCTCATTGAGGGGAGGGTTGTGCTATTTGGGGACGCTCGCTTTCAACATGCAGCCTGATACAGACCTTCCATCTGCTGCCAGCCGAGCCAACTGGCTCTTCAAGGGTTCGGGTGCAGAGGGCACCAAAGTGGACACTTCCTCCCACCGATGGCAATTGTAGCTTGCCAAAAGGGTGGCACTGTTGTCAATTTGTGCCCGATAGGCTGAAGTGGAGGCAACCTTTCTCCCCAGCATATATACGTTTACTTTCCTTATCAGGAGGTGCTTCTGAGGAAGCAGGCAGTGTACCTGCCCTCTTTATGGTGGGTGTTACGACCAGGGAATCTGGCTTTAATTGGCCCCTAATGTACAGGGGATCGGAGGGTGCAGCACAGAAGAATTTCTCGACTCGCGGATTAACCGTTCGAGTGAAATTTGGGGTTTGCAGTGAGGGATTAATTCTACGCTGGATGGATTTCAACAAAAGGGATAGCCTGAGTAATGGCTTTCTTGTCTCCTAGGATTTCTTCAGCGAAATCTGTCTTCTTGGACACCCTGTGTGTCGATAGGAAAATGGGCAGCTGACTTCACCAGTACCTCATTGAGGAGGGGTTGGTTATCTACAGGCGAGTCATGCACCAGGGAGTCTTTAGCAACCGGGAAGTCAATGTTGTAGGCTTCAGCCTCATCCTCCTCATCCTGGTCCTCGTCAGCCCCATAATAATGGTCACCCGCCTGGTCATCAACCAACTGAGGTTCAGTTTCTTCACAATATGAATCTGGGTGCTAAGGTTCCACCACAAAGGGGTCTGTGACCAAGCCCTGAAACGGGGCATCAGAGCAGAGTTTCTTACAAGGGGCCTGAGAGCACTCAAGTGTTGCCTTGGACCCAGAAGGGGCAGAGGTAGGAGGGGTGTTGGAGTAACTACGAAAGTAGTTTGGGTCTTTCTCATAAAAGTTAACCATGAATGTTAATCTTTTCATGACCCTATCAATGTCTGCTGAGCTCCATTCTTTGGAGCTTGAAATTACAGGTTCTAGTTACTCATCAGTGCCCATATCCTCAGCAATGGGAGGAACTGTCTTTGTTTTTGGGGTGGGTTCTGAAACTTTAGCCTTCCTAGTCTCTCCTTATGAACATGGCGACCTGAAGAGGTTTTCTTGTGTTGCTTATCTCCTCCCCCCATGGCTAGAGGAATATTTACCCGATTTTTTATGGGCCTCCGAAGATTGACACATGTCGAGTTTCGGAGGCAGGATTCGAAGAAGGACGTGTAGTTTCGCAAGTGCGGTCAGATGCGACGCATCTAGCCTCTTCAGAGTGCCGAGCAGTTTCGTCATCCGACGATCGGGTCTCAGGGCTGTTGATCAGGCGACCTCTTATCAACCAAAGATGGTTGTGTTTTGTCATGAGGCGAACGCGAGCGGCAACGCCCAGAGGACAAGGATTCATTGGACCGCTCTTGTGGTGTCGTCTGGCGCTGATTGCTCGAAACGCAGGCTAATGTGCTTAGTG
Organism: Ambystoma mexicanum; assembly: GCF_040938575.1. Lineage (NCBI taxonomy): Eukaryota > Metazoa > Chordata > Amphibia > Caudata > Ambystomatidae > Ambystoma > Ambystoma mexicanum. The sequence goes on along the minus strand of NC_090927.1, from coordinate 220,816,213 downwards.
GTGGTATGATGTGAAGCGCTCTTGTCGCCGGGTGTTGTCCCCACAACGTGGCCAGCGACCAGTCCTTTGGGGTCGGGGGCGTGCGCGCGGGTGTCCGAAGCTATCCCTTTGCCCTCGCTGTCCTATTCTGCGGCGTTGCTGCCATCGCCGAATGTCTCCTCTACTTCCATGGCCTCTAGTTGCCTGGGGTAGTGGGCCCAGCGCTTAGTTGAGCGGTCTTTAAGGGTCTTCGGCTTGAAGAGCTTGCAAGCTCGACAGGTAGCCTCGGGATGGTCTCGTGGGAGACACTGATTGCACGTACTGTGCTTATCCACCCAGGGAAACTTCCTATTACACTTAAGGCAGAATTTGAATGGAGTACTCTCCATATGTTACCAAATGGCAGCGGGCGGGTATATGTAAGAAAGGGGGAAAAAGATCCTGTATGACCACCCCCCACTCTCCCTACTGTATAGGGCCGAGGGCAGAGGCCTTCCAAGGCCCGGAGTCCGTCGTGGAAGTTCTCGACAGCTGATTTCCATGATCTTCACCGGTGTCGATCGTCGGCGTATGGTGGAAGAGAAAGGGGGAGTATTAACGGTAATTATTAACTATAAATAGCTTAGCGCCGAAGGAACTCTGCAACATGCGTCTGACAAGTATGGCGGGAAAAAACAATCTAAAGGTCCTACACGCGTGAGGGATCATGGGTACAGGGGACGTTACACTATGGATAGTATTACTGGCACACCCTGTTCGATGTCCCTTTTCGAGTTTTGAAAAACAAACTGTAATACTCTGCAGCTTCCACTAGATGTCGGCCTATGCACAGCATGTGATTTCACAAACATCAGAAATATATATACATATTTGAACAAAATGGAATGGTTGTGTTGGTTCCTGTATTATTCATATTATTATAGGTAAAATGAAATATATGCAAATGCAGTCATTGGAATTCTATAGTTTTCTATATCACACAAGTGTTATTTAGTTTTACTGTGCTTGATGTTTTATGCTCAGGAAATCTCACAGGCTTTACAATTTACATTCTTTTGAACTCCAAAACACTTCGTACAGATGGTCATTGAACAGGAAATACATATTCACTGTAAATATATTATATCCATATTATGACGACATGTGAAGCAATCCAGGCTGGGTTCTTATGAGGATAACATATCTCAGATTGCTTAGGCCATGTTTTGGTATTTTTTACAGGAAAATAAACGTTCCAAACGCCCAACACAAAAGTGATGTCTTGGTAACACAGTGAGCAAGGCAAAGCTTTCCAGAGGAATGCTCAGCCACTGCATGTCAGGAAGTGTAACACTGCAACATATGGGATTGTAGAGGTATGGATTACGAATGAATATTTGCCACTGTATTGTGGTCAGCACAGCTTTACATTTAAGAATTACTGTTCATAGACAATGTAATTTATTTTGCCTTGCAATACATTGCTAAGCATGGGCAAATGCTGAAATGCATTTTCTTCATGTTGTCCTGATGAATTGTTGAAAGAAATAAAGAACATGAAACATGTCAGCAGTTCAGTCATACTTATGACTTATGTAAAAATAAAAATAAAATATTTCAAAAGTAATGAATTGCATATAAAGAATGTATTCATACAGGTTGTAAATAGATGAATTCAACATTGTAATGTGTACAGAATGGCTAAGACAAATGTTTTTGAAATGCACTCATTTCTCAGTCGTCCAGCCCTTCCCCTTTCCCAACTGGTTTGGACCAGACTTAAAAACATAAAAAACATTAATACTTGTAAGGGTGGAGGAGAAAGCTTATACTATCAGATTGCAAAACAGAGGCAGTGTTCCCTAAAGTGCATTTAAAGCATAATGGCTGCAACGCGCAAGAGGGGTAGCCCATGAAGTAGCCTTGTACATTTCCATAATAGGGACGCGACTAATAAAGATCACTGATGCTATGACCCTTAAGTCTCTTCAAGTCATAGGTTATTGCAATGCACAGATTGATCCACCTGGCAATGGATGTTTTAGCTACTTCATTACCAAGTGAAAGACCACCGTATGATACATATAATTGCTCTAATATTCTGAGCTGTTTTGTTCACTCCAAGTGAAGATGTAGCACCCTAGACACGTCAAGGATTGTGTAAGGCCATCTTGGCCACGGACAAATGCGTGCGAGATGAAACATTGGGAGGAAAATCTGATTCAGATGAAATTCCGAGACTACTTTCAGTAGGAAGGAAGGCACTGTACAAAGGGCCACATTATACCCATGAAAAAAATAAGAAGGTTCATTTGGAGACAGGGCTTGAGGTTCGCCTACTCCTCTTGCTGAGGTAATGTCCACTCAAAAAAGCATAAGAGGATAATTTTACAAGAAGCCATCAGCTCAAATGGTTTGCGCATTAACGCTGCTAAAAACAAACTTAGCTCCCACTGAGGTGGAGGATCGCAAATAGGGAGATACAACCAGAGTAGCCCCTTGAACCGCAGCCCAATTGCCTTGTTTGATAGAGAAAAGGAATTTTGCTCTCTATTTAGATAAGCACCTATTGCAGACAGTTCATGTTTGCACCTATTGCAGACAGTTAATGTTTAGAAGCGTCTACCTTTAACTCCATCGATGCTCGGGAGGATATGACAAGTCTACTGATGCTTGCAGTGGGTTTAAATTGCGATCCAGACCATTTGCTTTTGTATTGCTTCTTTTTGGATACTTCCCTGGCAGCCGTTACAATTTTTAAATTGTACTCAGATAAATGCTAATGAGCAAAGTTCCGTTCTTCAGGAAACTAGCTTCCAAGTTCAGTAATTGAGAGGAGGGATGATGCACCCGTCACTCCTATTGGGTTAGGAGATTTTTTGTTATGGGCAGATCCAATGTAGGAAACTTCGCCAGATCTAGAAGATCCACAAATCAGAAATGAACCGAATGGACTACAAGGATCATTGCAGAGTTCCGGGTTGCTTTGAATTTCATCAACGTTAAGTGTAATAGGGGGGATTAGAGGAAACTCCTACTGCGTTTTGTTTGACCATTCCAGATGTTGAGCATCTCCCAAAGAATATGGCTTTCACCCCTGCTGTGGGGGGCGGACATCGCCTTATAGCCTGTGCCTCAGCAAGGGCTGTTAAAGACCATGCCCGCCCCCCCCCCCGTAGTGGGGGTGAAAGCCATTCACATGCCAGGGTTTAGCCGGGGTGCAAATGCTTTTTCTGTCACGGGAGAGATCTCCAGAGAGCAATAAAAAAAAAAAATGCCCACCGTCATTTCTTTTGGCAGCAGGAAGACGAGAGGAGCTCCGGGACTGGAGCATAACGCTCTGATCCCGCAGGTAAGTGGGGAGGAGGTTTGGTTGATTTGGTGGAGTGGAGATGCTCCCTGTTGCCTCTGCGGTCTTATGCCTAACTGGAGTACCAAAGAGTTGCTATGGAGGTACCGTAAAATATCTTGTTGGATGAAAAAACAGATACGGTTTCAGACTGAAATTTCTGTCAGAAACCATATCTACCTGTTTTATCACTCAGACAGGCATTTCCTTTGCATCTTTCCTTTGAAACTTTCTTTTTCTAGTGCCTTTTCGAAAAAGCTGGTACTGAACCCGGTGCGGATTAAGAATAAGCCTCCTCCCTTCTATGAGAGACCCTGTCAGTACCGAAGTGTTTGAATTTTATTTATGCTGTAGCCAATTTGGGTACCAACGCAGTCACGGGGGATTCAGTCCATATGGAATCGACCCTGGAGAATCAGACCTCTCCAAAGCTCATCTTGTCTGTTCCGTTTACCTCGGAGGCAAAGCATCGGTACTGTAATGATCTTGTCAGGTTTGTACAGACCCACCAGTAAAGAGTGAACACACTGGGTTCCTATCCCACCTAGAAGTACTTGCATTTTTTCACCAAATCAGTACAAACCGTTACCTCCCCTCTGGGGTACTCGCAGATGTAATTGCCCAGGGTTTCCCACTAAACAGTCCTGTGAAGACCCTGTAACTGAGGTGTGGTCTACACCTCGGTACCAAAGGTGGGTGCCAAAACACATACCCCACTTACACCTATGGTCTCTTACCAATGTTGGTCTGCTTCCTGGTCGTAGCCCAGGTCACAAAATACACACTAACTCACAGGGTGATGGATCCCCAGGCACCGGACAAAGGTATGATGCAAATTGTCCGCTGAAAACTGCTTCCTACATAGGATACATTGCTTGAATCCCGTAGTATACAGCATACGTCAGAGGGAGGCACCATGCTGTAAAGAAAGAAACAATCCCATACAAAATGGGAGTGAACAGCTAAAGGGAATACACCCCAAAAATTCTTGGGATGGCACAAAGTGCAGCAATTCGTCCCGCCCATTAGGCGGCAGGAACTGGGTGTGGTGGTTGGTGCATGGGGGCTGGCTCTCAAGGGTGGTGGAGGGGAGGGGCAGAGGGACGCAGGCACGTAAAAGAGTTCTAAAACTCTGCAAGCTTTTAAAATGACAGCGATCTTTGTGTCGTCTGGCTTTTCTGACCCACCCGAGGATGCAGGTTGTCCTGATCAATTTGAAGAAGGTAGAGCAAGAAGACAGAGTAATACACACGTACAAACTTGCTTGGACATGGGGGTACTACTGTTGACACATTCACACACCTCTTAAGAGTATAGCCTGCCCTCAGCCCATGCAACCACAAAAGGAGGAGGAGGTATACCTCTTGACTGTGCCTGTTTCACCTTTATAATTGGGATCATTGTTGGTTTGTAGTAGTGCGAGGCTGAGTAGGCGGTTTAGCCACTACTCATCCGTGTACTCATGCAGAGCACTACCATTTGGGCACAGTGGGACCAATCCAGGATGGATTCACATCCGTTCAAGGAGCCTGATGAGAACCGCTGGTGAACGCCCAACACCACAACCGACAACCCTGTATGATTAGCACAATGGTGAGACAAGTCTTCTCCTGCAAATGATGGACTGGAGAGTGCCTACCATTGTGGGACCTGCAGGGTGCCAAGAAAATGTATATCTTTTAAACCATCCCTATACCCAATTTGTTTGCAGGGCTGTCTTAGGTCGGTGGTGGCCAGGTCAGTACTTCAAGCTGAAGTGCTCTTGGACCCCGAGGGATGATGACTGCCCTGGCAATTAACGTCGTCACAATTTCCTTTCTACCTACTAAATTTGGCTACATTTTGCTGTTTCTCTTGACCTGAGCTACCACGCTGAGTGGCCTTTCCTATTGGTACTGACCTGTGACCTGATTAACACTAGATAAGGATTGGACTTCTGAAGACCAGCTTCATGGTGTTCCCAGCTGCAATAGAACTATCATTTTTCTACTGATCCGGCTGTGGTCTTTTACTTATCAAATATGGAAAAGGAACAAGTTACTTACCTGTAACTGTTGTTCTCCAGCATGGATTCACATGCTCATGAATATTCCCCGTCGTCAGGCTGGGAATCCTCGGTAAAGAAAAAATCAGTATCAGTTTTGTTTCTGATCTGTCTTTCTTAGTAGTAACCAATCACTGATCTCTGGGTCATACTGCCCCCAGCCAATGACTGCCCTCTCCCCAAGCCCCGCCTCTGGCAGCCATCCTCAGATTTGGTAGCACGCCAAGTGGCAGTATGAAGGGTCATACTGCCCCCAGCCAATGACTGCCCTCTCCCCAAGCCCCGCCTCTGGCAGCCATCCTCAGATTTGGTAGCACGCCAAGTGGCAGTATGACCAAGTGAAGAGCCGCAGAGGCGTAGGTGGGAGGGTTCGCATGTGAATCCATGCCAGACCCATGCTGGAGAACAACAGTTACAGGTAAGTAACTTGTTCCTTCTCCAGCATGGGGTCTGGCATGGATTCACATGCTCATAAATAAAAGAATACATAGCAGTATACACATGCACAACCACGGGAGGTGGCAACAGGCTCAACATTAAGCAATACAACAACTCAACATTAAGCATCTCTTACCTCCTCACCAGGCTCACACCTTAGGCGAACAGGTTGCGAAGCACTGCTTGGCCGACCCTGCAGTCCCGATCGACGCAGTAGAATCTTGTGAAGGTGTGCGTCGGCCTCCACGTAGCAGCCCTGCAGATGTCCAGCAGGGGTACACCAGACAGGAACGCCGTGGTAGCAGCGATCGCTCTGGTCGAATGGGCTCTCGGACGGCCGGGCAGCGGTCGGTTTGCCAACCGGTGACAATGCATGATGCAGCCGGAGAGCCATCTGGAGATGGATGTCTTCGAGAGAGCCTTCCCTTGATTCACAGACCCAAAGTTCACAAACAGTTGTGACGTCTTCCGAAAACTCTATGTGCGGTCCACGTAGAACTTCAGCGCTCTAGCTACATCCAGCGAGTGCAAAGTCCTCTCGACCCGCGTCGAAGGCGACGGAAAGAAAACTGGTAACACCAAGGGCTCGTTGAGGTGGAAGTCTGACGGCACCTTAGGCATGAAGGAGGGGTGCGTCCTCAGCACCACCCTCGTGTCATGAAAAGTCAAGTATGGGGGCTTGAATCTCTCCCACTCATCGTGCAGAGGTGATGGCCATGAGGAACGCTGTCTTCCATGACAGGAACTTCAAAGGCGCCGAATGCATAGGCTCGAATGGGGCTCCCATGAGCCTGGTCAGCACCACATTAAGCTCCCACGCCAGGGCAGGAGTCTTCACCGGCGGGAATGATCGGATTAGTCCCTTCATAAATTCCTTCACCAGGCGATGAGACCACAAGGACGCCCGTCCCGTCGTCCTGGTATATCGGGAGATGGCAGCCAGATGTATTTTTATGGAGGCGTGAGCCAGTCAAGCCTTGGCCAGCGACAGAAGGTACGGCAGCACTTGGGGGGCCGTAATTCGCAGAGGGTTAATCTTCTGTGCACGGCACCAGACAGAGAACCTCTTCCATTTATGACCGTAATACTTGAGAGTTGAGGACGCCCTGGCCTTTGCAAGAAACTCTCTGCAATCAGCCGGGATATCGTACCCTCCAAACTCTAGTGCTGCAGGAGCCAGGCCTGCAAGTTCAGCGACTGTGGGTCGTGGTGGAGAATGGCGCCTCCTTCTCTGGAGAGATCTGCATCCGCCGGCAGCCTCACTGGCGGGGACGTTGACAAGTCCAGAAGGTCCAGGAACCAGATCTGCCTCGGCCACGCCGGTGCGACGAGGATCATCCTGCACCTGGACTTCTTGAGCTGGTTGAGGCGGAGCAGCAATGGCAATGGAGGGAACACGTATAGAAACAGCCCGTCCCAAGGGAACGAGAAAGCATCGCCCATGCTCCTCGGCTGTGGGAACCTGCTGGCGAACCTCTGGCACTTTGAGTTCGTCGCCGTCGCAAACATGTCAATGTGGGGTTTGCCCCCCATGGTTGGAATAGTTGATCCACTTGATCCTGGCGCAGTCGCCACTCGTGGCACGAGCGCAGCTCCCTGCTGAGTGAGTCAGCGATGCTGTTTTTTATTCCTGCCAGGTGGAAGGGAACCAGAAACATCCCCTGGGCGACGGCCCAGTGCCACAGATCCTGGGCTTCCTTGGATAGGGCTGGGGATCTGGTGCCCCCCCCCCTGCTTCCGTATGTAGAACATCGTGGTGGTGTTGTCGGTGAAGATCCTCACCACTTTGTCCTTGAGGGACGGGAGGAACGACTTGAGCGCCCAGAACACTGCTCGGCGCCCCAAGATGTTGATGTGAAGAGACCTCTCTCCTCCGGCAGCCAAAGACCTCTTGCGTGGAGATCTCCGGTGTGGGCCCCTCAACCCTCCAGAGAGGCTTCCGTAGTCACCGTCTCCTGAAACGCCGGGGTTTGAAAGTCCGTGCCTGTAGTGAGGTGAGCCTGGGTGCCCCACCATAGGATCGCCAGACGTAACTCCTCGTCGAGAGGGATCTTGTCCTCGAAGCAGCCCCTCGCCTGAAACCAGCGGGCGTCGAGGAACTTCTGTAGCAGACGCATCCAAAGTCTGCAAAGGGGCACAAGGTAGATGCATGAGGACATCATCCCGAGAAGGGACTTGATGGACCTCACCCTGGCCACGTCCGTGGCTAACAGGTGCCGCACCTTGCCCAGGATGGTCTTGATCCTCTCCTCTGAAGGGGAGGTCAATTGCTCCACAGTATCGAGCTTCACTCCCAAAAACAATGCTACTTGCGATGGAACCAGGTGGGATGATGGCGAACCCCAGCTCCGTGAGCAACCGGACGGTCCTCGCCGTATGAACGACGGCGAGTTCCCTTGACCTTGCCCGGATTAGCCAGTCATCCAGGTAGGGGTAGACGTGGATCCCCTGCAGGCGCAGCCGTGTCGCTACTGGTGCCAGGCACTTGGTGAAAACCCTGGGTGCCGACTTTAATCCGAACGGTAGGGCTCTGAATTGGTAGTGGCGTCCCTGAACCACAAACCTGAGGAACTTCCTGTGCCTTTTAGAATGGGGATGTGGAATTAAGCATCCTCCAGGTCCAACAACGATAGGAAGTCGCCTTCCTCCAGCTGTCCCAGCACGTGCTGGAGGGTGACCATCCTGAATTTCTGCGCCTTGATGTATTTGTTTAACCGACGCAGGTCCAGGATGGGGCGCCAACCACCTGTCTTTCTGACGAGGAAGTACCTTGAGTACACTCCAGAGCCCCAGAGCCTCCTGGGGACGACCTCGATGGCACCTTTCTTGAGGATCACCTTTACTTCCAACAGCAGTTGAGGAACAAGTTACTTACCTGTAACTGTTGTTCTCCAGCATGGGTCTGGCATGGATTCACATGCTCATGAATATTCCCCGTCGTCAGGCTGGGAATCCTCGGTAAAGAAAAAAACCAGTATCAGTTTCGTTTCTGATCTGTCTTTCGTAGTAATAACCAATCACTGGTCTCTGCGTCATACTGACCACAGCCAATGACTGCCCTCTACCTAAGCACCGCCTCTGGCAGCCATCTTCAGATTTGGAAGCACGTGAAGTGGCAGTATGACCAAGTGAAGAGCCGCAGAGGGGTAGGCGGGAGGGTTCGCATGTGAATCCATGCCAGACCCATGCTGGAGAACAACAGTTACAGGTAAGTAACTTGTTCCTTCTCCAGCATGGGGTCTGGCATGGATTCACATGCTCATGAATAAAGAATACATAGCAGTACACACATGCACAACCACGGGAGGTGGCAAAGGCTCAACATTAAGCATTGCATCAAACTCAACATTAAGCATCTTACCTCCTCACCAGGCTCACCTCAGGCGAACAGGTTGCGCAGCACTGCTTGGCCGACCCTGGACTCCTCCCTGGAATCCCGATCGACGCAGTAGAACTTCGTGAAGGTGTGCTTCGACCTCCACGTAGCAGCCCTGCATATGTCCAGCAGGGGCACACCAGAAAGGAACGCCGTGGTAGCTGCGATCGCTCTGGTGGAATGGGCTCTCGGACGGCCAGGCAGCGGTCGGTTTGCCAACCGATGACAGTACATGATACAGCCGGAGAGCCATCTGGAAATGGAAGCCTTCGAGAGAGCCTTCCCCTGATTGACAGGTCCAAAGTTCACAAAGAGTTGTGACGTCTTCCGAAAACACTTCGTGCGGTCCACGTAGAACTTCAGCGCTCTAGCCACATCCAGCGAGTGCAAAGTTCTCTCAGCCGGCGACGAAGGCGACGGGAAGAATACAGGCAACACCAAGGGTTCGTTGAGGTGGAAGTCCGACGGTACCTTGGGCATGAAGGAGGGGTGCGTCCTGAGCACTACCCTCGTGTCGTGAAAAGTCAAGTACGGGGCCTTGCAGGAAAGGGCCTGGATCTCTCCCACCCGTTGTGCGGAGGTGATGGCCACAAGAAACGCTGTTTTCCACGACAGAAACTTCAACGGGCCGAGTGCAGAGGCTCGAACGGAGGTCTCATGAGCTTGGTCAGCACCACGTTGAGCTCCCACGCCGGGGCCGGAGCCTTCACCAGCGGGAACGATCTGAACAGTCCCTTCATGAACTCTTTCACCAGACGATGAGACCACAAGGACGTCCGCCCCGTGGTTCTGGTGTATCGGGAGATCGCAGCAAGATGAATCTTGATGGACGCGTGTGCCAGTCCAGCTTTGGCCAGCGTCAGCAGGTACGGCAGTACTTGGGGAGCCGTAATCCATAGAGGGTTAATCTTCTGTGCGTGGCACCAGACAGAGAACCTCTTCCATGTGTCCGTAGCATTTAAGAGTCGAGGACGCCCTGGCCTTTGCAAGAACCTCTCTGCAGTCGGCCGGTATGTCGTATCCTCCAAACTCTAGCGCTGCAGGAGCCAGGCCTGCAAGTTCAGCGATTTCGGGTCGTGGTGGAGGATGGCGCCTCCTTCCCTGGAGAGCAGATCCGCGTCCACCGGCAGCTTGATTGGCGGGGACGCTGACAAGTCCAGAAGGTCCGGGAACCATATCTGCCTCGGCCACGCAGGTGCGACGAGGATCATCCTGCACCGTGACCTCTTGAGCTGGTTGACGAGCCGGATTAGCAGTGGCAAAGGAGGGAACGCGTAGAGGAACAGGCCCTCCCAGGGGAATGAGAAAGCATCGCCCATGCTCCTCGCCTGGGGAAACCTGCTGGCGAACCTCCGGCACTTGGAGTTCGTCGCCGTCGCGAACAGGTCGATCTGGGGTGTGCCCCACCGTCGGAAGAGGCGATCCACTAGATCCTGCCGTAGTTCCCACTCGTGGCACGAGCGCAGTTCCCTGCTGAGTGAGTTGGCGATGGTGTTTTTTATCCCTGCCAGATGAAACGGCACCAGAAACATCCCTTGGGCGACTGCCCAATGCCACAGGTCCTGCGCCTCCCTGGACAGTGCTGGGGACCTGGTTCCGCCCTGTTTTCTGATGTAAAACATGGTGGTGGTGTTGTCGGTGAAGATCCTCACCACCTTGCCCTTGAGGGACGGAATGAAGCTCCTGAGGGCCCAAAACACTGCACGGAGCTCCAGGACGTTGATATGTAAGGATTTCTCCGTCGGGAGCCAAAGGCCTCTTGCGTGCAGATTTCCGGTGTGCGCTCCCCACCCTTCCAGGGAGGCATCCGTGGTCACTGTCTCCTGGTGGGCTGGGGTCTGGAAGTCCATGCCCGCCGTCAGATGCGCGCGGGTGCCCCACCACCGGATCGCTCGTCGGAAACTCTCGTCGAGTGTGATCCTTTCCTCGAAGCTGCCCGTCGTTTGGATCCAGCGCGCGTCCAGGAACTCCTGCAATGGGCGCATCCGGAGCCTGCACATGGGAATGAGGTAGATGCAGGAAGACATCATTCCGAGGAGGGACTTGATGGACCTCACCTTGGCCGCGTCGGTCACCAACATCCGCTGCACCTTGCCCAGGATGGTCCTGGTCCTCTCCTCTGACGGGGAGGCCAGAAGGGACACTGTGTTGAGCCTCGCTCCCAGAAACAGTGTCTTGCGCGGGTACCAGGTGGGATTTGGCGTAGTTCACGGAGAATCCCAGACTCCGGAGCCCCGAAGCCTCTTTGGGACGAGTTCGATGGCGCCCTTCTTGAGCATCGCCTTCACCTCCAGGAGAAGTTGAGGGACATGAAGTTCTTTCCTGGCCACGGGGGGGACGCGCGGACACTTTCTTTGAAACTCGAGCGCGTGGCCCCGGGCCAAGGCATCCAGCACCCAACGGTCGGTGGAGATGGACTCCCACACGCTGACGAAGCTCGCCAGCCGGCCTCCCACCAGGGTGCTTCGGTGGGGGCCCGACCCCCCGGCCGGTTCAATCCTGCTTCGACGAGGCTTTAGCGCCTTGTCCTTGGCGACGACGGCGGGGTCCGCCAGACTTGCCTCGTCCTCTGTAGGCCTCCTGAGACGACGAGCGGGCCGCTTGACGGTAGGAGGAGAAACCGCCGCCGGAACCTTTGGAGGCGCCCTTGCCTCCGGTGCTCCGAAAGGGCGTCCGTCGTTGTTGCAGAACTCCAAGGGCCCGGGCCGTCTCGGTGTCCGCTTTAATGGCCTGAAGGGAATCGTCCACTGTTTTCCCAAACAGGTTGTTCCCATCGAAGGGCATGTCCAGGACTCTGGTCTGAACATCTTGACGGAAGACCGTAGCCTTGAGCCATCCACGCCGCCTAAGGCAAACGCCGTTGCCCAACTGGCGGAACCCAGTGTCGGCGATGTCCGTCGCAACGGTAATGGCGTGGTCCGAAGCCACCTCACCTTCCTGCAGGATCTCCAGGGCCTCTGCCCTCTTGTCGTCCGGCAAGAAGTCCAGCAGGGGAGCCAGTTTGTACCAGAGCTCCCTGTCGTATCGGGCCACGATAGCCAAGGCGTTGGCAGCTTTAATCGTCGTCGCTGCAGACGAGATGACTCTGCGTCCCATAGCGTCCAAATTCTTTCCCTCGCCGTCCGGTGGGGAAGTCGATGTGGAGGCCGCACCCCCCCCCCCCGCTTTTTTCCTGGCCGCCGCGGAGACGACATAGTCCGGGGTAGGCGGCGCCCGGAGGCACAGGGGGGCCGTGTCCGGGACCCGGTACTTTTTCTCATACCGGTCTCTTCTAGCTGGCGTCGTGGAAGGGTTCTTGAGGAGGGTGAGGCCCTCATCCCAAATGTCGTCCAATAGAGGCACCGCGAGGACCGTCTTCCTCTTGGCCTCGCGCCGCTGATAAAGGAAACCTTCCTTCTTCTTCTCCTCAGGGCAGAGTTGGAAAAGCTCGGATGCCCTGGCGATCATTGAGTGGAACGATCCAATCTCGTCGGGCGGAGAAGCCCTGGTGGGAGGCGACGACGGTACATCCTCGTCGTCCGTACCCGTCGCTGCGGTGTCATTCCCCGTATCATCCCCTCGGGTGGACGGGGAGGAGGGCTGGAAGTGGCGCGATGGCTGAAAAGGAGGTGGAGGGTGGATCCTTCTTTTCTTGGTAGGGGGAACACCAGAAGGTCCCGGTTCTGGGTCCCCCGACGGGAGAGGTTCCGTCGGCAACGGTAGTCTCGTCCTTATCTCTGAGCATAAGGACTGTATAGCCAACGAAATGGCCGCCGAGTTGTCTCGCGGCGCTGGCAGAGGGGAATCCGACGGGCGATCAGGGGCCCCGTCGGTACCCTCGACGATGTCGTCGTCCCCTGCGTCGGGATTCATCCCGACAGGCCGGTCTTCTTCCACGCCGAGGCCGTGGCTTAAGACCTCGATCAGCTCCTCCTCCGAGGTTGAGGCCGAATCTACGACGACGCCCTGCTCCCCCTTTTTCTTCCCCACGGGGGATTTCACGGGGGTCCTATCGATGGGCACAAAAGAGGACTCCCTCCGAGGTGGCAGGGAGACTCTGAGCCCCGAGGTCGCCACCACTGGTGTAGCCTCCACAGGCTGAGCCAGGGCCGCCGCGACAGTTTCGATAGAGGGCTTAGCCGGATGGATTAAGGCCTTCACCACCTTAGTGCGCTCACCGCCTTATCCTTGAGGGGGGGACACTGCCTCGCTCCCCCTCCGCCTTCGAGCTCGACCGGGGCCTCTCCAGGAGCTTCGCCGGGTGCTCGGCCTTCCTCTTACCCGACCCAGAGCGTTGGCTCGTGGTTGATGGTGCCGGGGAGGGTGCGCCCTGCCTGGCGCCCGTAGAGCTCGACCGTTCGGCGCTCCCGGTGCCAGCGGACTCGCGGTGCTTGGCCTTATGTTGGACCCCCGTCGCCGGGGCGTCCTCAAAGGTCTTAGAAGACCGCTCGGATTTCTTCCTCTTCTTCTCGCCGGACGGGCTCTTCCCTTCTAGCCAGTTGGCGAGACGTTGATGGCGGTCCTTCATGGTCCGCTCCGACATGTTGCCGCAAAACGCACAGTCCTTCTCCACGTGCGTCTTGTCCTCATGTAGGCAGTAAAGACAAAAAGAGTGTTCGTCCTCCTTGAAGACGTTCTGCAGCTGGCATCCAGGGCAGACCCTGAACAGCTTTCCGGGCGTCGAGCTTCCCTTCTCCTGGGCCATGGCCGGGCCTGAGAAACTTCTGGAGTCCTCCAAAAGCGTAGCTCGACGAAATCTTCACCCTTGAGGGGCGCAGATGAATCCGAAACGGGTCACCGTTGATCGGATGGAGAGTCGGTGGAGCTTGAGGCTCTTTTGACCGAAAAAACGAAGTTTTTGAGAAAAAACGTGAAAAAATAGCACTAACGCTCGAGAGCAATAGCACGAGGATCCCAACACATGAACGTGCGGTAAAAATCTGAAGATGGCTGCCAGAGGCGGTGCTTAGGTAGAGGGCAGTCATTGGCTGTGGTCAGTATGACGCAGAGACCAGTGATTGGTTATTACTACGAAAGACAGATCAGAAACGAAACTGATACTGGTTTTTTTCTTTACCGAGGATTCCCAGCCTGACGACGGGGAATATTCATGAGCATGTGAATCCATGCCAGACCCCTGAAAATAGCACTAACGCTCGAGAGCAATAGCACGAGGATCCCAACACATGAACGTGCGGTAAAAATCTGAAGATGGCTGCCAGAGGCGGTGCTTAGGTAGAGGGCAGTCATTGGCTGTGGTCAGTATGACGCAGAGACCAGTGATTGGTTATTACTACGAAAGACAGATCAGAAACGAAACGGATACTGGTTTTTTCTTTACCGAGGATTCCCAGCCTGACGACGGGGAATATTCATGAGCATGTGAATCCATGCCAGACCCCATGCTGGAGAAGTACGTGATTCTCCTTCCTGGCCACGGGAGGAATGAGAGGGCACTTCTTTAGGAATTCCAGCGAGTGCCCGTTGGCCAGGGTGTCCAACACCCAACGATCGGTGGAGATGGACTCCCACACTCTGGACGAACTTCGTCAGCCGGCCTCCCACCGGGGTGCTTCGGTGGGGGCCCGACCCCACGGCCGGTTCAGTCCTGCTTCGACGAGGCTTTGCCGCCTTGTCCTCATTGGCGACGACTGCGGGGTCCGCCCGACTTGCCTCGTCCCCTGTAGGCTTCTTGTGACGACGAACGGGCCGCTTGACGATAGGTGGAGAATCCGCCGCCGGAACCTTTGGAGGCACCCTGCTTGCCTCCGCCGCTCCCAAAGGGCGGCCCTCATTGCTGGAGAACACCAAGAGCCCGTGCCATCTCTGTGTCAGTCTTGATGGCTTGTAGGGAACCGTCCACTGTTTTTCCAAACAGGTTGCACCCATCGAACGGCACGTCCAAGACTCTGGTCTGCATGTCCTGACGGAAGTCAGTTGCCTTGAGCCATCCACGCCGTCTAAGGCAGACGCCGTTGCCCAACTGGCGAAATCCAGTGTCAGCGATGTCCGTTGCTATCGTGATGGCGTGGTCCGACGCCACTTCTCCTTCCTGCAAGATCTCTAGGGCCTCCGCCCTCTTGTTGTCTGGTAAGATGTCCAGCAGGGGGGCGATCTTGTACCACAACTCCCTTTCGTAGCGGGCTACGATAGCCAAGGCGTTGGCAGCCTTAATAGTCGTCGCTGCCGATGAGATGACTCTGCGTCCCATCGTGTCCAATTTCTTTCCCTTGCCGTCCGGCGGGGAGGTTGACGTAGAGGCCGAGGCCCCCCCGCTTTCTTCCTGGCCGCCACGGAGACGACCGAGTCCGGGGTCGGCTGTGCCCGAAGGCACAAGGGGGCCGTGTCTGGGACCTGGTACTTCTCGTACCGATCCCTTCTCGCAGGCATTGTGGATGGGTTCGAGGAGGGCGAGACCCTCATCCCAAATATCGTCCAGTAGAGGTACAGCGAGGACCGTCTTCCTCTTGGTCTTGCGCCATTGATAAAGGAAACCTTCCTTCTCTTCCGGGCAGAGCTGGAAAAGCTCGGATGCCCTGGCGATCATGGCATGAAACGATCAAATCTCATCGGGCGGGGAGGAGGTGACGACGGGAGATCCTCGTCGTAAACCTCGTCGTCTGTGCCCGTCGCGGCCGTGTCAGTCCCCGTATCATCCCCACGGGTCGTGGACGTGGAGGAGGGCTGAGCAGGGCGCGATGGTTGAAAAGGAGGTGGAGGATGAATCCTTCTCTTAGGCGGAGGGCTCCCAGAAGGGCCTGGCTCCTGGTCCCCCGTCGGGAGAGGTTCCTCCGTTGGTGGTAACAGCAATCTCGTCCTTATCTCCGAGCATAAGGACTGTATAGCCAACAAAATGGCTACCGAGTTGTCTTGCGGCACTGGTTGAGGGGAGTCCGACGGGCGGTCAGGAGCCCCATCGGCACCCTCGACGTTCTTGTCGTCTCCTACGTCGCGGTCCCTCCCGACGGGCTGGTCTTCTTCCACGCCAACGCCGTGGCTTAAGACTTCGATCAGCTCCTCCTCAGAGGTTGAGGCCGAATCCACAACGACCTCCTGCCCCCCCTTTTTCTTCTCCGTCGAAGGTTTCACAGGGGTCCTGTCGATGGGCATGAAAGAGGACTCCCTCTCCGCGGTGGCAGGGAGACTCTGGGCCCTGTGGTCGCCACCACTGGTGTAGCCTCCACAGGCTGAGCCAGGGCCGCCGCGACTGTCTCGATAGAGGCCTTGGCCGGGTGGATCAAGGCTTTCACCACCTTAGGTGCACTCACCGCCTTCTCCTTGGGGGGAGGGTCACCGCCTCGCTCCCCCTCCGATGGGGCCTTCGAGCTCGACCGGGGTCTCTACAGGAGCTTCGCCGGGTGCTCGGCCTTCCTCTTACCCGAGCCGGAGCGTTGGTTCGTGGTTGATGGCACCGGGGAGGATGCGCCCTGCCTGGCGCCCGTAGAGCCCGACCGTTTGGCGCTCCCGGTGCCAGCGGACTCGCGGTGCTTGGCCTTCTGTTGGACCCCCGTTGCCGGGGCGCCCTCAAAGATCTTAGAAGACCGCTCGGACTTCTTCTTCTCGCCTGACGGGCTCTTCCCTTCCAGCCAGTTGGCGAGACGCAGATGGCGGTCCTTCATGGTCCGCTCTGACATATTGCCGCAAAACGCACAGTCCTTCTCCACGTGCGTCTTGTCCTCATGCAGGCAGTAGAGGCAAAGGGAGTGTTCGTCCTCCTTAAAGACATTCTGAAGCTGGCATCCAGGGCAGACCCTGACCAGCTTTCCGGGCGTCGAGCTTCCCTTCTCCTGGGCCATGATCGAGATCGGCCTAAGAAACTTCTGGAGTCCTCCAAAAGCGTGGCTCGACGAAATCTTCACCCTTGAGGGGCGTAGAAGAATCCGACACGGGTCCCCGTTGATCGGAAAAAGAAACGGTGGAGCATGAGGCTCTTTTGAACGAAAAGCAGAAAATGTTCCTAAGGAAAAGCGCGAAAAAAGCACTAAAGCTCGAGAGCAATAGCACAAGGATCCCAACACTTGAACGTGCGGTAAAAATCTGAAGATGGCTGCCAGAGGCGGGGCTTAGGAAGATGGGAGTCATTGGCTGCGGTCAGTATGACGCAGAGATCAGTGATTGGTTACTACTACGAAAGACAGATCAGAAACAAAACTGATACTGATTTTTCTTTACCGAGGATTCCCAGCCTGACGACGGGGAATATTCATGAGCATGTGAATCCATGCCAGACCCCATGCTGGAGAATGTGGACTATACTATACAACAGTATACTCAGCATCGCTACGTTAAGACAGTGATTTAGTTGAACTATGTTTGATACAGCCGTGTTGCCCCAGGTTGGCTTTTCTGGAGTCCATCCTCAGGTACAGACTTAAAGAAAATAATCTAAAACTCAGGGTGTGGGGGAGGGAAAGGAGATGGTGAAAAAGTTCAAGTGGACTGCAACCTTGAAGTCTTCCACGTAACGGTGAAGCATGTTTAACAACCCAAGCCAAAATTAACTCACAGAAGGGGAAGCCAGTTGGCAAAGCGCAGGAAACGGGCTGTGAAGATTAGCATCATAGAACAGCACATGGCAGCTTCAGCATGATTTGATACAAGTCAACTGAGGCACAAACAAGGAAGCCAGTGGAAAAAGACCTGAAACAGACCGCCTCTGCCCAATTCGAGCCGGGGAGAAGATTTTGGTTATGTCGCTTATTTTAAAAAAAAGCATAGCTAAGCGAGAAGTGTATGATCTGGTCCAGAATATAGAAGGATCGTCCATTGCTTGTTTTAATGTCTTTGTAAACAAATGCTAAAACATCAGTTTTGGGTAAACTGATTTTGTTGCAGTATGAAGGAAGCAGACTAATACAATGGTTAGTCATAATCACCTTTTGCTGCAGAGCATTGCCTTAACTCAATTTGAAATAATTACAACACACCCGTAGTCACTTCAAAGTCAACAGTTTTATTGAATAAAACAATTAAACATTGTATAACAATGTCAAAACACTGAGGAATTAGACCATTCAAATAGAAATGTGCAAAATCCTTACACAACCACTGCTTTTATAAGATTCATTTCTGGGGATACTGAAGAATTAAAACTTCCGGTACATAGAAACAAAGAAAATATGAAGACATAAATTAGTGCAAAGAAAATCTAGATTCACTTTCTTGTACTAAACATAGATTGTTCGACCAAACATCTTCGAACTGTCATAAGTGACCTCAATTAGTTATACTGCACCAAGCTAAAAAAACAAGTTTACAACAGCTTGTTTTTGAGGACTTCACAACAATCATGCTGCTGAACAAAGCAGCAACCTCCAGTTTTTGTTTCACTTAGAAATCGGGTGAAAAAAGTTATTTTTTGGTCAAAGAAATACCATATGTTGAAAAAGGAACATTGCTCCTTGAAAAGAAACCAATGCCATTGGTTGTTGAAAAATCAACATTAAACAGCAGGACTCATTGAAACACTACTCTGCATTTTTCAGCCTTCCTAAAAACATATTTACAAATACTAGGTAGTTGAACACAATTTTGCAAACAGACTGAACCTATTAAAGTAGCAATTTGCAAATTAGAGAATACTCCGACACATACTTGCTATCAAGCAAGAAAATCAACACGTAAGACCAATACATTTTATTGCCCACCCTCCCCACATAATGAATGCTCCTAACTCTATAGTATTGAAAAGTTAAACAAATTACATAAATGAAAAGCAGCACTGCAGTTGGTGTAGAATCACTTATTAGCACACAAATCCCATCACTTAGAAATCTAAGTTTGGATCCACTTACATTTGACCTGTGAAAACAAAAACAGTTAACAGCATGACAAAGAAAGAGAAATATGTTACTGTACACCATCCTAGAGCAAATGGTTACCGCGCTGCTGCAGGAATTTTTCCAAAGGTACGTACACTGGGAAAAGTTCCTTCCGAATGCAAACATTTTAAAACTGGCTTAAAAATAGCATGCCTAATGTGGCATCTGTATGCTATGCACGGTCAATACACATGCATTTTAACTGAATATTTTTTTTTATGCGTTATAGCCAGCATCCTAAGGAACTGTGAAGTGCACATGGTTTGAATAAAAGCCTAACTTGACAGCATGTTTTAGATCGCTCGAAAGACACTATTAAATCAGTATTCTGAACTAGAAAGCACTGACCAGTTGAGGTCTGTTTAAATGACTTCACAGAGTCACATTAAAGAGGACGGCTTATAGAACCAAGATGGATAGAATTGCGTAGCACGGTCATATAATAATACCACATGAAATGACCATTACATTTGTATAAAATGTTATTAGCAAGGTTGCAAAACTATAGTTTGCCCAATATCTTCATTACTTCTCACAATAGCTTATTTCTTATCAATATCTCCACAATATGAACTATTAACTTCATGGTGATTCAGGTTCTCTTAATCCAGGCTCTCCCACCTTCGCAACTGGTTGGCGTATCCCAACCAGCTGGGAAGGAGGGAGAGCCTGGATGAAAGAGAAAGTATGGGAATTACGGATAATCTATTATAGATAAAAAGGTGACAACCTTTTAGCAAATGTTTGACAACACATTTGATATGGGAATTTTATTTTTTTTTAAAAAGAAAAATAATCCAAAAAAATGAGCAATATTGAAGAACAAACAAATACTTTCTCATTAGCCAAGAGGGACAACATTTTCAACTAAAGCTAAAATGATTGACCAGAAGCCCTGTAAGGCAACTTGAGCTCCCAAAAGGGCCTTTGTGATAGGGTCCCATGGAAATAGTTAGACTGGGGAAAATGCACGACCTGCTATTAAATTGACTCTGGAATTTCATCTTTTTTATACATTTCAAAACCTGTCAAAGAAACACAAGTTATGTATTGCTGATATGAAGAGACCCACACACCAACAATATTTTAAAATTGTATTATGCCTTTAGGGCGAGAGGTGATAGATTTAGAAGATAGTAAAATGGGACAGTCACACACAGCGACAAAGCTACTTTTTACTGTGTAAAAAGCTATATTCACAGTCCTAAAAATCACTCCAATAGCCACGGGCACTCAGCTAGAGCTCAGACCTGACTTTCATGAGAGACTTTTCTCTTAAATCTTTACCAGAAAATAGCACTTAACTGTTTAACTGACGCAAACCAAACGTGTGTGGACTGAGGGAGGCTTGTTGTGGACATAGAAGGGTTAGGACCAAGCGTACACTGCTCCTCACGCAGGGGAGTATCTTTCACTTGCTTTTACATTCTACCCTCCCAGTTTAGAAGCTGTAGCCTGTGTTATGCCAGTTCCAAACTACGTTGACCACAGTAGTTGCAGTTAAGGGGAAGGGACTTATTTACTTATTCATACTACAATCTTAACTGAATACCTTGGTGAATGTGTGGTACCAACACTCCAGGTTAAGATTGTAGAAAGGCTGGAGCCATTGCAATTACCTCATTCTGTGACTCTTCTCTCTTATCCCAAACGTAGGGCAAAGCTACAACCGTGCCTTTATAGGTCTTAACAAATGAACCACTAAGCATCAGACTTTGGGCTTTTTGAATAGGCCAGGTGGAGACAACACTGAAAGCATTGCAGTGCCCCATCTCAAAAAGGAATCCGACTCTACATATGCACCTCAGGAAAAGGGATCAGTTGAAGAAGCAAGTCAGTGAGGGAGAGGGGAGTAGCAAATAAAATAGTTTCACATTTACACATTTCTACAGAAAAAGGACATTAGCATACTACCAGCACACATGTAGTTGAACTAAAATAATTGAGAAGGCATGCTGTGGGCAGAAGAATTGCAATTCAAGTGTTGCCTAGGTACATGTAGATTTGGAAACATTTTTGGACCATTTATAAATTGCAGCTGTTCCTAAACACTGCAAATGGTAGAAGATGTATGTAAAAACCATTTAGACAGTGAAGACAATAAAGATCACAACCATTTCAAATTTACTTTTTTGGGAAAATGTATCTAGTTAAAACACTAATGAACAAATCACTTTTTAAACTTAAGTGGTGACAGAAATGTTTCTTCCACTCAGGTTTTTAAGGATTACTCCAACTACAGATGATTCTTAGATAAAATGCAAGTAATCCCTGCGTTGTATTTAAGTTTCATTGACAAGGTCATGGAATACAACCACCTAATATTACGTTTACCATTTCATGCACAGAGCGTTACGTTGCAGGCAATTGTTAATGGTTTGTAACATGCAGCAGAGTTGTCATTTGTTTAGTTCAGACTACAGTAGTGATATGCTGAATGAAGGGTACAACTTTCATCCATTGCCAGGGTTTTGTTTTTTTTGCCGAGTTTTTTTGCGGCCAACAAAACAAATCGAAAAACATGTGTGGAGGGACGGGTAAATAGATATAAAGGGTAGCGGATGTGGGGAATAGGTAGTTAAACTGGGAAGTGGGATGAGAGGAGCCCACCAAATTTAAAAAAATGAAAGGAAGAGAATTATTTTCGGCTCAAAATCGGCAAAAAGAAACTCCGCAACAAAAAAAACCTGGCGATGGAATGACATAACCTGATGAAGAATTCAAACACCCTGCCCTCCACCCCACCACAAATTAATGACACATCCGATCACCAAGAACTTCCCGATCTTTCCAAGCCACAAACTATGTACACTTTAAGAGATGAAAGGAAGGGGTCAAATTACTGACTGCATTCAAATAGTCTTTCAAATCTGAAAAAGCAAATGTTGCCGCTTGCAGCCTTCCTTCTTTTAATCCACATTCCACAACAATCTAGTGTTTTCATACTTTGGGAAGTATGAGTAAATTAGTGTAAAAACATCTGAACGTCAGTGGGCCCAGATCTCTAAAAGGGTCTGTGAATTCAGAAGTCCTTTCTTCTAAGTGCACGGATAACGCCAACATAATACAAGCATGTCTACCGCCCAAGTAGGCATCGAGGTCTGGGCGATTGGCTGCAAATGTAGCCGTTAAATTCTACAGGCGATGCTCCAATGGGCAGTTCTCAGTTTTCGCCATAAGCGCTGCCTGAATTTGTCTTAGTTTTCCGTTGCCTGTGCAAAATCCTCTGAAGCTTGGGACACCTTTGTGAGGTACTGCCAGCTGAGTGCTGCTAAAAGCATTGCACACGAAAGGTAAATTGGAGAATAGTGATTACGAGTAACAAGTGCCCCACTGGGCAAACTTTGAGTCCGGATAGAGATGATAATCTTTTGAGTCTTGGCGCAAGAAGGGTCAGTAGAGGGGACTTTCTGATAGATCTGAGGGGGGAAAAACACAATTAAACGAAGAAAGGGAAGACATGGTACATAAAGTTAAACAGTGTTTCTATGCCAATTACTTTACCAACAGTAAAGCACAGTTTCATCTTACTATTGGCTTGCTAGCACACTCACTGGACATAGGAATCTTATTCTGCTGATCCAGTCTCCCTTTCCACCACACTCCCTCAAACCCTCTAGCCTAGTAATCCCAACGACAAATCCCCTTGCTCTGACTCACTCACCCCCTTTCTCATCCCCCACATTACTCTTTTCCACTTCTACCATGGCCATGACCCTGCTCCTAGCTCTCCCCATCTTTTCACCAGATGCAGTAGACGGTGCCCCTTCGCTGCCAGGACCCAAAGACTCTCCATGCCAAACTGGACTGGGCGTCTTCGTCCGAGCCTGTGCTCTTATTTATTTTATTTATTTATTTATATATTTATAACGCGCCGCAGCTCGCAAGCATCAGGGCGTGACAAAAACACGAAGTAGAAGAGATCACGGGACTACATAAAACAGAGAAGAAATGGATTCAGTACGAGTCCAGAGCTGAATATGTAACCACTACCGAAAAAGTAAAGTTTTCGGCTGCTTTCTAAACGAAAAGTAGTTACTTTCCAATCTAAGGTGGCCTGGAAGCTCGTCCCAGAGAGCAATTGCCCTGGTGGGAAAAGCCCTCCCGAGTCCAGTGGCTTTTACTCTGGTATGGGCAGCTTTGAGTAGCCCTTGTTTAGGTGATCTTAGACATCGGCTTGGTTCGTACCAATTGAATTCCTTTTTGAGATATGATGGGGCCGTGCCGTATAGGCAGCGGTGAACCAGCGTCAAGGATTTAAATTTGATGCGCTCCTCTATGGCGAGCCAATGAAGGCCGATTCTGTCTTGGGTGATATGGTCGCGCTTGGGTTTCCCGGTGATGGACCTAACAGCGTTATTCCGAATTATTTGGCATTGTTTGATGCAGTTGTTACTAGACTCAAGCATCAATGCATTCCCATAATCGAGTCGGCACAGGATAGTGGCTCTAGCGATGGTGGCGCTATTTTTGGCGTTAAGGTAGGACCTGATGCGGCGTAATAATCTCTGGTAATATTGGCAATTTCTTTTGAGGTATGAGACTTGTGCCTCAGCTCCTAATGAGGATTCCAGTTATATGCCGAGTGTCTTGATTTTGTTTGTGACTGTGATGTTGGAGTCTTTAATGTTGAATGTAGAATAAGCTGGGCCTAGATTGGATAGGGCTTTTTTGGATCCAAATGTCATAAGTTCTGTTTTCGAACCATTCAAGCACATCCATTGAGACTTCATCCAACTCTCTATGGTATTGTAGATGGCTGACAGTCTATTATTATCTGTGACATGATCTCCACAGAGTTCTATGATCAACTGTGTGTCGTCTGCAAAGTTAGTGAAATAAATCCCTAAATGTGAGAGGAGGGCGCAGAGGCAGCGAATGTATAGATTGAAGAGGAGAGGGGAGAAGCTGGCTCCCTGTGGGACACGGCAGTCCACAGGGGTCAAACTAGTGGAATGTCCGGCCCAAGAGATTTTAGAATTTCTTTCCTCCAAAAAGGAGGATATCCATTCAATGGCATCATCAGCGCAGTTACCTGCTTTTCCGAGGGCCTCTCGGAGCTTCCCATGATCTAATAAATCGAATGCTGCCGAGAGGTCCAATAGAATGAGCAGGCCGGCTTTTCCTTTATCCAGAATGTTCAGCATTTTGGATTGAAGATCGAGTAGTGCTGATTCTGTACTATGTGCACTTCTAAATCCAGATTGCTGGGAGTGTAGTAGATCGTGCTCATCTACGTACCCTTGGAGTTGGTGCGTGGCTATTTTGTCTAGGATCTTCAACAAAAAATTGCAATTTGTGATGGGTCAAAGATTGGCCGGATCTTGCTGGTCCAGACCAGGCTTTTTCACCAATGGTGTGACTGTTACTGTTTTTATACCGGTGGGAACCGTACCAGGCTCTGGTTCAATATGCCCCAACTGGGAAGTTGCAGAGGCCTGTGCTGCCTCGATTTCTGAAACTACCATCAACCTTACTTTCCTGGCCAATATTTCTGCAATATTTGTCCTTCCTTGCACCATTTACCCATCACTGGTTCGCTCTGTGGTAGCCCAACAACACGCACAGCAACCAAGTCCAAAAACGATCAACTACATGATGCAGAACATCCTTTTCAGTCCCAGACTATTGCTCCCCCAATTGCCTTGGCCTCTTCATCTTCAACACACTCTTCCAGGAATTGCTTATTGGAGCTCTTTCACACAAAGCTAACTTTCTTGCCAAAGACTGCTGCTATCTACATTACTGGTTCCCACTTGAACGTGGCAGCTTAAATGGAAAACTTAATGCATGTTTTAAAAACTTTCTTTTAAAGCCTGCACTTTGGTTGTACACTTTTGGCCAAAATCAACCAATTACATTTACATAAGCAAACAAAAGAGTTGGCACAGGCGCTACTATAGGTCCCAGCTGCAATCCAGTGATGCTCTCCTACTAGCGCGCTTTCATGCCTCAGCAATCTTCAGGTGGGCTTATTGGATTCAGGTGTGCAGGGTTGAATCCTTCTGTTAAGTTCCAGTATGTTGCAGCAGGAAATTCTGGTATCTGTAGTTTAGAGCCAGCCAGGATCCAACTCGCCTCCATTTTTCAATGTTTGCCCTCAGTGGGGAGGGGATTGGGAAGGGTTTTGGGGAGTTCTGGTGGGATGGGAGTGGTGGAGAGACTAACAGTATGGCATTGCAAAGTCAGCCATGTGTAGCCCGGTGCTGCCCCCCTGGAGATCCAGTCTCAAGTTACATTTGCAAACAAAAGAGGGATAACAAGGGCGCTACTCTGGGTCCCAGCTGCAATCAGCTCTATAGGGTGTGGCGGTGGCGGGTGTGGGCAAGGGTAGGTATGGGAATTCAGGTCAACCAAAAATGCAGATTAGGAAGTCTGTGAAAACACATAGAACCATAGAAAAGTCTTTACTTACGAGTACCGCCTTTTTATTTCTAGGTGAAACTATACTGGCTCTAAAAAGTGCTTACCTAAAACCGTTACTTACTCGATACAGCGCAGCATCTGTTTTGCCAAGTAATGTACCTGTGAGCATTGTCTTTCTTTATATAAAGTTCATATTATTTATAAAATATAGTGTGCAACATTCTCTTACTTTGTATTAATAATGTGTACTGCACCTGTGAGCCACACCCCACTCCATGCCTGAGATTTAAGCCTGAGCTGCTCTGTCGCGATTACCAATTGAGAGCCTGGTGAACTCGAGGGAATAACTAGCAGTGAAGAGGATAGACCTAAAGACCCTGACGACAGGGCTGAAGAAATCTCCCCAACGCTGATGTATAAATAATAGCTACACTTTGGCTTTGTTGGTCTCACCTCTTCCACATACTGGTACATCATTGCTTTCACTGCTTGTATGTTTGTGGCATCCATCATCAGGGTTACAGCTTGTCCTTTTCGAATCTTCACCACACCCCGGAACACCTGCTGGTTGTTATAACATGCAGCCAAAGTGGCAATCGCCATCACCTGTCCAGAAACAAAGTGCATGAATTACTTATGGAGCTACTAAAGAAAAGAAATTTGGAAATATTGTAGGGTAGTATGAAAATGTGGGCACATTTATTCAGCATCCCAGACCTGCAAGAACATACAAATTGTGTAAGCCACTGTGAGAAAAACACATTGCAATGAAGTAAGTAGCCCAATTTAACAAAAGGCTTCATGCGTAGGTCGAGTAGAAAATCAGAATTCATGCTTCAATTAGTCCACAACGCACACACATTATATATTACAAATAAAACAATCTTGTGCCTTGTAACTAGGCCAAAATCATGTTGCTTTAGATAGATAGAAAAATCTATAGAAAAAGTGTTTAATACCTGATAGCCATTATTTTACTTTACCTGAATGCTGCTGGTAGACTCAAAAAATGTAGATGCAGCAGTCAGAACCTTCACTGAAAGATCACATTCCAAACATTGCACGGTCACAGGCCTAATGCCATACAGGAACAGATAGAGCAAAAATGAAGCAAAACTGCTTTTCTAAGGAGTTTAGCTTGCAGTAGCGAGTCCTACAAATGCAACATACAAAAAGCTGCAAAACCCCAGAGTTAACACAAGGCAGTGTACATTGAGTAGCCAAGATGACGCAGGCTTTTCAAGTTCTTACAAAGCCATGTTCCTGCGAAAAAGCCGAAATGCAACTTAAAGGTTATGAATTGGCAGAAATTGACTAACAATGCGAAGAAATATGATCACAGCGCTAGGTCAGTCATAGCACAACATCACCACCTACATGGTAAAGTACACATATAGTTCTCTGTATCCCAGATTCAATCAAACAAAGCTGTTTAAATTACAAATCGCAACCAATGCATCAGCTCATTTCTAATTCACATTGAGTAAATGCAGAAGTTATAGGAATCTTTCAAGAAAACATAATAATTCACATGAGCACCCCTGCCCCACACTACAATTACTTTAAGACACTGCACCCAGGATAAATGAACTCATGCAGGAAGAACAGAACTCCCCACTGACCGAAGTTGCAAAATGAGCTGATAATACACAGTTCTTACCAATGGGAAGTGTTTTGGTGCCAATTCCTTAGAACATTGAAGAAGGAACTCAACTGTTATTATGTGTCACACTATCAGATCTCACAAAGCTAACATTTGCAATAAATTGCTCCACTCTTACGCCTCCTGGAACAACCAATCGAAATGAAGTTTTGACTGATACATGTGTCTTATGCTCCTGTCCAATGGCAGTGCGTGAGAAGCAAGATTATCTCACAGCACAATGAGCTAGCTAGCACGTCATCTACCACATGTTTAGAATATGCCAATAAAAAAAGTTGAAATGTATATAATCATGTATACTGCAATGCCTACCAGCCAATCACTGTGAAGAAAGTTGTAACAAGTTTGTTGCCTTTTGCGTTCTGAAACCATACTATAAGCATGTACTCACTCCATTAGAATTTGAATGTATGATATTTTCCTGCCTGGCAGTTATTGCAATCCATTTCAGTTTTTCTTGCATCTTGTGCCTTCAACAAGGCCTTCCCCATGGTTCACATGAAAATAGTTCACAAGTAGTTGAGATGTCTTCCGGAAACTCTTTGTGCATGCCACATAGAACTTCAGAGCAGGAGCCACATCCAGAGAGTGCAAAGTCCTTTCAGCCGGCGACAAAGCTTTCGGAAAGAACATCGGCAACACCAAAGGCTCGTTGAGGTGGAATTGCGACTGAACCTTTAGCATGAAGGAGGGGGGCATGAAGGAGGGGTGCGTCCGCAACACCACCCTCGAGTCATGAAAAGTCAAATACGGCTGTTTGCAGGATAGGGCCTGGCTCTCACCCACCCTCCTGGCAGATCTGATGGCCATGAGGAAAGCAGTTTTCCATGAGAGGAACTTGAGGGGCCTGATGCATAGGCTCGATGCCGCCCCCCCACCCCCATGAGCATTGACTTTACCACGAGTTACCACGCCGGGGCAGGCATCTTCACCAGCGGGAACAATCCTTTGAGGAACTCCTTGACGAGACGGTGGGACCAGAGAGAGGACCGTCCTGGATACCTGGTGTAGCAGGAGATAGCCGACATATGCACCTTGATGGAGGTATGCGCCAGCCCCGCCGTGGAAAAGGTCAACAAGTACGAAAGAATCTGCGGGGCTGTGACCCTCAGAGGATTGATCTTCTGCGCCCGGCACCACTTAGCGAAACACTTCCACTTGTGCCCGACAACGCTCTGGCCATGGCAAGGGCCTCCCTGCAGTCCGCCGGCAACTCATACCCTCCGAACTCTAGAACTCTAAGGCTGCAGGAGCCAAGTCCGCAGGTTCAGCAACCCTGAGTCGTGATGCAGGTTCGCGCCTCCTCTGGTTAGCAGATCCGCGACCACTGGCGGCTTGACCGTAGGTGACGTTGACAGGCTGAGAAGATCTGGGTACCAAATCTGCCTTTGCCACGCCAGGGCGCTGAGATTCATCCTGCATTGGCACTCCTTGAGTTGATTGATGACTCGCAGCAGGAAAGGCAATGGAGGGAGCGTGTACAGGAACTTGCCATGCTCCTCGGCTGGTGGAACCTGCCGGCAAATTTCTGCCATTTGAAATGTCGATATGGGGTCTGCCCCACTTGAGAAAGAGGCGGTCTACCTGATCCTGTCGAAGTTTCCACTCATGGTAGGAGCCCAGCTCCCTGGCAAGTGAGTCGGCGATGGTGTTCTTGCCTCGCGCCAGGTGAAAGGGGATGAAGAACATCTCTTGGGCGCAAACCCAGTGGCACAAGTCATGCGCCTCTCTTGAGAGCGCTTGGGACCTGGTGCCCCCCTGCTTCCTGACGTAGAACATTGCGGTGGTGGCGTCAGTGTAGACCCTCACCACTTTGCCCTTCAGGGACGGAAGGAACGACTTAGGGCCCAGAACGCTGCCCGCAGCTCCAGTATAGTGATGTGGAGATCCCTCTCCTTCGGCATCCACAGGCCTCTGGCGTGGAGACGTCCGGTGGGTGCTCCTCAGCCCTCCAGGGAGGCATCCGTGGTGACCGTCTCCTGGCACGGGGGCTCTGAAATCCTGTGCCCCCGGCGATGTTGTAGCGCACACCCCACCACCTTATCGCTGGACGGAACTCCTCGTCGAGAGAAATCTTGTCTGTGAAACTTCCGGACACCTGGATCCAGCAAGCGTCCAGGAACTCCCGAAGGGGTCGCATCCGCAACCTGCTGAGCCGGATCAGGTAGATGCACGACATCACGCCAAGCAGCGACTTGATGGTCCGCACTGCTCTTCAGTGCCAATAGCTGTTGCACCTTGCCCAGCAAGGCCGCTATCCTCTCTTTCGAGGGAGCCGCGAGGCAGAAGACTGTTGAGCCTGGCCCCCAGGAACAGTGCGTTCTGCGATGGTATCAAGAAGAACTTTCAATAGTTGACAGAGAACCCCCAGATCCATCAGCAGCCGGACGGTCTTCTGTGTGTGTTCGATGGCTACTTCCCTTGACTTATCGCTGTACTGGTACATGTGTATCCCCTGTAGACGTAGATGGACCACCACTGGTGGCAGGCACTTCAGAAACACCCTGGGAGCCGACTTCAGTCCGAAGAGTAGGCCCTTGAATTTGTAGTACCTTCCCTGTACGACGAAGCACAGGAACTTCGATGCTTCTCGTGAATGGGGTTGTGGAAGTATGAGTCCTCCAGATCCAGCTACGTCAAGAAGTCTCCTTCCTCCAGTTGGCTGAGCATGTGCTGCAACATGACCATCCTGAATTTTTGGGACTTCAGGTATTTGTTGAAATGTCACTGGCCTAGAATGGGCCACCAGCCCCCGGGTCGTCGTCTTTACCAAAAAGAATCTGGAGTAGATTCCCGAGCCCCAGAGTTGCTTTGGAACCAGCTCTATCGCCCCTTTTCTTATCAGCAAAGCAGGTGAGCTCCATCTCGTTTGCAGACTTCTCCTGGGCCTTTGTTTGATTATTTAGTTGTCCGTGCCATGCCCCTGTCCCGTTGTGCAGCCTCTCCCTCCCACAACACCCTCTTCCCCGCTGTATTCCCCTCCCGCCTCCCAGCCCGCCCACTGGACCTGATCAGTCTTTCCCCTAGTAATCACTGATCTTCCCAGGGCAGCCCTCTGCCCGGCAGCCACTGCGGCTAAGGGCCCCAAGACAAAGGGTGGATCCTATGTGGCGGCTCCAGCCAGTGCCTGCAGGTGTCAGCAGGGGAAGCCAGTGGCCAGCCGTCAACCAGCAGCTACGAAAGAAGATAGGAGTGGCCCGGGTTAGGTATTGAACCTCAATCTACTGTAACGCTTACCTTAGACTCTGCGGGAACACCACTCCAACTGACCTCTTCTCTTTTCTCAGAGTGCGTTGTTACCCTTTCTCTCTCTCTCTTTTGGCTGAAACTATCTTCAAGTTCACAAAGGGTCTAAGAAACAACTAGAGAAAATACCAGGAATTATTTAAGGGGCTTTCCCTGATAACTGAGAGGAATAGTGATTCTATCTCAATCTTATTCTGAATCTAAGTGACTCCAACCCCTTACCTTGAATTATGGTATGGTGAACTATCCATCCTGCAATATATGCAGGGGCGCAGGTTCTGAAGATGGGATACTAGCTCGATGCCTGGGCACAGGTTCTGAAGATGGGATTGATAGCACACAGAGCTGGAAAAACAGTATATTACTGACAGAGGGACAAGGTGGTTGCTATAAAGGAGAGTTCCGTGACCATGACTCCTATGGCTAATACTAAACTCAAGGCAATGTAAACACCACAGTGAATTCTAGAGAAAATGCAGAGCAACCTAATATGCCTTTTTTCATCAGAAAGGTAAGCAGAAAATGTTCACCTTCATAGAACAATTGTCAGAATAAACAATGCGCCTAAAGACACATGGATGCAGGTTTATCGAACGCTAGTTCGTTTTGTGAGGCGGCGCGACTCGTAACAGCGCATGCGGGTCGTGAGGTGAGCACTTCGTAAAAAGCAAGTGAAGAATTACTGTAACAACTGCATCTCACCACGAGCGCTATGACAACCATAAAACTCCTCACAACACCATGGTACTTGCGTTTCGCTGAGGTAGTCGAGAAAACAAGTGGAACGGTTTTCTTTCAGAAATCTCACACACGTCAGGAGCCGGGGATGGACAGGACAGTGGAGGGGCTGGGCACTGTGAAAGGACAGGGAAATTACTATGACAACCGAGGGCAAGAACTATGACAGAAACAACTAGGGAATAGGAGAATATCTCTGACAGGAATCCGGACCGCGGTAAGCGTCGCTGATAACAGACACGAAGCGCGGAACAAACAGAGGGAGGGGCTTAAATACTCTAGGAGCTGCAGCAACTAGACTGCTGCCTGAAATTCAAGGTGCATATTCAGACCGCCATGTTGGAAGATGAGGAAGTGGTTTTAAATCCGCTAATCCACTAAGCTCTGCCTACTCTTGGACCAGGAATTGTAGGCAACCACCCAGGAAACCTTGGAGATCTTTTTAAGAGGGATACCCGTGGTCATGACATCTACTCTGCAAACCTGTCCATATAGCAGACTCTCAAACTTTGGTGTGTTGTCTCCCGTTTCTAAAATTGCACAGTGAAAGTATTTAAAATCGAAGCGCCGGTCGTCTTGTCGAATTGTCAACTTGTTCTCGTTTCTCTGTCTCGTCTGCTTGCACTCTGCCCTGTCCTTCCCTAGTGTTCTCCCCTTCACACTCCCTTCCTCTCCTCTCCTCAACTACTCTGTGGTGCTCTCGGTCGCTCCTATCTTTTCTAACTGCTTCTCTATTGACTATCATGCACTCCTCACTAAATCTGGTAGGAAGATGTTTAAAAAGGATATCATGGTCTCCAACCCAGGCCTCCCTATCACTTACAGCTATATCAGTGCCTCCTCCAGGCAAACTTTCACTGACATCCTCTTTGTTGTTCCCTTGCCAGACCTATGGACCCTACATATGGTCTCTGTTCTCTCCCCTTCTCGTCCTCGCCCATTGTTTAGGGAGAATTCTCAGAAATGTGCCAATTCCCTCCACCTTAGAGACCCCCACCAACTTTGCTGGATTTGGAGGACTTGATTTTTTTAACCTGGATAGAGTGAGACCCTTTTTCCCCACTCGCTCATGTATTTTTACGTGATTATTGAACACTCTTTCTTTTGGTTATGGAGTCTGACAAACTCCATAGGCATCAACTTTTACACTGTCACACAGCACCTTCAGTGCAGTGACGCAGGGAAGTCTTTCCGATTTCCCAAAGGTTTGAATACCTTTTCTGGGATAAACTACTGTTTCCCAGATCAGTAAAGTGAAGTTGACTTTACTTACATTTGTAACTTTCTAGACCCAGCACACACTATCTTACAATAGGGTGCTGGAGGGGTTACCTCATATCCCCTTTGTCTAGCTTCTCATGTAACCCCATGCCTCACTGAATGGCTGGTGGCAGTGGTTTCGATTTAACTACTGTGGTGTGCATTTACAGCGGGCTGCGTTCACAGCTGCAGTAAAGCACCCAATTGTGCCATTTTTGTCAAAATGGCCCGGTGGTCTTTTTTTTGCCATTTCTTTGCGGAAAGGTCCTTCTTGAGATTTACTCTGTGCGCCAAACCAGGTTTAGTCCCATTGTTCGCTTTGCCTTTGGCGGCATTCACGAGTGAAGCACGCCTCTGGCTCCACGGTGTCTGGGGTAGGCAGGAAGTGAGGGAGGGAGGTGCCCAAAACTCCCTGTGCTTAGTCTGAGGAACAAGCTAGGCAAACGAGGACTGGCTTAAAGCGGCCGCTCTCTGATTAAGTGAGAGTAAAACGCTGCGGCTCCTGTGCAGGAAAAACATGGCCCGGAGCTTTACCGGCACTCACTCACTCTGAAAAAACACACGACTGATTCACGACATAGCGGCATCTGACGTCCAGAATCACGCAATATAATCTATGGAAAGCACCGCAATCGATGCTGGTATGCTTCATTAATCAGACTTCGCTTATCCTTTAATGACATTTGGAGATTCACCCTTCCGGGGAACCTTTCGACATCCGATTCTGTACATGTAGTTGAGGTCGTTCTACACATTAAGGAATCATCTGTAGATGGTTCTTGATTGACAGATCTGGGCTTGATCAATGATCTAATTCAATTGTGATTTGTTTTGGTGGGGCCGGATCGCTATTTCCTGGACTTTGTCAGGCGTCTGAGCCCACCCCCAAAGGGACGGAGATCATGGTAATTTCAAGACACAGATGAATCTTCATGAATGTTTATACGGGAATGCTACGTCCTGACGAAGATGGACATCATCTGTAATCCAGCTAGATGTGTTTTCCATCGAAACTACCTGGTTTAAGGCGCCATGCTCACGATACTGTTTTACGTATTTGTGGTTTATTTCGCATGTCACCTTAGTAGTTGACGTATAGCATCCCATGTTAGACTTTTTAGAGTATGGGTTTATGAATATCATTTTTGTGAAGACCCTTCAGTTTCTTGTTTATTGCAATATTTAAACTGCTAGATTCGGAACTAACAACTTTTTTTGCTGCCACTATCAGGATTTAATCCATCTTCGAATTCATTTCGAAACCATCCTGAATATATTCGGTTGACTAGGATTTTTTCCACCCTAGGGATTCCCTTCTCTCGAGTGGACTTTATCCTTCGACATTGACTTGGACTTATTTTGGACGATGGTGATTATTACCCAGTTTGTAATTGGGCAGCAAGTTCCCAGCAGCTCTATTCTGATATTAGCATTTTTCTTCACATTTTGCACTGTATTCATGTTGTATAACTGTATGTCCTAAATTTATACTTACTCTTATATGAGCTCTGATCTATTTAATAATAATTTTAATGTTTAATTAAATAAAGAAAAATAAATACATTTTTAAAAAAAACTTGCTTATGCATTACGTGTAGTGATCTGAGGGGTTGATTGAGGGACCGCCCCTAATACTGGTGGGATTGTGTTGTTTATAGTGGACTTGTTTATATCCGCTGGCTTTATTTCTGTGCCTTGCTTCTAGTCTCCGAGGAGACCCAAATGCTCTCTGTGGTGATTGGCAGGCTGACTGTCTGTTAAGGACAGCCCCCCTGCTGGGTGACTGACAGCTAGGCTGGCATGACTGAGAGATAACTGAATAAAAGGCGAGGCTTTTGGCTTGGAAGGCAGCGTCGAACACTGGATGAAGGAACCGATGAAGAACTTGAAGGACGCCTGCTGCAACTCCTGGACTGTTGGTTTGCCTGGTGAAGCCCTGCTGTAGTGCCGAAACGCCAAGTTCGCATCGACAGAGAAGCCCCTGCAAGGACCACTTCTCCCCTTGAGTTGGTGGGACCAATCAACTCCAAAGTAAGCCACTTGGACATCCATTTCGAAGCTGGTTGAATTTCCACAGAGTTGCTGCTGGAAACCGTATAGCCAGAGAGAGCAACACCAGATTGTGTGCGTTGCTTTTAAGCTGCCCTAGAGTCCCAGTAAGATCCTCCGGACTGCCACGAAGCAGGACTGACCAAGCATGAGCCCCCTCAGCTGAGTGCGGAAGCCCAGAAGTAAGGACAGTCCACCTTGACTGCCAGAAACCGCTGTTAATGCTATTTGCTGTACCGCAAGGAGCTGAAACGCGAAATAGCCACTGAAAGTAAAGTTTGCCGGTTGTCAGTTTTGATAGTGCCAGTGCAGTGCGGGACCCCAGAAGCAAGGAAAGTCCATCTTGACAGCCAGGAACTGCAGTGTTGCTATTTGCCATAGACGCGAGGAGCCGAAACACTGAACAGCCACTGAAAGTGAAGTTTGCCGGTTGCATGTTTTGACCGTCCCAGTGTAGTGCAGGAGTCCCCCGATGTCCTCCCTCTTGTCTTGACGACTGAGGCCCAGGAAATGTGAGATCTGCAGAGCTGCACAGGAACCGGAGTCATCTGCTGCATCTTTTCTTCATTTTTAAAGGTACTGTACAAAGTCTAAGAGAACTTACCTCTTACTGTAAAAGTTTCTTGCATCTTCTACTACTCAGATCAGCTTGTGGGCCTACATTTGATTCTTCTTTTCTCCAAAGACTTCAAAATATTGTGCAACGCCTTTTCCATGAACCTACCAGAAGAGCTTCATCCTATATAAGACTTTTTGCCCATTGACTTTGGCCTAGCCTATTGTACTGAATGGCTCTTCTTGGGGGGGATCCAAAAGTATTTGCCTGCTTAAGAATATTTGTGGTCTCTTGTTTGTTCTAAATCATCTTTTTCCTTTGACTTCTTACTATATGATCCTAAATGCAACAGTGATATATTAATGTCCCCAGCACCCTAGCAATTGAAGTCACCTGAGGGTGTAGGTAGCGTCTGTGATATTAAGATTGTGTATTTCAATAAGTGTATTTGAGTGTTACTATTATATTGCTCCCTTCTGAAGAAGGCTTATTCGATTTGACTGATACATTAATAATTGTTTATTCAAGATACCTTGAGTGTAAGTTTATTTGAATGCTTGTAATTGCAAATCTCTAACTCCACTACAGCTCACATTGCCCCTCTTGAGATAAGCCTGGCTGCTCGACACACTACCAAAACTGTGTAGTACAGGCTTATACCAAAGGCTGGGCTTCCTATACATGTAGTCAGAGTTGTTTGTAGTGTTCTCAGAGAGTACTGCATACAAACTTCACCTAACACCCATTAATGGTGGCACCCGGTGGAAGGCCCTTCTGGCCTCCTTCTACTCCTTTAAGGTCATCATTCATGTTTACTTGAATGGTACCGTCTTGGTCCAAGGCCCTCAAACCAACCCTCTCTTTGACAGACGCTTCCAGCGCCTCATCAATTTCCTTTCTTCTCTTGATGTCCCCTCTCTTCCCTCCACGGCTTCCTCGCCCCCCCCCCCCTGTCTCCTCCTTGGCTACCTTAGCCTCTCCTCCTTCCTCTTCTGCATCCCCCAACCCACTCGGGCTGCTT
This sequence comes from Ambystoma mexicanum, assembly GCF_040938575.1. Lineage (NCBI taxonomy): Eukaryota > Metazoa > Chordata > Amphibia > Caudata > Ambystomatidae > Ambystoma > Ambystoma mexicanum. The sequence continues at coordinate 220,780,349 of NC_090927.1, read as the reverse complement.
CTACAACTCCGCAGGGCGTACCTCTGATATGTACCCCTCCCAGAAAGTCTTTCAAGGACGGCAACCTTCTCCATATTTCCATTCTAAACTCTCTCTCAGCTGTTTAACATTCTTCTGACATCTGCCGCCTCCTTGGAGGAACTTGACCTCGATATCCTCGGTCTCACCGAGACATGGTTCACAGTCAGCTCTGTCATGAGCTTTGACACTATCCTCCCTGATAGCTACAAGATCCTCTCCGCTCCCAGATCCAACCGTTCCGGAGGGGGTGTAGCCCTGATCTTCCCTGAGTGGATTCCTGTCTCGGTCATTCCTACGCAGTCCTACTCTTTCTAATGCCTCGTCTGCTCTCTCCCAACCCCCTCTCCTGGCCATTCCCTTACTGTGGCTACCATCTATCGGCCACCTGGTCAGATCCCTCCTTCCTCTGAGTGGGCGGACCTCTCCTCTTCCCTCCTAGTCTCAACCACTCAACTCCTCCTTTTTGGAGACTTCAACATCCACCTGGATGCTTCCTGTCCTTCCATGGACTCTTTCTTGACCACTGCCACTCTCACTCTATTTTGCCCTCTGGCCCAGCTCACTCTGGATGTTCTGATCTCTTCAGACCTCCCCCGTTCGATCCCTCTCACCACTCCTCTCTCCTGGAGTGATCACTTTCTCCTTCCCTCCCATCTCACCCTCTCTACCCCTCAGGCCAAGCCAACTCCAGCACTGCCACCTACCTTCTCCGTTATCCAACTCATGTAGCGTGTATGAGTTGAGGCTTTCGCCGCACTTTCTCACCCTGCCTCCCCACCCTCTCCCCCCTTGGCTGACTCTCACCCTGACACAGCCCTTTCCATGTTCCACTCTGCTATATCTGATACTCTCGATGTTCTTGGCCCTGTCGTGAGGATCCACATGAAGCCCAAAGCCAAGTGCAACTCTTGCTACGACTCAGACCTTGTGGCTGAGAGGAAATTGCGTGCTTCCGGTACATCCTCCGACAAACTGGCCCGACGCTTGCTCCAAAGGCAATACGGGCTCTCTGTCCGCCAAGACCAAGAAACACCAAGAAGAGAGCCCACATCCAAGTCTGTGTCTCAGCGGTATTTAACAACTCGGTCAAACTCTTTAGAATCTGCAAAGAGCTGGCCAATTCTGCTACACTCTCTACCTCTCCTATTCCCTCCCTGGCCCCTTGCACAGCCCTGGCTTCTCATTTCATCTCAACACAGGACATCCTGTCCTCTCTCTTTTCCTCTCTCCTAATCCCTCTACTCCTTGCTCTCCCTCTGGCTCTTCTGTGGCCACCTCTCCTCCCGCCTTTACCCTGTTCACCTCAGATGAGGTTTGAAAGTCTCGTCAAAACAGGTTCACCCCCGTTCCTTCAAAACCATCACGGACCACATTGACACCCTGTCTCCTGCTCTGGCTGATTTCTGCAACCACTCCTTCGCCACTGGAGTCTTCCCTTCCGCCCTGAAGAACTCCCTTGTGCACCCTATTCTTAAGAAACCATCTGGCGACCCGTCCTGCCCGGCTAACTATCGTCCAATCTCCATCACACCTTTCCTGGACAAACTCCTGGAAAAGCTGGCCATCTCCCAGCTTAATCTTCACACTGTTGGTGGTCTCCATGACCATCGGTCTGGCTTCAGAGCTGCCAGAAGCACGGAAACTGCTCTCCTAAACATCCGTGAAGACCTGCTCTCCAACCTTGATTCCAAGTCCCCCTGTGTCCTCATCTTACTTGATCTCTCTTCTGCCTTTGACAGGGTCAACTATGCCATCCAACTCAACCGTCTCCGTGATAACCTGGGTATCACCGATCAGGTCCTGGCTGGGCTGACCTCCTTCCTCCCCGATCGATCCTCCCAGGTCCAACTTGGGTCCTTCCTCTCCTCTATCTCCATCTCTAACTGTGGGGTTCCTCAGCGGTCTAACCTCTCTTCCTGGCTGTTCAACCAATACCTGGCACGTCTTGCCCAGCACATTGCCACTCTCTGCACCAAATTTCAGTGCTATGCAGATGATACTCAGCTTATTTTAAGGCTTCCTTCCGCCACCTGTTCTTCTCTCACCTCTGCCTGTCTGTCCGCCATCCAGAAGTGGTGTGCCGCCAATGATCTCTGCCTTTATGCCAATAAGACAGATTCTCCATTGGCACACCTGCTCCCTCCTTTCCTGTCACTCTCTGCCCGGCCTCTCTTGGCCCTCTTCCTGCTCCCACCTGTGAGGCTACAAATCTCGGGGTCATCTTAGACTCCATACTTTCCTTCTCTCCTCACATCTCTGACGTCTCCAAGAAGTCACACTACCACCTGCACCCCCCCCCAGAGGTGGTATTCTTCTCCTCTCCTTCCCCCAGAAGCTCCCCATTACCAGAGCTATGGTTCTCTCTAGGCTGGACTACTGCACCAGCCATTTTCTAAATCTGCCTGCCTCCATCTTCGCCTTCTGCAACTCATACAAAACAGGACTGAGACACTTGTCCTTAGCCTCAAGCCCAGGGATTGCATCTCTCCAGGACTGAAATCTCTGCACTGGCTCCCAGTGGCAGTGAGGATTAAGTTCAAAAACCCTCTGCATTGTCCAGAAGGCCTTCTGGGGACTGGGACCTCAATACCTTCAACTCTCTCTTCCTATATCTTCCCCCCGCTCAAGCTCTTCGCTCATCCACCTCCAACTCCCTCAGGGTCAGTCGCTTCTCCAAGCATCGAGTTGGTGGTAGATATTTCTTCTGCTGGGGCCTCCCTCTGGAACAGCCTGCCTGCCTCTCTGAAACTTGAGAACCATCTCTGGTTCCGGAAGCACCTAAAGACCTTCCTCTTTGCTTCTGCTTTCTCTCCTCCTCTCCCATGCTAATCTCCTGGCTGAATCTGAAACTGCACTGGTTACCTGGCTATCCTCCGATCTAGGGCCCTGGTCCCCTCCCCGCCATTTGCACACCTGCATTGCCCCCCTGGCAACCCTTTCACTCAGGGACTGTTCTGTATCCTTACAGCCCCTACTACCACTTGCCACCTGATGTCTGCACTTTTATTTATTGTCTTGATTTATCTTACTGTTATCCTATGTACTGCACTGTCCCCTCCCATTCCCCGCTCCCCTGCACTTGCGTGATCTCAATGTCACCTGGCCTAGTAGGATAGTTGTCTGTCTTCCCTCTGTTTCCCCTCCTTTGCCGAATCGCGCCTTGAAACACTTGTGTATAGGCACGTTATAAATGCCATATCATATCATGATTCATGTCATGTCCAGTACTTCCTGCAGCAGCTGAGGGATGTGCTGCTCCTGCCGGGCCACTGGAGGTATCCACGGACACTCTTGCTGGACTGGTAGAATATTTTCCCCTATACCTCAGTGAGTAGGAACCTTTTCCCACACTAACAGATTATTTTACTCTTTTTATGGGTGTCATTCGTAAGACTCTGCATAGGGTTCTTTTAATTGTAACCTCTGTCAACTTTTGGTATATACCCTTTTATTGTTACAGGGTTGCCCTGAGGGGCCCCTGTTTTACTTTCTCTGGCTAACCTCGTGAGAACTACAGTTCCCATGGGTAGAAAGGATAGGTCTATCCCTACTACATCTTGTTAGTTGAAAACCAGCACCCACCTTATGTGGAGTGCTGGGGAGATACAATGCATCCCTTTTCTCACTAGAACTGTAACAATTCCGTTACAGGGACAAGCTTACCTTAAATGGCTGGCGACAGTGAACCTTTTTACAAATTCAGTGCACCTTTACCACAGGCTGTCTGCACAGCTGTGGTACAGGCACACAAGGGTGCCCATTTTACAAAAATGGCCCAGTCTTCTTTTTTTGCCATTTTAGCATTCCTTGTCCTTTCTTGGATCTTCACCTGCCCTCCAGTCTGCCTGCGATAATCCGGTTCAAACTGAGGATGGCTGTCCTGAAAGGACTGCCACTCTCCTTAGCCCCCCCAAGTTTGAATGTTGCACGTCTTTTTCGATTGGCTGGGTTCCTGCATAAAAGTCTGATCCTGGAAGCTGAAGAGGTAGTTTACCACTGGACCTGAATCCAAAGAGGAAGATGAAGAAAACGTGCCTGTGACGATTTCCAGCAACCGGAGAGCCTGCTGTGTAACCACAGCTTGCTGCTACCCTTCCTTCCAAGCGACCTGGGGACTCCAAAAACGACCACTATCCAGTAGATGATCCACTAGACAGTAGAAGACCTGAGATGTGAGCATGCCATGTTGTGCTGCAACCTTGCGGGCTGCAATACACCAATATACTAGGAGCTTCAGCCATTGTGCGGTACACGGTCTTCCAAATCGAGCTGAAACCTTCGTGGCACCCTCATGGACTCTCCAGAGACGCGATTCCAGTCCTTGAAGTCCTCTCACCAGAGTGCTGGACCAGATTAGTGACGTGAATTCAATCGGCCATATTCAGTCTTCTGGCTCCTGAAAAGGGCGTCAAAACAGAGCTGCATCCAGCAGCGAAGTAACTCTTATCTGGAGCCTTCCCTGTTGATCCTTGCTGCAAAATCCCTTCAAAAGTTCTGTTGGGTAAGATTTTCACAGAACTGGTAAATCTTTCTGACCTGGGTCAACCCCAGATCTTTTTTGCTTTACTAGTGGGTTATTTTTCCTTAATACCTCTGAGTGTGAACCTTTTTCCACACTCACAGAATCTTTTACTCTTTTTATGGGTGTCATTTGTTGGACTCTTCCATAGTGTCTTTTTATAGTTATCCTCTTAAACAACTTACTGGCAATAAGTATCTGGTGCTGGGTTGCCCTAGGGGCTCCCCTTTTAACTTTAATTTGCTAACCTTGAGAGAACTACAGTTCTCAAAGGTAGAAAGGATCTTTGGTTCGCTTTAACATTTTGTTAAGTGAAACCAGCACACCCCACCTTATGTGGGGTGCTGGGGAGATACAATGTATCCCCTTTCACACTAAAACTAACAATTCGGTTACAGGGACAAGATTACCTTCAATGGCTGGTGGCAGTGATGCCCTGAATTAATTTGATTCACCTTTACCGCAGGCTGTGTTCACAGCTGCAATAAAGGCACCCAAGGGTGCTCATTTTACCAAAATGGCCCAGTCTTCTTTTTTCGCCATTTTGGTATTTCTTGTCTTTTCTTGTTCCTTCCCCAGTCATCCAGGGTGGCATATTCCTTTGTGTGATTTTTATCTCTGGCAGGAGTCCCATGGATTCTCCGCTCAGGCTCCAGTCTGTCTGAGGGTAGGAAGTGAGGGAGGAGTCTTCCTCCTTGTCGGAATGGGGACAAATCCCAGTGGGGGCTAGCTGTCCTGATTGGACAACCAGAACGCCCCTTGTTGTAAAATGCAGGGAGAGAATGCAGAAGACAGAATGCCAAATCTTCAGAACCGCATTCAGCTGCGAGGAAAACCTTGCCTAGAGCCTTCTCCATCGATCCCCGCTGCAAAGTCCCTTTCAAGGTCCTGTTTTCAGTCACCACAACAAGGAATTCACTGACCGGGTTTTTGGCTGCAGATCGTGGAGTTCTCCTTCTGCAAAAATTTTCTTCAATGCTGAGGTACTGTGTTGGCTTGGGTATGTACTTCCCTCACGTCTCCTAGGATTTCTGTTCAGTTCTGGGGTGTTTTCTGTGATAGGGAGGCCTCTCATCCAGTGCACTCAGTCCCACTGCTAGAATCCTGCTAGGGTGTCTTCTGCAAAGCCCCTGGACTCTCTTCTAACCCTAGAAGTAAAGCACTCACCCGTTTGCCCAGTCTTCCTAAGGAACTCTGGCTTTTGCTACTTAAGAACCTATTCTGACACGGTCTGTTGGTCACTAGATCATAGTGACCCCCCTTCTGCCACTGAGAACACTCATGCTCCAAGAATAAGGGAAATACTTTTTTGGGATTGGGACTTTTGCCTAGAAAAAGAAATCGAGTGTTTAAAAGTTGCTTACTTGTAAAGAGTTGGTTGGTAACTGGAACTCTTAAGAGTGAACAGTTAGAAAAGTTTGTAATTATCTTGAATGTGTGACGCACTATTCTCAAAAGTATGGTTAACATCTTTTCTTCCTTAGAAAATTTTTTGCCATTCTAATAGAAAGTAGATGTGAACGTATATTACTCCCCTGTGATTAGGTTGTGCCTCTAGTGTTGGTTTCACGAGATTATTCCTGCAGGATCATTGTACGAGTGTCCCCCAACTGGGTCTTGCTTCCCCTGACTTGCTGCTAGTCTGTCCAGAACGGTATCCAGTGATTCCATCAAATACAAAGCGTAGAATGCAAAAGCATTGAAAAAATAATGCATTTTTTTGTAGGTAAAGGTTTTTTTATTTAATTAAAATGGGTTTTAATGGGTAAAAAGAGGGGTTTGGGGGACCCCCCCCTCGACCCTCCCCCCATTAAATTTTGCTTTTTTTCGATGAATTGTTTTCAGGCTTTTGCATTTGATGCTTTTGATGTCGAGGCTATCACTAGGAACCGTCCAGAATAAGTCTGTATTAGGTTGTTGCCTACCTAGAATAACTGAGTCATTTAGTAAAGTGTAACATTGGGTTTTGCTTTCCCTGTGCTTTTATAGACCGATGGCAGGGAGTCTTTGGTTCCAACTGTCCCTTATAAATCATACATAAGTTCCTTGTGTAGCTGGGAAAGATCTAACCCGGACTCCATTGGGAGGTTAAAAAAGTATATGGGGTTTTTACCTTGAGTTAGCTGTGTGCCATCCCAACAAAGTTACACGAGTTACTGCTTATCTCCATCTGTGGCTCACTGATCACGAAAGCACCTGTAATGAATATTGAATATTACATCCATAGGTTTTACTCGCCTAGTATAACTGTGTGTTATCACAAAAGGAGTTCTAGGTTTTTGCTGTTCCTGGAATAAGTGTTCCACTATTTACAAAAAGTATATTGTCCAGTTGACTGATTATATGATTTGTACTGAGAGTCACTGTACAACTGGTAGGATCTACTGCCCCCCCCCTTGCCCATCCATTAGCTAACTCCCTCACCTTGTTCACTGGGTCAACTGCTGGAAAGTGAAGACAAAAAAGGGGTCTTAAACCCTGCCCCTTTCCAATAGGCAAGTCTCGACAATGGTGGCCTGCTCTAACAATCACACTCAGTGACCCAGTTCATGTGCAGACTTTCCAGCCTGGATTGAAAACATGGCCCCATCAAAGGTAACAATAGTGTCCATGTGGTGGGAGCGCTTCATGGTCTGTATTTGGGCGTTGACTATGTTGAAGTGCTGTTTGTGTGGACTGCTGTAGTTGCCAGTGCAGTGAATGGGAAATTCTGCACACTGGTGCTCTGTTGCGGTTTCTCTACTGGCCGTGGCGTTTGTTCGTTCAACCATGGGGGTCTCCTTGGAAATGTAGTACAGGTATGGGCAAGGTAAGGTGGTACTTTTTCCATGTAGACAGGCACAACGAAAAAGGATAGGGATTGGGCCTTTCCAAATGCCACACTCTGCCTTTTTGGCAGGACTGGCTCTGGGAATCCCTCTGATAGGGCTCCCAACACAGGCTGAGTCCAATTTAAAATCGATTGAACTAGCTGACCCCCGCCCCGTCACACCTGAAAAGCAATTTAAAGTTCCCTGAACAGCTGCACCCTTTTAGTAGAGTATTGAGAACCTGAACATTCAGTGATCTAAAAACAGCCATCTCCCTCCTCCAAAAAAGCCTCAATACATGCTGCCAGGTGTCCAAATCCTAGTAAAAGAGCGTCCTGATAAGACAGACCCTACATCCCTTCTCAGTACTATGATCACATCAGCTGCACACAAGCAATCCTCTGATGCAGCAATGCAACCTGTAGCTGGTGATACCTCTAGTATACCTCAGGAATGAAGACTAATCAAACTCTCAGGGGGACGCTTCCTCCACTTCCCCTAGCCATTGCCTGGTTGTGCTCCATTGAAACCTGCATAAAGCTGATCAGATTTCTCCAAAATGACAATCCTAATCAAAAGGTATCAACATTGCACGAATACTCCTGCCTTCAACTATGTACCATCCCTCCTCCCTAGTTTTAAAATCATCCCTCCCATCTAACAGTTGCTCTTGTGGGGCATAGTGGTGGTTGGGAGTAGGTCACCTTGGATCCACAAGTATTCTTCACCATATCATGGTGGATAGCTAGCTACATCTGGAGAATCCAGGTCCCTGATTTGCCTCTATGCTAGGTCTCTTTCACCAATACCTTCTCTCTTGTGCACCATTCTGCTAGATTCCCTGTGAAATGAGTGGATTTTCAACTGGTGTCCCACTACTATTCAGAAGCTCTAGGCTGATATCAGGAAAGAAAAATGTGCATCTGTCGATTAAGTCGAAATTGTAAGATGAATGAAAGTGCCTATTTATCATTGATGTCCCGCTTCTGCAGTACCTCGGACACAGGCTACATTGCTAGTCTCCTGCTGAGGGTGGCTTGTACCAAATCCTGATCTATTTGCATCCAGCTGCCCAAAGATTCAAGATGTCCCTTATTCTGAGCCTCATTCAGTATACCATATTTAGTTTTGAAACTAGATCAGACAGGGGATTATCTGTCTTGGGTTTCATGGGACCCTTATTGCAAGAGTGGAGGCTGGCGTAACCTGTAACACAATTTGCAAGCGCTCCAGGATACAGCCATTAATGTCCTCCACTTCATCAGGAGCCTTATTCAGAGGTTATTTTCCTCCTGGCCCCGTTCTCAAGCTGTTCACACTACAGGGCTGCAGTGGCATCCTTCAAGGCCTTGCATTGTTCAAGGTAATGTAAATTTTGGCTCCTCTCATGGCCACTGATGGCTTAAAGAGCAGAGCTGTCAGTTCCGTTTGGAACGCATCCCTGCTTTCAACTTTAAGGTTTTACAATGAACATTGGACCAATTCTGTAGTAAGTGGCATTCCCTCCGTTGGCCTCTCTACACTTCTCTCTCCATCTCCTGGCTGGCAGGTGTGCCAGGAGTAGTAGGGTTCTGTGGCAGGTCGGAAGGAGTCGGACGCGTTAAGAATGTGTTACCTTTTTTCAATGAAATTATAAGTAAAGGCTCATCTTTACTTGCTACTAAAGAGATCACCCTGCTTATCGAAATTAACTAAAGATGCTCGTCTGTCGTCACAACGTCCAAAAGCAACTGTCCGCAGTCCCAAATCTAACGCTACATGACCCTACCACTAACATTGATAACTCAAAATGGGCCAAAAGAATTTCTCTTTTCTTGGTTGTCTCTTCTTGCCTTTCTTCCAATGGCTTTCTCTTTCAATCTGTAGCTTATATTCTGTGGTTATTGATATTGAAATGTCTCAGTTCAGAATATATGCTTCTTTAAGTGATCTTTCCCAATAGTGTCTGGAGATTTCCTTTTTAAACTTCTGTAGCTCATCCCATATACTTGTAGGCCTTGTACGCTTTAGTTCCAGATTTACTACAATTTTCCTTGGAATACTTTCTCACCCTTGTATCTTTATTGGTATGTCTCAAATTCTTGAGAGTTAATCCTTCCTAGGTTTTGTAACAGTATGACTTATTTCCCCCTTGCCTTGGTTCTTGGTACTGGATTTTCTCTGCTGATTCTGTTCTCACAAGTGTTGTGAAAAGAGACTTATTTGTGGTGGCCTCTCTTTCAGCCCCTGTACCTGGGGGTTTCTCCCAGGGTATTCGCTTCCACTTTTTATCTTATTCACAAATAGCGTTATTCGTCACGCACTATTGATTTCACATATCTCCAATTCTGCTCATTTAATGTTCGACTATAATACATTTTGAGTTTGAGAAGCCTCTCTCCTTCCAATACATTGACTTGGTAGTCTCCCTCCTTTCCCATTCTCCCCAGTACCTTTTCTGACTAAGGGAAACCTCGAAGGGCTCAGCATGCACTCGGGTATTTAGCTTCTCGGTTGTTCTGCTCTGGATTTGCTGGTATTGCGTTCTCGTTCTGTAGCGGGATGACGTCTATGAACACAGACAGCAGGGAGCATGTAGTACTCCCTTCTCGGGTAGTTTCAGCACCATTAGCTGGGTCCCTAGCCCACCACGATGCAGCGGTGGTCACGGCACAACCTTGCACAGGTCTTTGGTTCCCGTTTGGCAACGGTTCTCCTGTTGCAGGATTCGTCGTCTCTCTGGCGTCTCACTCTGATGTTCCTCAACAGTACATTGTTCGCGGGCTCTGTGACTTCGTTCTGCTCTGCCTTTCCAAGGCATAACCACATCAGGGGGCTTCCCCTACATACCATGTTCTAGCTCCTCACAAAAGCTACCCGTCTGTTATCGCAGTGTCCCTTTTTAAAGAGACATTTCCTTTTCCTTGGTATAGCTTGTTCGTCCCACATTGCCTCAAGCAAAATAAAAGGATGACAGATTAGTCTTCACAGCTGGCAGTCCCATATGGCCAGATGAACGAGTTACTTACCAACTGTTAACGTTCTTTCGATTGGATGTTCCTCCAACGTATTCCTCATCTTAGATGTATTCCATCTAGCTTTAGCTGCTTCAGAAAATCTTTCGGCAGAGGGCGCCGAGTCGATGGTCCCTCAAAGGCCTCTGTCCAGGGTGACATCATCGGGTGTATAAGTAGCACGTGCGGCGCCCGTTGGCCTCAGATTATTTTTTTTCCCTCTTCATTATTGATTTTTCACTGTGCTGGCCGACAGGTATTTGCCTTGCGAGAGTTGGAGTAGCAATAGCCCAGAAAAATCTACAGAGGAGTAGGATGGGAGGGCGATGAGGAATACGTTGGAGGAACATCCAATCGAAAGAACGTTCTTCGAGTGGATCGCGTCCTCTAACGTATTCCTCATCTTAGATAGACTCCCAAAGCAGTATGGACAATTCCCCTGGAGGAGGGTTTAGATTTTTCGATACTCTTAGATGGCTGAGTATAGTATTGCTTTTCCAAAATTTAGCTCCTTAGACTGGGAAGCATCCAGGCTATAGAATTTTGAGACAGTGTGCAGGGAGGACCAAGTTGCTGCTTCACAAATGGACCTTATAGGAACACCTCTTTGTAGGGCTGTTGAAGAGGCGATGCCTCTGGTGGAATGAGTCCTTAGACCTTCTGGTGGGTCTTTTTGTGCTAATCTATAGCATTCTGAAATACAAAGCACAATCCAGCGTGATATTGTTTGCTTTGTCACTGACTGACCCAATTTCTTTCCTGTGTAGCCAATAAACAGGTGATTGTCCCTCTAAGCTTAGAAAGCCTAGAGATGTAAAAGCTTAAAGCTCTTTTCGGATTCAACCTGGGTAATCTTTCCTCCTCCTCAGTAGGATGAGGTGGAGGATAGAATGCGGGTAAGACAATTTTCTGACTTAAATGAAAATCGGATACCACTTTTGGTAAAAATTAGGGTTTAACCCTCAACACAACTCTGTCCTTATGGAACACAGTATAGGGTGGCCCAGAAGACAGTGCCTGCAACGCGCTCACTCTTCTTGCGGATGTTAAAGCAACTAGGAAGGCAGTTTTCCAAGTTAGTAATCTTAATGGACAAGTGTGCAAAGGTTCAAAAGGAGCACACATTAAGAATTTTAGGACCAAATTGAGATCCCAAATTGGCACTTGAAAAAGGTAAGGAGGAAACACATTAGTGAGTCCTTTTAAGAATTGTACTACCAAAGGACGCTTTAAGATGGAAAGTGCCGCAAGATAACCTTTAATGGTTCCAACATTTAAACCTCTATGTGCTAGGGACATGAGGAAGGACAGTACTTCTGGAATGGAACATAGAAAAGCATCAACGTTCTTTTCTCTGCACCAGATGCAAAACTTTTTCCAACGGCAACGGTAGAGATTTTGTTGCTGGCCTTCTTGCCGAAGGCAACACCTCCTAGACGTCATCTGGAAGGTTCCAATCCTTGTATCTCAGCCTTTCAGATACCAAGCATGAAGGTTGAGCGTTTTGTCCTCTGGATGGAGAACCTGACCCTCCATTTGAGAGAGAAGGTTCTCTCTCTGAGGAAGACGTACTGGGGGACAGATGGACATGTCTAGAAGGTCCGGGGACCACGTTCTCCTGACCCAATCCGGGGCAATTAGGATCATGCGGCTCCCAAAGCGTCTCAGTCTCCTGATGACCTGAGGAATGACGGGAATCGGAGGGAACGCGTATAATAGTGGGAAATTCCACTCCACCACGAACGCGTCCTCCAGAGCTCCTCTCGGGGGAAATTCCCTTGAGCAATACCTTTCACACTTCCAGTTGATCCCGGTCGCAAATAGGTCCATTTGAGGGGTTCCCCAAAGGGTGAAGATCTCTTGAATGACTTCTTGAGCCAGTTCCCATTCGTGGGATAATGCTCTGCCTGCTCAGAGCATCTACCGTCATATTCTCTTCCCCGGCTAGGTGAACTGCCGTTAAAGAGATTCCTTCTTGAATTACCCAATACCAGAGTTGCATTGCCTCTCTGCACAGAGGTAGTGACCCTACACCTCCTCTTGTTTAGATAATGCATGGCCACTGTGTTGTCCGTCATTATCAGGACATTATTTCCTCTGATAGATGGTAGGAAAGCTTTCAGCGCTAGTCTGATTGCTCTCAGCTCCAGAAGGTTGATGTGTAGTTTGGACTCCGATGGAGACCAACGACCGCTGATTGTCAAATCGTTGACATGAGCTCCCCACCCCTTGAGTGAGGCGTCCGTCACTACTGTGATCTCCGGCCATGGTTGCCAAAAAGGTTCTCCTTTCAGGATATTCTCTGAACAAGTCCACCATAGAAGATCTTGACGAACCTTGTTCGGAATCTGGAGAAGATCCATCATTCGACCTGAGAATTGGGACCATTGAGTCTTTAGAGCCCATTGAAGGGATCTCATTCTCAGACGTGCCTCTGGCAATAGAAAGATGCAGGATGCCATGAGGCCGAGTAACCTCAAGAAGTCGTAGGCCTGGAGATTTTGGGCATTTTGGGATTTGGAAACCATCTGAAGAATGTCTTGAGCCCTCGACCTGGGAGGCGAGCTCTTTCCCAGGGATGTGTCCAGTAGAGCTCCTATTTATTGGAGCCGTTGAGAAGGTGTCATTTGTGACTTCTTGAAATTGAGTGAGAAGCCCAGTCTGTGGAGGAAGTAGCAGGTGACTTTCAGGTGATCTAGCGCCTGCTCGGCATAGCGTGCTCTGATCAGCCAATCGTCCAGTTAGGGGTAGACGTGAATCCCCTCCTCTCCTGAGGGTGCACTGCCACCACTACCATCAATTTGGTGAAGGCCCTCGGGGCGGAGGTCAATCTGAATGGCAGGACTCGAAACTGATAGTGTGAGTCGCCAACCACGAACCTCAGGTATTTTCTGTGCTTGAGACGAATCGGCACATGAATATAAGCATCCTAGAGGTCCAATGACACCAACCAATCCTGAAGTTGAAGGGCCTGAAGGATCTGAGAAAGGGTAACCATGTTGAACTTGTCCTTCCTGTGGAACTTGTTCAAGTTTCTTAAGTCCAGGATGGGTCTCAGTCCTCCGTCCTTTTTTGGGATAAAAAAATACAGGGAGTACCATCCCTTGTTCCTCTCCGCTGCAGATACCGGTTCTATAGCACCTTTCTCCAGCAGGGTTAAAACTTCCTGCTGTAGGAGCGGTCTGAAAACTACCAAGAGTGTCTCCTTGGTGGATTGCTTTGAGGTTGCGTTAGAAAAGGAAGGCAATAACCTTGGGCTATTATTTCTAGAGCCCAAACATCTGAAGTAATGGCTCGCCATTCTTGCAGATGCTGTGACAGGAGTAACAATAGGATCGTCCCCTCCAAGATTGACCTGGTGCACGAAAAGGCTGAGGTTGCCTGATGGCAGCTCCCAAAGACTTGGCAGCTGCCTTTGAGGTCTGCAACCTCTCAAGGCTCTCGTCAGCCTTGCTGCCAAAAAGGTGAGACCCGTCAAAGGACATGTTCAGAAGACTGTTCTGCACGTCTGGTGCAAAACCCGACTTCCATAACCACGCAAATCTGCGCATGACCGTGCTAGTGCCCATGGACCTGCTCACACTATCTACAGTGTCAAATCCAGATTCAAGGGATTCCTGCATGGCCTCCTTTGCATCTCAAACGATGGCTAGGAATCCTTCCCCTTATGGTATGTGTTCTGCCGCCATTGCAATGCACTCCCACAGAGTGTACGAAAACTTTGCCAAGGCACATGTGGAGTTGGCTGATTTTAATGCCATACTCCCAGCTGCAAATACCTTCCGTGCCCAGCCATCCACACGCTTATCGTCCCTGTCCGGAGGGATAGAAGGGTACGCCAGTTTGTTAAAAGCTGTGGCTGCCTGTATGACCAAACTCTCTGGAGTGGGATGTTTAGACAGATAGCCGGGGTCGTTACTGGCAGGGCGGTATTTTGAAGTAAGGGATTTATTCACTGGCGGAATAGAATCCGGAGTCTCCCAATCTTTGGCCACCCTATTTTGCAAGACTATGTGAAAAGGTTGGATTGGTTCTTCAGTAGGACCATGACCCAATATGTCTGTTAGATCATCTTGGATGAATTGGGCTACAGGTCTGGCCCATCCTAAATAATCTATTACCTTTATCATTAGCCGACGGTATGATGGACTGGCATGTTCTCCTGGTTCTGGTCTACCAAAGTCATTTTCAGGAGATGTATCAATACCACTAGTATTGTGCAGTGATTCAACCAAATCCCTCATCCTGCTTTCTTCTGAAATCAGGCATTTCGAGACATTTGGGGTGCCATTTTCTAGCCCAAAAGGTACATTCTCCTCATCAGACTTTTCCCGTTCCTCATAAATTGAGGTCAGAGATTTAAAAAAACTCTTTCCTAGGAAGAGGTATTACAGGTGTTTCCCTTTTTCTGACTGATTTTGCCGAACTGGGGGGTTTGGCGTCGAGGGCTTCGGTGTCGACAAAGGCGTCGACGCAATACCAGTCTTCGACAGCGCCGGCTTCGATGGCGTCAAGGAGCTCTTCGAAAACTTGCCCTTCGAGGTATGTTCGGCATCGGTGACCTCGAGCGGTCGACTCGACTTGAGCGGATTTTCTCGCTCAGCGTCCTAAAAGGTTCTCTATCCTTCCTCTTTCGATCACCCGGGCCTGAGGGCGCGGACCGAGGCTTCGCTTTCTCGAACACCATCATTTTGACCCTGAATGCTTCCCATTCTTCTGATGACAAATGTTTAGTGGGACATTTCATCCTTTTTGGGGATTTGTCCGAGGACGAGGTGGAGGGGGACCTGTGGCGTTGTTTCTTCAATTTTTTCATCGAAGACGACGAGCGATGGGAATCGCTTCGGGACCTGGACCGATGCCTTTCGTGTCGAGGAGATTTTTCCTCACGGGACTTCGACTTGACGCTAGAGGCTTTACGGTCGGATTTGCGACCTACCTGTAGTTTTCCTCTCCTTTCTCGCAAGGCCTTCCACGTCATCGCCTGACACTTCATACAGGCCTCCATGTCGTGGCCTTCTCTGAGGCACCACAAACCCTCTCGGTGCTGTGATCGACATTTTTGAGCCACACGACTTGCACTTTTTGAAACCCAATTTCGGGGTCGGCGTCCATGACTAGGACATCTTCGTCTTTCTTATATTATTTACTATTCCTTCACAGAGCTCGAGGCATGCCTAATCTCCGAAGCAATGTATACTACGGAAAAACGGAACTGTAGCCAACGGGCGCCGCGCGTGCAACTTATGCACCGGATGACGTCATCCTCGATGGAGGCCTTCTAGGGACCATCAACTCGACGACATCGAAGCACGGCGCCCACTGCCGAAAAATTTTCTGAGGCAGCTAACGCTCGATGGAATACATCTAAGATGAGGAATACGTTGGAGGACACAATCCATAGGCGTGTCTGTAACACTATCCCCATCGTGACGTGTAGTATACCAAAAATCCATCACGCGCCGAGGTCCCTCCGGGAGCCCAAGGCTATAGTGAGTGAGTACATAAAGAGAGAAAGTAGTAAGACGTCCATGTTCCTTCCACCCCGAGCGGGGAGGGAGGGAGGGAGGGTGCATGTGAATCTAAGCAGATACAATCACCAGTAATGCTATTACGGTAAGTAAGGAACAAGTTACTTACCTGCAACTGTTGTTCTCCAGCATGGGTCTGGCATGGATTCACATGCTCATGAATATTCCCCGTCGTCAGGCTGGGAATCCTCGGTAAAGAAAAAACCAGTATCAGTTTCGTTTCTGATCTGTCTTTCGTAGTAGTAACCAATCACTGGTCTCTGCGTCATACTGACCACAGCCAATGACTGCCCTCTACCTAAGCACCGCCTCTGGCAGCCATCTTCAGATTTGGAAGCACGTGAAGTGGCAGTATGACCAAGTGAAGAGCCGCAGAGGGGTAGGCGGGAGGGTTCGCATGTGAATCCATGCCAGACCCATGCTGGAGAACAACAGTTACAGGTAAGTAACTTGTTCCTTCTCCAGCATGGGGTCTGGCATGGATTCACATGCTCATGAATAAAGAATACATAGCAGTACACACATGCACAACTACGGGAGGTGGCAAAGGCTCAACATTAAGCATTGCATCAAACACAACATTAAGCATCTTACCTCCCCACCAGGCTCACACCTCAGGCGAACAGGTTGCGCAGCACTGCTTGGCCGACCCTGGACTCCTCCCTGGAATCCCGATCGACGCAGTAGAACTTCGTGAAGGTGTGCGTCGACCTCCACGTAGCAGCCCTGCATATGTCCAGCAGGGGCACACCGGAAAGGAACGCCGTGGTAGCTGCGATCGCTCTGGTGGAATGGGCTCTCGGACGGCCAGGCAGCGGTCGGTTTGCCAACCGATGACAGTACATGATACAGCCGGAGAGCCATCTGGAAATGGAAGCCTTCGAGAGAGCCTTCCCCTGATTGACAGGTCCAAAGTTCACAAAGAGTTGTGACGTCTTCCGAAAACACTTCGTGCGGTCCACGTAGAACTTCAGCGCTCTAGCCACATCCAGCGAGTGCAAAGTTCTCTCAGCCGGCGACGAAGGCGACGGGAATACAGGCAACACCAAGGGTTCGTTGAGGTGGAAGTCTGACGGTACCTTGGGCATGAAGGAGGGGTGCGTCCTGAGCACTACCCTCGTGTCGTGAAAAGTCAAGTACGGGGCCTTGCAGGAAAGGGCCTGGATCTCTCCCACCTGTCGTGCGGAGGTGATGGCCACAAGAAACGCTGTTTTCCACGACAGAAACTTCAACGGGGCCGAGTGCAGAGGCTTGAACGGAGGTCCCATGAGCTTGGTCAGCACCACGTTGAGCTCCCACGCCGGGGCTGGAGCCTTCACCGGCGGGAACGATCTGAACAGTCCCTTCATGAACTCTTTCACCAGACGATGAGACCACAAGGACGTCCGCCACGTGGTTCTGGTGTATCGGGAGATCGCAGCAAGATGAATCTTGATGGACGCGTGTGCCAGTCCAGCTTTGGCCAGCGTCAGCAGGTACGGCAGTACTTGGGGAGCCGTAATCCGTAGAGGGTTAATCTTCTGTGCGTGGCACCAGACAGAGAACCTCTTCCATTTGTGTCCGTAGCATTTAAGAGTCGAGGACGCCCTGGCCTTTGCAAGAATCTCTCTGCAGTCGGCCGGTATGTCGTATCCTCCAAACTCTAGCGCTGCAGGAGCCAGGCCTGCAAGTTCAGCGATTTCGGGTCGTGGTGGAGGATGGCGCCTCCTTCCCTGGAGAGCAGATCCGCGTCCACCGGCAGCTTGATTGGCGGGGACGCTGGCAAGTCCAGAAGGTCCGGGAACCATATCTGCCTCGGCCACGCAGGTGCGACGAGGATCATCCTGCACCGTGACCTCTTGAGCTGGTTGACGAGCCGGATTAGTAGTGGCAAAGGAGGGAACGCGTAGAGGAACAGGCCCTCCCAGGGGAACGAGAAAGCATCGCCCATGCTCCTCGCCTGGGGAAACTTGGAGTTCGTCACCGTCACGAACAGGTCGATCTGGGGTGTGCCCCACCGTCGGAAGAGGCGATCCACTAGATCCTGCCATAGTTCCCACTCGTGGCACGAGCGCAGCTCCCTGCGCAGCTCCCTGCTGAGTGAGTCGGCGATGGTGTTTTTTATCCCTGCCAGATGAAACGGCACCAGAAACATCCCTTGGGCGACTGCTCAATGCCACAGGTCCTGCGCCTCCTTGGACAGTGCTGGGGACCTGGTTCCGCCCTGTTTCCTGATGTAAAACATGGTGGTGGTGTTGTCGGTGAAGATCCTCACCACCTTGCCCTTGAGGGACGGAAGGAAGGACCTGAGGGCCCAAAACACTGCACGGAGCTCCAGGACGTTGATATGTAAGGATTTCTCCGTCGGGAGCCAAAGGCCTCTTGCGTGCAGATTTTCGGTGTGCGCTCCCCACCCTTCCAGGGAGGCATCCGTGGTCACTGTCTCCTGGTGGGCTGGGGTCTGGAAGTCCACGCCCGCCGTCAGATGCGCGCGGGTGCCCCACCACCGGATCGCTCGTCGGAAACTCGTCGAGTGTGATCCTTTCCTCGAAGCTGCCCGTCGTTTGGATCCAGCGCGCGTCCAGGAACTCCTGCAACGGGCGCATCCGGAGCCTGCACATGGGAATGAGGTAGATGCAGGAAGACATCATTCCGAGGAGGGACATGATGGACCTCACCTTGGCCGCGTCGGCCACCAACATCCGCTGCACCTTGCCCAGGATGGTCCTGGTCCTCTCCTCCGACGGGCAGGCCAGAAGGGACACTGTGTTGAGCCTCGCTCCCAGAAACAGAGCGTCTTGCGCGGGTACCAGGTGGGATTTAGCGTAGTTCACGGAGAATCCCAGGTCCGTGAGAAGTTGGACGGTCCTTGCCGTGTGAACCACGGCGAGCTCCCTTGTCTTGGCTCGGATGAGCCAGTCGTCCAGGTAGGGGTAGACGTGGATCCCTTTGCGGCGCAGCTGCGCCGCCACCGGTGCGAGGCACTTTGTGAACACCCTGGGTGCCGACCGTAGTCCGAAGGGGAGGGCTTTGAACTGGTAATGACGCCCTTGGACCACAAACCTGAGGAATTTTCGGTGCCCCTTCAGGATGGGAATATGGAAGTAGGCATCCTCCAAATCCAACGACGACAGGAAGTCTCCTTCCTCCAGCTGACCCAGGACGTGCTGGAGGGTGACCATCCGGAACCTTTGCGCCTTGATGAACTTGTTCAGACGTCGCAGGTCCAGGATGGGGCGCCATCCCCGTCGTCTTCTTCTTCACGAGGAAGTATCTCGAGTAAACTCCGGAGCCCCGAAGCCTCTTTGGGACGAGTTCGATGGCGCCCTTCCTGAGCATCGCCTTTACCTCCAGGAGAAGTTGAGGGACGTGAAGTTCTTTCCTGGCCACGGGGGGGACGCGCGGACACTTTCTTTGAAACTCGAGCGCGTGGCCCCAGGCCAAGGCGTCCAGCACCCAACGGTCGGCGGAGATGGACTCCCACACGCTGACGAAGCTCGCCAGCCGGCCTCCCACCGGGGTGCTTCGGTGGGGGCCCGACCCCACGGCCGGTTCAATCCTGCTTCGACGAGGCTTTGCCGCCTTGTCCTTGGCGACGACGGCGGGGTCCGCCAGACTTGCCTCGTCCTCTGTAGGCCTCCTGAGACGACGAGCGGGCCGCTTGACGGTAGGACGAGAAACCGCCGCCGGAACCTTTGGAGGCGCCCTTGCCTCCGCTGCTCCGAAAGGGCGTCCGTCGTTGTTGCAGAACACCAAGGGCCCGGGCCGTCTCGGTGTCCGCTTTAATGGCCTGAAGGGAATCGTCTACTGTTTTCCCAAACAGGTTGTTCCCATCGAAGGGCATGTCCAGGACTCTGGTCTGAACGTCTTGACGGAAGTCCGTAGCCTTGAGCCATCCACGCCGCCTAAGGCAAACGCTGTTGCCCAACTGGCGGAACCCAGTGTCGGCGATGTCCGTCGCAACGGTAATGGCGTGGTCCGAAGCCACCTCACCTTCCTGCAGGATCTCCAGGGCCCCTGCCCTCTTGTCGTCCGGCAAGAAGTCCAGCAGGGGAGCCAGTTTGTACCAGAGCTCCCTGTCGTATCGGGCCACGATAGCCAAGGCGTTGGCAGCTTTAATCGTCGTCGCTGCAGACGAGATGACTCTGCGTCCCATAGCGTCCAATTTCTTTCCCTCGCCGTCCGGTGGGCAAGTCGATGTGGAGGCCGCACCGCCCCCCCCCCCGCTTTTTTCCTGGCCGCCGCGGAGACGACAGAGTCCGGGGTAGGCTGCGCCCGGAGGCACAGGGGGGCCGTGTCCGGGACCCGGTACTTTTTCTCGTACCGGTCTCTTCTAGCTGGCGTCGTGGAAGGGTTCTTGAGGAGGGTGAGGCCATCATCCCAAATGTCGTCCAATAGAGGCACTGCGAGGACCGTCTTCCTCTTGGCCTCGCGCCGCTAATAAAGGAAACCTTCCTTCTTCTCCTCAGGGCAGAGTTGGAAAAGCTCGGATGCCCTGGCGATCATGGAGTGGAACGATCCAATCTCGTCGGGCGGAGAAGCCCTGGTGGGAGGCGACGACGGTACATCCTCGTCGTATACCTTGTCGTCGGTACCCGTCGCTGCCGTGTCAGTCCCCGTATCATCCCCTCGGGTGGACGGGGAGGAGGGCTGGAAGGGGCGCGACGGCTGAAAAGGAGGAGGAGGGTGGATCCTTCTTTTCTTGGTAGGGGGAACCCCAGAAGGTCCCGGTTCTGGGTCCCCCGACGGAGAGGTTCCGTCGGCAACGGTAGTCTCGTCCTTATCTCTGAGCATAAGGACTGTATAGCCAACAAAATGGCCGCCGAGCTGTCTCGCGGCGCTGGCAGAGGGGAATCCGACGGGCGATCAGGGGCCCTGCGTCGGGATCCATCCCGAACGGGCCGGTCTTCTTCCACGCCGAGGCCGTGGCTTAAGACTTCGACCAGCTCCTCCTCCGAGGTTGAGGCCGAATCTACGACGACGCCCTGCCCCCCCTTTTTCTTCCCCACGGGGGATTTCACGGGGGTCCTATCGATGGGCACAAAAGAGGACTCCCTCCGAGGTGGCAGGGAGACTCTGAGCCCCGAGGTCGCCACCACTGGCGTAGCCTCCACAGGCTGAGCCAGGGCCACCGCGACAGACTCTATAGAGGGCTTGGCCGGATGGATTAAGGCCTTCACCACCTTAGGTGCGCTCACCGCCTTATCCTTGAGGGGGGGGGGCAGTGCCTCGCTCCCCCTCCGCCTTCGAGCTCGACCGGGGCCTCTCTAGGAGCCTCGCCGGGTGCTCGGCCTTCCTCTTACCCGACCCAGAGCGTTGGCTCGTGGTTGATGGTGCCGGGGAGGGTGCGCCCAGCCTGGCGCCCGTAGAGCCCGACCGTTCGGCGCTCCCGGTGCCAGCGGACTTGCGGTGCTTGGCCTTATGTTGGACCCCCGTCGCCGGGGCGTCCTCAAAGGTCTTAGAAGACCGCTCGGATTTCTTCCTCTTCTTCTCGCCGGACGGGCTCTTCCCTTCTAGCCAGTTGGCGAGACGTTGATGGCGGTCCTTCATGGTCCGCTCCGACATGTTGCCGCAAAACGCAGAGTCCTTCTCCACGTGCGTCTTGTCCTCATGTAGGCAGTAAAGACAAAAAGAATGTTCGTCCTCCTTGAAGACGTTCTGCAGCTGGCATCCAGGGCAGACCCTGAACAGCTTTCCGGGCGTCGGGCTTCCCTTCTCCCGGGCCATGACCGGGCCTGAGAAACTTCTGGAGTCCTCCAAAAGCGTAGCTCGACGAAATCTTCACCCTTGAGGGGCGCAGACGAATCCGACACGGGTCCCCGTTGATCGGATGGAGAGTCGGTGGAGCTTGAGGCTCTTTTGACCGAAAAAACAAAGTTTTTGAGAGAAAACGTGAAAAAAATAGCACTAACGCTCGAGAGCAATAGCACGAGGATCCCAACACATGAACGTGCGGTAAAAATCTGAAGATGGCTGCCAGAGGCGGTGCTTAGGTAGAGGGCAGTCATTGGCTGTGGTCAGTATGACGCAGAGACCAGTGATTGGTTACTACTACGAAAGACAGATCACAAACGAAACTGATACTGTTTTTTTCTTTACCGAGGATTCCCAGCCTGACGACGGGGAATATTCATGAGCATGTGAATCCATGCCAGACCCCATGCTGGAGAATGCATGTCTTCTGATGCTTTTTAATTTGCTTAGAATCACATGCTGTGCATAGACTAGCGAGAAGTACCCGGAGTCAAAGGTGGGTTGTGAGAAGGAACAGTAGACAAAAGATGTCTTAGTACTGCTTGTCCCACCTGAGAATCAGACCTAGAATGGGTGTCTAGGCAATAGTGTTTTGTAAAGGTGTGTACAGAACTCCAGGTTGCCGCTTTGCAAATGGACTCAAGGGGAACATTTGCAATGAATGCTATGGATGCCCCAGTGCCCAGAGTAGAATGTTCTCTAGGCTTGAAGGGCAGTTCTCTTAGCAAGAGAGAAACATAGTGTGATGCATTTGACAATTCACCTTGAGATAGCTAATTTGGAGACAGGATCCCCTTCTCTACCAACAGCCACTGAAACAAAGCATTGTTTTGTTTTCCTCAGTGGTTTAGTTCTTTCCAGATTGAACATGACTGCTCTGCGCACTAGTGTATGTAGGCTTCTTTCAGCCATGTAGTAGGGTTCTGGAAGAAAGTGGGTAGTTCGATTGATTGGTTCACATGGAACTTTGATATGAATTTAGGCGCAAATCTGGGATGTGTGCGAAGAACTACCTTATCTTTGTGGACTGTAACAAAGGGGTCTAGAACAGAAAGTGTAGTTCGCCAACCCTTCTGATAGAAGTGATAGCCACTAGAGGGGCTGTTTTATAAGTCAGGTCTTTCAGACTTTCTTTATGCATAGGCTCAAAGGGAGCTCCCATGAGCCTGGTTAAAACCACATTTAGATCCCATCCAGGGGCTGGGTGAGAAATGGGAGGATAAATCCTCTTAACCCCTTCCATAAAGGCTTTAAATCACCAGTATTTTCCACCATGAAACCTTTTGTTGTGACGTGGTGTAGGCTGACAGAGCAGCCAGATGAACCTTTAGGGAATTGAAGACTAACACAGTGTCCAACAGATGGGTTAGGTACATCACAATGTGTGTGGGCAAGCAATCGATGGGATTGACTCCCTTGGAATTGCACCAGATAACAAAACGTTTCCATTTGCTGGCATAGCAATAACGTGTATTTGGTTTTCTAGCTTCCCTGAGTATATCCATGCACCTCTGAGGGAGTTGTAGGTGTCCAAACTATGACCTCTGGAGCCATGCTGCTAAGTTCAGAGTTTGTGGGCATGGGTGTAGCGTCTCCCCGCTTTCCTGAGACAACATGTTGTACAGGCAGGGTAGTTTCACTGGTGGGGAGATGGACATTTCCACCAGGTGAGCGAACCATTGTTGGCAGGCCCACTTGTGGGCCACCAGTATCATGGTAACTGGTTCCTGGCGCATCTTGTGCACTATCTTGTTGATAAGGGGAGTCGGATGGGGGAAAAGCATAGACAAATTTCCCTGACCATGTTATTCAGAGACCGTTCCCCTTGGATCGGTTCTGGGGGTACCTGGAGGCGGAGTCTTGGCATTGGGCGTTCTCCTGGGTTGTGAACAGGTTGATCTCTGGGAAGCCCCATTCTGCGAAGACGTTGGACACAATGTCTTCGTGTAGCCGCCATTCGTATTCTTCGGGCAGAGGAAAATCTCTACCGAGTACGTCTGCCAGAAGATTGAGTTCCCCTGGAACATGTTGGGACAACAAAAACATCTTGTGTTTGAGAGCCCATATCAAATGTTTTGGGACAGCTTGGATAGCCCTGGCGAGTGAGTGCCACCCCGCCCCCCTGTTTGTTCAGGTAATACATAGCTGTAGTGCTGTCCGTTAGAATCAGCACCGTCTTCCCTTGCAGTTGCACCTGAAAGGCTTTCAAAGCCTTGAACACCGCCAATAGCTCCAGTAGGTTTATATGGTTGGACGCTACTTGAGGAGACCAAACTCCATGCGCTGTCTGCTGAAGCAGATGAGCTCCCCACCCTGTGAGATGCGTCTGTAGCGAGGGATCTGAAAAAGCATGTTCTGCACCCTCTCATTGGAGGGGGAAGACGAGACCGACCTTCGTCCGAATTAGAGCTCCCAGAAATGGTTTTATTTGACTGGGGACTAAACTGGATTTCTTTTCGTTGACTGAGAAACCCAGACTGAAGAGATCTACTGTTTTTTGGATGTTCGAAAGACATGCATCGAATGAATCCCCCGTAATGAGTCCGTCGTCGAGGTAAGGGTAAACTGGGACTGATAGTCTGCGCAGGTGTGCTGCCGCCACTGCCAGGACTTTGGTAAACACCCTTGGCGCCGAGGCAATGCCGAAGGGGAGTACCTTGAATTGGTAATGACTGACCTGGATCATGAACCTTAGATATTTCCTGTGCGCTGGCAACATTGAAATATGAAAGTATGCATCTTTCATGTCCAATGTTGCCATGTAGTCTCCTTGTTTCAGCAATGGGATCACCTCCTGCAGTGTTACCATGCAAAACTTCTGGGGTTTTATAAACTTGTTTGCTGGGCGCCTGTCTAGAACAGGGCGCATGGTGGGATCCTTTTTGGGTACAAGGAAGTACACTGAATAAATACCCTTGTTTGCCTGAAGAATAGGGACGGCTTCTATGGCGTCCTTTCCCAGCAGTGCTTCCACCTCTTGATTCAGGATCTCCAGATGGTCCGGTGAAAGGCGCCGTGAGCGCGACGGTCTGAATTGTGGAGGTCGGGCGAATTCCATGCAGTAACCGTGGGCGACCGTCTTCATGACCCACTGGTCTGAAGTTATCACCTCCCATGCCACGAAGAAAGATGTTAACCACCCCCCGACCGGGGTAACATGGGAGGGGACCTGGATTTGGTGGTCATTTCTGACCAGAGGCTGTGGCTCCTCTGGGATTGGGGCCTCTACCTCTGCCTTTGCCGTGTTTCTGATCCCTTGACGGGTAGTATGCAGGGTTTCCAATAGTTTGTCCTGAGTTGAAGTTCCCAGTGCCGTAGTTGTTTTGACCAGCACGGGCTTGCCCTCGAAAGGACCGCAGAGAGTTATTACCCCTCTGGGTGGCAGGTTTCTGTGTGATCTGTTGCAGAGACTTCAGAGTCTCATGCTCATTCTTGGCTCTTTCCAAAGCCTCATCCACTGCTTTCCCGAAGAGGTTAGATTCCTCAATGGGCTTATTGATGAGGGAGGCTTGAGTTTCCGGTTTAAAACCTGAGGTACGCAGCCAAGCGTGCCTTTTCAGTAGGGTCCCTTGGGCCAGAGACCTGCCTGCAATTTCCGCAGTGCCCAGGGTGTTTTTGATCACATGCTGGTTAACTTGTCTTCCGTCCATTACAATGGAGAGCAGCTTTTATTTGGCTGGTTCAGGAACCTTTTGGAGGCCTTCCTGGAACAAATTCCATTGAGCGTCAGCATAGCTTGCCAATAGTGTATTATTAGCAATTCACGTACTGTATGCAGCCGCTGACGTGACACGTTTGCCAAGGGCATACAGTCGTTTGGATTCCTTGTCCGGCGGTGATTCCCCCCGTGGCAAGGGATACCCCTGCCCTTTTTTCTGAGTGGTAGTCACTACCAATGAATCTGGGACGGCGTGCCCTCTAATGTATAGAGGGTTGGAAGGGGAAGGGCGAAATAATTTTTTTTACTCTTGGGTTCACTGCCCGAGTTTAAGCTGGTGATACCAATGAGGGGGCCACCCTTCTCTTAATAGAGTTAAGAAGGGGGATGGCCTGGCTAGATGGAGGTTTCGCATTAAGGATATCCTCTACAAAATCCTGCTCAGCCTCTTGAGTGGAAATTTTAAAGTATTCAGCTGCTTTTTTCAACATGGAGTTGAATGCCATTTGGTTATCTACAGCAGAGGCCTGGCGAGCCGGGGTGGACGGAGGAGAATCCAGGCACAAAACATCAGTGTCCTGATCTTGCTGTGTCCATGGGTCCTGATCTTTCTGCTGGGTTTCTTCCCAGTTGTCCGTAATATCCCGTTGTTCTTCCTCATAACTTTGGAGAAATGAAGCTTCTTCCTCTTCATTATAAATGTCTCTATATGTGTCCATGTGGACAATGTCTTCCTGCTGAAAGGCATGAGACTGATCTTCTTGAATTTGGAGGTTAGGGTCTACCCAAGCCCTTTTCAGGGGAGGATGATCAGAAAAACTGAATCTTCTCCAGCCGATCCATACACCCTTTGAACTTCTCTTTAGCCTATTTAGTGGACCCAAGCGGGCCTACGTGTGGAAGAACAGCGTTCTCCGCCCTACGGTGTCAAAAAGAGTCTTAGGGTGTCGGAAAGAGGCTCTTGACTATCTTCATAAGCTTCGTAAGAATCGGGATCCCAATCTGCCTCTGAAACCGTTTCCGCGGCTTGCCCCATAACTTTAGGCAGAACCGGGGCAAGACCCACCACCGCCGCAATTCTTTCAATGCCGTTTTCGATAGTCGCCGAATCGGCGTGAGACAGTGGCTCCGATGGTTTATCGGTAGGTGTACTACCTTCCGCGGCGCAAGAGGGCCTAGCGGTTGGTTTTCCGGGTAGAGGCCTAGCCGTCGGGCCTACTGCGGCCTTTGGGACCGTCGAAGCGTCGAATTTCCGCATTTCGACGTGTGCAGTTTTTGGCGTAGCGCCTTACTTGATTTTGATTGCCCAGTCGCAAGACGCTGCTGCGGATCCGTGGAAGGCTTTGGATCTGAACGATCCGAGGAAACCGGTGAAGTTTTCGGCGGCCCTGTTGGCGCTTTCACCTTTTTCGACAAAGATGTCGAAAACTGTGTAGGGGTTGTTTGCTTAGTGTGATGAGCTTGTACGCTCCTGTCGCCGGGTGTTGTCCCTCTAGCGAGACCAGATACAGGTCTTAAAGGGTCGGGGACGGGCGTGTCGGACCTAGAGGTGTCCGCCTCAAGGTCTATAACATCCGCAATGGATGTTTGGTCATCCAAAGTACCCCCGTCACTCTCAGCGGGTGTGGCGGTGGGGGAAGGGGGTTCCACACGCAACATACCATACACGGCCCGCCACTTTACACGGCACTCGTTAAGGGTCTTAGGCCGAAGGAGTTTGCAGGTCGTACACCGCTTCTCGTCGTGCTCTAGGGGGAGACAGGCGTTACACGTCCTGTGTTCGTGCTTCCAAGGATATCTAACCCTACACTTAGGGCAGAATCTAAAAAGGAGTCCTTTCCATAGCTAAAGGGAAGGATGACCAGACCAAAAGGGAAATGGGGGAAAGAAGGAAAGACATACCAACAATATGGCCACCCCGACCCCACTCTCCCTACTGTATAGGTCAGCCAGAGGGCCCGACCACGTGGAAAATACGGCCGCCGGATTTTAGGCGCCGAAATCCACAGCCGTAGACGAATCCCCCGTAGTCTTCGTCGAAGATGTTCTTGTGGTCGAAGTGACTTAACGGGGAATAACCAACAATTCGATAAAGATAAACTAGGTCTCTAGTAAGAGCTCTGCTATAGGGCGACCAGTTATCTGGGCGGAAAAAATCTATCTGAGGGACCTCGGCGCGTGAAGGATTTTGGGTACACTACACGTCACAATAGGAATAGTGTTAGACACGCCTATGCTGACGTCCACTTTTGGTCCCCGAAAGACGAGATGCAATAATCTGTGGTTACCACTGGATGTCGGACCATATGCACAGCATGTGATTCTAAGCAGATTAACAAGCATCAGAAAAATAAAATTTCAATTCATCCTGGATATAGAGCCCTCTTCGGGTCTAATCTGTGTAGCCTCTCCTACTCCTACTCCTTTCCTGAATGAGGAGGTGGGTAAAATGTTGGCAAGGTCATTTTATGTGATAAGCGGAAGCTGGAGACTACCTTCGGCAAAAAATAAGATTTAACTCTGAGAATGGCTTTGTCTTTATAGAAAGTAGTAGAAGGTGGTTTGCAAGAAAGAGCCTGCAACTCGCTTACCCTGCGGGCTGATGTTATTGAGATGAGCAAAACAGTTTTTAGTGTCAAAAGCCTTAAAGCACACGAATGTAAAGGTTCAAATGGAATACATGTCAAAAACATAAATACCAAACTGAGGTCCCAAACAGGTACATTGAATAGTAAGGCCAAAGGGATCTTAAAATATGAATCCTCCCGAGGAGCACTTGACAATGGAAAGTGCTGCGAGGTAGCCCTTAATGGCACCAATCTGGAGCCCCAGAATGGCCAAATGTAATAGAAAAGTGTTCGGGAGAATTATCAGAAATTTGCTAATTCTCTTCTACCGTAGAGACCCCCAGCTCTTTTGCTGGACTTTACATGAGCGATAAAGTCCTAATTTTAATGCAATTTAATTACAGTGTTCATCTTTACATTGTGTCACAAAGCACCTTCAGTGCAGTGGCAAAGGGAAGTCACTTGGATTTTCCAAAGGTTTAAATACCTTCTCTTGGTGAAACTATCGTTTCCAAGAGCAGTGAAGTGAAATTGACTTTACTTACAATGTGTAAATTGCTGGACCCAGCACACACTATTTTACCATAGGGTGCTGGAGGGGTTACTTAGTATCCCCTTTGCCTAGTTTCTCATGTAACATGTTAATGTTACCCTTTCCACAATTAATGGCATTGTGTGTTTTTACCACGGGCTGCGTTCGCAGCTGCAGTAAGACACCCATGGGTGCCCATTTTGTGAACATGGCCTGGTATTCTTTTTTCGCCATTTTCTGTTGGAAAGGTCCTTGAGATTTACTCTGCACGCCAAACCAGGTTTGGTCTCTGTTTTGTCTTTGGCGGGATTCACGAGTGAAGCCCGCCTTTGGCACCAGTATGTCTGGCATGGGCAGGAAGTGAGGGAGGTGCCTGAAAGCTCCCTGTGCTTAATCCCCTTAGTTACAGGAATGCACCCAAATGCGATTGGTCGGCTGGCTGTTCTCGGAGGACAGCCATCCTGCTGTGTGATTGAAAGCTAGGCTGGAATGATTGGGAGAAACCTGCATAAAAGGTGAGGCTTTTTGGCTTGCAAGGCAGAGTCTACCACTGGACGAAGGAATCCGAAGAAGAACTTGGAAGAGAAGCCTGCTGCAACTCCTGGACCGTTGGTTTGCCCGGTGAAGCCCTGCTGCTGTGCTGAAGCTCCGAATTCGCCTCGACTAGAGAAGCCCTGCAAGGACGACTTCTCCCCTTGAGTTGGTGGGACCAATCAACTCGACAATAATCCTGGCTGGACAGCCTCTCGAAGCTGGTTGCATTTCCACTGCAGTTGCTGCTGGTACCGAAGAGCCAGGGAGAAGAACACCAGATTGTGTGCAGTGCTTTTAAGTCGGACCCGAGCACTAGGGAGATCCTCCGGACTTCCCTGTTGCAGGACTGACCAAGCCTGAGCCACCTCAACAGAGTGCTGAAGTGGTATCCGTGAACTGCAGTGTTGCTATTTGCTGCCAGACGCGAGGAGCTGAAACACTGAAGGACCGCTGAATTGAAGTTTTCCCATTGCTGCTGCTGACCGTACCATTGCAGAGCAGGAGTCCCCAGACGTCCTCCCTCTTGCCCCCACGACTGAGGCCCAAGATCAGCAGGATCTGCAGAGCTGCACAGAACCAGAAGCCAGCTGGAACCGTTTCTTTTAACCAGAGGTACTGTAAAGTCTAAGTTGTGTAGCCTTACTTGCTCTCAGTTGAGACCAGTCTTGGTTACCTTGCAGAGTTGCTAAAGCTTTGCCCATCACAAGCCTCCCAGCTTGTGGCCCTTCAAGTGTTCCAATTTCTACTACAAACATTTCTACAAACATTGTGCAAGACATTTTGCCTACCTGCAAAGAAGCTCTTCAGCTCCCCTTGACATTGTGCAATTAACATTGGCTGCCCTCGATCCCTGCGAGACTCATCTTTACCTCTGCATTTGTGCTTTGGAAGGTGAAGTACTTGCCAGTTATGATTTATTTGTTAACCTTTGTTTTATTCCTCTATTCCATCTTTTTCACCTAACTCAGTATTGCTCTAAATGTACCAGTGATAAATCAATGTCCAGATTGTCACCTGAGGGTCTAGGAAGAGTGTGTGCCATCCTCAATTGGTTTCATCTGATTTAGAGAAATTGAGAGTATTTTGAAGTATATTTAAGTATTACATGTTTTGCGCCCTTTCTGAAGGCTTATATAAATGACTGATAATTTAATAATTGTTTTATCAAGAAACCGAGAGTGCTTTTATTTGGATAACCGTATTGTGAAACTGACCCCTCTTGAGATAAGCCTGGCTGCTCGACCACACTACCAACTTGTGTACTTCAGACTTATACCAAAGCTTGGATCCCTATTAACAGGAGGTCAAGGTTATTGTAGTGCACCCAAAGGGTACTGCATACAATCTTACCTAACAAAAAGAGAGCACCATAGGTGTATCACCTAGAAATGGATCCACATTCTTATCCTTGCACCAGTTGCTGGACTTGTTCCAACGGCACAAAGATTCTGTTGCCGGCCTTCTAGCGGAAAGCAACATTTCAATTACCTCATCCGGGAGGTCCCAATCCTTATAGCTCAGCCCTTCGGAAAATATGCGTGAAGGTGGAGTATGTTGACCTCTGGATGGAGAGCCCGACCTTTCTCTTGCTAGAGAAGATCCTCTCTTTGTGGAAGACATTTTGGAGGGCAGATGCACATGTCCAGAAGGTCTGGGTACATGTCCTCCTGGCCCAATCCGGAGCAATTCGGATCATGGAGTTCCCGAACTTTCTCAGCCTCCTGATCACATGAGGCATGACCGACTGGAGGAAGCGCATACAGGAGTGGAAAATCCCAGTCCACCACAAACGCGTCTCCTAGAGCTCCTCTTGGGGGAAATTCCCTGGAGCAATACTGTTTGCACTTCTGGTTGACACTGGTCACGAACAGATCCACTTGAGGGTTTCCCCACAGGGTGAAGATCTCCTGAAGGACTTGCTGGGCTAGTTCCCACTCGTGGAAGACATTGCTCTGCCTGCTCAGAGTGTCCGCCGCTGTGTTCTGCTCTCCGGCTAGGTGAACTGCTGACAGACTCCTTCTTGTATTGCCCAGAACCAGAGCTGCATTGCCTCTTTGCACAGTGGTAGTGACCCCACAGCTCTCTTGTTGTGGTAGTACATGACCACTGTGTTGTCCGTCCGTCATTAGGACATTCCTTCCCTGTACAGAGGGCATTAAGGCCTTCAGAGATAGTCCGATTGCCATCGGCTCTAAAAGGTTGATGTGCAGTTTGGACTCCGATGGAGACCACCCACTGACTGTCAGATCGTTGGTGTGGGCTACCCACCCAGTGAGTGAGGCGCCCGTCACTACAGTTATCTCCTGCCATGGTTGCCAAAAAGATTCTCCCTTGAGGATGTTGTCTTTGCAAGCCCTTCACTGAAGGTTTTGAGCAACTCTGCTCAGAACTTGTAGTTGATCCGACATCTTGCCTGAGAACTGGGACCATTGTGTCCTGAGAGCCCATTGAGGGGATCTCATTCTCAAGCGGAGCTCTGGCACCAGGAAAATGCAGGATGTCATGAGACCGAGCCACCTCAGAAAATTGAAAGCCGGTAGATTCTGGAATTTTATTACCATCTGCAGAATGTGTTGAGCTCTCACCTCGGGTGGCAAGGCTTTCCCTGAGGAAGAACCCAGGACTGCCCCAATGAATTGGAGTCCTTCGGATGGTATCATATGGGACTTCTTGTAATGGAGGGAGAAGCCCAGTCTGTGGAGCGAGGGGCAGGTGATACTGATATGTTCCCGGGCTTGCCCGAGTGAACCGAGAACTGATAAGCCAATCGTCCAGGTAGGGGTAGACGTGAATTCCCCCCCCCCCCCGCTTTGAGACTAGCTGCCACCACCTCCATCCACTTGGTGAAAACCCTCGGGCGGAGGTCAGCCCGAATGGTAGAACCCAAAACTGATCATGAGAACCACCAATGCAAACCTTAGGTACATTCTGTGCTTGAGATGGATTGGCACATGAAAGAAAGCATCCTGAAGGACCAATGATACCAACCTGTCTTGGAGTTGGAGAGCCTGGAGGATCTGAGAAAGGATACCTTCCTGAGTAACTTCTTGAACTTCAGAAAATTGAACATGGGTCTCAATCCTCCGTCCTTTTTTGGGATTAGAAAAAAGTACCAACCCTCTCCACTACAGGTACATGTTCTATTGCACCTTCCTCTAGCAGTGTCACATTTTCCCGCACAAGGAGCGGATTCAGAATTTTGACCGAGCTGTATCCCGGTGGATGGTCTCGAGGCCTTTTTTTGAAAAGGAAGGCAGTGACCTTGGGCAAACGTTTACAGTGCCCATGCATCTGAAGTAATGCCCAGTCATTCGTTCAGATACTGAGAAAGTCTACATCCCACCTGGTACTTGTTGGTAAAGACCTCAAAGTGGCTTAGAGGCAGTTGCAGCAGCGGCTGAGGGCAAGGATGCAGCTTGCTGGGGCTGATTTAGCACCCTTTCCTCGTCCACCACAAGGGAATCTTCTTTGGCCCCTCTGTCCGGCTTGTTGTCTTCCTCTCCCAATAGAGGAGTAGAAACGAAAGGACTTACCCCTCCTTGAAGATGAGCCCGAATAGGGTTGTTGAGGTTGTCCAAAGGATTTAGCGGCTGCCTAGGAGGTCTGCAGCTTCTCCAAACTTTAATCCGCCTGGCTGCCAAACAACCTTGTGCCGTCAAAGGGCATGTTAAGCCATCTAGCCTGCATGTCCGGCGCAAACCCAGACTTCCTCAACCATGCAAATCTGCATAATACCGTTCTAACAGCCATGGATCTGCTGATGCGGTCAGCAGTATCCAACCCTGACTGGAGGCATTCACTCATTGCCTTTTTACCATCTTTCACGATCGCCACGAAGCCGTCCCTTTCCTGCCTTCCGGGATGTGTTCAGCCGCCATAGTAACACAGTCCCACAGGGTAAACGTGAATCTAGAGTGTGCAAGTCACGTTAGTGGATTTTAAGGCCATACTGCCTGCAGTGAAAACTTTACTTGCCCAAGCATCTACCCACCCTCTTGACATCCCGATGGAGGGTGGAAGTAGAAGATGATTGTCTGGTCGACAAAACTGCTTGAACTACCAGCTCTCAGGAATGGGATACTTGGTGAGGTATTCCGGGTCACTGCTGGAAGGCAAGTACTTCCTTGCGAAGTTCTTGTTAACTGCAGCCCCAGCTTCCGGGTTCTCCCAATTAGCTGATATTTATTTCTGCAGGGCCATGTGGAATAGTAAAATCGTGTAGTCCGTCATGTCATTTTGTTCGTACGATTGGGTAGGCCTACTCCATCCCATCAACTCAATGACTCCCCCCCCCCCCCCCATTAGCCTTCTGTATGAGTCTGCATGTTCGGAGGGGTCAGGCCTGCCAAACTCTGCTGAGTTGTCCAAGCCACTAGCTGACTGGAGATTGTCGTACAAGTCTCTCAGTCTTGATTCGTCTGAAATTTAGTTCTTCTGGCACATTGGGGGTGCCAAACTGCAGACCAAAGGGTGGTGACCCCTCAAACTGCAGACAGACTTAAAAGTAGTCTTTTTTTTTTATGTACAGGTTTATAAACCTCGTCTTGGATCAATGGCTTCAACAATGTCGAAGTGACCTCAGACGGCTTCAAAAATGGCGCCGGCTTATTCGGCTTCGGTGTCGACAGCTCTGACTCAGACGGAGTCGGCAAAGACATTGAGGCCTTCTTATCTTTGTGCTTTTTTGTCAGAACCACAGTAGAACTCGGCTCTCAACTTGTCGACGACTTTTGGTCAGATCGAGAACTTTCCCGATGCGACGCGGGCATAGATCACACCTTCGAAGTTTTAGCCTTCGACTTCCCTTTATCGTCCTTGCTCAGAGCGACAGGAGCATGGGGCATGTGGAGTTTTTTGAGGGGGGCTAAGGCAGCATTCTTGAAAATTTGCAACATCTCTGTATGAAAAGCGTCCCACTTTACCAGGAAATCTGACTTCGTAGGGTATCCGATTCATTTGAGGTTGAAGGAGACCTATGGCGTCGCGCCTTTGCCTTCTTGAAGGAAGAAGACAGACTACCCTGATCGACTCCTCGATCGGGACCTTTTTGACTTTACATCGGGAAGAGTCTCAACTACATGACTTTTGTCCCGCTTCAAAGATGACTCTGAAACTAACCTCCCCACTGCCAGTTTACCTCTACGCTCCCGAGAGCTTTCTCTGTCATGGCCGGACAGGACCCACAGTCGTCGGTACGGTGTCGGAGCCCAGACACCACAGGCAGACGCAGTGAGGATCCGTAAACAACATTTTCGACCCGCAGTTGTGGCATTATTTTAAACCTGACTTGGGCATCGAAGGAGTAGATTAACATTTTCTCACAAAAATCACACCGTAATTACTCTTCAAGCCAACGGGCGCTGCATGCGCTATTTAAATTGATGATGGAGTCGACGGAGGCCCTTGAGGGACATCTACTCGACACTGCAGACAGCACCCCCTGTCGAAAAATGTTTTCCGAAGTAGCGAAGCTAGAGTGATACGCATCATAAGATTAGGAATAAGTGGGAGGACACAACCCATTCGAAATGGTATTTGCTCTAGGGAGTTCCTCATCGAAACTGAAGTTCTTGTCGCCTAAACGCGAGTCACTCCTATTGAGGTCCCACTTTCCCATGACCGTTAGGGAGGACCTTGCGGAGCAGGCTCACCTCCCTAGCCGCAAAGAGGGTGGCTCCCTCTTGGGGAGAAGGGACGAATACCCGCAATTCGTCATAGTTCTTGGAAGATACAAGGAAAGCCTGCATACAAGGATCATTTACTTTGCGTACAGCCTTGGAAGTTATCGAATCCAAAGCACCGCTCTTACACCACCTCAGATCTCCTTGCTCGCTCCTCATGCATCCATATAATTGGCCCCTCTCCAGCTGCTAGGGGCCTCTCCCGTGATCTTGTGCCCCGCCCCTTCGCTCTATGTCTGCAGTCATATGAAAATCCAGGCGTTCCAATACACTTGGTGCCTCCTCTTAGGACCCACATTCTGTTCTGTGCCACTCTAAGGGTCCCTGGGGGTGCAGGTTTGCATAATTTGGTCTCATGGTCCCAATCACCAAGCCACCGAGTACTACCAGGTGAGATCCTGCCCCAGTGCACTGTCGCACTTACCAAGATGGCTGCCCTTTCCCCGAGGGTACCTGGCATGGTAGCCAAAAAGCACCGGCCGCCCCATCTTCACAAGGCGTGCAGTCAGTGGCACAATCTGCGTTCATTCTCTGTGCCTTCTCGGTGCCTTCAACAGTAATGTGTAGTTAGGGTGGTCCGGGACCTCTAAGTAGCCAGCTCTACCACCCCTGCTCAGCGGCATCACCCTCCCGTTGCTATTCTCACCACAGTCCAACCCCCAGAAATGCCTTATAATGCAAGGCCTGTCTGCCCTTCAAGCAGTAGCCATACCAGTCTGCTCAGTCATCGGGAGATCAGGAAGAAGAGGATTGGTGCCTGGGTGGGCCCTAGCATAGATAGCGTCTGTGCTTGGAGCACCCCCGCCAGTCTTCGGTCTCAGTCTGCATGGTCTCAAAATAGGCGCTGTGCACCTTATGGGCCCTTCATACACTGATCCTGCACAGGTTCAGTCCCCAGTGATTAGCCTCTGTGCAATTGTTAGTGGTCCATTTCTTGAGGGGTTTCCGAGCAGTGACAGATTTTGCTGTAATACAAAAGGTACACTAGTAGAGCAGAAAGCACATCCGCTCAATCTGCCATCTTCGACAAACCCTGCCACTTGACATTTTTTGCTATTTCATTGCAGCAGTAAATGGATCACACGTAGTACAACAAAAGTGCAAGGGATACATGAGTAAAATGAGACACACGTACAATGGTAAAAGTTCAAAATTCCATTCAAATAGTTTGCAATTGGAGACTTGCAAATAAAGCAATAATGCATTACCTGTGTTTTGAGTTTTGCACTAGGAAATGAGGGACTTAGTTTGCATGGGTGTTTCTACACCCGTATGGCAGATTGTTCATGTAGAAGTCACTCTTCTGCCCAGAAGTAGAGCCAGGAGTGCTTTCATACCATTTACAAGGCAATTACAACAATAAAGTATTCAAAAACGCATAAACGTTTTCTACTAAATGCATGATGTCAGACGTTTTGGTGGCAAAAGACATTGCTCAGAACATTCCGAACACAGAATAACAAATACTTTGAATTCTACAATGTCGACTTACCTGTGGAATAGCACAAAAGTTGAAGACGCTTTGGTTTTTCAGTCGAGACAGGTAAGTAAGAACATCGGGCACATGGTGCAGTGCGTTGGTGATTAATTCATTCATGCAGTGCACAGCCAAGTCAATGTTTTCTGGTTTTGCCAGGTCAGAAAGCTTTTTAGCATATCTGCTCCACACCTAGAGGTAGGCAAGAAAAAATAAGAATGAAATATTGAATACACATTTTCAGAAACTCAGACAGATTTTCTATGCATTTATACTGGTTAGGGCAGAATTCTACTTTTGCTGCTTCTTTGGGTTTTGGACTTGGTTTTTCTCCCAGCCAGGCTCAATACAAAGTCTGACAAGAGACTGGCTCTGCTTTAATGTACTCTGCCTTAAGAGTCCTTATGACTATTAAGGCAGTGGTGCCCCACAATGTCTCAGAGATATTGTCGTCCGAGTTATGTGCCTAGTGTGAGTGGTCAGCAATGTGAGGCGGACAACTGTTTTATGATTGTTCAACACATGCCATTTTATTAAAGGTACAAATATTAAACGCCTAACTATCCTTATTCTGCGGAGAATTTCCCTGCTTAACAAAACTAAGGGGAAACACTAACACAGGATGGTTGGCCCTCACGCTTATAACATTCAATACAAAGAAAAAATATGGCAATTCAAATAACATTCAAATGTTCTTGATAAACACCTGGGTGAGTTCCCTTCCCCAGGGTTAAAAAAAAGAATCCAACTCCAATGTTCAACAAAAAAGAATTGAGGAAATCCCTGTAGGCAAGACGGTCTCAGATCAGTTCTTGATATTTCAATGTCAAGGTAAAGTCTTTTCTTCTCTGTGAAATATGAACTTTCCACTTCCTCAAAACTGCACCAATGGTATTCCCAGCCACGATGCTTTGCCACCGCTTCAGACAATCCAAGAAGACTTGCTACAATTCAAAAGAAGTTATTTCTACAATTGTTAGATAAATACTGTTCTTGGTTAACAGTTCTTGTTCCACTATTTATAAAACTCACGATTCACAGTAGGTTTTTCAGGATGGCTTCACAGAAAGTCTGCTTCTAGTTCAGAAATTTCACTTCTCAAGTGTACCATGAGGACATTCTCCTTTGTCTCGCAGTACTCCACTTCACTTGTACTACTGAAGATATACATCTACTGACAAACACAGCTTCAATATTTTGTGATGCCACCACAGCTTCAGTAATTTGTGATTTGTAACAAGTTTTTGTTCTAACAAGATGTATGTCAAGGTACTTCAACACGTTCAAACAGGCAAGGCACTCTTCCTCTGAATAGCTCTTCAAAAAGGGGCAGCCTCTTTGCCCCTCTCTTGTCTATCTGCCACAACAAGAACTTCAGTTTGCCTGTATGACCCACTTCTCTCTGTAGAGAGAAGTCTTCGGCAATACAAACTGTGCCAACTTCAAATAATCTCTACAAGCAGCAAGTTCCCCTTCCCCAACTTTGCCTTCACCTTTCTGCAAACTGTTAGCCAAAGTAATTAACCCAGACGCCTTGGTGCCACTCTTGGCTTCGGGTAATGCTTGCATACTGGTATGTTAGGCAAGGATGAACTTCTATTGGACTCAAATTCTTGGTTGGATTGCTTTCTGGCTTTTAGAGAGGCTTTCAGTATTAATAGGGGAATACTTTTGGCTTGGGCAATGCTTGCTCTCTATTCAACTGCAAATACAATATTTAACCACTTAACTTCAACCAATTCTTGATAAGTCTTACAAAGGTCATAGGTTCAACAATGTCTTTCGCAATTGTTATTCTGTGTAAGGGAATATTTTCTTACCTGTAACTCCATTTCTCCAGCATTGGTATCTTTCATGGATTCACATGCTTAGAATATTCCCCGTCGTCAGACTGGGACCCCTCGGTACACATATATTGCCTTTTCCTCTAGGAAAACTTCTGACACCTTGGTGTCCTATCTATGTCCTTTTGGGGACCGCATACGCATGCCCCGTAGGACGTCGTGGTATAAAAGCCCCGCCCCCGCGGCTCCCTTCAGATTTCGGCCCCCCCAAAGTAGGAAGGGTTAAACCTATCAGGCATATACATTGCACCTCGGGGAGGCTGGCGGGCGCATGTGAATCCATGAAAGATACCAATGCTGGAGAAATGGAGTTACAGGTAAGAAACCATTCCCTTCTCCAGCATTGGATCTTTCATGGATTCACATGCTTGGAATAGATTGTATAGCAGTAAACTGGAAGACGGCGGTGAGAATGCAATGCAACATACACCCACCAAAAAATACACAATGCATAGGTACACAAGAAATAAGTTTACCCATATATCTGTACCTCAATAAAGCATACGGTCACCAACAGGTAGAAAAAAACTCTCCACAGTGTAGAGCTTACCTTATTGAAACAGATGGCGCAGGACTGCTCTTCCCACCTGCACCTCGTCTGCCTGCTGCCTCGCAAGGCAGTAGTGGCGGGTAAACGTATGGGGCAGCGACCATGCCGCAGCCTGGCATATGTCCGTTAGCGGAATTCCTGCCCATAATGCTGCTGAAGAGGACGTTGATCTTGTAGAATGGGCTCTAGGATGCCCTTGCAGCGGCCTTCCGGCCTTGGAGTGGCAAAACGCAATCGTCGATGAGACACACCGAGCCAGTCCTTGCTTAGAAATTGCATTTCCTCTCGTCGACGGACCATACGCGATGAACTGTTGTCGAGTAGACCTGAGTTCTTGTGTACGATGTAGGTAAAATTTTAGGGCCCTCTTAACGTCCAAGGTATGAAGAGCTTTTTCCGCTGCCGATGATGGGGTCGCGAAGAAAATAGGGAGGACAATGGACGAGTGTTTGTGGTACACTGTAGGAACTTTCGGAACGAAACTAGGATTAGTTGCCAGAACCACCTTGTCTTTAAAGAATCTTATATATGGAGGGTCTACGACCAACGCTTGCAGTTCCAAGATTCTCCTAGCTGACGTGATAGCAATTAAGAACGCCAACTTCCACGATATAAATTTCATGGCCGAAGTGGCCATAGGCTCAAAGGGTGGTTTCATTAAGCCTGCCAGCACTACGTTGAGACTCCATGTTGGTGGAAAACGTTTTACTGGGGGAAAAGTTCAAAATAAACCCCTCATGAAGTGTTTCACTAACCTGTCGCTGAATAAAGGAGACAACTGTCTCTTCCTCGTGAACCTAGAGATGGCCGCCAGGTGCACCTTTATCGATGTGAAAGATGAACCCCCCTCTGCCAAGTGAAGCAGATAAGGCAGAACTTGCTCCGGAGTCACCTTTAACGGGTGTAGTCCTTGTTGTCCTCGACACCATTCACAGAACCTTCGCCACTTATAGGTGTAAGATTTGTTAGTAGAAGGGGCCCGAGCCGCTTGCAGAATTTTCTGGCAATCCTCCGAAACGTCTAAGGTACCAAATTCCGAAAAGTCAGGAGCCAGGCTGTGAGATTGAGACTGTCCGGGTTGTGATGCCACACCATACCTTTGTCCCAGGACAGTAGGTTCGGGACCCTCGGAAACGCTATTGGTAGAAATAATTCTATCACACCTTTTGCTAACATGAGTGTTACCTCCTGTTGCAGTACCCTCAGATGGGAATGAGCAACGAACACAGGTGTAATGTGCGGAGGGCTGCGTTTGAATTGTAGAGAATGTCCGTTCCTTATTGTGTCCAGCACCCATTGATCCGTCGTTATTCGTTCCCATTCGTCGACATATGCGGACACTCTTCCCCCCAGAACGGTGTGTTGTCGGTCACTGCTGATCTTTATTTTGCTTGTCTCTCGACGACGACGGATAGGATGGTCTCTTCCTGGACGTCTGGAAGTTCCGGCGTCGGTTTGCCGTTTGGGAAGCACGCCTGTATCCCTGGGAGGGGTAAGCCGACCTGCCAAAGGATCTGTCTCCAGACGCAGAGAATCTGGAATTACCTGAAGCCCCTCTAAAGGGACGAAAAGACTTGTAGCTTCGGCCACTCTGGATGGCACCCAATGAACGTGCCGTGTCCGAGTCCTCTTTCATTCCCTTTAGGGCCTCGTCTACCTTCTCTCCAAATAGAAGTCTCCCTCAAAAGGCATATCTAAAACTTTGTATTGTACCTCTGGTCTGCAGTAGGTACACTTAAGCCATGACTGTCGTCGTAATACGACCCCATTATTGACTTGCTTGAAGCCTGACTCAGCGAGGTCCACCGCGATGTTTATTGCGTGATTGGAGGCTTCCTCACCCTCTCGGACAAGTAACATCGCTGCCATCCTATGCTCTTCCGGAAGATGATCCAGCAACGGCGCTAGCCTGTGCCACATCTCTCTGTCGTATCTGGCTACAATAGCCAGAGAGTTTGCGGCCTTTACTGTGGTTGCTCCCATGGAGAGCACTTTTTTGCCAAAGGCATCCTGGCGTCTTGCTTCGTTTTCAGGCGGTGTCGTGCACTTGTGCTGGGCCTTCGCCTTCCTCGCCGCTGCCGCCGACACCACCGATTCCGGCGTTGGTTGGGAGGATAAACACTTGGGGGTAGACTCTGGAGCCTTAAACTTTTTCTCGAGGCGTCCTTTCACTGCCGGCTCCGAAAAGGGGTGACGCATTGTCTGCAACCCCTCCTTCCACACGTGGTCTAGTATTGGTATTGAGAACACAGACCTCCTCCTCTTACCCATGTGGTCGAACAAAAAACAGTCCTTTTTCTGTTCTTCCTGGGACAAACCAAATTCCTTACACGCCTTCTCCATCATAGAATGGTATGATGCAATGTCGTCCGGAGGGGACGGGTGAGCTGGGCTTCTTGGGGTTTCTAACTCCACCTCTGACTCCCAGGTTGGATCCCTGGAGGGGGATGATGAGATATCCGACATGGCTCCCCTGTCAGATTCCGAATCTGGCAGCTCACCTTCCTCTTGGGGTGAGAGTGCCTGAGATTGGCGTGCATAAGTGCGTCGGATGGGACGGGCCCGGCTCGTCGACGGGTGACTGTGGCAGGTTTGCCTGAGGTAGTCTCTGGTCCAACGACTGTACCAAAGACTGAAGCGTGGACAGAATTTCCAACGACAAAACAGATTGAGGATTGAGAAGAGGGGCAGATACTGGTATACCGGATTCCCTCTTCGACGACTCGTATCCCTAGGTCTGCCGGGCCAGCTATTCTCCCGCTCTCGTCCTCCCCTGAGGACAGCGACACAGCCTGTTCTTGCAGTAAAGTATCCGGGGGGGGTCGGATCAAAA
The DNA here is from genome assembly GCF_040938575.1 of Ambystoma mexicanum. Taxonomy (NCBI): domain Eukaryota; kingdom Metazoa; phylum Chordata; class Amphibia; order Caudata; family Ambystomatidae; genus Ambystoma; species Ambystoma mexicanum. Next base: position 220,739,066 of record NC_090927.1, on the reverse strand, counting down.
ACCTCAGGCCTCCAGGCTTCCTGGAGAAACCCCGTTGACGAGGCCACCGTCGCAGTCGTTGACGGTGGGACGGTGGATACCACATGCGTCAGTGGCAGGGTGGCCGATGACTGGACCGCCGTCGACGACGGTGACTTAGCAGGTGGTTTAGGCGGTCCCGCCTTTTCCACACTTGGCCTGCCTTTACTCGACTGGAAGTCGATCTATGGTGATAGCCCGAGGAGGATTTCGGCCTTTCCTTGTCATACTTTTTTGATGAAGATGACGATTTTTTCGACGAGGACTCTCTAGCTGAATGACTCCGAGATGACTCTTTTTCCGTCGGTCGAGATTTCTTCGCCGGTGGTTCCGACGAGGCAGCGCGGTGTGATGTTTTCGCCGATTGTGTGGAGCCTACCTCCGAAGGGGGGTATGCCCCCGCTCCATCATTCGGCCATGCCACCAGCCGACGATTTCGGTCTTTGAGGGTCTTTTGAGAAAAACCTTTGCATATGTCGCAGTTATCAGCCGAATGATGAGGGTGGAGGCAGTATATACAATCCATATGTCCGCCCCCCTCGTAAACCTTTTTCAAGCCGCACGTCGCGCATGGACGGAACAGCGCTTTTCCTGCCATGGAGGAAAAATGTCCTCGAACTACAACTCCAGGTACACAACCTTGTACAAAATAGTAAGACGACGCGAGGAGATCCCACTACTTTGGAGACGGTTGAAATCTGAAGGGGAGCCGCGGGGCCGGGCCTCTTATACTGGGACGGCCTACGGACCATGCGTAGGCGGGTCCTAAAAGGACGTAGATAGGACACAAAAGTGTCAGAAGTTTTCCTATAGGAAAAGGCTATATATGTGTACCGAGGGTCCCAATCTGACGACGGGGAATATTCTCAGCATGTGAATCCATGAAAGATCCAATGCTGGAGAACTTATCTTACCTTTTATTTAGTGGCACCAGCACACACCACCTTATTTGGGGTGCTGGGGAGTTACATTGCAACTACTTTCCCACTACTCCCATAACTTTTTGTTACAGTAACTAACAGACAGAAATGGCCGGTGGCAGTGGATACTTTGTCTACCTTTTTGTAGAAGTTACTATCAGGCTGATTTCTCAGCTGCAGTGCAGCACCCCTAGATGATAATTTTTCCAAAAAGGCCCCAGTCATCATCTTTCGCCATTTTTCATTTGTAAATTCCTTCTGGGCTCTCCTGATCATTCCGGGTGGGGGTGGGTCCTTTGTGAGTTTGGTCTTTGGCGGGATTCTCCTGTGAAGCCCGCTCAGGATCCAGTGCATCAGCCAAGGCAGTAAGTGAGGTAAGGTCCTGAAACGTCCCTGTCCTTCGTTTGTAGGTTTGTGCCTGGCTGAAACCAGTTTAAACTAGGCGTCTGACTGTGCTGCCGGACAGCCAGCCCCCAGGTGATTGGCAGGGTCAGAGAGGTGAATGAATGGGTGCCAGCATAGGTGGTGAGGATGTTTGGACTACAGGTACAGTCGACCACTGGAACTGGAAGTCCGAAGCAGAAGACAAGCAGAGGCGCCGGCAGCACATTCAACAACCGCACAAGTACCAGTGAAGCCATGCAGCTGTCCTGACCCTGTTTTCAACAACTTCCTCTTTTGGGTGGGTGGGAAAAATCAGCCTCAAGAATTTCTTCAATTCTCCTCCCAAGAGTCCCCTCAAGAATTCAGGACGAAGAAAACAAAGAATCTAACCAGCAATATCATTGCCTATTGGTGCTAAGAAAAAGGTGCCAAAAACATAAATCGCTGCTGGAGTCAAATAAATCCTTTGCTGCCCCCCTTCTCTCGGGTGCTGCCGCAGAAGTCCACTGAAGGTCCCACCTTTCATCACCACGACCAAGGAGCAGGAATCAGGGTCTTCATTGTTACAGCTGGAAGGCAACCAGTGACATTTTCAACTTCACTCTTCAGGTACTGTGGGGGTTGGGTTACATTTACCTTGGCCACTTTCAGTGCTCCTTTGCTTTGGGAGAGCTGTTTCTAACGTTTTTTGGGAGTTGCCCTCAATTCCATTGTGCAGGTCCTGCAACCTGTATTCCTAGAGGAAGGCTCCTCTTGAGCGTTTGTGCTTTCTACAGGCAGGAACAACTGACTGGTTACTTAACTTTTCTCTGAAGATTGTAAGATTGTCACCAGAACTGGTGATGTCCCGGTTTTTGCTTGTTTCCCAAAGGTCCATCTTCTTGATCCTACTGGCTTTGTCAATACTGTTTCCTCTACACCTTGAAATAGGAATACTTTTTTAGTTAGAATACAGACTGCCTAAATTCCTCTTGAAGAGTGTTACATTGTTACTTACCAGTTGCTAACTGTGTTCTGTCGTACCTTTACTTCACTTTAAAATGAATTCTGTAAAGGGGATACACAAGTGCTTTTATGTGAAAAGTATATGAAAAAAGGTACTCACCTGCATTATTGTTCCTTTTCTGAATCTATTCCACTTTTCAATTGAATTTTATTAGTAGTGTCTGCATTTTAGATTTGTTTGTGTGCATTGTGTATGTATAAAAGGGATACATTACCCACCATAATCGTATTGCTGATGCTTTTATCTGCTTAAATTCACATACTATGCACAGGCCGACATCTAGTGGTAGTCACAGAGTATTACATTATTTGTTTTTCGAAACTCGAAAAGGGATGGCAACAGGGCGTGTCAGTAATACTATCCCTAGTGTGAAGTCCCCTGTACTGTACCCATGGTCCTTCACGCGTTGAGGTCCCTTAGTTTGTTTTGTTTCCTACATGAGGTAGCATGAAATGTAGCACGAGTACAAATGTAATAAAGCAGATAAGGAGTGATCAAGCCAGAAAAAACATCTATGCACCTTCTACTCCAAGAGGGGAGGAAGGGTGGGCACAAGTGAATCTAAGCAGATACAAGCATCACAAATGCAATTGCAGAGAGTAATGTAACCCTTGTGAGGCTTGTGGCTCTGCTTAGATCACATGTTATGCATAGACTAGCAAGCAGTATTAGGAGACGGAGGTGGGTTGTGAGAAGGACCGGCAGAAAATAGATGTTTTAGGAACACTTGTCCCACCTGTGAATCTGCTTTAGAATGTGTGGTAATGCCATAATGCTGAGTAAAGGTATGTCTGGAACTCCATGTAGCTGCTTTGCAAATGGAGTCTAATGGGACGTTTGCAATAAAAACCAAAGTAGCTCCTGTACCTCTGGTGGAGTGAGCTCTTGGTGTGAAAGGCAGAGTTATTTGATGGGGAATAGCAGAGCTGTATGCATTATACTATCCATCTGGAGATGGTGTTCTTTGAAACGTGATCGTCTTCCCTGCCAGGTGCTATGGACGAACAGTTAATCTGTTTTTCTTAGTAGTTTTGTTTTGTTTACATAGTACAAAACTGCCCTCCTTACATCCAGTGTATGGAGGTATCTCTCAGCAGAGTTTGATGGATTTTGAAAGAAAGCGGGTAGTTCAACGGATTGGTTAACATGGGAATTTTGATATGAATATATGGGAAAACCTAGGGGGTGTTCTAAGTACTACTGTGCCCTTGTGGATAGAGTCTTGCAGTGAACGCTTGTAGCTCACTAATCCTTCTTACTGAGGTGATGGATACCAGAAAAAGGTGTTTTGGATGTTAGGTGTTTGAGGCTGGATTTGTGTATAGGCTCAAAGGGAGGACCCATGAGCTTTGAGAGTACAACATTAAGATCCTAACCTGGAGGCGGGTTGGAAATGGGGGAGGGGTACAGTCTCTTTACTCCTTCCATGAAATCCTTAACAGGAACTTTCCAACAGGACACCTTGTTTTGTAAGTGGTGTACGCGGACAGAGCCGCTAGGAGTTACTAGGCCAGACTCTAGTAAGTGGAGCATGTAGAGAAGAATGTGTTAAGGAGTACATTCAATAGAGTTCACATACTTTGATCGGGACCATATTACAAATATTTTCCATTTGTTGAAGTAGCAGTGCCTGGTGTTAGGTTTGCGTGCCTCCCGGAGCATTTTCCATAAACCTTTGAGGTAATTTTAAATGTCCAAACTCTGACTTCAGGAGCCAAGCTGCCAGGTTCATAGACTGAGGATGTGGGTGGAATGTTGTCCCCTCTAACCCCCCCATGGTGGGACAGCATGTTGTGGGGGCACGGGAGCTTGATTGGTTCACAGATCACCAGTTTGAGCAGATGTGGAAACCAAGGTGGTCTTGCCCACATAGGAGCACCAGGATTAGAGTCGCTTGTTCCTGGTGCATCTTTTGTAGGAGCGGTGTCAGTGGAAAAGCGTAAGCACATTTCCCTGACCAGCTCATCCACAAGGTGTTTCCCTTGGACCTGGGTGGGGGAAACCTGCATGCGAAGTCTGGGCATTGTGTGAATAGACTTGGGGCGAACAAGTCTAAAGGAGGATAACCCCAGAGTGAGAAGACATTGTCTAGAATTCCTCTGCTGAGTTGCCACTCGTGTTCCTCGGGTAGAGGATCTCTGCTTAGAGAGTCTGCTAGAGAAGTGAGTTCCCCTAGAACGTGTTGAGACACTAGGAGCATGTTCTGCTTGAGTGCCCACTTCCACATTTCTGGGATAGCCTGGACAGACTTGTAGAGTGTGCGCCTCCGTACTTGTTTATTTAGAACATGGCATTGGCGCTGTCTGCAAGAACTTCTGTTAGATGCAGTTGGAGAGCTTGCTGGAGTACCGCTAGTAGTTCTAGAACGTTGATATGGTTTTCGGCTGTGATCTGTGTCCACAGGCCATTAGCTTTGTGGGGAAGACAAGTGCCTCCCCTGTTATCATCCAGTCATTCAGATAAGGGTACACTGGGATTGATTGTCTGCAGAAGTGCACTGCCACTACTGCCAATACCTTGGTGAATACCCTTGGAGCTGAGGCTATGCTGAAGGGGAGCACCTAAAATTGGTAGCGTTGATTTGCTATTTTGAAGCGCAGGAATTTTCGGTGCACTGGGAACATTGAAATATGAAAGTATGCATCATTCATATCCAATGTGGCCATGTAGTCCCCTTGTTTTAGCAGTGGGATTAATTCTTGTAGCATTATGCAAAACATTTGTGGCTTGACATGTGTTTGCAGGGCGCAAGTCTAGGACAGGGTGCATTGTATGGTCTTTCTTTGGCACAAGCCTTTTCCAGCAGTGCTTTGACCTCTTCCAGCAGAATGCACTGTTCAGCCGGTGTTCTTTGACTTGGCGGGTGGTTTGGTGGTCTCTGTATGAGTTCTATCCAACAGCCTCCTGCTACGGTGGAAAGTACCCACTTGTTTGACGTGAACCCCTCACAAGCGTGGGTAAAATAACAAATGTGACCTCCTACTGGAGAAGCTTGGGAGGGGACCTGGAGCGAGTGGTTATTGCTTTCATGGGGCAGAGCCTCTGGTGGTGGAGGCTGTGCCTCTACTCCTAGACCTTCTGTACTCCCTTTGAAAATGCTGCTGGCAGGACTGGCCCTGCGTGGAACCCCAAGATGAAGTTTGTCCACCCTGACTATAGTTGGAGGACCGATGAATTTTGTCCTCGAAAGCGGCGCCTATAAACGTGCCTCTCTGCTTACTAACAAAAAAGGTTTGTTAGTAAGCTGTGCCAGGGATTTGAAGGTGTCGTACTCTTCTATAGCACTCTTCAGTGCATCCTCGACTGCTTTCCCAAATAAGGCGTTTGGTTCGATCAGCATATTAAACAGGGTGGCTTGAGTTTCCAGCTTAAAGCCAGATTTTCTTAGCCATGCATGGTGCTTAATGAGAATACCGCCAGCTAGTATATGGCCTGCATCTGCTGCGTCCAGATTATTCTTCAGTATGCAATTTGCCACCTGCTTACCCTCAGCAACTGTTTAAAAGCTGTGTTTTAAAGGGACTTTGGGACAGAGTCGATTTGTTGTAAGAGCTCGTCCCATTTGTGGCAGTTGTAACGTGCCAAAAGCGCAGTGTTATACTTACTTGGTATGCAGCCTAGGCAGCTACTTTCCTGCCAAGTGTACATATTGTTTTGCTCTCCTTGTCAGGAGGGGCTTCAGCAGAGTCTAAGGGTGTTCATGTGGTTGTTAAAATTGACCCAAGATGTATAATGGGTTGGAGGTGGCTGGTCTGAACATCTTTTCAATACGGGGGTTAACTGCCCTCGTAAGGTTAGGGGTAAAAAATTTAAGGCTGAATGTGCCTCTGGGTGGACTGCAGGAGTGGTATAAACTGTGCTGCAGACCTCTTATCTCCAAGGATGCCCTCTACAAAGTCCTTGTTGACTTGTGCCTCTTGGGTATCGATCTTAAAATGTTCGGCAACCTTTAAAAGGAGCTCATTATACTGCAGCCGATTATCCACAAGGAGTCAGCCACGGGTTTGTCATGATGGTCTGGAGATTGTATGAAGTAGACGTCATCATAATACTGGTCTGTGTCATCTATGTCCCCTTGGTCTGCTACTGATCTAGGGTCTTGAGAGCCTGAAGTGTCAATATAGTATAGGTCTTCAGGCATTTCATGTGAAGTACTTGGCTGGGCACTGTCTAGTTGTGGTCTTTTGGCAGTAGGCTGGTTTTTAGCTGCCTCCCCCTGGGATGGCTCTTGGAGGTTGGCGAGTTGATCAGGGTGACCATCAAAAGTCAACAAAGCATGAAATTCTGCTCATTACTTTGTAGAATTGTTCAGGGGTCCATTCAATGAGGCTTTGAAAACCTGTGCGAACAGGGGTAGAGATACTCTGATTGTGTGGGGTTGTTTGTGCTGCATTGCCCCTAAAAGGGTGTCACTAAAGACAGAGGGTTCTTTAGCCTTTGAAATGGGGGATATGGGGAGTATGTGCATCAAAGATTTTGTGTTGGCCTGCAGGGCCTGATGGGCCCAGCGCTTAGTTTTACAGTCCTTTGGTGTCTTGGGCTGAAATAAGTTTGCAGAACCTGGGATATGATATGATATGATATGGTATTTGTAACGCGCCTATACACAAGTGTTTCAAGGCGCGACGAGGCAGGGAGGGAGGGAAACAAGGGGAAGACAGACAAACGATCCTACTAGGCCAGGTGTCATTCAGATTGGGCAAGTGCAGAGGTAAGGGGAAAAGGAGAAAGTGCAGGGGGAGGAGGTGGGGGGGAAAGTGCAGTACACGGTAAGTAGCGTAATAAAATAATAAATAATAAATAAAAGGGCCAGCTGGTGGCAAGTGCGAGGTAAGTGCAGAGCAAGTGCTAGGAAGGGGGCTGTAGGGATACAGTGACAGTCCCACAGTGCAGGGGGAGCCAGGGAGGCAGTGCAAGTGGAGAGTGGCTGGGCCCTGGACCGAGGTCGCTGAGAGTGGCCAAGATGCAGGTTCAGTGCAGAATTTCAGTGGGGAGTTAAGCAGGTTTAGCAGGGGAGAGGGAGAGAGAAGGCAGAAGCGAAGAGGAAGGTTTTGAGGTGCTTCCGGAACCGGAGATGGTTCTCCTCAAGTTTCAGGGAGGCAGGAAGGCTGTTCCAGAGGGAGGCCCCTGCTGCGGAGAGAGATCTACCCCCAGCTCGTTGCTTCGAGAAGCGGCTGACCATGAGGGAGTTGGAGACGGATGAGCGAAGGGCTCGTGAAGGAAGATATTTAGGAAGAGAGAGTTGAAGGTATTTAGGCCTCAGGCCCCAGAAGGCCTTGTGGACAATGCAGAGGGTTTTGAACTTAATCCTCGCAGCCACTGGGAGCCAGTGAAGAGATTTCAGTCCTGGAGAGATACGGTCCCTGGGCTTGAGGCCAAGGACAAGTCTCGCAGTTCTGTTCTGGATAAGTTGCAGAGGGCGGAGAGTGGAGGCAGGCAGATTAAGATAGAGGCTGTTACAGTAATCCAGCCTTGAGAGAACCAGGGCTCGGGAGACAGTGAGCTTCTGGGGGAAGGAGAGGAAGGGAAGAATACCTCTGAGGTGGTGCAGCTGGTAGTGTGACTTCTTAGAGACGTCAGATATATGAGGAGAGAAGGAGAGTGTGGAGTCGAAGATGACCCCAAGGTTTTTAGCCTTGCAGGTAGGGGCAGGAAGGGGGCCAAGGGAGGCCGGCCAGAGAGCTGCAGGGAAGGAGGGAGTGGGTGTGCCGATGAGTAGAATCTCAGTCTTACTGGCGTTAAGGCAGAGGTCATTGGCGGCACACCATTCCTGGATAGCAGACAGACAGTCGGAGATGAGGGAAGAAGAGGAGGAGGCCGAGGGTAGCCTGAAAATGAGCTGGGTATCGTCCGCATAGCACTGGAAGTGGGGGCAGAGAGCGGAGATGCGGTGGGCAAGGAGTGCCAGATACTGGTTGAAAAGCAAGGGAGAGAGGTTGGATCCCTGGGGGACACCACAGGTGGAGAAAAAGATGTCGGAGAGGAAGGAGCCCATTTGGACCTGGGAGGGTCGACCGGAAAGGAAAGAGGTCAGCCATGCCAGAGCCTGACCAGTGATACCCAGGTTATCACGGAGACGGTTGAGCAGGATGGAATGGTTGACAGTGTCAAAGGCAGAGGAGAAATCGAGCAGAATGAGAACACAGGGAGTGTTGGAATCGAGGTTCAGGAGCAGGTCCTCACGGATGTTCAGGAGAGCAGTTTCCGTGCTTCTGGCTGCTCTGAAGCCGGATTGATGGTCATGAAGGTTACCAACATATTCAGCATGGAGGTTAAGCTGGGAGATGGCCAGTTTCTCCAGGAGCTTGCCCAGGAAGGGAGTAATGGAGATTGGGCGATAGTTGGCCGGGCAGGAGGGGTCGGAAGAGGGTTTCTTGAGGAGGGGGTGCACAAGGGAGTGCTTGAGGGGGGATGGGAAGATGCCTTTCAGGGCGGTCCCTGGGGAGGTAGAGGTTGCACACCCTGTGGGAGTCCTTCCAGAAGTTACAGGAAGGGCAACATTTCAATGGTTTGTTTTCCATAGTACGGAAAGATGGCAGCTAGTCGATGGACATGAAGAATAGGGAAATAAGCATTCTTTAAAAGGAAAGAGGTTATGACTCCCCCCCCTCCCCCCCCCCCTCACTCTCCCTACTGTTAAGGACTGAGGCTTGTTGAGGCCTAAGTAGGCTGCAGTCAAAGTTTGTCGAGATGGTCGAAGCAGTAGTTGACGAAGAATCTGTCCTTGCAAGCCATTGCCAAAGATCTTATGGCAGTACGGCCTCAAAAGGATAGGAAGAAATCTAACTTTTAAAGCTTGTATAATCAATGATGTTAGCCAGAAAGAAGGAACTCTGCAACTTGCTTCCGACTATGCTGCCGGAAGAAAAATCTGAGGGACCTCAACGCGTGAAGGACCATGGGTACAGTGGACGTCGCACTAGGGATAGTATTACCGACACGCCCTGTCGACGTCCCTTTTCGAGTTTCGAATACAAATAATAGAATAGTCCGCGACTACCACTAGATGTCTGCCTATGCATAGCATGTGATCTAAGCAGGTTCAAAAGCCTCAGAAATAAATATATTTTAATATAACTTTACCCAAGTGTTTCCTTGGATCTGTGTGTGTATCGATTTCTTTGTATTGCTCTACAGCTCACACTGCTCCCTCCTAAGATAAGCCTGGCTGCTCAGCCACTCTACCGACTAGTGTACTACAGGCCTATATGAAGAGTTGGGTCCCTAATACCAAAAGATAACTCTTATGATGAAGTCTAACCACAGTTAGACTTTAGAAAAATGTCCAAACAAGTGTTTATTATTGCAAGTGATTGTTTTATGGAGAGTGTATCTAATTAAACAATTCTTTTGTGCAAGACCCACATGCAATAAGCATGGGTGGCGTTTGAATGATTGACCTGCCATTGGCTGACCACCCCTATTTGAATGACGCTTGGTGTGCGAGATTGGGTGCCATTGTTCACTCACTGCTTCTTCAGGGGGAGAAAAGCAGACCCCCACTTACTCACTCACCTTGTCAACAGCTGGAAGTCTGTACCAGCATTCCACTGCTGCTCGTGGAAGGACCAATGCTTTGCACCTGGATCCTCTGATGTGCCCAAGTATCGTACAGCGAAGCTTTGCCTCTCCACGAGCAGAAGGGACCCTCTGCAGCTCTCTTTGCCACTGATTTGCTGGGGACAGCTGTATTAGTTCCTGCTGCAAGGCCTTATTTGCCTGAAGCTCCAGATTGTGCATAGATGGTGCTCCTTCACTGCCAGGATTCCGAAGACCTTTTGTGCTGAACATACCCAAGAATCTTAATCATTACGCAAGTGCCCTGGCTCTCCCTTCTCCGACTGGAAGGCTCTAGGGGCCTGTGCTGCCTTTGTTCCTGCAAACACACCATAAAACTCTCCTCACAGTAATTTTTCTGTGGCTGGCTCCTCTCTGGTGGAACTTCAACCATCCTTCAATATTCATTTTTCCTTTGGTGTCTCCAAGCATGCCTTCGTTAGGGCAGAATTCCATGGAGTTCTTTTGCTTAACTTGAAGAATCCCCTCTGCTTTTGTCCGGAGCTGTTTGACTCTCTTTCTCCCAGCCAGACTTAATGCAAAGCCTGAAAAAGGGTACAAAGTTCATTCATTCACTGCTAGTTTTCTTTTTCCGAAAGAATAGGGGAGTGGGGTGGGTAAGGGCTTTTAAGTGGTGGGGAGTAGGGAATAAATAAAAGAGGAGGCAGGCTTGAGTGTGCAAACCCCCCCTCTCCACCCCTTCCCCAAATAATTTTGATGAGTTTTCTTGGCCCACAAACGTTGGCCAAAAACTCAGTAGAACCCTGAAAAAGTGTTGCTCTGTGTTTTAGTTGTGTGTGTGCTCCTCCTGCTTGAGAGTACATTTGACTCCTACTGCATGGGCACCCAAAGTTAGCCCTCAGTCTCCAAATGAGTATACCCTCTTTCCATTAGTAATGTGGCTAGGCCGGTATTGGCTTTGGAGGGAGAAAGGGAGAGCAAGAGAGAGCAAGAGAGAGCAAAATGTGAGTAAGCAAGGGTGGGCGGGGACAAACTGCAGTCGCACCATGAAGCCCTCACAGGGAAATACGGGGGTAGGGGATGCATCGTGTGTATGTGTGGAATGCATTATATAGCTAGCCGATTTGCAATTTCGATGTAATCTATTTAGGGGCTTCTTTTATATTACAGGGTTATATAAAAGAAGGGATTTTGAGGTAAAGGAGTACATTACGATTTCACTGTAAATAATATGTCAAATACACACTTAAATGAAACTGAATATGCATTTATTGCCAGTGCCCAAGTTTACACCCCAACATGTCAATGATTCTGTACACAGTAACAATCATCCCCTTGCACTGGATTGTTAGAATATGTTGCCAGGTCCCTATTGTTTCCAGGATTTTTCAATACTTTTCACAACTCCACCTCTAATGTAGATAATAGGTATATGATGCTACACCCCTAAAAATTCGTTTTAATACATACAATGGGGTTAGCAGTACCTCTTGTGAAACATGAAGGGAAGACAGTAAAATAGAGGGATTACTCATGGGAATGACTTGCGGGAAGCCTGGCCTTAAGGAATGAGAAGTAGCTCCCTGTAGATAAGCACAGAGGACCTACTTGAATACTATCTTGGAATTCTAGGCTTTCTACCCTCTTTTTAAGACGGCAAGCCCGAACTGGGAAAACAATAGAAATCTTTACAAGAGATGTGGCTGCGGGAGAAACCACTGATTGATGGTTTCTCTGCCTACCTTAATCCAGCTGTGAAAGGAATTAAAGGCAGTCCAAAATCCGGCTTGTTAACCATCATAAGAAATGGGCTGGATTGGAATGTGTCAGAAAACCAAAACCTGAGCCCGTACATTCAACATCTAATGATTGCTCTACAGACTAGGACAGTGACTATCTGCAAGTGGTTACTATTAATAAACATCTATTAGAACCCGGCAGAATCAGAGACGCTAAATCTGGTCGACCAAGTAACTAAACTAATAGATCAAGAAAAAGCAAGGCTATTCTTTGGCATCCACTCTTTTTGGACTTTTTAGCTCAGATATGAAAGAGGCCTTAAATAGTTCAATAACCTATAACCCAAGGATTAATGGAGTGTCGTTGGGTTGGATGTTGTATGCAGATCTAGACCAAACAACAATAGGCCTTCAAAAAAGCCTGGAAAATCTACAAAGTACACAGATCAAAATGGACTAGAAATAGGCAAGATTGTACGTAGTTACCCTGTGGGAGACTACACCAGCCTTGTCCTCTTGGCAATAGGTAACCTAACCTTTGGTATAAGCCTGTACTACACAAGTTGGAAGAGTGAATGAGCAGCCAGGCTCATCTCAAGGGGGGTCAATGTGAGCTGTAGGGTTGCAACATAGAGTTTCACAGTGACAAGTATTCAAATAACACTTATACCCCAGGTTTCTTGATAAAATAATTATTTATTAATCAAAGTTCGTTTTAAAATAAGCCTTCTTTAGAAGGGAGAAATTGTCAACAATAAAAATATACTTCAAAATACCCTCATTCAGTTCAGTAAAGTAAGTAGATACCCTTTTGGAATGGCACACAGCATTTCCTACACCCTCAGGTGGCTTCAACAGCTAGGACACTGTGGACATTAATAGATCACTTATTATCCTTTAGCTAATACAGATGTTGTGGCAAAAAGGAAAAGGTTAAGGAAGGAAACAATGGTTAACAAGTTTCTCAAACAGGTACGCACTTTTGAACCCCCCCCCCCCCCAATGCAATGTAGATTAACCCTTTCCCAGCTATATAAGTAAGGCATGTATGACTTTTTGGAGGGATAGTTAAAACACAAAAGTCAGAGGTTAGAACAGTCTTCAGGGAGCCAAGCGAGCCAATGTCACTTGAGCAAAGTCTAGGAGAGCTGAAGGACTTCTTGAAGGTAGGTAAAAGTCGTGCACAATGTTAAAAGAGTTTGTTGAAAAAGAAATCACTCTTGAGCCACAAGCTTGGAGGTTTGTGGAGGGCAAAGATGCAAGCAACTCTGCAAAGGGTGCCAATGCAAGTTTCAACGGAGAGCTAGCAAGCTACACAGATAAGAGGTAAGTAACCCCTTATTTCACAATACCTTCGGTCTGAGGTATGCTTCCAGCTGGCTTCTGGTCCTGTTGTAGGTCCTGCAGATCCTGTTGTTCCTGGGCCTCAGTCGTGGAGACAAGAGGGAGTACGTCTGGGGACTCCTGCACTACGGTTCGAAGGTCAGTGGCAGCAATGGGCTCAGTTCAGATCAGCAGCACTTCGCAGTTTCAGCTTCTCGCGAATAGCACCACTGCGGCTCTCGGGCACCTTGTGGGCTTTCCTTGCTTCTGGGGTCCAGCACTCAGTTGAGGGGGCTCAGGCTTGGTCAGTCCTGCTTCAAGTTTGCCTGAAGGTCTTCCTGGAGCTCGGGTCCTGTGATGCACTGGATTCTGTCGATCCTGTCCCCTGGCACTCAGTTCCTGCAGCAGCAATGGAAGTACAGCCAGCAGAGAGAGGGGTTCCAGTCGAGTTCATCTTGGAGTCGATTGGTCCCACCAACCCAAGTGGAGAAGTCTTCCTTTGCCAGGCTTCTCTCGTCGAGGCAAATTCAGAGCTTCAGCACAGCAGCAGGGTTTCACCGGGCAAACCAACGGTCCAGGAGTTGCAGCAAACGTCTCTTCCAATTACTTCTTCAGATTCCTTCATCCACTGGTCGACTGCCTTCCAAGCCAAAAAGCCTCCTTTCATGCAGGTTTCTCCCATTCATTTGCAGGCTAACTGTCACTCACACAGCAGGGTGCATCCCTGTAATCAAGGGAAGATAGCACAGGGAGTTTCGGGAACCTCCCTTGCTTCCTGCACTGCCAGACACGCTGGAGCCAGAGGCGGGTTTCACCAGTGAATCCTGCCAAAGACAAAAGGAACAAAGGGACCAAACCAGGTTTGGCGCACAGAGTAAATCTCAAGAAGGACCTGTCCAACAAGAAATGTTGAAAAAAGAAGATCAGGCCATTTTGAGAAAATGGGCACCCCTGGGTGCAATACTGCAGCTGCAAACGAAGCCTGCGTTAAAAACACACAATGGTTGGAAAAAATAAACTGCCACCAGCCATTAATTGTAGAAAGGGTAACCTAAAAATGGTACATTAGAAGATAGACAAAGGGGATACTAAGTAACCAATCCAGCACCCTATTGTAAGATAGTGTGTGCTGTGTTTATAGTGTATAAAGTTACAAATGTAAGTAAAGTAAATTTCACTTCACTGCTCTGGGAAACAGTAGTTATCCAAGACCAGGTATTTAAACCATAGCAGAAATCCAAAGGACTTCTCTGTGGCACTGCACGGAGGATGCTGTGTGCCACAATGCAAACAAATAATGCCCATGGAGTTTTTCAGACTCCAAAACTAAAAGAAATGGAGTTCAAATAAAAGAAAAATGCATGAGAGGGTGGGAAAAAGGGCTCTCTCTCTCTCCAGGATAAAAATGTAATGTCCTAAAGTCCAGAAAAGGTGCTAGGGGTCACTAAGGAAGAAGGGAATTAGCACATTTGAGAATTCTTCCTCACAGTGGTGTTGCAGAATCTTGGCGGAAAGAAAAAAACATTTTGGCTGAAGTTTGAGAAGAGCGTCTATGAGAGTTGTGACTGTCAAAATATCTCGGAATGTTTATAAATGCAAATACGGATGATAAACCATTGAACCTGGAATTAAGAAGGAAAACAAAGAATTTGAGGGCACAGGCTCAAATGATCCAGAGGAAATATGGTAAAATTCTCACTACTCCCTATTATTCGATTTCATCAACAGAAGGCGATTCCAGTGCTAACCTATGGGGCTCAAAACGCCCCAACTATTTCTTGGGAAATTTGGGAAATCCTCGAAGGTATCTATTGGAAAAAGATCCTGGGTTTAACAAATTCGATACCAATGGCATCAATAAAATGGAAGCTGGGCCTCCTTTCTATCTATGTACGCGAGGATAAGGTGGAACCCTTTTCCGCTAACGGAAAATAATTATGGAAGACTGCCCGGCCTAATATGAAATCTTCAAGGAAAAATCTGGGTTTCACTAGATGAGTTACTGAGTACCTGGTTTGCAAATTGTAAACAAATATTGAATGATATTGGCTCTAGTGAAAAGCAGCTGAAGATAAACATCGGCAAGACAAAACAAAAACTGTGGTGTGCAGACTGGAACCAAACAGAACAGAAAGAAAGCTGGTAGCTTTGAAATTAGGAAGCATGGCGAAAAATAACAGGTGTCTGAACTTAATTCAAAAATATGTGACAAAGTTTCCGAACCCAATATAACTAAATGTATTCCTTGGGTTTCAAGCATCCTGCATGCTAAAGATGTTCTCTTCGCTAGAAGCCAAAAAGTAATCACTGACCCATTTTGTAGATATTGCACGGAGAAAAAGGAAAGTCTGCCACATCTATTACTGGAATGGACAACTAAGGCCACAGAGCATGTCATTTGGGGGAATTAATTGAAAATTCGCCATTTTTGGACAGAGACAAGGGGAAAGGATTTCACATTAATCATTGCACCGACAAACATTTTCAAGACATTTTGCCTTAGAAGTGGGTTTATTCAGATGTTTAAGGGGGGCTGGATGGCTAGTTCTGCGAAACAGAAGGTGGAGGCTCGAATAAGATAGTGATGAAGTCGACCTATGTTTTCGAGGTGACAACTCGCCACTGACCTTTCCGCATGAATTGGCTGCAAGAACTCCCCTCTTTCTTATTTTCTTGGTTCTTTTTTTAACTGTTTTCGTACAAGGAGATATGCGCGAAAGGCGAAATGTGACTCCTACCACAGGCTTGGTCTTGACGCCATAGAAGATGTTCATCACTCTGAACTTTATAATAGCTGGTATACGTACATGAACGCGGTGGTGAGGAATAAAGAGAATTGCAGTTGCTATGTGTGTTCGTTGATAACGCATGCGTCGGATCCACCCAAGGTCCTAGTGCCACCGGAAGTACCAATTTTAGAGGCACAATGCCTAGTACACCTTGCACTATGTGGGCTCAGAGGCACTTTCCATGCGCACAATGTAAGGCTAGAAAATTGTTGATCCAGATCGCCTAAAATGCAACGACAATCCAAAGAGCAACCAATGCCTGAAAAGACCCTACTTGGTGATGCAAGGACTAAAATGCACATAAATGGCAAGAAACAATAAGCTGCATGGCATAGGGCCTAATAGGCTATGAAGAAGGGGTATTGGCACAGGTAGAAGCAACAACATACTGGACTGAACGCATCACAAAACCAACCTGGATTGAAGCAATGGAGAAACCAGTGAAAGTGCACAGGGAAAAAACATGAACTTTTCCTTTACAGTGCTGGTACGATACCTGTAGGGTTCAACGAACATTGTAATAAGACTCTGCTCATTCCTGATCTCAAGAATGCACAGCAGCACTGATGGATTACAACTGAGTGTGTAGCCAACAGATATACTAGAACCTCAACATCACAGAGGGGCTATTGTTCGCCAACACTCTGCACTCATCCCTACATGTAATCACAGAAGTACATTTATAGGGGGGGGCAACAGAGTCTTTTACCCCCACCACCTTTCCAATTCCGGAGAAGAAATGAAAAACCTGTTGCCACAAACCCTCCCTGGTAAAGAAAAATGAAAAATTGCAGAGGGCGAGGAGAGCAAACTATCTGTCCAAAGACTCTCAAACTTACTCGAGGAAATCCCAGGTGAATACTCTTTAGCAAGCGGAAACTTTCTTTGCCTCATTGCTACTACCTGGTGTGCAAGCTGTGGCCAACGCTGAATGGCTGCAGATTGTCAGCTTGCAACCGATCGAATTGGCTAACGACACTAAGCAAGGGTTCAATGTCATCAAGGATGAACTCAGCGCTCCAAGGCTGGTGATGATGCAGAATCGATACGTCCTGGATATGCTTACTGCTATGGAAGGCAGCGTGTGCAAGAAAATCAGGAATTCTTGCTGCACGTTCGCCCCTCCCAGAAATGCTTAGAATGGCTCTTTGTCGCACATTGTCAAAGCTGTACACAACCTGGGAGTGTGCATGAAAAAAGAAGCTGGCATACAAAATAAAGACTGGTTTGATCTGACTTTTTCTTGAGCTCCATCCTAGCTGGGGGCGATTGCGAAGATGCTTGTGCCCGTCGTTATTTTAGTCATTTTTTGCACATGCCAGATGGGACTCCGATGTTGTGCCAAAGCAGTGCCCAATAGCACAATAGCACAATGATGATGGTCTCTATTGGGGTAGCACCCAAAGCACTTTGCGGTACTACAGAGAGCAGTACCCAAACAGACGACCCAAACAAACCCCGCATGGTAGAGCTTTATCACCCCTTACAGCCCCAGGGCACAGTACCTACACCCCCATCAGACCCCGATAATTACACAGAGCACTGGTTCTACTTAGCTGGGGATGGGGGTTGTATCTACATGACATGTACCCCAGAAGAAAATACCCAGTCTAGGGCCAGCTTGCAAAATGTATGTTGAACATGGGTTTCAACAGACGGGTCACCACTATTCCTGGAAGCTGAAAGGTTTGGGAGGGTGTGAAGGGGTGCGGGGAGCATAGAGAACATATATTGGAATTTAGAGGCCAACATCACTGCATGGGAGTTAGTTATTTTAGGATAAACGAAGGGGGAAATGTTGGGAAGGAGAGCGGTTCATCCTACCCCCCCTAGGCGATATCAAATGAGAAACACACACAGAGAGCACATCCAGCGAGCAGGGGGGTGCACAATCACCTTACTGCATGCATTACAAGCTATATGTAGCTATGGGTGCATACGCCGTCTCAGCAAGTGGCAGCTATCTTAGAAGTAGGCCCAAGCGTGGCAAACATCAGTTTGTGTATTAGTATTAGATCCCCTTGCATGAGCGCGAACATCACCCCCACCCAGGCCAGGTCTCACCACAAAATTCTCCATAGTTCTAAGAAAGTTACAAGCTCTCGCACCCGGGAAAGAATGTGCCCTGCAAGATCATGAGAAGTGAGCAGAGCGCCTCTTGGCCTTACCATACCACGGGACAGATAGCGAAGCCCTCCTACCCCCAACAATCCCCACATGAGAAATACAGCTTTGCCATGCTTTCATCCCATGACCCCGACATGCCATGGCACCATCCAAACCTAGACCACACGTCAACACCTCTCGATCGATCACCAAGACCAGAAAGCAAGGCTATCATGCTGTCATGATCTCTGCTTCCAAAAGGTCAGGGTTTTCCCAACTCCCTTGGAAGCAGATCCATAACCCAGGTTCTGAGTGCCAACCAGTCCCAATTGGGACCTTTTGGACCCAGTCCTGGCGCCAGTGGCACCAGGCTCATAAATATGCCCAGTCCCAGCGCTGGAAGCGCCGGGCTCATAATGCTTGGGTGGACTTACCTGCAGCAGACCATGCTGCTTACTTGCCTGCCAGTTGAGCCTCTGATCCTCTTCTGTTTGGAACTACTTTTCCTGTTGGGTGGGGCAGGAGCCACTCCCTAGGTTCAGAACACTGGAACTCTTCTGGAAAGCAGGAACTCTTTTCTTACCTAGGCGTGGCAGTGGAAGGAGACACCTAAGCACTACAGGAGGCTATTTAAACCACACCCGATGGATGAATCTTGCTTTGCGTTATTCTGCATCCTCTGCAGCAGAACGCTCATCGTGTCTTCTGCAGCTGATCCTGGCCTAAGGAAAAAGGCTTAACATCCTGAATCCAGTCTTCAGCAACACCTATAAAGACAAGAAAGAACAGGTTAGCATTACGGTCTTCAGTGACAGCGCTTCACTTACCTGGTCCATCGGCTGTCACCAACGCCTCGCGCTGCATTCCGGCATCTGAAAGACAAAGGCTTACCTACTCTTCGTGCGCTCCGGAGGTCTTCGCACTGCATTCCGGCATCTGAAAGACAAAAGCTTACCAACTCTTCGCATGCTCCGGAGGCCTTCGGCGCTGCATCCCGCATCTGAAAGACAAAACAAGGTGCGTTTAAAGACATTGGGGAACTTTAATACTCACGTGCCATTACTCCTTTCCACATCTAACCCAGTGGGTATTCCGGCACCCTGCAGCCGCTCCGAACTTGTACCTGCAAAATAAAAAGACAGAGCGCATCGTGAAGCAGGCAACAAGCGCTTACTTACGTGCTTCCAGGCGCTTCTATTCATCACACTGGCTCCATCTTCAACTCACTGCAGCCCGTCATCCGCCATCGCCGGAACCCTGTAAAACAAGAGACATCATTACTAAAGACTTTTAAAGACATTAGAATTACTCGAAACTTACCGTTTGTGCAGTAAACGACGGACAGCAGTCCTCTGAAGTCAAGAGGCCTGCTCCCCTTATCCAGTGAAGAAACTGGTCACAGCACCCTGCCGCGAGGCAGATGGAGAGCACGGCGTTCACTTACCTAAGGTGAGAGCGTTAACCTTTGGGGTTCTACAGGAGAAGAGAAAGGGAAGAAGAGAGAGACATTCAATAACCCAGTTCATTAATCCCATATTTTCTATCTGCAGACATCTTACCCTTCGAGTCAGACATACAGTGCACAGAGATCCAGCCCAAAGAGCCAGCCGTGTGTTACACATCACCTTTGAAGATACGGTATACGCCCAGTCAAGACCGGCGCCTCTACGGGAATCAGGTGAGCGTTACACATGCCTTCATAAATCGGTCACGTGATTTGTGCAGAGAGGTGCAGGGTAGCATCAAAATTGTAGCCTAAAACTAAAGTGGAGGACCTTGGGAGTTGCTGATCTGTCTGGGAGCGAGTGAAGCGTCTGAGCTATTGGGACCTCGGCTATGCCCCCCCGGTCCTCCCCTAAACACACCAACACCCCCCCCTTATGTCCACCCCCGCCAAGACCTTCGCTGTATCTGCCAAGTGCTTGTTAGAATGATAAAATAACATTGTTTGTGTTAGTCGCCAATTCATTGTTTGGCCAACTTAACTATCTCAGCAGCACCCACGTAGACTGAGGTGAACAGATGATGGACCCATGGCCTGGCATCCCATATAGAGCAGGCCCTATATGTAAAGAGCTTGTGGGGTTCAGATTGGGCCTTTTTCCCTAGCGGGCTGTATTTTTTTCTGGTGCGAGTATGCAGGGACGTGCCTTCACCTTCCAGAACGGGAGGTAATGTTATCAGTTTTCACCAAAGGCAGACCTATTAAAATCAAATAGTTAAATGGAAGAAGTTATGAAAAAAAAAGTATATTAAGAAGGTTCACTAAGATAATGCTTGGAGAACAACAGTTTATACAGGTTATCTGTTGCACACATTCACTTCTCATGCTCTCTGTATGACATCACCAACACATTGCTTGTGACTTATCTCATGGACATATTTTTCTTACCTCTCTGGGCCAGAACTCTCGTCCCTCCAATTCATCCTCCAGATAATCCCGAATAATGTTGGTTTTTTGAAGGAACAGACCCATGGAATTTGAGAGCTGTGTGTCCTGGCCAACAATAGGGTCTTCAAACTCTGAAGCAGAGAACAGCTGGGAAAGTCCAATGCCTACGAGTCCAGCAACATAGTGGCAATACTAGAAGACAAAAAAATTTCTCTAAAAGATCAGTAGTGTCATTCTAAAAATAAAATACATTTTGAAAACTTTAAGCACTTTGCTTGGCATTTTAAGAAGAGGACTGCTAAATGCCGCTAAATACGCACTATATGGTTTTTGCCATGCCACAAAACACGATCCATTTGCAAAGAATAGAATTATGAATGAAATTAATCGCTCATATTGTGCTTCATATTGGACTCCCCCCAGCTTCTAAGTGCGGGACCGGTTATCAAACCCATGTTGCAAGGCATAGTCTTGTTCCTAAAATGAGCACCTTGCCCCCAAGAAATCCTTTTGATTTGGTTTTGATTACTGGATTGTTATGGCATCAAATCATAAAACAATCTCACCTGCCATTCGTGGCATTTAGGATGGCGGTCATATAGATTTCATCAATTGCTCAAGGCAAACCATTTTTATACGATGGCCAGGAGAATAATAATTTCGCCCAAGTGTATTCCGTCACCTTTGTGGGCCCATTACCAAGTTAAAAGTGTCTACATTGCCATGTTGACTGCAGAGGCAAGGCAGGAAAACATGGGATCAACCGTTTTAACTATCACTGAACTGCACCTACTCACTCAACAGCTGTCACAATATTGTATTTGGGATCGGTTGGCAACAGGAAGCATGAGTCCTGCACATATCAGGTTTTCATTATCTTAGGTTCTGTAGGCCCACCTTTTAAGAAGCAAGTGCACATTTTGTCCATAACGCAAGTTTATTGTACAAAACAGCTGGGAGGGGCTAGATGACCCCGTAGAGTCAAACTAACCCAAGTCTCCCTGAACCACACAAGTTGACACATTATATACATTTCTGTAACAGTTAAAATAATCCCATTACTCACCGTAATAGCTTTTCTGATTGTATCTGCTTCGATTCACATGCTGCGCATATAGTCCAACATCTAGTGGAAATCGCAGAGTATTGCATCTTTCTATAGAAGATCGAAAGGGGACATCGACACGGGCGTGAATAACACTAGCCCCAATGTGACGTGTAGTGTACCCAGTGCTCCAGATAAGATTAGTAATGGAAAAGTATTTTACTCCATATTTTTTAAAGTTGTGAGTAACATGATTTTTTAGAGAGTAAAAATGTAAGTCCAATTCCCAATGGAGAGCATTTTATAAGCGAGTAAAATATTTTAACTGAAAAATTGAAATGTTTTTGTAATATTTATTTATTTGCACCTAGTTATTCATGCACATTAAATGATACATGTTTCTTTCTTCCAATCAGGCAGTTAAAATAGTAGTTTCTTCCTGTGGTACTATGTGCCTTACTGGTTCTAACATTCATGGAGCTGTGAGGGTGAAAGCAGGGGTGCAAGATTCTACAGGTCTTTTTCCTGTTTTTGTTGCGAGTATTTTTACTCTCTATTTTAATTTTTTGGGGGTATTTGCCCATTTTTAGTGAGTAAAAGTGGCCGATACACACCTTATCTTTAGGACTGAGTGTACCCAAAATTCCTCACGTGTCGAGGTCCCTCTAGTTGTGTTTTTTTACCGCGAGGGAGACTTATAGTCAGCGTGAGAGAGTACATAAGAGATTAGGAGTAAGAGGTCTATGTTCCTTCTACTCCACAAGAGGAGGAAGGATGGGCGCACGTGAATCTAAGCAGATACAATCATCAGAAATGGTATTACAGTAAGTAATGCATGTCTTCTGATGCTTGTGTATCTGCTTAGAATCACATGCTGTGCATAGACTGGCGAGCAGTACCCAGAAATGGTGATGGGATGCGTGAAGGAACAGTAACAAAGATGTCTTAGCACCGCTTGTCCCACCTGAGAATCAGACCTAAATAGTGTATCTAGGAAGTGGTGTTGTTTAAAGGTGTGTTCAGAACTCCCGGTTGCTGCTTTGCAAACGGAATCAAGAGGAACATTTGCAATGAATGCTATGGTAGCTCCTGTGCCCAGAGTAGTGTGTGCTCTAGGCGTGAAGGGTAGCTCTCTCTTGGCAAGAGTGTACCACAGTGTGATGCAGTTTACGATCCACTTGGAGCTGGCTGATTTAGAGACAGGGTCTCCTTCGCTACCGGCTGCCACTGAAACGAAGAACTGGTTTGTGTTCCTTAGTGGCTTTGTCTTTTCCAGATAGTAGATAACCGCACTCCTTACATCCAGTATGTGGAGGCTTTTTTCCGCCACGTTCGTGTGGTTCTGGAAAAAGGTGGGTAGTTCAATGGACTGGTCAACATAGAACTTTGGCACAAAGCAAGGGTGTGTGCGCAAAACCACCTTGTCTTTCTGAATCATGACAAATGGGTCTGCAGTTCACCAACTCTTCTTATCGAGGTGATCTCCACCAGCAAGGCGATCTTGAAGGTCAGTGCTTTAAGGCTAGCCTTGTGCATTGGTTCAAAGGGAGGCCCCATTAGTCTGGTAAGAACAACATTCAGGTCCCACCGGGAGCTGGGTTGGAAATTGGGGGGTGAAGTCTCTTTACACCTTCCATAAAGGCTTTAATTACAGGGATTTTCCACCATGAAACCTTGCTCTGGGACGTGGTGTAAGCCGAAAGTGCAGCCAAGTGGACCTTAAGAGAACTGAAAACCAGCCCTGAATCTAACAGGTACAGGACGATATCTTTAGATGAGCATTCAATAGGATTTACGCCCTTGTCATTACTCCAGATAATAAAGTGCTTCCATATGCTGGAGTAGCAATGCCTGGTGTTGGGTTTCCAAGCTTCTCTTGAGTACGGCCATGCATCTTATAGGGAGGTGGAGGTGGCCGAACTCTAGGACCACAGGAGCCAGGCTGCTAAATTGAGAGTCTGCGGGCAAGGATGTAGCGCCCCTCCCCACCTCCCCTGGTCTTGAGACAGCATGTTGTACGGGTACGGCAGCTTCCTGGAGGGGAGACTGACACTGCCATGAGATGGGAGACCCAAGGCTGGCGGGCCCACCAGAATCATCCTGACTGGTTCTTGTTGCATCTTAT
Source organism: Ambystoma mexicanum (assembly GCF_040938575.1). Lineage (NCBI taxonomy): Eukaryota > Metazoa > Chordata > Amphibia > Caudata > Ambystomatidae > Ambystoma > Ambystoma mexicanum. The sequence continues at coordinate 220,715,701 of NC_090927.1, read as the reverse complement.
GCACTATTCTGTCGAGCAGGGGAAATCGGGGGGGGGGGGGGGGGGGGAAAGCATAGACAGATTTCCCAAACCATGTTATCCAAAGACTGTTCCCCTTGGAGTGGTTCGGAGGGTACCTGGAGGTGTAATCTGGGTATTGGGAGTTTTCCAGAGTGGCGAACAAGTCGGTCTCTGGCAATGACGTCTAGTATAATGTCCTCTTGTAGCTGCCACTTGTGCTCTACGGGTAGGGGGGAGTCTCTGCTGAGTACATCCGCCAGAAGACTGAGTTCTCCTGGAAAGGAGGAACTTTTGTTTGAGAGCCCACTTCCGTATGTTCTGGGACAGTTTGGAAAGCCCTAGAGAGTGAGTGCCCCCTTGTTTGTTTAAGTAATACATGGCTGTAGTACTGTCCGTGAGGACTGGAACGGTCTTCCCCTGGAGGAGTGTCTGGAAGGGTTTCAAGGCCTTGAACACTGCTAGCAGTTCCAACAAGTTGATGTGGTTGGATGCTACTGCCGGTGACCACACCCTGTGGGCCATCTGTTGAAGGAGGGGAGCTCTCCACCCCGTCAGAGATGCGTCTGTGGTGAGTGGCTTCTACTGCGGGGGTGGTGAAGGTCTTCCCCTGCAAAATGTTTTCCCTTGACCACCACTGCAGAAACTGAACGAGGGCTGCCGAGACAACCACTAGATCGTCCCACTGGCCGGTGGCCTGACACCATTGGCTAAAGAGCCACTCTTGCATGGGGCGCATGCACAGACGAGTGCAAGGAACTAGGTAGACGCAGGAAGTCATCATATCCCCAACAGTCACGTAGCCTTGCATACGGTCACCTGTTCATTAGCTACATAGTGAGGGATCTGGAACATCAGGTTTTGGACCCTCCCGTTGGAGGGAAAGACAAGGCCCTCTTTGGTCTGAATTTGAGCCCCCAGAAACTGTGTTGACTTGATTGGGGTCGAGGCTGGACTTCTTCTCGTCGATCGAGAAGCCCAGGTCGAAGAGAAGGTTTACCATCTTCTGGGTATTTGCTTGGCATTTTCCGTGCAAATCCCCTATTATGAGCCAGTCGTCAAGGTAAGGATAGACTGGGTTGGACTGCCTCCGCAGATTAGCAACTACTACCGCCAGTACCTTTGTGAATACCCGTGGTGCTGAGGCAATTCCGAAGGAGAACTTGAACTGATAGTTGGTATTCCCCATCATGAACCTGAGGTACTCTGTGCGCTGGCAACATTGAAATATGAAAGTATGCATCTTTCATGTCCAATGTGGCCATGTAATCCCCCTGCTGCAGCAGTGCAATTACCTCCTGCAGTGTGGTAATCCTGAATTTTTGAGGTTTGACATACTAGTTCGCTGGGCGCAGATCTAACACAGGGCGCATGGTGAGATCCTTTTTGGGGTACAGGAATGAATACCCTTTTTTACCTGGTGAATGGGGCCGACTTCTATGGCGCCCTTTTCCAGAAGGGAATAGTTTCTTACCTGTAACTCCATTTCTCCAGCATTGGTATCTTTCATGGATTCACATGCTTAGAATATTCCCCATCGTCAGACTGGGACCCCTCGGTACACATATATAGCCTTTTCCTATAGGAAAGCTTCCGACACTTTTGTGTCCTATCTACGTCCTTTTGGGGCCCGCATACGCATGCCCCGTAGGACGTTGCGGTATAAAAGCCCCGCCCCCGCGGCTCCCTTCAGATTTCAGCCCCTCCAAAGTAGGAGGGGTTAAACCTATCAAGCATATACATTGCATCCTGGGGAGGCTGGCGGGCGCATGTGAATCCATGAAAGATACCAATGCTGGAGAAATGGAGTTACAGGTAAGAAACTATTCCCTTCTCCAGCATTGGATTTCATGGATTCACATGCTTAGAATAGATTGTATAGCAGTAAACTGGAAGACGGCGATGAGAATGCAATGCAACATACATCCACAAAAAATGCATAATGCATAGGTACACAAGAAATAAGTTTACCCATATACCTGTACCTCCATAAAGCATACGGTCACCAACAGGTAGAAAAAAAACTCTCCACAGTGCAGAGCTTACCTTATTGAAACAGATGGCGCAGGACTGCTCTTCCCATCTGCACCTCGTCCGCATGCTGCCTCGCAAGGCAGTAATGGCGGGTAAACGTGTGGGGCACCGACCATGCTGCAGCCTGGCATATGTCCGTTAGTGGAATTCTTGCCCATAATGCTGCTGAAGAGGACGTTGATCTTGTAGAATGGGCTCTAGGATGCCCTTGCAGCAGCCTACCGGCCTTGGAATGACAAAACGCAATACGGACCATACGCGATGAACAGTTGTCGAGTAGACCTGAGTTCTTGTGTACGATGTAGGTAAAATTTTAGGGCCCTCTTAACGTCCAAGGTATGAAGAGCTTTTTCCGCTGCCGATGATGGGGTCGCGAAAAAAGTAGGGAGGACAATGGACGAGTGTTTGTGATAGACTGTAGGAATTTTCGGAACAAAAGTAGGATTAGTAGCCAGAACCACCTTGTCTTTAAAGAATCTTAGGTATGGAGGGTCTACGACCAACGCTTGCAGTTCCAAGATTCTCCTAGCGGACGTGATAGCTACTAAGAACGCCAACTTCCACGATACGAATTTCATGGCCGAGGTGGCCATAGGCTCGAAGGGTGGTTTCATTAAGCCTGCCAGCACCACGTTGAGACTCCATGTTGGTGGAAAACGTTTTATTGGGGGAAAAGTTCGTAATAAACCCCTCATGAAGTGTTTCACTAACCTGTCGCTGAATAAAGGAGACGACTGTCTCTTCCTCGTGAACCTAGAGATGGCCGCCAGGTGCACCTTTATCGACGTGAAAGATGAACCCCCCCTCTGCCAAGTGAAGCAGATAAGGCAGAACTTGCTCTGGAGTCACCCTTAACGGGTGTAGTCCTTGTTGTCCTTGACACCACTCACAGAACCTTCGCCACTTACAGGTGTAAGATTTGTTGGTAGAAGGGGCCCGAGACGCTTGCAGAATTTTTTGGCAATCCTCCGAAATGTCCAAGGTACCAAAATCCGAAAAGTCAGGAGCCAGGCTGTGAGGTTGAGACTGTCAGGGTCGTGATGCCACACCGTACCTTTGTCCTGGGACAGTAGGTTCGGGATCCTCGGAAACACTATTGGTTGTTCCAGCGACAAGTGAAGCAGGTCGGAAAACCACGGTTGCCTCGGCCAGTACGGTGCCACTAGAATTACCCGGCAACTGTACCTGCGTATCCACTGCACCGTCCTCCGTATGAGGGGGAATGGAGGAAAAGCGTAAAGGAACTTGTCCGTCCATGGGAAGGAGAACACCTCCCCCATGGAACCCTCCTGAGGCCATCTGCTTGCGAATTGCTCGCATTTCTTGTTTTCCTTCGTTGCGAAGACATCCAGTGGGGGGTGACCCCATTTCTCGAAAACTTTCACCTGTTGAACTGTGTCCATTTCCCATTCGTGTATATGGGCCATCCTTCTGCTGAGGGAATCCGCCTGCGAGTTCCTCACTCCCGGGAGATGGTGAGCCAGGATGGATATCTCGTGCTTTTATGCCCAATGCCACACTTTCTGGGCCTCCCATCGCACTGCTCCGAGCTCTAACACGTTGATGTGTAGGAGTGACTCCGTTTGAGACCAACGACCTTGCGTCTGAAGAGTGCCCATGTGAGCTCCCCAGCCGGTTAGAGACGCATCCGTGACTATGGTTAGCTGGAACTCCGGCTCCTGTAGGGGTACACCACTGTTCAGGTTGTGGAAACTCTGCCACCACTGAAGAGTCCGGAGCAGTTTGTCGTCGTCAAAGGTTATCTTGTGTCACCGCGATCCATGGGCCTGTGTCCACCGGTCCGCCAGGAACTCCTGAACTGGCCTCATGAATAGGCGACAGTTGGCCACCAGATGGATGCAGGATGCCATGGCCCCTAGGACCGAAATGTATTTTCTCACTGAAAGCTTGGTGTTTCGCCGTAGTCGACCCGCCAGTTGATTGAGTTTTGAGATTCTGTCGAGGGAAGGCTTCACTAGCCCCGACTGGGTTTCGAACTGTGCCCCCAGGAACACCAACGTTCTCGATGGCATCAACGAGGATTTTTCAAAGTTTATGGCGAATCCCAGCTGTTGTAGAAGCTGCATGGTGGCTTGCAAACTTGTGTTGGTCGACGCTGGGGAGGATCTCCTTACCAGCCAGTCGTCGAGATATGGGTATACATGGTGGCCCTGCCTTCTTAGCGAGGCCGCTACTGGGGCCAGGCATTTTGTGAACGTTCTGGGGGAGGTTTTGAGCCCAAATGGAAGAACCGTGAAGTGGTAGTGAGTCCGCCCTATCACAAACCTCCGGAACTTCCTGTGCTTCGACACATTGGAATATGGAAGTACGCGTCCAGCAAATCCAGGGACGCCAGAAAATCCCCTTCTTGAACAGCTCGGATCACTTCCTGGAGCGTGAGCATTTTGAATTTTAGGCTCTTTAAGGACTTGTTGAGATCGCGTAAGTCTAGAATGGGACGCCATTTTCCGTTTGGCTTTTTCACGACAAAGTATCTTGAGTAAACCCCTTGACCTTTCTGTGATGCTGGAACTAATTCTATCGCACCTTTTGCTAAAATGAGTGTTACCTCCTGTTGCAGTACCCTCAGATGGGATTGAGCGACGAACGCAGGTGGAATGTGCGGAGGGCTGCGCTTGAATTGTAGAGAATGTCCGTTCCTTATTGTGTCCAGCACCCATTGATCTGTCGTTATTCGTTCCCATTCGTCGACATAGGCTGATACTCTTACTCCCAGAACGGTGTGTTGCTCGTCATTGCTCATCTTTGTTTTGCTTCTCTCTCGACGACGACTGATAGTATGGTCCCTTCCTGGAGGTCTGGAAGTTCCGGCGTTGGTTTGCTGCTTGAGAAGCATGCCTGTATCCCTGGGAGGGGTATGCCGACCTACTGAAGGATCTGTCTCCTGACGCAGAGAATCTAGAATTACCTGAAGCCCCTCTAAAGGGACGAAAAGACTTGTAGCTTCGGCCACTCTGGAGGGCACCCAATGAACGTGCCGTGTAAGAGTCCTCTTTCATCCCCTTCAGGGCGTCATCTACTTTCTCTCCGAATAGGTGGTCTCCCTCAAAGGGCATATCTAATACTTTGTATTGTACCTTCGGTCTGAAGTAGGTAACACTTAAGCCATGACTGTCGTCGTAACACGACCCCATTATTGACTTGCTTGAAGCCCGATTCAGCGAGGTCCACCGCGATGTTTATTGCGTGATTGGAGGCTTCCTCACCCTCTCTGACGAGTAACATCGCCGCCTTCCTATGCTCTTCCGGAAGATGATCCAGCAACGGAGCCAGCCTGTGCCACATTTCTCTGTCGTATCTGGCTACAATAGCCAGAGAGTTTGCAACCTTCACTGTAGTTGCTCCCACAGATAGCACTTTTTTGCCGAAGGCATCCTGACGTCTTGCCTCGTTTTCAGGCGGAGTCGTGCACTTGTGCTGGGCCTTAGCTTTCCTCGCTGCTGCTGCCGCCGACACCACCGATTCAGGCGTTGGTTGGGAGGATAAGCACTTGGGGGTAGACTCTGGAGCCTTAAATTTGTTCTCAAGGCGACCTTTTACCGCCGGTTCCGAAAAGGGGTGACGCATTGTCTGCAAACCCTCCTTCCACACATGATCTAGGATGGGTATTGAGAACACTGACCTCCTTCTCTTACCCATGTGGTCGAAAAGAAAACAGTCCCTTTTCTGTTCCTCCTGGGACAAACCGAATTCCTTACAGGCCCTCTCCATCATAGAATGGAATGATGCAATATCATCCGGGTGGGACGGCTGAGCCGGGCTCCTTGGGGTTTCTAATTCCACCTCTGAGTCCCAGGCTGGATCCCTGGAGGGGAATGAGGAGATATCCGACATGGCTCCTCTGTCAGACTCCGAATCTGGCAGCTCACCTTCCTCTTGGGGTGCCGGTGGTGCTGAGACTGGCGTGCGTAAGTGAGTCGGTGGACGGGACGGGCCCGGCTCGTCGACGGGTGACTGTGGCAGGTTTACCTGAGGTAGCCTCTGGTCCAATGACTTTAATGAAGACTGAAGCGTGGACAGAACCTCCAACGACAAGATAGATTGAGGATTGAGAAGAGGGGTAGACACCGGAACTCCGGATCCCCTCGTCGACGACTTGTCAACCACTCCTAGCCCGAGGTCTGCCGGGCCAGCTATTCCCCCGCTTCCGTCCTCTCCCGAGGACAGCAACGCTGCCTGTTCCTGCAGTAAAGTATCCGGAGGGATCGGATCGAAAACTTCAGGCCTCCAGGCTTCCTGTAGAACCTCCGTCGACGAGGCCACCGTCGCGGTCGTTGTCGATGGGACGGTAGATACCACGTGCGTCAGTGGTAGGGAGGAGGCAGATGACTGGACCGCCGACGGTGGCTTAGCAGGTGGTTTAGGCGGTCCCGCCTTTTCTGCACTTGGCCTGCTTTTACCCGACTCGTGGTCGATCTATGGTGATCGCCCGAGGAGGATTTCGGCCTTTCCTTGTCATGCTTTTTTGACGAAGATGACGATTTCCTCGTTGAACATTCTTTAGCTGAATGACCGAGATGACTTTCTCCGCTGGTCGAGATTTCTTCGCCGGTGGTTCCGACGATACAGCGCGGTGTGATGTTTTTGCAGATTGTGTGGAGCCTACCTCCGAAGGGGGGTATGCCCCCGCTCCATCATTCAACCATGCCACCAGCCGCCGACTTCGGTCTTTGAGAGACTTTTGAGAAAACCCTTTGCATATGTCACAGTTATCAGCCGAATGATGAGGGTGGAGACAGTATATACAATCCATATGTCCATCCCCCTCGTAAACTTTTTTCAAGCCGCACGTCGCGCACGGACGGAACAGCGGCTTTCCCGACATGAAGGAACAAATTCACCTAACTCCAACTTCAAGTACACAACCTTGTACAAAATAGTAAGATGACACGAGGAGATCCCACTACTTTGGAGACGGTTGAAATCTGAAGGGAGCCGCGGGGGCGGGGCTTTTATTCAGCGACGTCCTACGGGGCATGCGTATGCGGGCCCCAAAAGGACGTAGATAGGACACAAAAGTGTCGGAAGTTTTCCTATAGGAAAAGGCTATGTATGTGTCCCGAGGGGTCCCAGTCTTGACAACGGGGAATATTCTAAGCATGTGAATCTATGAACGATCCAATGCTGGAGAAGGACCTGAACCTCTTCCAGCAGGATGCGCAGGTGTGGAGACAGGCGTCTGCTATTCGTGGGTGGCATCAAGGTGGTTGGTGAAACTCTATGCAGTAGCCGTGGGTGACGGTCTTTAACATCCACTTGTCTGATGTGATCCCCTCCCAGGCGTGAATGAATGATGACAAGCGACCCCCGACCGGGGAAGTGTGGGAGGGGACCTGAACCGGTGAGTCACTTTGAGGTGGAGGCTGGAGAGCCTCTTGGAGTAGAGTTTTTGCCTCTACGAGGACCTCTGTTGATATTGGTTTTTAGAAGAGCCTTGGTCGGTGCTCCCTGAGCCATATTGCCCATATTGTCCATGGGGAGAGCGGGAGAAACATTGTCCACAAAAGCGGCAGGAGTTAGAGCCCCCACGCTGGTGGAAGGGCTTAGCTGTGATCTGGCTGAGCAACTTTAATGTTTTGTGCCCTTTTTGCGCAGTCTCCAGGGCCTCAACAGCTTTCCCAAAAACGGATTTATTGATAAGGGAGGCCTGGGTTTAGGGTTTAAAGCCGGAGTTCTTCAACCAGGTATGTCCCCTGGGCTAGGGTGCGTCCAGCAGTCTCAGCAGAGTGTTCTTTAATATGTTGCGAGTAACCAGTCTGCCCTCTGCCACGACCGCCAGGAGGTGCGATCGGGTTGGCTCTGGGATCTCTTGAAGGCCATCTTGGACTAGGCCCCATTGGACATCGCTGTAGTGGTATCAGGTAATAAAATCACTGCAAGAATGCAGTGGTTTGACCCGGTAAAGGGGTACCCCATTATACCATTTAAGGGGAGCAGGGGTTGTGGGTGTGTCCCCCAATTCCCTTAAATTGTAGAATGGGTCTGAGGGTTACGGGCGGTGTCCCCCGCATCCTTTACATGTTTGTGGCGGCAAAACTACAGCATGTTTGCCACGATATTTGGTATACCCAGCCATTTTTGCTGCCATTTTAAGACATGAAACCGCTGTAGCTTGCCAGGAGAGTAGTATTGTTTGCGATCCTAGTAGAGTAGACCGCAGAGGCAGTAACTCGCTTACCCAGATCATAACGTTTCTTACAATCTTTATCTGGCGGGGCTTCCGCTGTGGACAGTGGTACCCCCATCATTTTTCAAGTAGTAGGAACCACCAGGCAGTCCTGTGTAGCATGACCCTGTATGTATAGTGGGTTGGAAGGTGATGGGCGACATCATTTTTCCACTCGGGAGTTGAGATGGCAACAACAAGGCAGAGGCTAGGCGTCTCTTTATAGAGTTGAGAAGGAGGATGGCTTGACTAGTTGGGAGGCTTCTCCTTGAGGATATCCTCAACAAATGTCAGAATCTGGAGCTGCCTCATGTGTAACCATCTGGAAATTATCGGGTGCTCTTTTTAAAATTGAACAACATTTGGTCATCCACTGGTGACAAATCCCTCTATAGGGGGTGAAGAAGGGGAGGATCTAAACAAATGATGTCTTGATCTGCGGTATGTGTTGGTGATAGCCAAGGGCCCTGATCCCTCGACTAATCTTGATCCCAATCGGGGTCTTGATCAGCTATGTCCTGTGCAAAGGGATTATCTAGTTATGCTCCTGTGGTGGGTCCTCTGGAACATCCAAGATATCTTCTTGGTGTTCCTGTGCAGAGAAAGGGAATTTTCGCAGTTTATAAGGAACAGGACAGAAGGTCCTCTTCCCTGGGTCTCTTGGGAGTAATGTATCTGCCAGAAAAGTCAATAAATTGGGCCATTTTGTCCATATATTGTTCAAATCTCTCCCTAGTCCATAGGGAAGATGCAGAAGGGTCTGGAGGTGGAAAAGGTTGCCCAGAAGGGGGAGAATTTCCCAATAAGGCCTTTGAGAGAGGCTGGGCGGCTTCAGAATACTACTCTCGATGAGAGGGAATACTACTCTCGATGAGAGGGGGTGACCATGTGCTCTGTAGCTGCCAAGATGATAGTCGCAGGGCTCAGGGATTTTCGGCAGCTGAATTGAAGGACTTGACGTGCCTGATGGTGCAGTCACGGTTGACAACTCACTCCAAAGCCTTAGGTACTTGAGCGCCCTTGGACGGTGTGTCGATGGTTGTATATTTGTTATGATGAATGCCCTTACCAGAGGAAAGCCCAGTTGCATGCTGCAGAGGTGGTTGTGTGGAGGGCGGCGAAGTTTGACAGTCCTTTTGGCATGGAGCGCTTCGACCATTCTGTTGCAGAGGCCTTAGGGGTTGTGTGCTTTGGTATTTGTGGTGCGTGGGACCCGGTGGCCTGTCAGGCCGGGACCAGGCATTTGGGAGCCCGAAGGCTCTGCCCAAAGGTTGATGGCCTCCAATTCGGAGCCATGGTTGCAGATGGATTCCTCGTTGTCCAAAGTGACCACACTGACGAGGGAATGGCTTTCAGCCTGCATTGCAAAGGCCGCCCACCATTTAGTCTGCCTGGCCTTCATTGTTTTCGGTCCTAAGGGCTTGTAGGACTTGCACGAGCGCGCGCTTGTGCTCTTGAGGAAGACACGGATTGCAACAGCGATGGATGTCCTTCCAAGGAAACTTCCTGTTACACAACGGGCAAAATTTAAATGGTGTCCTCTCCATAGCAGAGGGTAACGGCAGCCAGACCGATAAGAGAAAGAGAGGGGAAAAGGAAATCCATTCTTATAAAAATATAAACCCAGGGGCCCCACTCTCCTTACTGTAAGGCCCTGGCAGGAGGGCCAAGGTCACACGGTCAACAGTCGCCGAGCAGTTGAAGATGTCTAAGGCGACAGGAAACCCACGAAGCAGTCGTCGAGAAGAATAGTCAGGAGACTAGACGACCATAGGTTGTGGGGACAAAGTAAGCAATATTAACTCTTGCAAGCTCCGCATAGGCGACCAACTAGGTTGGCGGAAAAAAAACAATCTGAGGGAAATAGATGCGCAAGGGATTTTGGATACACTACACGTCACGGTAGGGATAGTGTTACAGTCACGCCCATGTCGACCTCCCCTTTCGATATTCGAAAGAAAGATGCAATACTCTGCGTATTTCCACAAGATGTCAGACTATATGCGCAGCAAGTGATTCTAAGCAGATTCACAAGCATCAGAAATTTTATCACAAACGATTAGTTAAACACTATACAAAGAAATCCAATTCCTCCATTCTCATTGATGAGTTTTTAACTACCGTCTTAGCTCATGTGTAGAGTATCTCTTTTTCAGATTCGTCCGTGGTAGGTAAGGTTTTCATATCTATGATAATCTTCCTGACCTGTGTCAATCCCAGAACATTTTGCTTTGACTAGGTAACCATTTTACCTTATCCCTCCCTTACTCCCTCCCTCCCTCCCCCCCATCACCTGGTATTTTACTCTTTTTATGTGTGAACTTTTTATGTCTCTCCATAGTGTATGGTTGAAGTTATATTTTCGTACAGCTTTTGGGCTTAGCCAGGCTGGGTTGCCCCTATGGGCTCCCCTGTTAAATTATCTTTCATGTACTTGGGTGAACTACAGTTCCCAAGTAGTAAAGGGGGGATTTTTCATCCCCCCCCCCCTCTACATTTTGATATAGTGAGACAGCACACGCCACCTTATGTAGAGTGCTGGGGGGATACAATGTAGCCCCTTTCTTGCTTACTTGGTAACATTTTGTTACAATTGCAAGTTTGCTTGAATGGCTGGTAGCAGTGTAACTACTTTTATGTCTGTTTAGTCTTCATTACTCACAGGCTGTTAATTCAGACTCTTTAATGCACAGAAGGGCCACCATTTTGCTGAAAATGGTTGGCTCCTTTTTTCGCCATTTCTTGTGTGCTTGCTGTTTGAGGTCTTCCTCTGCCATTTTAGGCGGGAATGACCTCCGTGACAATTTTGTCTTCGGCGGGAATCCTGTGGATTCCCTGGCCAGGCTCCAGAGTGTCTGGAAAGGTAGGAAGCAACGGAGGAGTCCAAAACCCTACAGCCCTTTGTCTTTCACCTTGCTGAAAGGAACACACTCCCAGTGGGGGGCTGGCTGGCCCAATCGGACAGCCAGACTGCCCCTTGCTGTAAAATTCAGGGAAAGAATGCAGAAGTTGTGCTGTAGTTCCTGATTAAAACTCTGAACCTGGAAGCTGCTGAGAAGTCGACCAGTGAAGCTGAAACCAAAGAGGAAGATTAAGAAATGACGGCCGTGGCGATTGCCAGCGACCAGAGAGCCTTTGGCGTCTGCTGTGTAACCAGAGCCTGCTGTTACCCTTCCTTCATATCGATCTGGGGATCCCGAAAAGGACGACCTGACCCAGAGCCTGGTGAGATCCACTAAACTCAAGAGGAACTGCATTTTGAGCCATCCCCCACATTATGCGGCGACTTTGTGGGGCTGCCATACCCTAATACTCTGGGACCTTGAGCAATCGTGGGTTGCATGGTCTTCCGAATCGAGCTGAAACTTTGGTGGCATCCTAGAGGACCTCCAGAGACATGAATCTAGTCCAAAAAGCCCCCTCAGAGTGTTGACTTTGCAAGTGACGAGAATCCGACCAGCAATATTCAGTCTTCTTCTGGCTCCTGAAAAGGGTGCCAAAATCACAAAGCTGCATCCAGCCGCGAATAAACTCTTGCCTGGAGACTTCCCCCGATCCTTGCTGCAAAATACCTTCCGGTGTCCTGTCTTCAGTCTTCATAATAAAGTAATTCATCGACCAGGTTTTTGGCTGCAGATCCTGAAATCTTCTTGCTGCAACTCTTCTTCCATATTAGGGTACTGTATTGGCTGGGGTATTTCTTCATCTTAATGATTTCTGTAAATCTTAGGGTGTTTTCTGTGATTGGGAGCCCCCTCATCCAGTTCACCCAGGCCCACTGCTGGAATCCTCATTAGGTGAGTTTTCAGACTTTAGTATGCTATCCCAGTGGTTTGTAGATACCCAACTCTTAGTAGGTGTCTGTACTGAGTGCCTTGGTAGTGTGGCAGAGCAGTCAGGCTTATCTTTAGAGGAGGATGTGAGCTGTAGGTAAGTACACTGAACCCAATAAGTAAAGTACATCAACGAAACACTTGCACTCAGAGCCTGCACTTGCCTGATTACTACTGCACTTGGTCAATTACCCATTGAGAATGGCATCTCTCAGCACTTACACAGTTTGACCAACTGGGCACATCTGGAATTCCCCCCCTTGCACTTGTCCTTCTCCCCCACCATCTGTGCACTTGCACTATCTGAACGTACCATGCCTTGAAGATAGGGAGTAAAGGATAGACCATCTTCCCTCCTGCACAGTGGCACCTCTATGCTCTTGGAAAAACTACAGAATCGCTGTCAGACCCATTTGTTGTTACCGACACTGTTAATTGTACTATATGCACTTATTCTGCCGGGGCAGACTGGTTATCGTTCAGAAACTCAAAGCTCTGAATTATTTATTTTTTCCCCCTTGTTCCCTCCCTCCTTGAGCGCCTTCAAACACTTGCCTTGTGAATAGGCGCTTTACAAATAAACATTACCATACCATACTAAATGTATATTAACCTGTAGATTGATTATATTTACACAAGAGTCACTGTTAAACAATAAACCATCACACATATGAACAAGTTACTTGCCAACTGTAACGTTCTTTCGACTGGATGTTCCTCCCAAGTATTGCTCATCTTGTGATAATTTGTTATCGCCAGCTTCACTGTTTGGAATTCCGAAGCAGCGAAGCTGGCGATGACGAATTATCACAAAATGAGGAATACGTTGGAGGAGACCATCCCTTCGAAACTGTATTTCTCTTCTAAACCAATCACTGTACTCTTTGTCATACTGCCTCCAGCCAATTACTGCCCTCTCCCTAAGCCCCACCTCTGGCAGCCATCTTCAGATTTGGTAAGCACGCAAAGTGGCAGTATGACCAAGAAGAGCCGCAGAGGGGTAGGAGGGAGTGTTCTCATATGAATCCATGCCAGACTCATAATTGAGAACAATAGTTACAGTGACTTTTTCCTTCTACAGCATGGGGTCTGGCATGGATTCGCATGCGCATGAATAAATAACACATAGCCGTACGACATTACACAACCATGGGAGGTGGCAAGGCTCAACAGAAGCAATCACTTACCTCCGGAACATGCTCACCTTCAAGCAAACAGGTTGCGTAGCACTGCTGTGCCGACCCTGGACTCATCTCTGGAATCCCTGTCGACGCAGAAGAATCTCATAAAGGTCTGTGTGGACCTCCACGTAGCAACCCTGCAGATGTCCAGCAGGGGCCCACCAGACAGGAACGCAGTCGTCGCAGCGATCGCTCTGGTGGAATGGGCTCTCGGACAGTGGTCGGGTCGCCAACCAATGACAGTGTGTGTTGCAGCCGGAGAGCCACTTTAAGATGGAAGCCTTGGACAAGGCCTTCCCATGGTTCACAGGACTAAAGTTCACAAACAGTTGAGACGTCTTCCGAAAACTCTTTGTGCGTGCCACGTAGAACTTCAGAGCATGAATAACGTCCAGCGAGTGCAAAGTCCTTTCAGCCGGTGACAAAGGTTTTGGAAAGAACACAGGCAACAACAAAGGCTCGTTGAGGTGGAAGTCCGACAGAACCTTTGGCATGAATGAAGGGTGCATCCGTAGCACCACCCTCGACTCGTGAAAAGAAGATCGGCCTGGATCTCAACCACCCTCCTGGCAAAGTTGATGGCCACGAGAAAAGAGGTTTTCCATGAGAGGAACGAGAGGGGCCCGATGCATAGACTCGAAGTGGGCCCCACCCATGAGCCTCGTCAGCACCATGTTGAGTTCCCACACCGGGGAGTAGGAGCCTTCACCGGTGGGAAAGATCGAAACAATCCTTTGAGGAACTCCTTGACTAGACAGACCTGGTGTAGCGCGAGATGGCAGCCAGATGCACAATGGAGGCATGCGCCAGTTCCACCTTGGCCAAGGACAACAAGTATGGACGAATCTGCGTGTCCGTGACCCGTAGATGGTTGATCTTCTGCGACCGGCACCATGTAGCGAAACGCTTCCACTCATGCCCGTAGCAAGAGTCGATGACGCTCTGGCCTTGGCAAGGACCTCCCTGCAGTCCACCAGCAACTCTTATCCTCCAAATTCTAGGGCTGCAGGAGCCAAGCCCTCAGATTCAGCGATCCTGGGTTGTATCTAGCAGATCCGCAACCACTGGCAGCTTGACCGGAAGGGACGCTGACAGGCTGAGAAGGTCCGGTTAACAAATCTGTCTCGGCCACGCCGTGGTAACGAGTATCATCCTGCATCTGCACTGTTTGAGCGGATTGATGACTCGCAGCAGGAGAGGCAAGGGTGGGAACGCGTACAGGAACAGGATTTCCCACGGGAAGAACGCATCCCCCATGCTACTCGGCTGGTGGAACCAGCTGGCAAATTTCTGCTATTTGGAGTTTGCGGCTGTTGCAAACAGATAGATCTAAGGTCTGTCCCACTTGAAGATGCGGTCCACCTCATCCTGCCAAAGTTCCCACTGGTGGCAGGAGCGCAACTCTCTGCTGAGGGAGTCATCGAACGTGTTCCTGACTCCTGCCAGGTGACAAGTTCTGTGCCTCTCTGGAGAGCGCTGGGATCAGGTGCCCTCCTGCTTCTTGATGTAGAACATTGCGGTGGTGTTGTCTGTGAAGATCCTCACAACTCTGCCCTTCAGGGACGGAAGGAATGACTTAAAGGCCCTGAACACTGTCCGCAGCTCCAGGATATTGATACAAAGATCCTTCTCCGGCAGCCACAGACCTCTGGCATGCAGACGTCCAGTGTGGGCTGCCCAGCCCTCTAGGAAAGCATCTGTCTCCTGGTACGGAGTGGGGGGAGGGGGTTTAAACCCTGTGCCCTGTGCCCTGGACGATGTTGGAGCATATGCCCCACCACCTTACCACCCGACGGAACTCCTTGTCGAGAGGGATCTTGTCTACAAAGCTTCCGGACACTTGAATCCATTGGGCATCCACTCTTGAAGAGGTCGCATCCGTAACTTGTAGAGCCAGATAAGGTAGATACAGGACAACATCATGCCGAACAGCAACTTGATGGTCCGCACTGTGCGGTATTCAGTGACAAAAGCCATTGCACCTTCCCCAGTACGGCAGCTAACCTCTCCTCCGACGGCAACGCTAGGCAGGAGACCGTGTTGAGCCTGGCGCCCGGGAACAGTGCGTCCTGTGATGGTGTCAAGCAGGACTATGGATAATTGACGGAGAACCCCAGATCTGTCAGCAGCTGGACTGTCCTGTGTGTTCGACAACTATTTCCCTTGACTTTGCCCGGATGAGCCAGTCGTCGAGGTACGGATACACTTGTATCCCTTGTAGACGTAGATGGGCTGCCACTGGTGCCAAGCACTTCGTAAACACCCTGGGCGCCAACTTTAGGGCGAAAGGGAAGGCCTTGAATTGGTAGCGTGTTCCCTGCACCACAAAGCATAGGAACTTCCAATGGTTCCTCTGTATGGGGACGTCAAAGTAGAAGTCCTCCAGATCCAGCGACATCAAGAAGTCTCCTTCCTCTAGTTGGCTGAGCACGTGCTGCAACGTGACCATTCTGAATTTTTGGGACTTGAGTTACTTGTTGAGACGCTGCCGGTCTAGACTGGGCCTCCACCCCCGGTCGTCTTTTTGACCAAGAAGTATCTGGAGTAGAATCAGGAGCCCTTGAGGCATCTTGAAACTAGCTCCATCGCCCCTTTCTTAGCATGGCTGTACCTCTGATTGGAGCCGATGTGCCGCCCCTGCCACTTTTGCTGAAACTAATGTCCGTGTGCGAGAGCGTCCAGCACCCATCTGTCGGTGGAGATCTCCTTCCACTCGCTGACAAATCCTCCCAGCCAGCCTTCCAGCAGGGTGCATGGGTGGGGGTCCCCCCGACATCCTGGGCGGTTCAGTCCTGCTTAGGAGCCTGCGTTCCGCTTTGGAAGTGACGACAGCGCTGACCACCTCCACCAAAAGCCTTGGAACAGCCTCTGTAGGCCTCCTGGGTTGTGGACCGGGAGGGCTGATGGTATGACGAGGAGCGGCGCATGTGTGGAGGCTGATGCGGAGGCGCTGGATGGCATTGTCTTTTTTCCCCCCGAAGGTTGATCCAGGCACACTTGGGTTCGGCACCACCAGGGCCGGGGGCATCCTCTTCTGGATTGTCAAAACCAATGTGTGTAGGGTGGAAAAGATGTCCAGCGATAGATCTCTTGGCGGAGTTGGAGTGGTATGCCTACTAGGCCCCGTGCCGTCATTGCGGTTTTTTGCCACCGTCGCCCACGTCCTCATGGACCGTGTGCGTTGACTCCAGGTCCTTCTCGTCCCCCACACACCTTTTTGCACCCGGAGGTGTCAGCTCAGCGATGGCATACTCTTTTACGGTGTCTTCTCACCGCCCCCGACGAGGCCTCCCACCTCGGGGTGGGCATACCCTGGGCGCAGTCGGGGCTACCTTGACCGAGTCAGCCCCTTTGGCCTTCATGAGAGCAGCTGCCACTATCTCGTATCTCGATCGATGATGGGCCTTCTTGGGCAGGCCAGATGCCTTTTATTCCACCCTCAGCTTCTCAGGCCTCTCCCGCAGTTCAGCCGGGTTGGGCTATTTTCTTTTTGAGGAGGAACTGGATCGATGGCTGGTGAGATGGTGAGGTTGATCGCGGCCTGTCCATCGCGGGACCCGCTTGAGTGGCGAACCCGACGAAGACAGACTTGCAGTGCTTAGGCTTGTCTTGGGCCCCCATGGATGGAGCTCCCTCAAAGGACTTGGAAGCCCGCTCCTTGGACCGGCAGGTTCTGGGTGAAGCATGACCCTGCTTTGGGGCCAGAGGCCTTGGCGCTGAGCCACGCCACCATTTTACTGTGGCGATCCTTCATTGTTCCCTTAGAGAACCCGAGGTAGATTTCACAATCTCCTTCACTGTGATCCGAATGGAGACCGTAGAGGAATTGACCGGGTTCGTCTTCCACAAAACACATTCTCCAACATCTGGAGCAGAGCATGAAAAGGGAGCTTCCCTCGTTCTTCTCTTCTGACATGGTCAGGGGTGCAGAGTAGGCCAGATGGCCTTCTGGAAACTTCGACAAAACTCGACAATCCTTGCCCTTGTGGGGCCACTGAAATTCACTAACAGGTCCCGCTTGTCGGGCTCCGACTGCCAAAAATTGGACCTTTTCGCGAAAAAAATGCAGAATAGCTCACGGAGCAAAACTCGAGACTCCCAACACTTGAACATGCAGTAAAAATCTGACGATGGCTGCCAGAGGAGGGGCTTAGGGAGAGAGCAGTCATTGGCCGGGGAAATGTGACCCATAGTACAGTGATTGGTTTAGAGGAGAAATACAGTTTGTAAGCAAAGGTTAAACTGTTTTTTCTTTTACTGCGGATTCCCGGCCCGACAGGGAATATTCATCAGCATGTGAATGCATACCCCATGCTGCAGAATTAACAGATCCTCCTGATTTATAACAGAAGTTGAACATTGGCCGGCTAAGACATCCGGAGAAGTCCAAGAAGCCACTTGAATACAGAGGGTGTTAAACCCCGGATGACAGCACCAGCCCCACAGCCATAGCAATTCCCCAATGAAGGCTCTTCAATAAAAGAAGCCATCCAAACCCAATCTACCTAGTTCCAGCCCTAAAAGGATGTCGCTTCAGCAAGAGGAGATAGAGAAATGAAACACTGCAATCAGGGGCCTGCCCGCCCTCCCCTCCACCCCAAATGATAGGAGAGTAGGAAGAGTCAACACAGCCTGTCCCATCACTGGACACTGGGAGCTAAGGACCCCCCCGCCCCGCCCACCAATACAGAATGCGCATCTGCTCCTGGAGCGCAGAGGCAACAGCGAGAGGCCAAACCTGCCACCCCCTCCCTACCCCCACCCTCACAGCAGGGCTGATCCAAAGCCCCAAACCCAGGAGGCCAACGTCTCTAGCAAACTAATACAAGGGCCCAAGGACACCTAGAACCGGGATGCAGCATACAGCCAATAGTAAACATGGCCAAACACCAGAAACCACACAAATCTGCGGACAGTCCCCCTACTGCAACCACGGGATAAAGGGAAGAACCCATAAGTCCCCAAGCTCAGTTGCCCGAAAGACCTCCAGGCCAATGGGCCACAAAAGATGGCATTCAGTCACTCTACATCAAATCGGAATTTAGAAACTACATGTCTGAAATCGCCTCTAGGGTGGACAGTCTGGACAACCGGATGGAGGAAATGGAACACCGGGTCAGTGAAGCGGAATATCACTCCATGGAGCAAGCAACCCAACTGATGGCTGCGGAGGAAAGTTCAGACCCTGCAAGGGAAAAATGAAGCCATCATTCTCAAGCAGGAAGATATTGAAAACAGAGCTCTGAGGAACAATGTTAGAATCAGAGGGGTCCCCGCCTCGATAGCAGATCAAGCACTACAGGAATATATGAGCAACTTGTTCCAGTCCCTCTTTCCGGAATGTGACAAATCAATGTTGTTACTAGACCGCACCCACAGGTTACGCACCCGCAGAGGGATCTCCACAGAATATCCACCAGAAGTTATCACCCGCATTCACTTCTTCTCCACCAAGCAAAGTCTCATGGCTGCAAACTGCCTACAGGGCGAGCTAACCTTTCAAGGAGCTCCAATCCAAATCTACCAGGATCTGGCTGTGGCGGACGTAGAGCGTTGATGTTAGGGAGAATTCACAGAAATGTGCCAATTCCGTCCAATTTAGAGGCCCCCTGCAACTTTGCTGGATTTTGAGGACTTGATTTTTTTAACCTGGAGAGAGTGTGACCCTTTTGCCCCCACTCATGTATTTTAATGTGATTTTATACACTTTCTTTTGGTTGTGGACTCTGACAAACTCCAGAGGCATCAACTTTTACATTGTGTCACACAGCACCTTCAGTGCAGTGGCACAGGGAAGTCTTTCAGATTTCCCAAAGGTTTAAATACCTTCTCTTGGATAAACTACCGTTTCCAAGAGCAGTAAAGCGAAATTGACTATACTTACCATTGTAAGAGTGCTGGAGGGGTTACCTAGTATCCTCTTTGTCTAGTTTCTCATGTAACATTTTTTATGTTACCCTTTTCGCACTGAATGGCTGGTGGCAGTGGTTTCGTTTGAACTACCATGGTGTGCCTTTACCGGTGGGCTGCGTTCGCAGCTACAGTAAAGCACCCAGGGGAGCCATCTTTGTTAAAATGGCCCCTGGTCTTCTTTCGCCATTTCTTTGTGGAAAGGTCCTTCTTGAGATTTGCTCTGCGCCACAAACCAGGTTTGGTCTCTTGGTTCACGAGTGAAGCCAGCCTCTGGCTCCAGAGTGTCTGGGTTAGACAGTGAGGGAGGTGCCCTGCACTCCCTGTGCTTAATCTTCTAGGAGACCCAAATGCACTCTGTGATGATTGACCGGCTGATTGTCAGGCAAGGACAGCCACCCTGCTGGGTGACTGACAGCTAGGCTGGAATGAATGGGAGAGAACTGAATAAAAGGCCAATCTTTTGCTTGGAAGGCAGAGTCGACCACTGGACGTAGGAACCGATGAAGAGCTTGAAGAGGACCCCTGCTGCAACTCCTGGACCGTTGGTTTGCCCAGTGAAGCCCTGCTGCAGTGCCGAAACGCCAAGTTTGCATCGACAGAGAAGCCTCTGCAAGGACGACTTCTCCCCTTGAGTTGGTGGGACCAATCAACTCAAAAGTAAGCCACCTGGACATCCATCTGGTTGAATTTCCACAGAGTTGCTGCTGGAAACTGTATAGCCAGCAAGAGGAACACCAGATTGTGTGAGTTGCTTTTAAGCTGGCCTTGAGCTTTTGGAAGATCCTCCGGACTCCCAAGAAGCAAGACTGACCGAGCCTGAGCCCCCTCAACAGAGCGCGGGACACCACAGCAAGGAAAGTCCATCTCGACAGCCAGGAACAGCGGTGTTGCTATTTGCGGTAGACGCGTGGAGCTAAAACACTGAACGCCACATAGTGAAGTTTGCCGGTTGCGAGTTTTGACCGTCCCAGTGCATTGCAGGAGTCCCGCGTCGCCCTCCCTCTTGTCTCCACGACTGAGGCCCAGGAACAGCAAGATCTGCAGAGCTGCACAGGAACAGAGGTCCTCCGCTGCATATTTTTCTTCATTTCTAAGGTACTGTAAAAGGTCTGAGAATTTACCTGTTACTGTAGAGCGCTTGCAACTTCTACAACTCTTAAGCCTAATAAGCTTGTGGCCCTACATTTGATTCTTCTTTTCATCAAAGATTTCCAAGAACTTGTGCAAAGACTTTTCCATTTACTTACCAGAAGTGCTTCATCCTATACAAGACTTTTGCCCATTGCCTTTGGCTTAGCCTATTGAATTGTATGACTCTTCTTCGAGGATCCAAACATATTTGCCTGCTTAAGAATATTTGTGGTCTCTTGTTGCTCTAATAATTTTTGCTTTTTACCAACTTCTAAAAGTATTCTAAATTCCAACAGTAATATATATTAATGTCCCCAGCACCCTAGTTATTGAAGTCACATGTGGGTGTAGGTTGTGTCTGTGGGCCATCCCAAAAGGGTCTTTACTGATTTAGAAACTAAGAGTGTATAGTATTGAAGTGTATTTGTGTGTTACTATTATATTGCTCCCTTCTGAAGAAGTCTTATTCTAACTGACTGATAAATACATTAATAATTATTTATGCAAGAAGCCTTGATTGTAAGAGTTTATTTGAATACCTGTAACTAAATCTCTGTAACTCCACTACAACTCACATTGACCCCTCTTGAGATAAGCCTGGCTGCTCAACACGCTACCAAAACTGTGTAGTACAAGCTTATACCAAAGGCTGCGTTTCCTATACCTGTGGTCAGAGTTGTGTGTAGTGGTCCCAGAGGGTACTACATACCAACTTTGCCTACCAGTTGAGACCTCTAACCAACTTCCTTCAGGACTGGAAAAATCAGATACCGCTGGCTCTTTCCAATTCACCTACGAAGGCATGACGCAAACTATTAGCGCGCTGAAAGAAGGAGAGAACATCCTGACCGGGGGAACCCTCGACCAGATGTAGGCCTTACATCACAATCACCTGCAGGAGGAAAAGACAGACTACAAACAGAGTCGCACAAGGTAGCGAAAGGCCGCAAACCGGGAAGCTCCCTACAACAGATATGGCCCAGACCACCAGCCTTATCCATGGACTAGTTGTCTGGGGGCAAAATGACACTTCAAGAACGTCTCCCTCTAAAAAGACAACAATGGATCCCGGGCTCCACATTGTATACGCCAACCTAGAAGAGTGCAAGCACTTGCTGGGCACATGGTCTCTAGGCCCAATTTTGGTTTTAATTTTGTCCGTTCAGTTATGACGTCGTTTGAGAAACGTTGATAACCCGGTTGAGGCTGCTCAAGAGAAAGACAATGGAACTAGATGGCCACAGTTCATCACTTGTATGCTCCCCCTCTAAATAACTTATGGACAAGAATCAGAATCTGCGCTTTGTCTCCCTCAATATATAAGCCATAAACTCTCCTTATAAACGCATATCTGGCATTTCTCCAAGAAACTCAACTGATTGAAGCGTGCTTCGCTGCAGAGCCTTTCCAAAACAATACCCATCATCCAGTGGTGCTAAAAAAGGGGGCACAGCAATTCTTTTGGCGAATATAGTCCCTTTCACAGAACTAGAAATACATGGCCCTAAGGGACGCTACATAGGCGTTAAGGTAAGCTATTTGGCCTTTTACACACCCTAGTCTCAGTATATGCCCCAAATGAACAGAAGAATTCCTAGCAGACTTGGGAGTCCAACCTACTACCTTTCCAGGAGGGGCAAGTGGTCATAGGGGGAGACTTAACTGAGTCCCAAACCCTCTTGCTGACAAATCCCACCAACCTGCGCCAAGGGACTTCAAAATTGCACTGAGCCTGTTGCACCCATTTAGGTCCCTACGAGTGGTTGACGCTTGGAGGGTGCTTCACCTGGAAATAAAACACTTCCTTTTTTTTCGCACTCGTGCACTGCACCTTCTCTCAAATTGACTTGCCATTGGAACCAGGGTAATCTCGGACCATGTCTGGAGCAATTCCTCAATTCCCCAAAATTCACAATGCTAAACCACCCCCCCTCAGATCCAGATGAAATCTCTACAATCCAATGTTAAAATGACATGGCTCTCAGGGATGATCTAACTAAAGCCATTCAAAAAACTATTTCAAGGAAAACCCTTGTGGACTCACATCGTTAGCCACCAGATGGGAGGCAATGAAGGCGGTCATTAGGTGGGAGTCAATAGCCCACGCAGTGGCATATATAAAATAATTTTTTTTTTTTAAAAAACCACAGACCCAAAATCAAAGAGCGCTTAAAAAGTGAAATGGCCACTGCAGAACTGAAACACAAGGTGTGTTGGTCACCAAAGGCCTCCCGAGCATTGCGCATTACCCAGAATAAACTGGAGACCCACTATGCAGAGGAAACAGCACAAACCCTGATAAGAACAAAACAAGGGTATTACGTTAGGGGCAATAAAGCTAATAAAATTCTGGTGCACAAACTGGCAAAACACCATAGGAAAAAGCTCATTAGCTTAAAATACTCACAGGGCACATCTCAATATGCAGAAGACCCCAAGTTACAGCTGGCAACGTCACATTTAACAGACTGTCATCCATCGACGCTCACAGGCGCAGCAGGAAGGCTACATCGCAGGAGCCTCCCTTGCCAGAGTATCTAACAGTGACAGGGGGTCCTTGGAATTACCAATCACAACACAGGAGGTTGATTCAGTGATCAAAACCTTAAAACCCAGAGCCCCGGTCCCCGATGGATATTCCCCCAAATTCTATAAACTCTTTAGGCCACTCCTCACAGGCCCCTTTACTTAGCTTTTCAACTCCTTCCGAGAGACGGGCACAATAACCCCCCCCTCTATGCAGGAATCCATAACCATCTTACTACTAAAATACGGTAAAGACCCAAGCGAATGCGCATCATACTGACCAATATCTTTGCTCAATATTGAAGCAAATATCTATTCTAATATCCTAGTGAATAGGTTAGCAAAGATTCTCCAGAAAATTAGCGATACAGACTTGACAGGCTTTATCCTAGGTAGGAGCACTGGCGACAACATACGGAGGGCCCTTAACTTAGTAGACATAGCAGTGTCAGAACTCCACAAGCAGGCATTGCTAACCTTACATGAAACTAAAGCTTTTGTAGGCTGGGCATTCATGCGGCTAGCCCTGGAAGCATTTCATCTTGGCCCTTTATTTTGTAAAATGATTGTAGCAAACTATAGCTCCCCAAAGATAATCCTCAGGGTGAACAAGAAATTCTAGGCCCCCATAGCGCTTTCCTGTGGTACACGACAAGGCTGTCTGCTCCGTCTGTAAATTTTCACCCTCATCATGGAACACCTTGCTCAACGTATCTGTCGAAACACCTCCATCTCAGGGTTAACAGTAAAGGGAGACCACTACAAAATATCCCTCTACGCAGCAGACAATGCTTTCACTCACCAACTGTTATTCCTCTCTACCAGAGGCCCTGACAGAGTTACAATACTTTGGGAAAGCGGCAGCATTCACTGTTAATTATGCTAAGGCAGGGGTGCTGGGGGAAGGACTTAATCGCGGAAGGCCTATTCGCAAGAATGGAGCTCCAAATCTATTAAATACTTGGGTTACACCTAGCAGCAAACTCAAAAGATCTCTACACAGACAATTTCCCCTGCCTCTTTAGTGACCTGGAAGCTGATCTGAAGCGATGGACACCCCAAGAGATCTCACTTATGGGGAGAATCACAGCATGCAAAATGAATCTGCTTCACAGATACCTGTACCTATGCTCGGCTCTACCAGTGGAAATCCCCCTGAAACCACTCACCGAATTACAAAGACAGATCTCCCAATTTATCTGGCAGGGAAAGAAATCATGCATAGCAAAGAAGGTGATGATGGCGAAATGGGGAGGGATGGTGATCTCCAAACTTCGTAACTATTATGTTGCAGCACAACTGGCAAACATGCTCACCTGGTACTCTCCTGCAAGCCCCACGAAATTGGTATCCATCGAACAATCCATGCTCCCTTCCCCTCTTGGGGGTCTAACACATATCACACAGTCAGCGTGTAGGGGCTGGAGAAATCTCCACTAAAGCCACTTTCAAAATCTGGCAGTGGGCAGTAAAAAGAAAATGGACCACAAAGGAAATAGGCCCTCTCTCCACAGTTTTTCACAATCCAGACTTTTCCCCAGGCCTAGAGTCCGCTAACTATAGGAATTGGATACAGGGAGG
Source organism: Ambystoma mexicanum (assembly GCF_040938575.1). Classification (NCBI taxonomy): domain Eukaryota; kingdom Metazoa; phylum Chordata; class Amphibia; order Caudata; family Ambystomatidae; genus Ambystoma; species Ambystoma mexicanum. The sequence goes on along the minus strand of NC_090927.1, from coordinate 220,691,318 downwards.
GCTGCAGAAGGTCTCAACTATAAAAATGGACCAGCCCTCACCTTTGATAAAGTCAAAGAGAGGTTCTCGCTGCTGGAATCATACAGTTTCCTTACACACAAATACGCTATTGGATCATGCATCCGTCCGTCAAGCAAGAGGCCACACGTGAGCTGAGTGTCTTGGGACTTGCACTACATTTGGATTTGGTACAAGCTCCTACAAGAGGACATGCTATCCGTCCGTCCTAAATACATGGCCCTTTGGGAAGCTGATCTGGGTCACTTCATAGAAGATCAAACATGGGTGGACATTTGGACCAGGAACAAAACCACCTCCAGATGTATTACCAACAAAGAATGTGCCCTAAAACTACTATACCAGTGGTATCTTGCCCTCCCTCCCACCCCCCCACCACTTCGCAAAAATCGCTAGCCCCCGCCTGCTGGTGGAAATGTGGCGCACTCTGCTCCTACTTTCACATGTGGTGGGACTGCCCAGTAGCGCAATCCTTCTTGGAGACAGTAATTAAAGCCATTGAAGCCATCACCCAGACAGCCTCCTCTTTTAACCCAGTGTTAGGCAAAGTTTGTATGCAGTACCCTCTGGGAACACTACAGACCACTGACTACTGGTATAGGAAACCCAATCTTTGATATAAGCTTGTACTACACAGTTTTGGTAGCGTGTTGAGCAGCCAGGCTTATCGGGTCAATGTGAACTGTAGGGAAGTTACACAGAGATTCACAGTGACAAGTATTCAAATAAACACTTACACTCAAGCTTTCTTGAATAAACCATTATTCATTTGTCAGTTAGAATAAGCCTTCTTCAAAAGGGAGCAATATAATAGTAACACACAAATACACTTCAATACTGTACACTCTTAGTTTCTAAATCAGTAAAGACCCTTCTGGGATGGCCCACAGACAACCTACACCCTCAGGTGACTTCAATAGTTAGGGTGCTGGGGACATGAATATCTTACTGTTTGCATTTAGAATACTGTTATAAGTTGGTAAAAGGAAAAGGTTATTAGAACAACAAGCGACCACAATTATTCTTTAAGCAGGCAAATACTTTTGGATCCCCACAACAATGTCATTCAGTAAAACAGGCTAGGCCAAAGTCAATGGGCAAAAGTCTTATATAGGATGAAGCACTCTTGGTAGGTAAGTAGAAAAGTCTTTGCACAATGTTTTAGAAGTCTTTGAAGAAAATAATCAAATCTAGGGCCACAAGCTGATTAGACTTGTGAGAAGTAGAAGATGCAAGCAACTCTACACTGAGAGGTAAGTTTTCTCAGACTTTACAGTACCTTTTTATTGAAGAAAAGATGCAGCAGATTACTTCTGTTCCTGTGCAGCTCTGCATATCTCACTGTTCCTGGGCCTCTGTCGTGAGGACAAGAGGGAGGACTCCTGCACAGCAAAGGGACCGTCACTGCTCGCAACCGGCAATCTTCAAATCAGTGGCTGTTAGTTTTTCAGCTCCTCCTGTCTACCGCAAATAGCAACACTGCGGTTCCTGGCTGTCGAGATGGACTTTCCTTGCTTCTGGGGTCCCTCACTCTGTTGAGGCTCGGTCAGTCCTGCTTCCTGGGAGTCCGGAGGATCTTCTTGAAGCTCTAGGCCAGCTTAAAAGCAACGCACACAATCTGGAGTTCCTCTCCCTGGCTCAATGGTTTCCAGCAGCAGCTCTGTGGAAATTCAACCAGCTCCAAGGTAGATGTCCATGTGGCTTACTTTGGAGTGGATTGGTCCCACCAACTCAAGGGTAGAAGTCGGCCTTGCAGGGGCTTCTCTGTCGATACGAATTTGGAGTTTCAGTACTGCAGGAGGGCTTCACCGGGTAAACCAACGGTGTCCTCTTCAAGTACTTCGGTTCCTTCGTCCAGTGGTCGACTCTGCCTTCCAAGCCAAAAGACTCGCCTTTATTCAGTTCTCTCCCATTCATTCCAGCCTAGCTGTCAGTCACCCAGCAATCACTACAGAGTGCATTTGAGTCTCCTAGGAGACTAAGCACAGAGGGTTTCGGGCACCTCTCACTTCCTGCCTACCCCAGACACTGTGGAGCCAGAGGCGGGCTTCACTCGTGAATCCCGCCAAAGACAAAGCGAACAATGGGACCAAACCTGGTTTGGCGTGCAGAGTAAATCTGAAGAAGGACCTTTTCCACAAAGAAATGGCGAAAAAAGAAGACTGGGCCATTTTGACAAAAATGGCACCCTTGGGTGCTTTACTGCAGCTGCGAACGCAGCTCGCGGTAAATGCACACCACAGTAGTTAAAACCACTGCCACCAGCCATTCAGTGAGGAAAGGGCAACATAAAATTTACTTGAGAAGCTAGTGAAAGGGGATACTAGGTAGCCCCTGCAGCACGCTATTGTAAGATAGTGTGTGCTGGGTCTAGAAAGTTACAAATGTAAGTAAAGTCAATTTCACTTTACTGCTCTTGGAAACAGTAGTTTACCCAAGTGAAGGTATTTAAACCTTGGGGAAATCTAAAAGACTTCCCTGTGCCGCTGCACTGAAGGTGCTGTGTGACAATGTAAAAGATGATGCCTATGGAGTTTGTCAGGCTCCATAACCAAAAGAAACACAAAGCTCAGAAATCGCATTAAAATACATGAGTGGGGAAAAAAGGGTCTAACTCTCTCCAGGTTAAAAATATCAAGTCCTCAAAATCCAGCAAAGTTGCTGGGGGTCGCTAAGGTGGAGGGAATTAGCACATTTCTGAGAATTCTCCCTAACACCCACAAGTGATAATACTAGGGAACCCGCACCCAGAGATTTACCCTACAACCATAACTGCAGCAAAGCTAATCATCCAACTCCACCTAGCAGCGAAAATTACGCTTGCCCACAGATGGAAAACGCAGGAAGTTCCGCTCCTTCGACTCTGGTGGGCTAACATTTGGGATAGCCTTGTAGCAGAAAAGGTTACGGCAGCTAAAGAAGAGATACTCCACTGTTTCACCAACATATGAGCAGGACTATCCAGCCCAAACGCATCAACCATAGGCGGCTAAACTCTTCCTAAAGACAACCCAGGATCGACAACCTACCCCACCCCCACATCCTAATGACTAAATGGCAAGACTATTACTGTGTTCCACCAATATACTAATGATGGTTACCGCAACAGTTTAAATAAAGTGATTTAAAAAATAAAGTACACGTTTTCCCCCTTCCAATCAGGATGCAACATCAGAGCTTCCTTCCTGTGGTACTGCTCTGCTGGTACCACTAACATATCTATGATGCTGCATCGGTGGAAACAGGGGCAGGCTCCTGCAAATCAGTGGTTTGCCATTTGTTTTTGTTGGGAGTATTTGTTTGCCCGTTTCTTTGGAGTGCAAAGTGGTTGATCTGCCGCTTATCTGTAGGGTTGCCTTTTCGTATGGCATGCACTATGTTCCTGACTGAAGAGAGCAAAAGCGTTGTGTTTTTTATTTTTTATTTTACACAATGCAGACATCTCTAAATCAGATGCCTTTTATTTGTATTACAAAAACAATAACTCTTGCACACTGAAGCATCTTGTAATTTATTAAACTATACCTAGAAACCTCTGTGGATTAATACTTGAGTCAGTGCGCCATTCACCAACCTATTGAGTTAATTAGCAAAATTAGCACAAGTTCATCATCAGCAGCAGGAGTCTCGCAATCTGAGAATCCTCCACATGGGTTCACACTGTAGTGAAAATAAATCGGATATTGCAATGCTTTCTCCGCGCTTGATACTAATATTCACAAGACACTTGTTCACACTGTACAAATCAATATGCAGTCAGCACAAATGATTATAGTGCACACTGTGTGTTCAATCTGATATTGTCTTTATGTTGAAATTATACGGTTCGTGAACTTAATCACCAATAGCCGACACATGTTTCGACCGTTATGGTAGTTCTCAAGGCTATATTGGTCCAATTCGCCACATTCAAATGCACATAAACGCATTGACATTACCGTTTTAAACAGAATTTGTATGCACATATTTCACAATGAAAATTAACAAAACATTATATTTCATGTTACCAAGTAAAAAATGTTTTAAATAAAAACATACCACACAGGTTGAAGTAGGTTTCGAGAGATGCAAGCATCCATGGAGATGTAAAATAAAGGAAAGAACCAAATACTTAATTTACAATCTAATACACATTATCATGCCTAATGGATAATATGGTGAATTAAGAGCAAAGTGCATTTGTGATCTGTTTGCAATGCCATGTGACCACGCCAGTTGACCACCCGTTACTCTCCTTCCTTAAATTATCCAAACATTCACCCATGTGAAAAGTCCCGCTACTATTCCACCCAATTGTGCTCCCGTGGTGAGGTGTCTAAAAGTATTGTATAGGCTTACCCTTATCGCGTATTACTTTCTTGACATCTATATAAATAAATGTGATCATAATGTGCAGTGGTTAAATAGACCATTTGATTGCCCAATATGTATGTACACTATATGGATAAATGCCCACCTTGTAGTACTGCCAGGAAAACAAAACAAAATTCGTAATATCTTCTTCTGAGCCTCACTGGGATAGCTCCCTGTTACCTGAGAAGTTTGACAAAGCTGTTTTAAAGCTATTAAATTATGCTTGTACATATTATGGGAATTATATTATTTGATCCTACCTTTTCCTGGGTTCAATCCCTCGTTTCTCTACCTCTCGATTGCGTGGGCTCGCACTAGACGCAATGTTAGGCTGCATTTCACAGCAATTCCGCGGGCCGCGACGTCAGTTCGGCGTGATGACGTCATGCACATAATGAGGCGTGACGTCAGCACACCCCAAATGCAGCGCCACACAAACGGGCCGCCATGTTGGGTCCAGGCTAGGACCCTTAAAAAATCTTCCCAGGGACTACCTCCCTACACCAATATACACCAATTTGCCTATGTCAAAATAGCATGCAGATAAAATTATATTGCATGTTTTGCCATTGTTGGAATTATGAAATTAAATAAAGACTTCATTAAATTAATCCTAAACTATGAAGCATATACTATTCCAGTGTGTTTCATACCACTATGCTGTTAACCCATTAAATGAATGCATCATATTGTACTAAAAAGAATTTTTAACTATTATACCTCATGCACTTAACAGGTGATCAACATGGCATGTCACAGGCCATTGAGCTAATTATATATACCTAGATCAATCAAAAGTTCTTAATGAATTTACAAGAAAACATACATCTCGTGGTCTAAATTTAAACCACGTTCCGTGGACCTCAATGTTTTGGCTTCCATTCTGCATAGTGCCAGTTGGGTGTCCCCACCCCCTTTCCCTTTTTGACTTTCATCAGCCCCAAAAATCTTACATCCTGTACATTATCCATTTGGTGTTCTGTTTGCCAATGTATAGCCAAAGGTGTTTTTGGTTCTATGTTCCTTAAACTTAACAAGTGTTCTCTGATGCGTATCCTTAGCTGCCTGATAGTGCTCCCCACATAATATTTACCACACACGCATTTGATTAAATAAACAACATAGCATGTTTTGCAATTGATGTGGACATCTATATTAATTGTATTGCCAAACTGATCCTTGAAAATTTTGCATTTTTACATTGATTACAATGCCCACACTTGTAAAAGCCACCATCACTCTTAAGCCATCTTGAACCTTCTGGTTTAGGGGCAACATCCAAAAAGGATGGACACAATTTCTTCCTGATGGTGGGTGCCTTGTTAAAGATAAATTTAGGCCTGTCTGTAAGAAAAGGTAGCAAGTCTTTATCAAGTTTGAGAATGTACCAATGCTTACTTGCCAAACGATACAATGCACTGCTATCTCCAGTGAATTGTGAAATAATGGCAATGGGCTGTGTTTGCAAATTATCTTTCCTCTTGTTGAAAACCAAATCCCTTTGTTTGGTGTGCATGTATTTGTTAGCTGCTTGATTAACGCATGTATGACTATATCCCCTTTCAAGGAACTTTCTCTTAAGTAAAAAGACATTCTTGCTCAAAATCACATCTCTGCTACAGTTTCTACGAGCTCTGTAAAATTCACCTACGAGAATGTTATTTATGGTGCCTCGCTGATGGCAGCTGTCTGAGTGCAAAACTGAATTCACCTCAGTGGGTTTACGATAAGTAGAAGTATGTATTCGATTATCAAAAATGAATATGTGCAGATCTAGAAAATCAATCTGTGATGGACTGGCATGTCCTGTAAATTGAATTCCGAATTCATTGTTATTAGCATGTCTCACAAAATCTTCAAAAGAATTTAGTGTACCATCCCACACTACTAGGATGTCGTCTATGAATCTCTTCCATCCAATAAAGTTGTTCATAAAGCCATTCTGTCTATATATATATGTTGTTCTTCATATTGCGCCATGAAGAGATTTGCCAATGAGGGTGCAAATGTTGCGCCCATTGCTACTCCTCTCTCCTGCACAAAGTACTGCTCATTAAATAAACATACATTATTCTTTAGCGTGAATAGCAGGAATTCTTTCAACATATCAACATGCTTCCAATAAGAAGCTGATCAATTCCTAAAAGTAAATTCTAACACATTTAATGCCCGATCATGTCCAATACTGGTGTATAGTGCCGTCACATCTAAAGTTGCAAGTAAATATTGCGATTGCCATTCCACAGAGTCTAGAAACTGCAATACATGTGTGCTATCCCTAATATAAGACTTGATTTCTGTCACAAAAGGTTTCAACGCCTCATCTAAATATTGGGACAGGCCCTCTGTGGCCCATCCTATGCCGCTCATAATGGGTCTCACTTCTGGCAGCAATTAGTACGACTTATGTATTTTCGGTAGAAAATATATAGTTAGCATTGTTGGATTGGTAATAGTAAGAAACTTTTTCTCCTCATCCGTTAAGAGTACCATAGAATGGCATTTTGAAATTAGATTGCCCAACTCCGTGACTATATTTTTGGTAGGATTGGTTTTTAGGATTTTGTAACATTGTGGTGTGTTAAGATGTGTCATACCCATTTGGATATAGTCCTTCATATTAAGTACTACCACATTTCCCCCTTTATCGCCTTCCTTAATGGTAATCAATTGATTCTTCGTCAGGGAATCCAGAGCTTTGAATTCATCTTTGGTAAGATTGTATGTCACTTTGTTGAATTTCTTGGAGATACCCTTTGAAAACTTGTACTTATCCATTGTACTATGAATGTCTCTAATCATAGATTTGTGAAAAATATCAATCACATTTTCAGTAGCAAAATGCGGTGTAAATTTAGATGAATTTTTTAGTTCCCGCATTTCCAAATTCCTAGAATGCACTCCCAAGTCTGCACAGATTGAATCCAGGTCTGAATTCCCTTCGATATTGAGTGAAGCTACAATCTCAATGTTCTTGAGGTCTGACAAAGTCAGGTTACTCAGTGGTTCTTGTGTTTCAGATGGTATGAACGAACGTACTTGTGTTGCAAAGTATTTTTTTTTATTTCAATTTTCGCACAAATTTGAACAAATCAACTTGAAACTTTACATAGTGAATTGGAGGTGCAAAGGAAAGACCCCTATTCAGTACAGAAATATCTTCTCTAGTCAAATTATGATCTGATAAATTGACTACTAGGTCTGATGCTGTTGTTGCGCTATCTCTTCTTGACTGTTGATCTCGTCAAAATTCCTGGCGACCCGATTCTTCGTCTGAACTTCCACTTCCGCTTGCATTCCCCACCCCCGCCGGCCCCTAGTGTGGTGTTGGCTGTTGGAATAGAAGTGCCTGAAGGGATTTGAAACCTGACTTGTTTCTGAAGAGATGTTCTCTGATCTCATTTTTTGTGTCTCCGAAATTTCTTCTAAAAAAGTAAAGCCACGTTGGTTAGGTGGTTTGGATCTATTGCCTGTATTACTGTCTGTTTCAAGGTTCTCTGTTTCTCAAATCTCCTCCTCTGAATCTGGATCAGAGCTTGCAGGAGTAAAATTTTGTTTAAAACGGTAATGTCAATGCGTTTATGTGCATTTGAATGTGGCGAATTGGACCAATATAGCCTTGAGAACGACCATATCAGTCGAAACACGTGTCGGCTATTGGTGATTAAGTTCACGAACCATATAATTTCAACATAAAGACAATATCAGATTGAACACAGAGTGCGGACTATAATCATTTGTGCTGACTGCATATTGATTTGTACAGTGTGAACAAGTAGCTTGTGAATATTAGTATCAAGCACGGAGAAAGCATTGCAATATCTGATTTCATTTATTAAACTGTTTGCATCCGTTTTTGTTATTCTATTTTACATTTTTTCAGTGTGTGATCTTGTTATTATATTTTAAGCAGAATAAACTGACAAGACCACCTTCTCACAAAGTGATGCAGAGTACTGTCTACAATCATCGAGACCCAACTTCCCCCATGTAGGAAAGAAATTAAAGCTTTTAGTGACAAAACAAAAAGCCTCTCAGCAAAAAAGTAGGTTGTATGCAGCTTGTGCTGATGTAATGTTTGCGCAAGTGAATGGGAACTGGTGGTGTAACCTCCCAAATCTAGTTTTACAGCATATACAGGGTTACCTCCTTGAGTCACCAGGTTAACAGCCACGTTGAACTTCCACTATAGGTAGTGTCTTGGGAGGCTAGTCTGAAACCCTAATAATTAGCTTCCTGCTCTCATGAGCAAGAAAGCGAAAAGCACTCCTCAGATTTCGGGCAGTATATGAAAAGGAACCTTCTACATTCACACAGTTTTAGAGGACGTGAATTAAACTATGACAATCTGTAGGACTGGATTTCTATACTCTGGCCTGGTGGACAGATGTGTGGGAGGCCATCCTAGTTTAGTGACAGGGACGACTCAGAGCTGTAGCCAAACCAGTTCAAGGTAGCTAGGCGAGTGGTCAAGACTAAGACTCAGGAGGGGCAAGCCTGGTAAGGGGCCCTCAATGCACGCACACAAAAAGTTAAGCAACACACTTCGTTATAAAAATATTTATTTATGGCCATATAACAGTATGAAAAATTACTAGCATGAAGGTTATCACACAAATTAAATAAAACTATAAATATATGCAATCACTGGAGTGGGGCAAAACACATAAACCCCAGCAAACAAAATGAAGTATTAGTATGCAGCACTACAGGTCCACAGAGATACAACACCAACTTTAAAAGTCCATCCCAAACGTTCACCAAACTTCCACACAGTTTTGTGAGACATGGGAAAGTCAGTTGGGGGCTTCTGGGTGAAATGAAGAGCTCCAAGGGGTAAAGGACCAGTTGTTATAGTGAATAGAAGTGTCCCCCACCTTCGGAATGCTTGCGTGTGCAATGAAAAAGACAAACTGAAAACTTTTTCAAACGTTATCAAACTTTTAAAAGGGAGATATGGGGTTCAGGTAAATACTGTTACAACTCACCCCCCCATACTCCGATTCTATGACTGGGTAGGTCTCCAGTAGAGGGTCCAAGGTCGCTTTTCCCATGATCCGCTCCGACCTCGATTCCCAGGTTCTAACACTTCTCCAGTCAGCGACAAATGCTTGTGCATGGTCTTCAGAATGGAGAATGCAGAATAACTATGAGGGACCCCTCTGAGCACAGGACTGGATGCAGGAAATCGGACAACAGTGGCCGATGCACAGCAATGCAGGGGGACACCACTGTCGCAGTCTGAATTCACCTCCTATATCGGGCCCTCTTGATGCTGGAACCATGTAATGTGTCAGGGTGGACACCAGTGGCACAAGCTGTGGATCCCCAAAGTTCAGGGCCTAGACGTGGAATGGATGACTGCTGAAGCACAACAGCCCCAAATCAGAGCTAGTCAGCCCCAGATTGGCTCAGACACGCTTCCGAAGGCTCTTCTTTGCAGGACACCGGGCAGACGGGAATGGAATGGTCCCTCTACTCCATTGGGACGAAGAACCTTCACAGGACTTCCGAAGATCACCTACAAGACAGGGCTCTTCCAGGACAGCAGCAGAAGTTGGTTGCCAGGCCTTCTTACACTGTGTCCACGGTCTCCAAGCACGTCTTGCAGCTGGACATATTACTTGGCTCCTTCGGGTTTCTTCCAGGATCTCCCTGGAATGGATGCAGGGGATCTCATATCCAAAAAGGCAGGTAATAGTAACCTCCCACTAGCCAATCTGACTCACAAACACACCCCAGCAGTGCTCCAATCAGGACCACTGGTGGCACAGCTCATGCATACCATCCAGACACACTGAAAGCAGTTTGTTGATTAGGATCAGACAGTACCAATCCACTTACTGGCAGCAAACATACATGGCCCTGCCGCAGCCCACGAAAAGACTCTGCTTTCACTCCAAATACATAGAAGGATTTTCGCGTCCACAGAGGTCAGGAAGAAGGGTTAGTGACAAGATGGCCAAGGGACAAATGAAAAACCTTGCGGCCTGGCCATGTCTGGACACTAGCCACAGTAGGTAGCCAAACGCGGTAAGGCTAAATATAAATACACAAAAAAAAAATAGCAAAAAAGTAACTGCTGCCACCAGCTTGCCCTCAAGGAACAAGTAAAGTAACCACAAATCCTCGGTTAGTCTAGGGCAACACAAAATGTGTGCCTCATTGTACTGCACTGTAAGATGCATTGTAAAATGAAAAAAGTTACCAAACGTGGCAACAAAGTAACAAGACCAAGGGAAACGTTTCCCAGTACTGCCAGCCTGAAGGACATGTCAGTTTCCCCATGAAAAATGAGCAAAGGCCGTTTTGCTTTGTCATTATTCCAAATATGTAGAGCCGAAAGGAAATCTCTGGAGCATTTAAGAGGAAAGCTGTAGTTTTGCAGGAGGCTGCTAGAAACCAATCACAGGGTTCGAAATTGAGGGGAGCTATTAATCTCCTGCTTTTATAGTCTAGAAAAGCCTGGTTAGCTTGACACCAACAGCTACCAGCCGCTAATTTTGGCTGCCCAGCCCAACTGATACCGAACAAACATACCTATGTGAATTTAACTCTGTTTTTGGGACAATCTATAACAACATTAGGACACATATATAAGATGTTTAAAGAGTAATAAATAAATGGACAAAATAATAAGTTTCTATCTTATATGGAAGTTAGATTTGCGCAACACTATTTACTAGCTCCTCGTTCGCAAGTGGTAGCTCCTGGTTACTTGTTAATTTGGATACCCAGGAGCTGCTTTTGGCTCCTGATTATCAAACCTTAATTTAGAAACCTGCAATCTGTACCACCAGATCAGTGGTAAAACTCAATATGTGCATTCTATTTAGAGGTTTGCAATTCTGAATTGGTGTCCAGCATTCTCTGGAACAACTAGGCTAAAATATTCCAAGCAAAACCTCTAGATTTTGAAGACAAGCTTCAGCGCTGTATGCATAATGCCTCCATCTACATTTCATTTCTGCAGAGATGCAAGATTGCAGAAATACAGTTGCAGTGTATGCTTACTCTGGACATTAATGCAATAATAAGCCAATGATTTTTGTTAGGCCTCAAAATGTGCACTCGCCACTAGCTGGGGATAATTGACTGTTGGCAAGTAAGAAATGGCGTGCTGTGGGCATGTGGATCATTTGAGGTGAAGAAGTGACTATTCCTGACTAGTAGCTTTGAAATTGTAGGTTTACCCCTGTGTTTATCATATTTACATGAAGTATGAAATGAAATAAGTAAAATGACATTTAACTTCTCACATCAATTGTTATGAATTATATTTTTCAACTCAAAAACTCAATGAAGAATGTTAAAGTTTATGAATACACAATTCCTATTGTAGTGTTTATGTACTGAATTCGAATTTCACTAATAATAATAATATCAGATAACGTTAGATATAAAGATTTATCAATTTTTTTTAAACACATTGGTTTAGGAGTCCTTGGTTAAATACTAATGATTTGCAACCATGACCTTAACGAGAAATGGGTGATCACAATTTTTGTTATTAGTTTATGCTCAGAGATGGACTATTACTTAATTTGTACTGCTGGCTAAAAACCATAAAAAGTGTGCATATATTTATTTCAAACAGGCATACAATATCCTGTTCTCAATATTGTTCATCATCAGCTATTTCCATACCTTGTCCCACTCCTGCAGAGATTCCACCTTTTTTTCCAAAAACTCTGCCATTCCGACACCCATCTTGTGACATATGTCTGAAATCACAACTTGGTATTCCTTTTCCAGGCTACGAAACTCGAGTGAGATCTGAAACAGAGACCACAATAGAGAGTGTAACGCTAAATAAGCTATTTAAGCCACACACATTAACATTGGATATCATTTAAATAAAGACACACACATTCTTGTTGAACTGTTTAAATGTCCATCTACATAAATAACAATGATGTACTGAAAGTTAACAGCAAATCTGGCCAGAAAAGAAGCGGTTGCTATGCCATTTAAAAAAAAGTCTGCTGTCTTCCACCCGCCAGAAAACCTTCCTTACACTACCTATCCCCCTCATTTACTACCAGGCTGCTTTGCAGATCCATCCCCATTCCGTTTATTGACTTTGTTGTTGCAGATTCCAATCCAAGGTTGGCACATTAACTCAATAACACATTTCTTTAAACCACGAATCAAAAACTCCAACCCACTTTCTTTTCATGCTACCTATTCCAACTGAGTTGTATTCAAATTACTGGAAACATGTTTGGCAGAGAGAACCCCCCCAAATTGAAGAGTTAATGTCATAGGCAAGATTGAATGCAGTACCCTGTGGGAGACTGCACCAGCCTTGTCCGCTCGGCAATAGTTCACCCAACCTTTGCTATAGCATGTACTACACAAGTTGATAGAGTGACTGAGCAGCCAGGCTTATCTCAAAGGGCGGTCAATGTGAGCTGTAGGGTTGTAACGTTGAGTTTCACAGTGACAAGCATCCAAATAAAACTTCTACTCAAGGTTTCTTGATTAAACAATTATTTAACAGTCAGTTTGAATAAGCCTTCTTTAGAAGGGAGCAGATATGGAACACTTAAAATATACTTCAAAAAGACACACACTCAGTTTCAGTAGATCAGCAGATACCCATTGGGAATGGCACACAAGCACTTCCTACACCCTGAGGTGACTTAAATAACTAGGATACTGGACATTGATATATCTCTGGTACATTTAAAGCAATACTGAGTTTGGTTTCAAAAGGAAAAGGTTAGAGGGAGAAAACATTGGTTAACAAGTTTCTCAAACAGGTAAGTACTTTTGAACCTCCCAAATGCAATGCAGATTAACACTTTCCCAGCACCACAAGTAAAGAATGAGTGACTTTTTGGAGGGACAGATCAAAACACAAAGTCAGAGGTTAGAAGAGTCTATCAGGGAGCCAGGACAGCCAATGTAAATTGTGCACGTCTAGGGAAGCTCAATTTCTTCTTGAAGATAAGTAAAAGTCTTGCACAATGTTATAGAAAGTTTTTGTTGCAAAGTAAATCACTGTTGGGCCACAAGCTGGGACGCTTGTGAAGTACAAAGCTGCAGGCAACTCTTAAAAAGGTAACCAATGAAAGTCTCAACTGAGAGCTAGCAAGTTACACAGCAAGGAGGTAGGTACCCCTTAATTTACAGTACTTTAGGTCTGAAGAATAGGTTCCAGCTGGGCTCTGTTCCTATTGTAGTATGGCAGATCCTGTTGTTCCTGGGCCTCCGTCGTGGGAACAATAGGGATGATTTCTGGGGACTCCTGCGCTACGTTTGAAGGTCGCGGCAGTAATGGGCAAACTTCAGATCAGCAGCACTTTGCGGTTTCAGCTTCTCGCAAATAGCACCAGCGTGGTTCTCTGACACTTAGTAGACTTTCCTTGCTTCTGGGGTCCAGCACCCTGTTGAGGTGGCTCAGGCTTGGGTAGTCCCGCTTCATGGGAGTCCGCAGAGTCTTCCTGGAGCTCAGGTCCGAATTAAAAACACTTGATTCTGGTGTTCCTCTCCCTGGCAATCGGTTCCTGCAGCAGTGGAAGTGCAGCCAGCTCCGAGAGGATTTCCAGATGAGTTTGTCTTGGGGGTCGATTGGTCCCACCAACCCAAGGGGAGAAGTCGTCCTTTGCAGGACTTCTCTAGTCGAGGCGAACTCAGAGCTTCAGCACTGCAGCAGGGCTTCACCGGGCAAACCAACGGCCCAGGAGTTGCAGCAAGTGTCCGGTGCTCGACTGACTTCCAAGCAAAAGGCCTCACCTTTTATGCAGGTTTCTCCCATTAATTTTCAGCCTAGCTGTCAATCACACAGCCAGACAATCGCCTTTGGGTGCATTCCTGTAACCAAGAAGACTAAGCACAAGGAGTGTCGGGAGCCTCCATTGCTTCCTGCCCTGCCAGACATGCTGGAGCCAGAGGCAGGCTTCACCAGTGAGTCCCGCCAAAGACAAAACGAACAAAGGGACCAAACCTGGTTTGGCTCGCAGAATAAACCTCAAGGACCTTTCCAACAACAAATGGCGAAAAAAGAAGACCGGGGTCATTTTGACAAAATGGGCACCCACTGGGTGCTTTACTGCAGCTGCAATTGCAGCCTGTGGTAAACACAATGGTAGAAAAAAGTAATCCACTGCCACCAGCCATTAATGAAAGGTTAACAAAGATTTTACATGAGACACTAAACAAAAAGGGGATACTAAACCCCTCCAGCACCCTATTTAAGATAGTGTGTGCTGGGTCTAAAAGTTACACAATGTAAATAAAGTCAATTTCACTTCACTGCTCATGGAAACAATCGTTTATCCAAGAGAAGGTATTTAAACCTTTGGGAAATCTAAACGACCTCCCTGTGCCACTGCACTGAAGGTGCTGTGTGTCACAATGTAAAAAGATGATGCCTATGGAGTTTGTTAGATTCCATAACCAAAAGAAACACCGAGTTCAACTCACAGAAAAATACATTAGAGTGGGAAAAAGGTCTCACTCTCTCCAGGATTTAAAAGTCCTTAATTCCATTAAAAGTGCTGGTGGTCTCCAAGGTAGAAGGGAACTAGCACATTTCTGAGAATTCGCCTTAACATAATGAAAAAATGTGGATATGTAGAGTGAATTTAAGGTATTACCTATATAAAAGATAAGTATACAAATCATTGGAATGCATACATTGAAGTATGACCAATCGGTCCTAATAAACTATTGCCCTAATGCAAAGCCAATCCCACTAAAAATGAAATCTCAACTCACTATAGCACAACTACAGAAAACACACTTCAACAATAACATTGATGAAAGCTCCCTAACGTTTAAAGCAAGTGTTGCAAGGTGGGCTCAAAACTACACAAGTATCATTATAACATACGGTACCCAGACAAGGAAGTTTCAAAATAAATGTAGCTTATTTTCTAAGTAAACTAATTTGTATTGAAGGTTTTTATGAATACAATGGCAAACATAGGAATAAATACAACTGGTAGTACAGAAAAGATATTCTAGAGTGGATTAAAATTTTGGAATTATGGAATATAGTAAACTAAGGTAGTGTAAAGTAGAGATTACTCGCCAAGGAGTTAAGACTAACGGGGGAAGACTGATAAGACAAACTAAAACAAATAAGGAAAGAAAAAGGAAGGGAAAGCATTGTTCTTTAAGAAAATGAACATTTCACATTAAATAGGTGTTAATAAATTTCACTTGCTAAAACATTTAGCTAGTTTCCTAGATGATACAGCTATCGATTTTCGATTCTGTGGAAAGAACAAATGGAGTTCCACCATAAATTATATGACTATTTCTGCGTCTTGTTACAGTTGCAAGCAATGAGATGAAAGACAATATAATGAACAAGTTACTTAACTGTAACAGATGTTCTCCAGCATGGGTCTGGCATGGATTCACATGCTCATGAATATTCCGTCGTCGGGCTGGAAATCCTCGGTTAAAAAATAAAAAAAAAAGCCCTTTCATTTTCGTTTACAAACTGTCTTTCTTCTATAAACAAATCACTGGGCTCTGGGTCATACTGCCCCCAGCCAATGACTGCCCTCTCCTTAAGCCCCTCCTCTGGCAGCCATCTTCAGATTTGGTAGCACGTAAAGTGGCAGTATGCTCCATGCTGGAGAAGAACAGGTACAGGTAAGAAACTTGTTCTGTCTCCAGCATGGGGTCTGGCATGGAGTCACATGCTCATGAATCGAGAATACATAGCAGAACATGCATACAACACCACGGGAGGTGGCAAGGCTCAACAGAAGCAATTACACTTACCTCCTCACCAGGCCCACCTTCAAGCCAACAGGTTGCGCGGCATTGCTTGGCTGACTCTGGACTCCTCCGTGGAATCCCTGTTGACGCAGTAGAATCTTGTGAAAGTGTGCGTAGATCTCCACGTAGCAGCCCTGCGATGTCCAGCAGGGGCACAACAGACAGGAACACTGTCGTCGCAGC
The DNA here is from genome assembly GCF_040938575.1 of Ambystoma mexicanum. NCBI lineage: Eukaryota > Metazoa > Chordata > Amphibia > Caudata > Ambystomatidae > Ambystoma > Ambystoma mexicanum. Next base: position 220,675,022 of record NC_090927.1, on the reverse strand, counting down.
GATCGCTCTGGTAGAATGGGCTCTCGGACAGCCAGGCAGCGGTCGGTTTGCCAACTGGTGACAGTGAGTGATGCAGCCAGAGAGCCACCGGGAGATGGAAGCCTTGGACAAGGCCTTTCTATGCTTCACAGGACCAAAATTCGCAAAAAGCTGGAGTCTTTCAAAAACTTTGTGCGGGCCACATAAAACTTCAGCGCTCAAGCCACATCCAGCGAGTGCAAAGTCCTCTCAGCCGGCGACAAAGGAATCGGAAAAAACACAAGCAACACCAAGAGCTTGTTGAGATGAAACACCAGCGGAACCTTGGGCATGAAGGAGGGGTGCGTCCGCAGCACCACCATCTCCCGTGGAAAGTCAAGTAAGGCCGCTTGCAGGACAGGGCCTGAACCTCACCTACTCTCCTGGCAGAGGTGAAGACCACGAGGAAAGCTGTCTTCCAAGACAGAAACTAAAGCAGAGTTTGATGCATCGGCTCGAATGGAGCCTAGTGAGCACCACGTTGAGTTCCCATGCTGGGGCAGGAGCCTTCACTGGCGCGAACGAACGGAATAGTCCTTTGGTTAACTCCTTCACTAGACGGTGCGACCAGTGTAGCGGGAGATAGCCACCAGATGCACCTCGTTGGAGGTGTGACCCAGACCCCGACTTAGCCAACTACAACACGTACGGAAGGACTTGGGGGGCTGTGACCCTCAGAGGGTTAATCTTCTGCGACCGGCACTAAGTCGTAAAACGTTTCCATTTGTGTCCATAACACTTCAGCGTCGACGACGCCCTGGCCTTGGCGAGGACCTCCCTGCAATACCGCAGGAAGGTCGTAACCACCAAACTCAAATGCTGCAGGAGCCAAGCCTTCAGGTTCAACAATCCTGGGTCATGGTGCAGGGTTGCGCCTACTTCCCTGGCAAGAAGATCCGCGACCACTGGAAGCTTGACTGGAGGCGTCGCTGACATGCTGAGAAGGCACCAGATTTGCCTCGGGCACGCTGGCGCGACGAGGATCATCCTGCATCTGCATTGTCTGAGTTGACTGATGACTTGTAGCAGCAGCGGCAACAGGGGCGTGGGTGGTCTGTGGGGGGTGCGCGTACAGGAACAGGCCTTCCCAAGGGAAGGAGAATGCGTCCCCCATGCTCCCGAGCTGGGGGAACCTGCTGGCTAAACTCCGGCACTTGGTGTTTGTGATTGTGCCAAACAGATCGATCTGGGGACTGCCCCACATGAGGAAGAGGTTGTCCACTTGATTCTGCCGAAGCTCCCACTCGTGGAAAAAGCACAGCTGCCTGCTGAGTGAGTCGGCAACAGTGTTTTTGACACCCGCCAGGTGAAAGGCAATGAGGAACAACCCCTGGGTGACGGTCCAGTGTCACAACTCCTGCGCCTCTCTGGAGAGCACTGGGGACATGGTGCCCCACTGCTTCCTGATTTATAACATCATGGTGGTGTTGTCTGTGCAGACCCTCACCACTTTGCACTTAAGGGACGGAAGAAAAGACTCGAGTGTCCAAAACACTGCCCGCAGCTGCAACACGCTGATGTGCAACGCCTTCTCCTCCAGCAGTCACAGGCCTCTTGCGTGAAGACTTCCGGTGTGAGCTCCCCATCCATCTAAGGAAGCGCCCGTCGTAACCGTCCCCTGGTAAGGTGGGGTCTGGAAATCCGCACCTCCGGACAGATGTGCGCGAACTCCCCACCACCGTATCGCTCGATGGAAACTCTCGTCGTGCGAGCTTGTCCTCGAAGCTTCCCGACACTTGTATCCAACGGGCGTCGAGGAACTCTTGTAGTGGACGCATCCGCAGCCTGCACAATCGAATAAGGTATATGCATGACTACATCTTGGCGAGCAGAGACTTGATGGACCTCACCCACGCGATCTTCAGGGCCAACAGCCGTTGTACCTTGCCCAAGACGGCCGCTATCCTCTCCTCTGACGGAGATGCCAGGCACAACACTATGTGGAGTCGGGATCCCAGAAACAGCACGTCCTGCGATGGAATCAAGCAGGACTTTGCGTATTTCACCAAGAACCCTAATTTCACCAAGAACCCTAGATCCGTCAGGAGCCGGCCCAGATGAGCCCTCGTAGACGCAGCTGGGCCGCCAGGCACTTGGTGAAAACCCTTGGTGCCGACTTCAATCCGAAGGGAAGGGCCTTGAACTGGTAATGTTGCCCTAGACCCACAAAGCGAAGAAACTTATGGTGTCCCTTGTGGATGGGGATGTGAAAGTAAGCATCCTCCAAGTCCAGCGACAACAGGAAATCCCCCCCCCCCTTTCTGGCTGTCCGAGAACGTGCTGAAGTCTCACCATCTAGAACTTTTAGGACCTGATGTACTTGTTCAGACGACAAGAGGTCTAGGATGGGCCTCCATCCGCCGGTCTTCTTTTTGACGAGGAAATAACAAGAGTACACTCTGGAGCCGCAGAGCCTCTTTGGGACAATCCCTTCTTTAGCATTGCCCGCACCTCCAGCAGCAGCTGAGGGATGTGGTTTTCCTGCCGGGCCACTGGTGGTATTTGGGGACACTTCGCTGAAATTCCAGGGTGTGTACGTGGGCGAGTGTCCAGCACCCAACTGTCGGTCGAGATGGTCTTCCACACGCTGACTAAGTTTGCCAGCCGGCCTCCCACTGGGGTGCGCGGGTGGGGACCCAACGCCACGGCTGGTTCAAGCCTGCTTTGACGTCGAATGGCTGCCTTGGGGACGGCAACGTCCTCCTCCAGATTTGGCAAGGCGCCTGTAGGTCTCCAGGGCCGAAGAGCGGGAGGGCTGACGGTAGGACGAAGCTCCTCCACCAAATCCTTTGGAAGAACCTTGGAATTTCCCACCGGAAGTCGTTGCTGAAGCGTGCCCAAGGCACAAGCCGCCTGTGTCTGCCTTGATGGCTTTAAGAGACTCATCCACGGTCTTCCCAAACAAGTTGTCCCAGTCGAAGGGCATGTCCAACACCTTCGACTGAACACCCTGGCGAAACAGAGTGGCCTTCAGCCAGCCCCGCCAACGAAGGCAAACGAAGTTGCCCATCTGGCCGAACCCTGTCTCAGCGATGTCCGTGGCCACCATAATGGGGTGGTCCGAGGCCACCTCGCCTTCCTGTAGAATCTTCAAAGCTTCCGCCCTCTTGTCGTCGGTAAGGATGTCCAGGATGGGAGTAATCTTGAACCAAAGCTCCCAGTCGTAATGCGCCACAATGGCAACAGCATTGGCGGACTTGATGTTAGTCTAGATAACTCTTCGCCCCATGGCATCCAGCTTCTCCCCCTCACTGTCTGGGGAGAGGAGGCCGCCGAAGAGGAGGAACCCGAAGACTTCTTGGCTGCTGGCGAAACCACGAGTCTGGAGACGGTTGGGACCGCAAGCACTTAGGCACAGAGTCCGGCACCCTGTACTTCTTCTCAGAGCAGTCCCTCTTCGCTGGAGCCGGGGAAGGGTTCTTCATGTGGGACAACCCCTCGTCCCAAATGTCATCCAACAGCAGGATCGAAAGTACTGTCTTCCGCTTCACCTTGCGGCGCTGGTATAAGAAAGCCTCTTTCTTCTTCTCCTCAGGGACAAGCTGGAATAGCTCTGAGGCCCTGGAGATCATGGCGTGGAATGAGCCCATCTCGTCAGGGGGTGAAGATCTGGGCGACAGACGGGAGAACCCCCAATCTGCCGTAGTTGTCCGTCATCGCGTCAGTATCCCCTCATCCCTCGGTGGGAGGGGCGGGGCATAGGGAGGCGAGGGGTGACAAGGAGGCAGAGGTTGAAATCTTCTCTTCTTGACTGTTGGTTCCTCCGATGGTGCCGGTGCCAGCGCCACAGGAGGGGCCATCCGTGCAAGAGGCATCCTCGTCCGGATCTCCATGCACAAAGTATGCAAGGCAGTGAGACTGTCCACAGAGATCTCCAGGTGGATGCTGAGGTGGCTGCGGCGATGGAGGAGAAGGCGGTTGTGGCCTGGGTTGGTCCTCCAGGCCCTCCACGCCCTGCTGCTCTCATCAGTCTGCTCGTCGTCACCTTCATCATCGCCCTCGTCTGGATCCTCACCGAAGGGCCTGTTCTCAACGCATTGTTCCTCCTGGGAGGTCTGGAGGTTGGTACGCTCCTCGTCTGAGGAGAAATCCATGCCTCCCATTCTCTGCAACCAAGGGGGACGGTTTCGGCAAAATGATAGGCATCTTCTCAATGGGCTGAAAAAGAGGACTCCCTCCTGGCAGGCAGGGAAACTCTCGCCTTCGGTGCTGTGCCCTGCCGATCCGCCACGGTGGCCTTTGCTAGGGACGCCACCACTCCTTCGATGGAAGGGTGGGCCTTCAACGGATGCACCTGGGCCTTCACAGCCTTGGTCGAGCCTGTGGCCTTGGGGGAGGGTCTGAGCCCCGTTCCCCCTTGGCCTTCTCCAGAGGGTCTGTCTGGGTCTTCTCCAACAGTTTGCCTGGATGGTCCGACTTTCTCTTCTTCGAAGATCCTGAGCGTTGGCTTGTGATCAAAGCCGTCGGTGACGGTGTACTCGCCCTGGCCGCTGAGGAGTCAGTCGCAACAGCGCTCCCAGTGACAGGGGACACGCAATGCTTAGCCTTTTGTTGGACCCCCGCGGGAGAGGCGCCCTCAAAGGTCTTAGAAGACCGCTCACCTTTCTTCTGGGCAGGGGAGGCATGCTGCCGGGACTCACCCAGAGCAGGGGCCTTGGCCTAAAGCCACTCCTTGAGCTGCCTGCGCAGATTGTTCAGCATGCAGGGCACCAGATCCTGACAAGACGCACAGTCATCCTCCACGTGCGTCGGGTCAGAGTACAGGGAGTAAAGGCACAGGGAATGTCCATCATCTGAAAAGACATTCCGCAAGCTGCAGCCGGGGCAAATCTTGAAAAGGGGTGCAGAGTCCTCCTCATCTGACAAAGTCTCCTCCAATATTTCCTCATCACCTTTCACCTGAAGTCCCACTCGGTGGGGGTCGTTACCACCAGGCCATATGAAGTCAGCCAACCACAGCTGACTTCTAGGACATGCTCCTCTTCTTTTTTGCGGTTCATATAAAGCAATTTGTTTCGGGGTGCGGTAGTATTGGTGTAAATATGACATGCATTACTCACCGTAATGGCATTTCTGATGATTGGATCTGCTTAGATTAATATGCTCTGCATATAGTCCGACATCCAGTGGAAATCGCAGAGCATTGCATCTTTCTTTGAAAGATCGAAAGGAGACGTTGACATGGGCGTGACTGGAACACTATCCAAACGTGGCATGTAGGGTACCCAAAATCCCTCATGTGTCGAGGTCCCTCTGGTTGTATTTTGTCTGCCGTGAGGGTGCCTTATAGTCAGTGTGAGGGAGCAGAGAAGAGAGGTGGTGTATGAAGACCATGTTCCAACTACTCCACGAGGGGAGGGAGAGTGGGAGCATGTGAAGCTAAGCAGATACAATCATCAGAAATGCTATTACGGTGAGTAATGCATGTCTTCTGATGCTTGTGGATCTGCTTAGAATCACATGCTGTGCATAGACTAGCGAGCAGTACCCAGAGATGGTGGTGGAATGTGTGAAGGAACAGTAGCAAAGAGATGTCTTAGCACTGTTTGTCCCACCTGAGAACCAGACCTAGAGTGTGTATCCAGGCAGTAGTGTTGTGTAAAGGTGTGTACAGAACTACAGGTTGCTGCTTTGCAAATGGAATCTAGAGGAACATTTGCAATGAATGCTATGGTAGCCCCTATGCCCTGAGTCGAGTGTGCTCTAGGCCTGACAAGTGGATCTCTCTTGGCAAGAGAAACAGTGTGCTGCAGTTTACGATCCACTTTGAAAAAGCAGATTTAGACACAGGGTCTCCTTCTCTAGCAGCTGCCACTGAAACGAAGAACTGGTTTGTTTTTCTTAGTGGCTCTTTTCTAAATAGTACATAACCGCTCTCCTTACATCCCGTGTGTGGAGGCTTCTTTCCGCCACGTTAGTTGGGTAGTTCTATGGACTGGTTTACATGGAACCTTGAGATAAATTTGGGCGCAAAGCGAGGATGTGTGTGCAAAACCACCTGATCTTTGAGAATCATGACGAATGAATGCGTCCTGAACTGACAGGGCCTGCAGTTCACCAACTCTCCTTATAGAGGTGATTGCCACTAGGAAGGTGGTCTTGTAGGTGAATGCTTTAAGGCTAGCCTTGTGCATTGGTTCAAAGGGAGGTCCCATTAGTCTGACAACATTCGGGTGCCACCCGGGGGCTGAGTTGGAGATAGGGCGATGAAGGCTCTTTACCCCTTCCATAAAGGCTTGAATTACAGGAATTTCCACCATGAAACCTTGCTCTGGGACGTGGTGTGCAGCGAATGCGTGGCTAAGTGGACCTTAAGAGACTTCAAAACCAGTAACAGATTGAGTTAGGTAAAGGACGATCTCTTTAGGTGAGCAATCAATAGGCTTGATGCCCTTGACATTACACCATATAACAAAGCATTTCCATTTGCTGGAGTAGCAATGTTTGGTGTTAGGTTTCCGTGCCACTGATGTCCATGCATCTCTGAGGGAGCTGAAGGTGCCAGAACTCTACCTCAGCAGCCAGGCTGCTAAGTTGAGAGTTTGAGGGCATCGATGTTGTGCCTCTCCCTGGTCTTGGGACAGCATGTTGTACGGGCACGGCAGCTTCCTGTGAGGGGAGACTGACATTGCCATGAGATGGGAGAACCAAGATTGGCGGGCCCACATAGGGGTCACCAGGCTTATCGTGACTGGTTCTTTGTCCATCTTGTGCACTATTCTGTTGAGCAGGGGAATTGGGAAAAGCGTAGACAAATCTCCCAGACCATGTTATCCAAAGACCGTTCCCCTTGTAGCGGTTCTGTGGGTACCTGGAGGCGTAATCTGGGCATTGGGCATTCTCCAGAGTGGGGAATAAGTCGATCTGTGGGAAGACCCATTCTGCAAAGACGTTGAGTGAAATGTCTTCCTGTGGCCGCAACTCGTGCTCTCTGGGTAGGGGGAAGTGTCTTCGGAGTAAGTCTGCCAGAAGATCGTGTTCCCCTGGAACATGTGTTTGAGTGCCCACTTCCATATGTTTTGGGAGAGTTTGGACAGCTCAAGAGAGGGAGTGCCCCTTTGTTTGTTCAGGTAGTACATGGCCGTAGTACTGTGTGAGGACTAGAACTGTTTTCCCCTGGAGGTATGTCTGGAAGGTTTTCAGGGCCTTGAACACTGCTAGCAGTTCCAACAGGTTGATGTGATTGGATGCTACCGCTGAAGCCCACCCACCGTGCCTAGTCTGTTGAACGAGGTGTGACACCCACTCAGTCAGATGCATCTGTGGTGAGAGTGGCTTCTACCGCGGGGGTGGTGAAGGTCTTCCCCTACAGAAGATTTTCCCTTGACCAGCACTGCAGAGACTAAACGAGGGCTGCCGAGACAATCACTAGATCGTCCACTGGCTTGACACCATTGGCTCGAGAGCCACTTGCATGGGGCGCATGCGCAGATGAGCATGAGGAACTAGATAGATGCAGGAAGCCATAATGCCCCCTCAGTCGCATGGCTTTGCGTACCGTCACTTGGTGACTGGCTACATAGCGAGGGATCTGGAACAGCATGTTCTGAACCCTCTTGGAGGTAAAGACGCGCCCGTCTTTTTTCCGAATTAGAGACCCCAGAAATTGTTTGACTGGGCTAGAGTTTAGACTGGATTTCTTCTCGTTGATAGAAAATCCTAGTTTGAAGAGGAGATCTACTGTCTTCTGGGTATTTGTCTGGCATGTTCCGAACGAATCCCCTGTTATGAGCCAGTCGTCGAGGTAAGGAGACTGGGATGGATTGCCTGCGCAGGTGAGCCGCTATTATCGCCAGTACCTTTGTAAATATCCTTGGGGTTGAGGCTATGCTGAAGGGGAGAACCTTGAACTGATAATGGGTGTCCTCCATCATGAACCTGAGGTACTTTCTGTGCTCTGGCAACATTGAAATATGAAAGTATGCATCGTTCATGTCCAATGTGGCCATGTAATCCCCCTGCTGCAGCATTGGGATTACCGATGAGAGGATGAGAGGATGAATGAGGACAGGCGCCCCCCACGGGGGAAGAGTGGGAGGGGACCTGAACCGGCGAGACACTTTGAGGTGGAAGCTGGGGAGCCTCTAGGAGTAGAGTTCCTGCATCCACCCTTGCCCTTACGAGTGCCTCTTTGCTGGTATTTTAAGTTAGCAGAGGAGCCTTGGCCGGAGGACCAGGGGGTATTCCTTGAGCCGTATTGCACCTGGGGCGAGCAGGAGAATGATTGGCCTCGAAAAGACTGGCGTGAGTTAGAGCCTCCACGCTGGTGAGAGTGTTTAGCCGGGATCTGGCTAAGTGACTTTAGAGCCTAGTGTTCTTTCTTTGCCGTCTCTAGGGCATCATCAACCGCCTTCCCAAAAAGATTGGAATCCTCCACTGGCTTGTTAATTAGAGAGGCCCGAGTTTCGGGTTTAAACCCTGCTCGTGAGAATTCTCAGAAATGTGCCAATTCCCTCCACCTTAGAGACCCATAGCAACTTTGCTGGATTTTGGGGACTTAGAGTGTGACCCTTTTTCCGACACTCAAGTATTTTAATGTGAATTTTACCTCGGTTTCTTTTGGTTGTGGAGTCTGACAAACCTCATAGGCATCATCTTTTACATTGTTTCAGACAGCACCTGCAGTGCAGTGGCACAGGGAAGTCTTTCAGATTTCCCAAAGGTTTAAATACCTTCTCTTTGATAAACTACTGTTTCCAAGAGCAGTAAAGTGAAATTGACTTTATTTACCATTGTAACTTTCTAGACCCAGCACACGCTATCTTACAATAGAGTGCTTGTTGGGTTACCTGGTATCCCCTTTGTCTACTTTCTCATGTAACATTTTTTATGTTACCCTTTCCTCATTGAATGGCTGGTAGAAGTGGTTTCGTTTGAACTACCATGGAGTGCATTTACCGTGCACCCATGGGAGCCATCTTTGACAAAATGGCGTCCGGTCTTCATTTTTCCCCATTTCTTTGAGGAAAGGTTCTTGAGATTTACTCTGCGCGCCAAACCAGGTTCGGTCTCTGTTCATTTTGTCTTTGGCGGGATTCACAAGTGAAACCCATCTCTGGCTCCAGAGTGTCTGGGGTAAGCAGGAAGTGAGGGAGGTGCCGGAAACTCCCTGTGCTTAGTCTCCTAGGAGACCCAAATGCACTCTGTGGTGATTGCCCGCCTGACTGTCCGGCAAGGACAGCCACCTAGCTGGGTGATTGACAGCTAGGCTGGAATATAATGGGAGTGAACTGAATAAAAGGCGAGTCCTTTGGCTTGGAAGGCAGAGTCGATCAATGGATGAAGGAACCGAAGACGAACTTGAAGAGGATGCCTGCTGCAACTCCTGGACTGTTGGTTTGCCCGGTGAAGCCATGCTGCAGTGCCGAAACGCCAAGTTCGCATTGACAGAGAAGCCCCTGCAAGGACTTGAGTTGGTGGGACCAATCAACTCCAAAGTAAGCTACCTGGACATCCATCTCGGAGCTAGTTGAATTTCCACACAGTTGCTGCTGGAAACTATATAGCCAGGGAAAGGAACACCAGATTGTGTGTGTTGCTTTTAAGATGGCCTAGAACTTTTGGAAGATTCTCCGGACTCCCAAGAAGTAGGACTGACCAAGCCTCAACCCCCTCAACAGAGTGCGGGACCCCAGAAGCAAGGAAAGCCCATCTGGACAGCCAGGAACCGCGGTATTGGTATTTGCAGTAGACGCGAGGAGCTGAAACACTGAACAGCCACTGAAAGTGAAGTTTGCCGGTTGCGAGTTTTGACTGTCCCAATGCATTGCAGGAGTCCCCCCCCCCCCCCCCCGACATCCTCCCTCTTATCCCCACGACTGAGGCCCAGGAACAGTGAGACCTGCACAGCTGCACAGGAACAGAAGTCATCAGCTGCATCTTTTCTTCATCTTTAAAGGTACTGTAAAAAGTCTGAGAGAACTTACCTCTTACTGTAGAGTGCTTGCCACTTTTGCAACTCACAGGTCTAATCCGCTTGTGGTCCTGCATTTGGTTCTTCTTCTCATCAAAGACTCCTAAGGACTTATGCAAAGACTTTTCCATTCACTTACCAGAAGTGCTTCATCCTATACAAGATTTCTGCCCATTCACTTTGGCTTAGCCTATTGAACTGAAGATCTCTTCTAGGAAAATCTAAAAGTACTTGCCTGCTGAAGAATATTTGTGGTCTCTTGTTGGTCTACTAACCTTTGCCTTTTACCAACTTTTAAGAGTATTCTAAATTCCAACAGTAAGATATTAATGTCCCCAGCACCCTAGTAATTGAAGTCACCTGTGGGTGTAGGTTGTGTCTGTGGGCCATCCCAAAGGGGTCTTTACGTATTTAGAAACTAAGAGTGTACAGTATTGAAGTATATTTGTGTGTTACTATTCTATTGCTCCCTTCTGAAGAAGGCTTTATAACTGACAAATTAATCGTTTATGCAAGAAAGTGTAAGAGTTTATTTGAATACCTGTAACTGTGAATCTTTGTGTAACTCCACTACAGCTCACATTTCCCCCTCTTGAGAAAAGCCTGGCTGCTCAACACGCTACCAAAACTGTGTAGTACAAGCTTATACCAAAGGTTGGGTTGGCTATACCTGTGGTCAGAGTTGTGTGTAGTGGTCCCAGAGGGTACTGCATACAAACTTTGCCAAGCAAACCCAGAGTTTTTTTAATCGGGTATGTCTTTTAAGCAGGGTACCCTGGGTGAGGGTGCATCCAGTGGTTTCAGCCGAGTCCAGTGTGTTTTTCAGTATGTTATGGGTTACTTTCCTGCCTTCAGCCACGACCGCCGCATGCGTGATCAAGTGGGCTCTCGAACATCCTGAAGACCATCCTGTGCTAGGTCCCACTGGACAACACTAACCTCCCAGGAACATGGTGTCATTAGCGATCCTTGTGGAGTAGGCCTCAAAGGCAGCGACCTGCTTCCCCAGGGAGTAAAGCTTCTTGCAGTCTTTGTCCGGAGGGAATTTTGCTGAGGACAGTTGTACCCCCGCCCTCTTCCGAGTGGTCGTAATGACCAAGGAGTCCGGTGTGGCATGACCCCTTATGTAGAGGGGGTCGGAAGGTGATGGGTGACAATTTCTCAACCCAGGGGTTAACTGCCCGGGCAAGAGACTGGAACAGCAAGGAAGGGGCCAGAAATCTCTTTATAGAATTTAGTTGTAGCCTTTTCTTTGAGGATATCCTGCACGAAGTCTGAGTCTGGAGCGGGTTTGTGCGTTGCAATTTTAAAATGGTCGGCTGCTCTTTTTAAAATGGAGTTGAACAGCATCTGGTCGTCAAAAGGTGACGAATCCCTTTGTGGAGGAGAAGAAGGGGGATCTAGACAGGACGTCTGTCACCAGTATGCGTATGTGTCGGCTAATGGTACAAACCCTCTCCAAAAGACTGCATCAAAGGTGTTCGGAATCCACCGATTTTGTGGAAAAACACCCAGGAGGACCCTCTGGGTCCAATTGCTGTGTACTCTTACATGTCCAAACTCGTGTGTCCACTGTATCTATGTCTGCCGGAAGGCCGCTCGGCTTCTAAAAAAATAAATCACAATCTGGAGGGTTCTAATGTGCCTTTGGGCTCAGTCTTTCCTAACATGGGGATGTGTAGTGCTAGAATCATACTAATATTGTGCTTGGGACACAAATAGTATAGTTCCATGTCAGGGATTCCATGACCACCCTTGTCCAAAGGTTGCACGCTGCAGGGAATCTAGGCAGCCCAGCTGATCCTGGGTTGTCTAGATTTCCCACACCAATTTAATGAGCAGGCTCTGCAGCTTCTTAAAAAAAAAGAATGAATTTTAAAAGGGAATATTAATGAAAAGAGACAACCACTTAAGCAGGACAACCATACAAATAAGAGATATACTAACTAGCATTGTAGTGGGGAGTGTCAGCCATCTGGCAACCTTTCTCTGGAGCCAGTGAAATAGGATATCATGGTTCAAACGCATCAGCTCATCCGGAGAGTGCAGAAGAATACCCAAATAACAAACCATGTCGGGACTCTAGAGGAGCTGGCCGGGATGGCGTAAGGGGAAAAATGTCAGACTTTGCAGGTGTCACTCCCAGACCAGATACCTCTCTGAAAGTAGCCACCTCCTCCCGTTGCGGTGCCAAGTGTTAGGGAGAATTCTCATTCTATGGCTAATTTCCCATACCTAGCGAGTCCCCCGGCAGCTTTGCTGGATTTCTGGAGTCTAATTTTTCCACTTGGTAAGCGTGTGAGCTTTTCCCCCACTTTTACCTGTGTTTTGCCATGTGTATTTCATCTGTTTTTGTGATTGTGGACTCTGGAGTACACCACTTCCATAGCCCCAATCTTTTGTGTGTTACACGGCACCTTCAGTGCAGTGACAAAGGGTTGTATTTTAGACTTAACCCCCGACTCCATTTCTGGGGCTGACTACTGTCCCCCCAGAAAAGGGTAAAGATGCCATTAACTTTACATAGTCATTTAACCACAGACCCAGTACACCCCATCTTATATGGAGTATTGGAAAGGGTTAATTCTTAGCCCTTTTTATCTGTGAGGGAGGAGTGTAGTCACCCCCTACACAGAGTCTCCTTGGAGACCCAAGTCGCACTTTGTGCCGATTGCCTGACGTGGTTGTCCGGGCTGGACAACCCCCCTGCTGAGTGATTGACAGCCAGGCTGTGTGAATGGGGGATTTTGGCATAAAAGGCAGGACTCTGGGGCTAGAAGGCAGAGTCGCCACTGGAACTGCAAGGAACCGAAGAGAAGAAGAAGGAGGCTGCTGCAACCCCAAGTCCCGGTGAAGCCCTGCTGCAGTCCTGAGCTATCTACCCTTACGACAAGAGAAGATCCAGTCCAGAGTCTTCTTCCCTTGAGCCTGGTGGGATCAACCAGCTCACCCCTTCTTCAGTCAGAGAACCCCCTTCTGGGTCGAAATCACTGCTGTGCTGTAGTGGTCCGGATAGCCATCAGAAGAGCCCTCTCCTGATTTTAAGGAGCACACCTTTTATTCACTGTTGTCTTTTTCGCTGCTGCTGGCCTCATCCCTGGGTAGTGCAGATCGCTCCAGACGTCGTCCTTCTTGTCCCCACGACTGAAGCCGCAGGAACCGTGAGTCTGCAGGAACAACTGCCATGGCACCAGCTTTTCTCCAACGGAATAAGGTACTGTGCACATTTGGTCAGTCTCTCCGTCTGACCGGCCGGAATCGGGGTGAACCCTTTTCCTCCACGAAGATTTGTTCTTTCTTCCCTCCCTCTTATAACTTTTCCTTCCATTTGACAATCTTTACGAACTCTTTGCGTCTCGAATCTCGAACTGTGATCCTCACCAACTGAACATCTGCTCCATTGGCACTGGCGCAGGCCCATTGACTTTAAGCTGTATCTGTGAACAAGTCCTCGAGTCCCCTTGCCTGTGATTTTTATTCACTTTTCCCTTGTTTGTAATTCTTAAGTACAAAGTGTGTTTAAACTTTGTGAGCATTTCTATCCGTGGGTAAGCGTTAGTATCGCAACACCAGTCTGTCAAATCCTAATGTACTTACCTTGAATTTACTGGAACAAGTGGAAGTGGTTGTGTGTAGTGTATTTTACGTGTGGTTTCAAATTTATAGAAGTGAAGTGTTTTACAAACAGATGGTTTAAAATAAATGTACTTTTTTTACTTGAAACCTTGAGTCAGTGTTTGCTTGGGTCACAGTAATTGTGGTCCTTTGTGTAATCTCTACTACTGCTCATTTACTCTTGAGAGAAGTCTGGCTGATCTGCTACTGCTACCACTTAAACAGTGTATTAGAGGCTTGTACCAAAGGTGAACTTGTATTACCACTTGTAGTCTTAATTGTGTGTAGTGGTCCCTAAGGGCACTGCACAGGATTCTGCCTAACACCAAGTTGTCATTGGGACTTCTAACACATAGCAGTAAATCATCAGCATATAAAGAAGTCAAGAGTTCGGGCATCATAGAAGCTTAAGTCCCTATTTCTAGGTCTTTCTTGTAAGGCAAATGCTAAGTGCTCTATAGCCATTGCAAATAACAGGGTAGACAGCGGGCACCCCTGCCTCACGCAATTGTAATGGGAGCAAACAATATACAGAAAGTGGGGCTTAAATATAGCAGTTTAACCTGAATTAAAATTTCCAGGCTTACCGCCACCTTTGAAACCGCCAGCACCTCCAGAGCAATCGTGTGCTGGATTGTGAAAAATCTGCAGAGGTTGTGTTGAGTCGCCCTGACAAAACCAGACCGATCCGTGGAAACAATATAAGGAGCAAATAAGGGAGCAAACAGGCCCACAATTTTGCCCGGATTTTATGATCTATGTTAAGATAATGGCCTGTATGATCTAAACAATGTTGCATCTTTTGCCCGGTTTTGGCAAACTAAGATATTAGCCTCTCATAGTGTGCGAGGGAGCTTTCCCTGCTCCAGCTAATGTTGGTAAAGACAAATCAATTTGGGGCCAATGGTATCCGTATAGTGGTGGTAGAACTCCATCTAGGCCCGGGGCCTTGCGCAATGCTAATTCGCCAATGGTTTCCTTGATTTTGAACTCCAAGATAGGGCGCCCCAGTCAGGTCGTCAAGATATGTACAAATGGCCCCTCGCCTGTTAGTGCTCAAGGATATATAAAATTAAAAGGTCACATTTATCATGGCTGGACCTGTAGAGAGACTTCCATCATTCCGCCTCAGGCTAGCTTTCGGTGCATGTGCACGTTCTTAGTTCAGGATCCGTGCCAGGATCTTGCCAGGCCGTTCCGAACAGATAATTTCTCAGTGGGCTAGCTCCTGAAACTTATCTTTTTGGGCTGGTGATCTCACTCGCCACCACGACCTACCCTCAACATCGGCTAACTCTTTAGAAATGGATTTCAGAATCCCCCTTCTTTGATACACAAATTCCCCTTGTTAGGCAAGATTGTATGCAGTACCCTTTGGGTGCACTACAACAACCCTGACCTCCTGGCAGTAGGAACCCAACCTTTGGTAGAAGTCTGTACTACACAGGTTGGTAGCGTGTTGAGCAGCCAGGCTCATCTCAAGAGGGATCAATGTGAGCTGTAGGGGCGTTACACAGAGATTGACAGTGACAAGTATTCAAATAAACTTACACACAAGGTTTCTTGATTAAACAATTAATAATTTAACAGTCAGAGTAAGCCTTCTTCAGAAGGGGCAATATAACAGAAGGAACAAGTTACTTAGCTGTAACTGTTGTTCTCCAGCATGGGTCTGGCATGGATTCACATGCTCATGAATATTCCCCGTCGTCAGGCCCGGAATCCTCCGTATAGAAAAAAATCAGTATCAGTTTTGTTTCTGATCTGTCTTTCTTAGTATTAACCAATCACTGGTCTCTGGGTCATACGGCCCCCAGCCAATGACGGCCCTCTCCCTAAGCCCCGCCTCTGGCAGCCATCCTCAGATTTGGTAGCACGTAAATTGGCAGTATGACCAAGTGAAGAGCCGCAGAGGGGTAGGCGGGAGGGTTCGCATTTGAATCCATGCCAGACCCATGCTGGAGAACAACAGTTACAGGTAAGTAACTTGTTCCTTCTCCAGCATGGGTTCTGGCATGGATTCACATGCTCATGAATAAGAGAATACATAGCAGTACACACATGCACAACCACGGGAGGTGGCAACAGGCTCAACATTAAGCAATACAACAACTTAACATTAAGCATCTCTTACCTCCTCACCAGTCTCACCTTAGGCTAACAGGTTGCGCAGCACTGCTTGGCCGACCCTGGAGTCCCGATCGACGCAGTAGAATCTTGTGAAGGTGTGCGTCGACCTCCACGTCGCAGCCCTGCAGATGTCCAGCAGGGGCACACCAGACAGGAACGCCGTGGTAGCAGCGATCGCTCTGGTCGAATGGGCTCTCGGACGGCTGGGCAGCGGTCGGTTTGCCAACCAGTGACAGTGCATGATGCAGCCGGAGAGCCATCTGGAAATGGAAGTCTTCGAGCGAGCCTTCCCTTGAATCACAGTCCCAAAGTTCACAAACAGCTGTGACGACTTCCGAAAACTCTTTGTGCGGTCCACGTAGAACTTCAGCGCTCTAGCTACATCCAGCGAGTGCAAAGTCCTCTCGGCCGGCGACGAAGGCGACGGGAAGAAAACTGGCAACACCAAGGGCTCGTTGAGGTGGAAGTCCAACGGCACCTTGGGCATAAAGCAGGGCTGCATCCTCAGCACCACCCTCGTGTCATGAAAAGACAAGCATGGAGGCTTGCAAGATAGGGCCTGGATCTCTCCCACTCGTCGTGCGGAGGTGATGGCCACGAGGAAAGCTGTCTTCCATGACAGGAACTTCAAAGGCGCCGAATGCATAGGTTCGAATGGGGCCTCCCCATGAGCCTGGTCAGCACCACATTAAGCTCCCACGCAGGAGCAGGAGCCTTCACCGGCGGGAATGATCGGAATAGTCCCTTCATGAATTCTTTCACCAGGCGATGAGACCACAAGGACGCCCGTCCCGTAGTCCTGGTATATCGGGAGATTGTAGCCAGATGTATTTTGATGGAGGCGTGAGCCAGTCCAGCTTTGGCCAGCAACAGTAGGTACGGCAGTACTTGAGGGGCCGTAATCCGCAGAGGGTTTTATCTTCTGTGCACGGCACCAGACAGAGAACCTCTTCCATTTATGTCCGTAGCACTTGAGAGTTGAGGATGCCCTGGCCTTTGCAAGAACCTCTCTGCAGTCGGCCGGGATGTCGTACCCACCAAACTCTAGTGCTGCAGGAGCCAGGCCTGCAAGTTCAGCGACTCTGGGTTGTGGTGAAGAATGGCGCCTCCTTCTCCGGAGAGAAGGTCTGCGTCCGTCGGCAGCTTGACTGGTGTGGACATTGACAAGTCCAGAAGGTCCGAGAACCAGATCTGTCTCGGCCACGCCGGTGCGACGAGGATCATCCTGCACCGGGACCTCTTGAGCTGGTTGATGAGCCGGAGCAGAAAGGGAGGCGGGGGGAACGCATAAAGAAATAGGCCGTCCCAGGGGAACGAGAAAGCATCGCCCATGCTCCTCGGCTGGGGGAACCTGCTGGCGAACCTCCGGCACTTGGAATTCGTCGCCGTCGCGAAGAGATCGATTTGGGGTTCGCCCCATCGTCGGAAGAGTCGATCCACTTGATCCTGGCGTAGTTCCCACTCGTGGCACGAGCGCAGCTCCCTGCTGAGTGAGTCGGCGATCGTGTTTTTTATTCCTGCCAGATGAAGAGGCACCAGAAACATCCCTTGGGCGACGGCCCAATGCCACAGATCCTGGGATTCCTTGGATAGGGCCGGGGACCTGGTTCCACCCTGCTTCGGGATGTAGAACATCGTGGTGGTGTTGTCGGTGAAGATCCTCACCACCTTGCCCTTGGAGGGACGGAAGAAAGGACCTGAGGGCCCAGAACACTGCGCGGAGCTCCAAGATGTTGATGTGGAGTGACTTCTCCTCCGGGAGCCAAAGGCCTCTTGCGTGAAGATCTCCAGAGTGCGCTCCCCAACCTTCCAGGGAGGCGTCCGTCGTCACCGTCACCTGGTGAGCTGGGGTCTGAAAGTCTGTGCGCGCAGAGAGATGGGAGCGGGTACCCCACCGCCGGATCGCCTGACGGAACGTCTCGTTGAGAGGGATCCTGTCCTCGAAGCTGCCAGTCGACTGGACCCAGCGGGCGTCGAGGAACTCTTGTAAGGGGCGCATCCGAAGCCTGCAAAGGTGCACCAGATAAATGCAGGAGGACATCATCCCGAGGAGGGACTTGATAGATCTTACCCTGGCCATGTCTGTGGCCAGCAGACGCTGCACCTTGCCCAGAATGGTCCTGGTCCTTTCCTCCGACGGCGAGGCCAGCCGCGCCACTGTGTCGAGCTTGGCTCCCAGAAACAGGGCGACTTGCGACGGAACCAGGTGGGATTTTGGAAAGTTGCTGGAGAATCCCAGGTCCGTGAGCGGCTGGACAGTCTTCGCAGTGTGCTCCACGGCGAGCTCCCTTGTCCTTGCCCGGATGAGCCAGTCGTCCAGGTAGGGGTAGACGTGGATCCCCTGTAGGCGCAGCCGCGCCGCCACCGGTGCGAGGCATTTGGTAACACTCTGGGCGCCGACTTCAATCCGAACGGGAGGGCCTTGAACTGGTAGTGCCGCCCTTGGACCACGAACCTAAGGAACTTTCGGTGTCTTTTTAGAATGGGGATGTGGAAGTACGC
The DNA here is from genome assembly GCF_040938575.1 of Ambystoma mexicanum. Lineage (NCBI taxonomy): Eukaryota > Metazoa > Chordata > Amphibia > Caudata > Ambystomatidae > Ambystoma > Ambystoma mexicanum. Next base: position 220,656,844 of record NC_090927.1, on the reverse strand, counting down.
ATCCTCCAAGTCCAACGACGACAGGAAATCACCCTCCTCCAGCTGTCCCAGCACATGCTGGAGGGTGACCATACAGAACTTCTGTGCCTTGATGTACTTGTTCAGTCGTCGCAGGTCCAGGATGGGGTGCCATCCTCCTGTCTTCTTTTTTACTAGGAAGTACCTTGAGTAAACTCCGGAGCCCCGAAGCCTCTTGGGACGAGCTCGATGGCACCCTTCTTGAGCATCGCTCTTATTTCCAACAGTAGTTGAGGGGCGTGATTTTCCTTCCTGGCCACGGGTGGAACGCGAGGGCACTTCTTCTGAAACTCGAGGTCGTGCCCTTGGGCCAGGGTGTCCAGCACCCAACGGTCGGTGGAGATGGACTCCCACACGCTGACGAAGCTCGCCAGCCGGCGTCCCACCGGGGTGCTTCGGCGGGGGCCCGACCCCACGGTCGGTTCAATCTTGTTTGGAGGCCGCCTTGCCTCCTTGACCTCCCTGTCGACGACGACGGGCACCACCTTACTTGCTGTGTCCCCTGTAGGCTTCCTGGGACGAAGATCTTGCCGCTTGGCGGTACGTGGAGGAGCCACTGCCGGATCCCTTGGAGGCACCTTGTCTGCCTCCGGAGCTCCGAAAGGACGGCCGTCGTTGTTGGAGCACTCCCAGTGCCTGGGCAGTCTGTGTCTGTCTTGATGGCCTGAAGGGACTCATCAACCGCCTTCCCAAACAGGTTGTTCCCGTCGAAGGGCATGTCCAAAACCTTGGTTTGTACGTCCTGGTGGAAATCCGTGGCCTTGAGCCATCTTCGTCGTCTCAAGCAAACGCTGTTGCCCAACTGACGGAAACCGGTGTCTGCGATGTCCGTTGCCACCGTGATGGCATGGTCCGAAGCAATCTCACCTTCCTGTAGGATTTCAAGGGCCTTAGCCCTTTTGGCGTCCGGAAGGAAGTCCAACAGAGGGGCGATTTTGAACCACAACTCCCTGTCGTAGCGGGCTACGATAGCCAGGG